>NW_028274812.1:43048457-43673457 GCF_037043125.1 Eumetopias jubatus | reverse complement strand
GGTAGGATGGGTGAATTGCCGTTGACACTCTTAACCAAACAGTTCCTTTTTTGTTAAATGAGTGTGTGGAGGAACTGGAGAACTTGCTTAGGGAAGAGTGGAACCATCACCAGGGACCTAGGGCCTCTTTTCTCTTCTGAAACACTGTTAAATGCCCTTCCTTCCATCCTGGTTCTATTGAACTCCTCTGGACTTCAGCTTCCTTTCTCTAATCAGTGGCTCTAGAATGTGGCAAGCCCTGGTGGCTACTTTTGCCTCTAGCAGTGTTCCATAGTGGTATTCTGGGGCTAATACTCTTGCAAATAATTTCTTGACTTTTTTTTTATTTTTTTAGGGCTCTCTATCTACCTTTTCAAATTGGATACTTCAAATTGCAGAAATCGGCTGATACCCCAGCCCCTCTCCATGGATTCAAAGTGACAATACCTCTAGTGGTTGGGTTCACCACTTTGGAAGGAGTTACCCGGGTCTTGATGAATAGTTTGGTGGAGAGTGAAGAGAGCTGCTGGTCCATGAGCGGAGACTCAGTACAGTTTGGCACCCTGGGACACCGCTAGGTTTTCTAATCATCAAGGGTCTGAGTGGAGTTGGGAATGCTAGAACCGATACTCTCTATTCTCCAGAAAATAGGATTGACCTCTCCTAGTAAGCTTTAAAACTTTTTTTTCCCTAGGTATTTGAGGGCACCCATGAGTTGACCCAGTACTACAAATCTAAATCTGTTCCCCACTATTTTCCTGAACAGGCTTTCCTTCCCCTCCCGCAAATATGTCAATTGTGTTCTTACCTCCTTGCCTTTCCTTCCTTTCTACTTGGAAAGTTGTTCTTCCTTTTTTAACCTTCTCTCTTCATAAAGTCTTCCTCTTCCCATCTCCTCCAAAAAACCTTTCTCAACTATTCTTTGTCTTATATTCTCAATTTCTATAGCACTTATCATCTGAACCACATAATTTAGCCATTAATTACATACTGTGCCATATGATTTGTGCTAGTGTTAATGTGTCTAGTTTTTTATTCTCCAACTAAATTATAAGTATCATGAGACATTTCACATCTCTCACTTGACAAATGCAAAAACCTGCTCTTAGTATAGAGAAGAAACGAAGGTCACAGATTTAGAACTGGTTTTAGCACTTGAGCCCCTGCCCCCCCTTCTCTACTCTCTCTTCCTATTTAGTTCTATTCCATTGTGTGTTCTGATTCTGGAATATTTTCTTTGAACCCTCTCGTTTTGGTTTTTAAATGAATCCTTTTCTTTCTCTCTTGGATATTGATAAATGGTCATTTCACAGGATGAATATATTAGCTATGTACACAGACCACCAAATATTCTCATAAAATATAATAGGATATGGATGGGAACAGGATTATCTTGATCTTATGGCATTTCACAAATGAGTGAATTGAACTCTTTAAAGAATAGGTATTCCCACATTCCTGAGGATTTTTATGAGAAGTTTAAGGAAAGTCAGCTCTATTTTTATTATTTAAAAAGTCATTCCCTTCCAGTATTTCCACTCCTAAATGCCATTCCTTGGTTTACCTAAAGGCCTATTAATTCCTTATTTCAAATGTTGCACAATAGCAGCCTTAGCTAATTATTTTTAGATGCACATCTGATTATAATGCAGTTCTGCTCTACTTTTCAGGTACATTTCTCAATTAAAAAAGCAAATATATTAATTATCTCTATATTTAAACATACTTTTAACTCATCTCTCCATCTCAGAGAATGTCCATCCGTCTCACTTAGGGACTGGGCTTTGCTTCACCTGACAAAAACCTGACTGTGATGAGTTAGCCAAATAGAGGGAGATTTTCCTCATATAACTACCTACCAGAAAGTAAGTAGTCCAACTAGAAGTGGGTTGCCCAGGAATGTTTAGCACCTCACCAAGTCATCTTTCCCAGGCTGCTTTTTCTACTCTGCAATGTTGGACATGTGGTTTTTATTTTCCTGAGTCTGATGGTTACAGTATAGCTGCCCCACATTTTGTTTCCCATCCAAGTTTTAGGTAGGAAACAAACAAATCAAACTAAAAGAAAACAACAACAATAAAAATAAGGAAGGAGGATGAGCCTATACCAGGAAAGTAAAACTTGATCTACATTGGACTTGAGCTTACATTTCAAGGGCAGAGCTGTGTCACATGGTCACCTCCGGCTGCAATGGAAGAGAGGAAATATAGTTTTTGTTGTTGTTGGGTACACTGTGGGCCTAATAAAAACTGGAGTTTTCATTATTAGAGAAGAAAGTGAGAAGGATATTGGGTGAACAACTAGCAGTGTCTATCACAGAAAAGCCAGAGGCAGGTTTAAACAATTAAAACCTACTCTCAAAGTTCCAAGATGTGGCAAAAAGATTGTAATGTATGTGTGGTTCGCTGAGACATTTCAGGCAAGATTGTTGAAAGCTCTGAGCAGAATTTCAAGCACCCAGATACTACTTCCACTGATGATTTAGACTTTTATATTTCACAATAGAGTTCTCTTTATTAGTTAAACTCCAGTAAATACTTCAAGGGTTCCTTACAATGAATGTAGGACACCTAGAGAAAAATGTTGATTCTACTTTGTGTATAGGGATGAAATTTAACACAGTACAAAACAGCTGTGCTTTTGTGAAGCACTATGTCTAGTTTATGGGTATTTGCTGCCACCTGCAGTTTAAGCTTGATATTCGCTCTGCTTGTCACCTGTAACTGCAGCATAATAACCCAGGGAGTGGAAAGGACGAAAATTGCAGTTAAGAGTATCTTTGCCACTGCTGGAGCTGTATGCTTACTCAGAATTGAATTCCTTGTTTGCACACCCATGTTCATATGCAGCATTACATACAGTAGCCAAAAGCTGGAAGCAACCCACGTGTCCATTGACAAATGAATGGATTAACACAATGTGGTGTATACATACAACAACTGAATAATATTCAGCCTTAAAAAGGAAATTTTAACATACATTACAATGCAGATGAATGTCTTTGAAGACATTATGCAAAGTGAAGTAAGCCAGTCACAAGAGGACAAATACTGTGTGAGTCTGGTTATATGAGGTTCCTGGAGCAATCAACTTCATAGAGACAAAGTAGAAGGGATGTGGCTGTGCAGTGGGAGAAGGAGGGTTGGGGAGTTAATGTTTAATATGTAAGAACTTCAGTTGGGAGGAAGATCAGAAAGTTCTGGATATAAATGGTGGTGATGGCTGCACAACAATGTGAATGTGCTTAATGCTACAGAACTGTACATATAAAAATGGTTAAAATGTTACATTTTAAGTTATGTTTACTTTACCATGATACTCTTCAAAAAATATTGCATTTCCAAGAAAGTGAGTAAGCCGGTTCTGTAGAATACACAAACCAGGCATACTCTAATTTATATTACCATATAGTAACAAACTAGCACTAAGTCTTTTGGGTTTCTCCACTCCTGAAACAGTCGGTCCCTTGCCTGCTGGTGAAGAGACTGTCATGTTCCAATCACTATGCAAATTGTTTTGGTCATGTCAGGGATGCAGCAATTTCCTGTACTAATGTACTACAAAAAAGCAAGTAGCAGATTCAGCTTCAGGTAAGAAGGCAAATAAGGATAATTTGGGCGATTCATATTTCTCTAAAAAAGCAATTTTTAGGTATATAGAGCTGAATATTTTCATTACACAAAATAGTTTTTGGACTGTTTAACAGTCCTAGAGAAATCATTTCTATGGTCTTCTGATAATTTTAGAATATAGCAAAATAACATAGCAAAATTACAAGACCATGTATAGGTATATATTATTTTAACAGTTTAAAACTGTATAATCCCTGAATTTATTTATTCTGGAAAGTAAGCAGATGGGGACCTCCTAATGTCCACGAAATTATTAAAAAAATCTTTTAAGGTAATATTTTTAGTTTTCTGGTCATTGAAAGTTTAATGGGTTTTACATAAAGCAGTCTCCTTCTTCCTTCTCTCAGTTTAATGGACTTCCCCTCCAGCACTATTGAAGCAGAACACAGAAGCTGTTCCCTCTTATACCCCTGAAGAGCGACCCCCTGACAGGCCTCACTCTAAAGAGAAATGGAATTTTATTCTTTTAGGAATAAAATAAGGAAATTGACTGAAGTCCTTTTTCATGACTTGAGATAGTCACGATATTTTTTTTTTTTTTTAAGGAAACAGGTAGAGAAAAGATAGACACTGAGAAAGCTATTTGAAATATCAGAAAGGACAAAAAAGGACAGATGCAGAGTCCAGGACATCCATGGAAGATTTCTGTGTGTGGCATAGAGGAAGAATGACTTCTGCAAAGAACAGCAACGGCATTCCTAACTGCCATAAAGGCTCTTTGAAAGACACACTTCCTCATTCGAGATGCTGTGTGCAGCTGTTTGAAAAAGGACAGGAGGAAATTTTATGACTTGTCTATCGCGACAGAGGTGGTGTAGTTGACTCACAGCCCCCTGCTGCCCCTCTGGGCCCATACTTCTTCAGGTTCGCTCCAACCAAGGACCTGGTGGGGCCGAGGTGCCGCTCCTGTGGGAGGGGGTACTGCTCTCAGGGGCAACGTTGGCTAGCGATTCCCCACCAGCCTGAGGGGGACTTTCTTACGACTGTGCTCCTGCAGGATGCCAGTTCTTTCCCCTTCTCCTTCCATAGGTGTGGGGTCTGCCTCTTCCCTTCCACTCCTGCCTCCCCCCGCTATCCTGTACAGGCACCTCCCCTAATAAACCATGCAAACATATCTAATCCATCTGGGCGTCAACTTCTCAGGAGTCCCAGTTCACATGCCAATGAACACACCAATTTCGCAAGCTAAGTGTTCAGGACAATAACGCCGGAGTCTGCCCTTCCTCTGAGACTCAGAGGAGTCTAGAAAAAGACTCAGGGTGCCCTCTTTAAAGACTCAGCCATCAGGCCTTGCTACCCTACTCTCCTCAGGCCGCCTCAAAGCCCCACTCCCAGAGCATCACTTTCAGCTTATTTCCCCCAACTCTTCCTTCTTAAACACACTCACTGTATCCCCTGACATTCTAGAACTGTGATCAACAAACTCTTGCCCATGTTCAACCTGCCATACATCCCCCCCCAATCTCTCTGGACTCTCAACATCCTTCCCCTTCCTTACTAAAATGAGGCCTGAGGCCACTGTTCTGAGGCAGTTCTCCTTCAGGCTTCCTGAGTGCCCGTTGGGCCTCAGTGGCGGACATGGGTTAAGAGTCCTCCCCACTTCCCACTCACATTTCTGAAGTCATTTTTCCTTTCTTTCCTCCACGCCCCCCCCCCCCACCATGGTCCTTTGACGTTCATGCCACATAGCTAGACTGTGTTGCTATCATCTCTTATTCACAGAATAAGAGTTTTGGCTCCGGTCATGATCTCAGGGCCATGGGATTGAACCCTGGGCCAGGCTCTGTGCTTCCTCCCCCTCTCCCGCTCCCCCTGCTTGTAAGAGCACACTCTCAAATAAGTAAATAAAATCTTAAAAAAAAAAAGTAAATCAGATCACATCAATTACCTGCTTAAAACTCTCAATGGCTTTAATTTCACTTAGAATATAATCCAAATACCTCACATGTGTTATGATTCTAAAACTGTTTATGAGCCTATATTATGTGGTAGATATGGTTTTTAAACACTTGAGGGTACAAAAGCAAACAGAACAGGAAATAATCCCTGCCTCATGGAATTTATATTCTGGTGACAGGAGAACACTAACAAGGAATACATTTAGGGGTGTCTGGCTGGCTCAGTTGGTGGACAATGCAGCTCTTGGTTTCAGGGTTGTGAGTTTGAGCCCCATGTTCAGTGTAGAGATTAATTAAAAATAAAAATCTTAAAAAAAAACCCAATACATTTAATAATAGGTTCAAATAAGTGCAATGGTGCCAATAAAAAGTAGACCAGAGTAGAGGGGTTGGGAGTGCTAGGGAGATGAGTGATGATTCTAAATTTGGTCATTAGGTTTAGAAGAAGGTGACTCTTGATTAATTAGAGGAGGTGAGAGGGCATACAGAAATCTGGAAGGGAAAACACCTAGGAAGGTCAAATGCTTTAAGGCGGAAATGGGTCTGTGTTTTCAGGATCCCGCAAGGATTTCGGTACAGGTAGATCCTGGTGAATGAGGTTGGCTAGTAACTGGGTGCCAGGTCACCTAGAGCTAAGTAGGCCAATATAAGGACTTGGGCTTTTTCTCAGGGGAAATGGAAAGCCATGACAGTGATTTGGGCAGCTGAGTATCACTATCTAAGTTACATTTTGAATGCGTCACGGTAGGAAGTTTAAAAGCAGGGACTCCTACTGGGAGGCTGTTGGAGAAATCTAGGTGAGAGAGGATGGTATCCAGTAGCCTCGAAGTGGTGGCCTGTGTCAGGTTCCGGATGACACATTTGAAGGCAGAGATAACAGCATTTCTTAGCTGGTTGGCCTGAGAAACGGAGTGGGTTAATCAGGATTAACCTGATTAACCTGAAATCAAGGATTTCAGCTGGAGAAACTGGAAGGTTGGAGTTGCCATCAACTGAGATGGGCAAGGATGCAGGTGGACTAGGTTTGGGGAAGAGTGAATGACAGTAAGCAAGGGACTAAGGTCACTGAAAAATAGGAGGGATGACAGCTCTACTGACAGGTAGTGGATGATGTTATCTGATGGCATGAGATTCGAAGTAGGGGGAAGTTCAGGCAGAAGGAAGGAAAATCGGTCCGAACACAGCAATAAGAACCCCTGTCCCACCTCCAGGTCCCGTGGTCTGTGGGGTGTGGGAGAAAAGAGTCTCCACTGCAAGCACTGCAGGCAGGCAGGATCTTCACAGGAGAGCCAGATTTCCATTACAGCAAGAAAAGGAAGAGAAATATTCAGAGACCAGCTTGAGCACGTAGGGGATTTTGCTGATGAGGGACTGCGAATCCCAGAGGCAAGGTAGGAGGATTTCAGGAACTAGGGAGGTGTGGAGAAAGGGGCAGAAGAGGGACACGGGGGGCCTGTGGAAAGTGGAGTGCAGCATAGGGATCGTAGGCTGATCATGAATGACAGACAAACAGATAAGAGCCGTAATGTTGGAGTCAAGGCTGAGAGTCGTGGCGAGGTTATCCGTGCTGAGGAACAGGGAAGTCTGGGGAAGCAGGGTCTTGGTCTTAGTGTACAGACCTCCCTTCACCCCAGTGATGAGGGTAGGTCTAATACAGTGTGACCTTGGGTCCTGTGCAGGCCCCTGCCCACCTCATTTACCTCATCCTGTATCAGTCTCCTCTTCAACACTGTGGTATAGCCATCCTGGCTTTCTGGGAGTTCCCACAACTGAGCTCTTTGCAGCGCCAGGGCCTCTGCACTTGCAGTTTCCTCTGCCTGAAATATTCTCCTGTCAGCTATTTGCATGGCTGGCTCTCCTTCCTCAGCATTTACCTAAAATATAACTTCCACAGTGACACCAAAGGTAGACACCGCCTGCTATTCTTGATCATAGCGCCCTTTCAATTCCTGTCATAACATTCATCAAACCAGCTGTTCTTTTAATTTATGTGTTTTGCTTGTATGTTTATTCAAATTAAGGATCCACGAGGACACTTGGCTATGTCTCTTGCATTCCCTATTGCATCCCCACTGACCAGCGCAATGTCTGGTATGGTAAGTGCTTAGTAAGTAATTATTGAATAAGTGAAACTCAGCCAGGGCAACAAGAACCTAGAGGGGGAAGGTTATTTCTACAGCGGAATAAAGCAATTAACTGCCCATCTTAACCTCAGCTCATCAGTTCTATAGAGTGGTTATTAAAACCTGCCACCTTTGGGAGGAAGGAGTGGTCACCCGACTAGGACATGGCCTATCCTTGGGCTGGTTTGTTGGTTCCTTTTGCTGTTGGCTGGAAAGAGCTGTTGGAAATGGTGGCCCCGCTCCCCAGAATGTCACAGAGCAGACAGTGAAGAACCACACCTCTTGAGCGCAACATTTGATCATTGCCTCCATTGCCCACAAGGGAATCATTGTGTTTCCCTTCTTGTTATTGGCTTAAGGAGGGTTTGGTGGTGGCTGCAGTGAACTGTAGATGTGACACTTGCTTCGCATTGGCTCTGAGAGTATTAGTGAGGTGGTTCTTGGCTCAAATAAACATAATTAGAGGCTGAGAGGAAGAAGACAAAAGTTTCCACATTGCTTACACCTATCTCTGGGTTGAGATGTCTCACTCATGGGTGGAATGCAACAGAATTACAAGCAAAAACAAAATAAAATAAAAAATACAAATCATTTTCTATCTCCCTTCCGGTAATTGTCCAACATTAGAAAATAAGGATACATGAACGTAATAGAATATTATAGATTCCTTAAAATTATCAGTGTGTGGATTAGATATAAAAATGGATTAATGCTTATGATCTGATATGTGAAAACAGAATATATGATTAACGTAATCTCTATATATTATAGTATAAAGTTATATATACACTGTAATTTCTAACATATAAATATTTATTAGTATGAATAAGGATTTAAAATAACATGCAAAGTGAAAATAATTATGTTGGAGTGGTAGATACAGGAATTTTCTTTTTTTTACTATCCTTTTATACTATTGTATTTTTAAAAAAATTTTTATTAATTTCTTTGACAGAGAGAGAAAGAGAGACAAGCAGGGGGAGTGGGAGAGGGAGAAGCAGGCTCCCCGCTGAGCAGGGAGCTCGATGTGGGACTCAATCCCAGGACCCTGGGATCGTGACTGGAGCAGAAGGCAGACACCCAACCGACTGAGCCACCCAGGCGCCCCACTACTATTGTATTTTTTTTTTGCATTTTTAAAAATTTTATTATGTTATGTTTTTGTTTTGTTTTGTTTTTTTAAAATTTTATTTATTTAGTAGAGGGAGAGAGAGAGGAAGCATAAGTCGGGGGAGTGGCAGGCAGAGGGAGAAGCAGGCTCCTCGCTGAGCAGGCAGCCCGATGTGGGACTCGATCCCAGGACCCTGAGATCATGACCTGAGCCGAAGGCAGACGCTTAACCGACTGAGCCACCCAGGTGTCCCTTACTATGTTATGTTAATCACCATACATTACATCATTAGTTTTTGATGTAGTGTTCCATGATTCATTGTTTGCGTATAACACCCCGTGCTCCATTCAGTACGTGCCCTCTTTAATACCCATCACCAGGCTAACCCATTCTCCCACGCCCCTCCCCTCTAGAACCCTCGGTTTGTTTCTCAGAGTCCATAGTCTATTGTGTTTTTAAATTGAAAAGCCCTCAAATCCCTGTGGAAAGAGCCTCTATGTACAAAAGCAGCATTATGAACAATGTCTTTGGTTGTATTTTCTGTTCAGCTTAAAGAATCCTATGTTAAAGAATCACATGTCTGCACCTGGGTCAGTAGAAGCTCCTTTTTATAGCACATTCTCATGGCAGTTTGTTCATTTTCAACATGATGCTAACCTAGCTTTGCAAAGAATGTCTCTGAATTTACACCTACATTTCTGTCAGTGTTTATATAGGTGTAACCTCTGAGATTACTTGGAGGGTCAGGATAGAATGATGCATGTATTTTAGTTTCAAAGGTCTCTATATTAATTATACTGAAGCAAAGAGCTGGGGAAGAGTTTCCTGCAAAAGAAAGGAGCCATCTCCATTTCTAAACAAAGGGCGTAGAGCAAGTGCCTGGACAGCTCGCTAGAGTTCTCATTCTTAGGATCAGCGCTGTCTTCTGAGAGTTCTGCCATTCTTGAGCTCATGCATTGCTGTTTCCCTTAAAGTAGTTTAGTCATTCATTGCTTACTCAATATACACTTCATACCAGAAAGATCTGGTAGGTGCTGGGAATACAAATAAGAAAATAGATGGCTCCTCCCTGCAATGAGCTCATCATCTAGCAGTTTTTTTCCTATAGCCTCTCTTATGCGGGTGTGGTTGACATCTCCTACTGCCCAAGAGTGGAAGTGATCTGCTGGCCAAAGAACTGAGTTTCACTTGTTTGCGTAGGGCTGGGAATTTTTTTTTAAAAATTAAAGTTATATAATTAATTTAGTTGATGAAAGACAGTTTACTAGGCTACCTTTAGGATCTATCCATGGAGGCTGAGGAAGTATGATTTTCAGCATTCAGGAACAATCCTTATTGTTTATAATAGTGAAAAACTGAAAAGAACTTACATGTAAAACAATATGGAAAATAGTGAAGGAAACAATGAGTAGGAGCTCATTATTATTCAAGCTTTGGGGTTCTGGAACAGAGCTGCCTCAGTTTGAATGCTGGCTCTACCACTCACTGGCCATAAAATTAATTAAACCTTGATTTCTTCCTATATAAAATAAAATTTCTATGTGAGAATAAAATCTATTCCACAAAGTTGTTGTCAGTATTAAATCAGATAATGTATATAAATGGCTTAGAACAATGCTTAGCTCACATTAGGCACTTGATAATAGTTTTCTTTACTATTGTGGTAAATGATCTTCATAGAATATTGTGCAGCCATTAAAATTATGTTTCTGATGAATTTGTAATAAGAAGGTGCAATTTAAAAATTATCAGTGAATGCAGTATGATCACAACTATAAAGGATAAGAAAAAAGAGACTGGAAGAAACTTCCATATATCATCAGTTTTTCATTTTTTTTAAGTTTAAAGTTTCTGTTTTTATTTTGATTCATAAGTCTATCCGTGGTTTCCTTTTCTAGCTTTCTTGAGTTATAATCAACAAATGAAATCATAAGATGTGATGACTTGTTATATGTATACATCCATCAACAATAGTCACCATGTTCTACATTAGATTCTCAGACTTTATTCATCTTATAACTGAAAGTTTATGTCCTTTTACTAATCTCTTTCTATTTCTCCCACTATTCAGCTCTGGCAACCACTATCCTGCTTTCCGTTTCTAGGAGTTGCACTTTTTTCTTTTTTAGATTCCATGCATAAGTGATATCACGCAGTTATTTGTCTTTCTCTGTCTGGCTTATTTCACTTAGCATAATGCCCAGGAGGTCCACTATGTTGTTGCAAATGGCAGAACCCTCTTCTTTTTTAAGGTTGAATAATATTCCATACCACATCTTCTTTATCCACTCATCCACTGATGGACACTTAGGCTGTTTCCATATCACGGCTGTTGTGAGTAATGCTGCAGTGACTATGGGAGTGCAGATATCTCTTTGAGATAATGATTTTGTTTCCTTTGGATACATACCCAGAGATGGGATTGCTGGATCATAGGGTAGTTCTATTTTTAATTAAAACAGTTATGAGGAAGCTGTTTTAAATTAAACAGTATGAGGAAACTCCATACTGTTTTCCAGAGTGTCTATACTAGTTTACATTCCCACTAACTGTACAAGTCTTCCCTTTTCTCCACATCCTTGCCAACATTTATCTCTTGTCTTTTTGATAATAGACATCTTAACAGGTGTGAAGTGAATCTCACTGTGGTTTTGATTGGCATTTCCCTGATGAGTGATGTTGAGCACATTTTCATGTGACTGTTGGCCATTTGTGCGTCTTCGTTGGAAAAATGGCTTTGCCAATTTTTAAGGTTTTCGTTTGTTTTACTTTTGAGTTGTAGGAGTTCCTTGTATATTTGGGATATTAACCCCTTATCAGATATGTGGTTTGCGAATATTTTCTCCCATTTGGTAGGCTGCCTTTTCATTTTGTTGATTGATTCCTTTGCTGTGCAGCAGCTTTTTAACTTGATGTAGTGCCACTTGTTTATTTTTGAATTTGTTGCTTTTGTCATTGGTGTCAAATAAAAAAAAAAATCTTTGCCAAGACCATTGTCAAGGAGCTTATCCCCTGTTTTCTTCTAGGAGTTTTCTGGCTTCAGGTCTTAAGTTCAAGTCTTTAATCCATTTTGAGTTGATCTTTGTGTATGGTATAAGAAAGAGGTCCAATTTCATTCTTTTGCATGTGGATATCCAGTTTCCCCAACACCATTTATGAAGGGATTATCCTTTTTCCATTGTAATATTCTTGGCTTCTTTGTTGAAAAATAGTTGGCTGTATATGTATGGGTTTATTTCTGGGTTTTGATTCTATCCCATTGGTCTATGTGTTTGTTTTTATGCCAATACTGTATTGTTTAGATTATAGCTTTACAGTATAGTTTGAAATTAGGAAGTGTGATACTTCCAGCTTTGTTCTTTCTCAAGATTGCTTTGGCTATTTGAGGTCTTTTGTGGTTCCATATGAATTTGTAGACTGTTGTTTCTATGTCTGTGAAACATGCCATTGGAATTTTGATAGGGATTGCATTGAATCTATAGATCACTTTGGTCGTTATCAACATTTTAACAATATTAATTTTCCCAATCCATGAACATAGAATATCTTTCAATTTATTTGTGTCCTCTTCGATTTTTTGTAACAATGTTTTATAGTTTTTAGTATACAGATCTTTTCCCTCCTTGGTTAAATATATTCCTAAGTATGTTATTCTTTTTGATTCTATTGTAAATGGGATTGTTTTCTTAATTTCTCCTTCTGGTAGTTCATTGTTAGTGTATATAAACGACTGATTTTGTATCTTATAACTTTACTGATTTTTTAAATTAGTTTTAACATTTTTTTGGTGAGATTGTTGTGTTGCTATTTTTAAAATAACTTCAATGAGATATTTCTCATGTCCTAAAGTTCACCCTTCTAAAGTGTACAGTTCAGTGGTTTTTAGTGTATTCAGAGTTGGGCAAGCATCAACACTAATTTTAGAATGTTTCATTACTGCAAAAAGAAACTGTACCCATTAGTTATAATACTCCTCATTCCTTTGCTTCTCCCAGCCCCTGGACAGCCATTAATCTACTTTCCGTCTCTCTGGGTTTGCCTATCCTGGACATTTCATAGAAATGGAATCATAATATGTAGCCTTCTGTGTTTGGTTCCTTTTGCTTAACATAGTGTTTTCAAAGTTCATGCATGTTTCAGCATGGATCACTACTTCATTCCTTTTTGTGACCAAATAATGTTCCAGTGTATGAATATACTACATTTTGTTTGTTCATTCATCACTTGATGGACATTTGGGCTTCTTCTACTTTTTGGGTATTATGCTGCTATGTACATTCATGTTCAAGTGTGTTTTCAGTTCTCTTGGGTACATACCTAGGAGTGGAATTGCTGCATCATATGGTAACTCCACATTTAACATTTTTAGAAACTTCCAAATTGTTTTCTAAAGTGGCTGCACTATTTTACATCCCACCTATGAGGATTCAAATTTCTTCATATCATTGTCTAGCTTTTTGATTACAGTCATCTCAGTAGGTGTGATGTGGTATCTCATTGTAGAGTTGTTTCTATTTGAGTGGAGAAATGTATAACATTTTTAATAAAAATGTACTTTTAAAAAAGAGAACTTTAGATATAAGAGCAGTATAGGTGTTTCAGTTTGAGTGCCATTTCTATTAATTTTAAATAGTTCCTAAAATTACCTGATCCAGAATTTACAAAACTCGGTGATGTTAGAAAATCTGGAGGGGCCCTTATACTTATTAATATTTTAGCAGTGCCAACATTCTAGTGCAGACCTCTAAGATATTTGCTCACAGTTGAGTGATTATTTGATGATATCACTTACACCTGGCTTCATGCGAACCAGTTTAGAAGGCTAATTGGAGTGAGAATAAGGCAAAGTGATTTCTCAAAAAGGCATGAAGATCTGAAATATCAGTGAAACAGAACAGTGTGGTACTGTGCTTTGCCAAGGAAGTGATGCAGTACCTAGCAGAATTTGGCTGTATGTATTATCCTTCCTAAGTAGACTATCTGTCACTTTTTAGTACAACTTTTTCCTTTGAGGGTGAAGTAATTGACCCATCCCCTAGGAGGACTAGTGCTCTTTCTGTGTAGGGTTGTGGATGTTTATAGAAGCACCAGATGGTCAGCCCTCTGACATTCCAGCCTCAGTCACGAGAGAGAAGTGGGAAAAGGACTCTGAAGGGCTTATCTTACATAGGGGAATTCGGGTATTGCTGGGCCAACAAGATCCAGCTCCTTTCTTAAACCTCTGGTGTTTACGATAACAAGTTCAATGCTATTTACACTATTTGCAGTATGTATAGATGTTTTGGTCACAGAATCTTTGGTGAGACATATAGGTATTTAGGAAATAAATATAGGCAGTAATTTTTTTAAGCTGTAGAGAAATATAGCTGGAAACATTTGTTTCTTCCCTACTCTATTTTTAATTCCATCTAAGTTACTCCTTTGCTGATTGTTGGATTATATTGCAGTTGTAACATGCAGGTTTAAATAAATCTTCAGACACAAACATTTATAAAGCACACTCCAAAATCATATTCACCATCAATTACTATGTATGGGATCCAGTGTTACTGATTATAAGTAAAACTGGCCTTGAAAATTCTCATTTTATTTCTTCGATAAAATCTTAAATGTTCTTAGCTATTCATAGTCTTAGTTAATCAGTGTTTATGGAGTTATAGGTTATAGTCAAAGAAATTTTTTAATTCAAAGGATTTTTATCTTTTCCTTTCATTTGGCTTAACTAACTGGCCTATAAATAACTTAAATTCTGTCAGAGTTACTACTACAGGCATTGCATTGAAGAGTTCTTATGTATGTTAACAAGGCAAAGAGCTTTATAGTATCAGAGTTCATCTGACAAGTGTAATGACTTATTGACTGGTAATATTTTATGTAATGCTTTAGAATAAACTATGTTGAAACTTATGATAGCATCTCTCAAATTTTTAAATCAAGACAATAATGATTATAACTAGTCCATTGGCTTTAACTTTATGCCTACTATTATAATTACAATTTAAAAAATCTACATCTATTTACCTGTGAGTGTAAAATCCTCATACTCTATTAAAAAGATGATAGTTGTATATACCATTAAAATGAGTCCTGCTGAAATCATTGCTTATGAGGGGTTCATCTAAATGATAATTGGTACAAAAAGTAAGTTACACCCTGGTAGTAGAGGGTTTTTTTTCCCATCTGGCAAATCTAAGAATACTTGAAAAGATGTGAAATTATGAACAAACTAATAGCTCAAATAAAAGGTCAAATAAACCCTGCCCCAGTGGTTTATTTTAGTTCACATCTTTAAAGTACTTTTGGTAACAATTACTAACCTGTATATTCCAAATAGGTACAACCTCAGAACCTTTACCGTATAACAGTTGTTTTTAGCTTTCTTGGGGTTACGTGTCTGATGAAAACGATGCGCACTTTGGCCTAGGAAAATGCATGTGTGTATACCTAATTATTCATAAAAATTCCTGGGATCCATAGAACCTTAGAACACCTATTCAGTTAGGCTCAGAAATTATTAATTGTAAATAAGCTTATTTTACTAATGCTTTGAAAGTGCTTTGAAAGGTGTTATTTATAAATTATTTTTTTATAAACATTGTTGTGGCTTGATAATTTTGATTCATTTCCAGGCCATAGCATTTATTAAGAGTTTTCTTAGGATAAGCTTTCAGAAAATTTATATGTAAGTCTGGTCTCAGCTGGCTTTATTCATCAATCAATAAATCAATCAATAAACATATGGTTAACAATGACTACTGTGCCATCTTTAAGCAAGTCTAATAATGAAATATTGCCTTTTACTTCAGATTTATTTCCTTACCTTCATTGAAGAGCTAGTTTATAAACTAGATGGTCACACCAATTTGCTAACAATGTGGGAGATTTTGCATATTCTGACATATAAATTACATGTCTACAACTTTGCACCCACAACTGGCAAACTACTTTGAATTCCGAAAAGAGTTGGTCTAATTCCACAGTGGGTCCATAGGTCAACATTCTGTGAGGAAAAGTTTTTAGAGTCTGGCTCATAATGTGCACCTCAGGGAGGTTGTTAGAGGAAACTAGCAAGCCAGCAAGAGGGAGATTTTCGATTTTCTCCAGGAGCACACCAAGCAGAGGGAGGTTTGGATGTTACCTTGAAAGAAGAGCTTCTGAAGAGTGGATGCATCAGTCAGAGTCCCAACAGAAGACAGATGGCACATCCAAGTTAGGACAATTTGAGAGAGGTCCATCTCTAAAGAGATAATTACAAAAATGGGGGTGAGGTAGGGAAATTATTACAGTAGTGCAGGAATCTAGTGGAGTTGTCACCACCTCTACGTCTGAAGGGCCACAATAAGAGAATAAGAGAGAAGTTACCAAAAGCTGAAGGTTACCAGTGGTAGCGGGCAGGTCACCTTCTGTCCAGGGTCATGGCCAGCCCAGGGTGGCCTCCCTGGAAGGGAGCCAAGAGGGGAAATGTTTCTGTCACTTTTCTCCCACCTCTGATCGCTGGTTGGGCTCTCTTTTGGCAAGAACCCAACAAGAATATGCACTGGTCAGCCTCCTGTGGCGAAAGTGATAACAGGTAACAGGTAGAGAGGGTCCTTCTGGACAACTCTCAGCCCAGAAATTAGATGTTTGAAATCCCTCCTTTTTCAATCGTGGTTACATTTTTTAAAAATTGCAGTAAAAGGTAAGGGTAGAAAAATTATCCCTTCTTCCCTTCTACATTTTTTGTCTGGTCTAATAATTTAGTGGACATAAGATAAACAGGGGAAAACAGATTTAATTTTGTACATAGAGGAGCCCCATAAAAAATATGAGGTTCAAAGAAGTAACCTTTCAGACAAAGAATAACTTGTGAAGAATCGATAAGACAGAGGGATTTGGCTTTGGGGTAGTAAGTTGGTGAAGAAGTAACAAGGTTTGTTTATACAGCCTTCTCAATCCTAAATTCCCTGTCTCTGGTGAGAGGGATACCTTCTATCCTCCTGGTATAGGGAAGTCACCTTCTGCTTTCAGGGGGACAAAGAAGGCTCAGATTATCCTTCTTGTTCCAATTCTTTCTCAAGTATGCTTAATTCAAAATAATCAATATGCCAAAGTGGTATATTTTGGGGTGACATTTTCTGAACCCCTAAAATACACATCTTCTACAATTTATCATTTTAATCATTTTTAAGTGTAGGGTTCAGAAGTGTTAAGTATATTCACATTGTTACACAACCAATCTCCAGAACTCTTTTCATGTTGCAAAACTAAAACTCTATACCCATTAAACAACTCTCCATTCTCCCCTCCCCTTAGCTCCTGGCAACCACCATGCCAGTTTCTGTCTGAATGAATTTGATTACTCTAGATATTTTATAAAATGAAATCATACAATATTTATTTTTTGTATGGGTAGTATTTTTAAGGATAGTGTTCACAGGTATTTTGTAGACAGGTTTAGATTAATTGAGCATTTTCATTTTGAAAGAATGTCCCACTTCCTGGAGATTCCAAATGTCACAGATCTGTTGCATAACAAATAATAACAGAAATGGGGCATTAGAAATACAGCTGACAAAAATCAGTGTACTTTAAGCTTAGAGAAAAAAAATATGTCAAATTTGAAACAAGGATGTGACAACCAAATGTTAAAAGGTATGGATCAGGGGTGCTTGGGTGGCTCAGTCGGTTAAGGATCTGCCTTTGGCTCAGGTCATGATCCCGGGGTCCTGGGATCAAGCCTCCCATGGGGCTCCCTGCTCGGTGGGGAGCCTGCTTCTCGCTCTCCTTCTACTGCTCCCCCTGCTTGTGCTCTCTCACTCTCTCTTTCAAATAAATAAATAAAATCTTAAAAAAAAAAAGTATGGATCAGTGTAGAATAAAAAAGTGGATCAGTGGAGAATGTATAGTTTGCATACCAAAGGAGGAGGTGGGTCTGTGATTCTGGTCCTGAGAACTATTTTGATGACTTCCTGCTCTGGGTTTCACCAGTGTCCTCATGGGGAGGAGAGGACTTTCAGGTAAGAGTCTCAAGCCAGTGATGCTTGAGATAGCTGTATTTTATTGTAGAAAGTAACAGATTACTACAATGCATGTAATTTACACTATAATGTGAGACTAGTGCTTCTTTTTGTGCTTTTATAGTTTCTAATTTCAAAACCTTTGTGCATTTGTAAAGCACCCACTAAGCGTTGCTCCTGATCATTCCCAACCCCTCTCTCCAGGTGTCAGACAATTTCATTCTCGTGAAGATCTTTCTACACTGTGCAGACCCCTCTGTTGTAGACATGTACCCAGGGTGGGGTATATTTGTATGTCTTACTACTTCCCCTACCAGCCCAAGGAGAGGACGCTGCTTTTTCATTCCTACCTTCTCTATACCTCTTAGCACTTAGTGCAAGGCACAGAACATAGTAAATGATAAGTACGTTTTTGTTGAAAGAAAGGAAAAAGTGATATAAATATTTAAAGTAACCATTGAAAGAAATCAGAATATGTCACTCCAAAAGATGCCTCTTTGACTTAAAACTTATTTTGAACTAGAGGCAATTAAGAAGCAGCAAACACAGAAAAAACTCCCCCTTTTCTGCCTACAGGCAAAATATAAATTCTCCTTTTATTGACTCTTATTGGCCCCAAGAAGGTGCCAGAAAAATCTGCAAACAAACCTTACTCCAGTAGTTCTCTCCCATATATTTACCTTTCCACAATTTGCTGTCCTTAGAAGCCTAAGACTCCATTGTCAAAATCAGCAGCGGAGAATCACCATCACATCAAATCTCCCTCATGCTTTGAGTCTCTTTCCAGGGAGAGCCCAGTCCCTTTAATGGCTCATTTGATTAGGTCAGGCTCACCAAGGATAATCTCCCTATCTGAAAGTCAACTGATTTGGGACCTGCAAAATCCATTCACTGTAGCACCTAGATTAGGGTTCCATTGAATAACTGGGAAAAGATCTGTGTACACCGGTGGTGGTGGGGAATCTTGGATTTCTGCCTACCATGGGATAACAGTGAAAAGACAGGATCTAGGGTCTGACAAGGGAAACAGGTAGCGGAGACTATTCTCCACTCTTCAGAAAAAAATAACACATGTAGGCTATGCGAGGGCATAGTCCGAGTATCTGGGGATGTCATTGAACAACCTCACAGAAAAAGACTTAGCCCAGCAATTAGGAGGCCTGCCCCTGCCATTAAGTAGCCAAGTGGTCTTAGATCCTTTAACTTCTCTGGGTCCGGAACTGAGGGGATTGAATAGATCAGGAATTCCCAACCAGGGAGGAAAGCTGGAGTAAGACACCTACACTGAAGTCACCTGGGATGCTTTTTAAAATTAAGGGTTTCCTCTTCTTTCCCCAGATGTAACAGTGTTGGGACTGGAAGAGAAAGACTGACAAGGAAGGGGGACGAGCATATGCAGTATGGATTTGCTCCTTACGTCATTGGTTCATTCCACAAATATTCATTCAAGACCAACTACTTTGTGCTAAACACGTGCCGGGCCATGGGAGGCTAGAATAAAGCACACAGTCTCTCTGCTTACCCACCGTCTAGCCAGGGAGATGGAGGCAAATGAGTACAAGATGGTGAATGTTACTGAGTGGGGACCCCAGGGGGCTGAAAGCAGGGGTCCTCCTTGAGGATGCTTAAGGAATAGGCATTATCTAAGAGAAGAGGTTGGAAATGCAACTCAGTGAGGAAGGTGGAGAGTTTGAGGCAAGGAAAAGCGTTTATGAAGGGGCAGAAGCTTAACGGACTCAGGCACGTGTAAGGCATTAGGATTAGCCCACTAGGACCCGAGTTGGTACAGGTCATAACTAGCCTTATAAATCCTGTTAATGAGTTTGGATTTTATCGTAAGCACAATGGGAAAACATCAATGGGCTTTAAGCAAGAGTGACTTAAAGAGATTGATGCTTTACAAATAGCACCCTGGCTAGAATTTGAAAAAGATAGAGGGTGGCTGTAGCAGTCAGGAAAACCAGTGCAAACGGGCAGGACCAGGGTGGTGTCAGGGGGCTTAGGGAGAAGAAGGCAGAGAGGAGAGAGATGCAGCAAGTAGCTGGTTAGATTCGAGGAGGGATCTGTGTATCGCCAGATATAGGAGCTGTAGGATTAAATGTGGTTGCATGTATTTTAATTCACAGTTGCCCCTTTATACTACTCAAGCTGTCTTCTCCATTTGCAAGATGTTTAGTTACAATCAGACAGCACATCTTCTGTATCCTTTTGGACTATTTATTGCATTGGTTTGGAATATTCCACTGGGAATAAGTATTTAAGCAGGATACAGAAGATCTGGATTCCAGTGCCTTCTTTCCTTATCTGGTCAGTGAGGGGGTTGAATTGAAAACCTCAAAGACTAATTCTAGGGTTAACCCTCCTGAACCCATAAAATCCGCTTAAAGACGCTGGGCAGACTCCCGTTTCTCCCCAGGCTGGCCTGAGTTGCTGCCTGCCATCATAAAGGAATCAGCAGAACCCCTGGGGGCAGCACACATTTGGATCAAGGGCTACCCCAAAGGAAGAACTTTTGTAGTGCTCTCGCCCCAGGAATATTGCAAAGTTCAGAGCCAGAGATAGTTGCGCACATAAATTTAGCACCACAGCCTGGTATCTCTGGAATTTGCCCAATGTGCCCCATGGTAGGTTATCTACCTTAAGCACACAGAGTAATCAACCAGATTCAATTTCCCTTTGATTTCTCCTCTCTCAGTGAAAGAAAATGCACTGAGTACAGCGAGTGACATAAATTCAACATAAAATGTACGGAGTTCTAAAACTTCATTTTGCTCTGTAATCAGAAATTCCAATCAGCTGTGGAGCTATATGCCTGGGCAGACACCTGACTGCAATTTGCAGGGGATGGCAATGAGAAGACTCTTCCTGTGGCTTACCTACTGGGGCCTACCGGGGCTCCCTCCCCTCCCCTCCCCCCCACAAAACCAGCCAAGAAGCAGATATGGTGGGACTTTTCCACCCTGTTAGGGCCCAGACCCATTTCACTGGGTGCATACTGCCTTTTTCTGAATATATTTCAAAATTTCTCTTTATGTGCGTTTTAATCTAATTTCTTTCTCATGTTTGCTTAATTTGTAGAAAGTGCATTTTATCTTAGTCCACTAGAGGGAACCAGAGGGATTTAGACATTGGAGCCAACAAGACTTTATCTCAGGTTCTTTTTTTTCCCTATTGATTGATTGATTGATTGATGTAGTGATCCATGATCCATTGTTTGCATATAACACCCAGTGCTCCATTCAATATGTGCCCTCTTTAATACCCATCACCAAGCTAACCCATCCCCACCCCCAGAACCCTCAGTTTGTTTCTCAGAGTCCATAGTCTCTCATGGTTCTTAATGTCAGTATTAGAGAAATTTCCAGGGGTTCTTAAATTGGGCTTACTGTCAGAATCAGGAGAGAGTCTTTTTTTTTCTTTTTAACTTATCTGCATTAGAAATCGGCTTTATTTTTTAAGAACACTTTTAGGTTCACAGCAAAACTGAGGGGAAAGGGAGCTTTAAAATTATAAAATTATATAGGTTTCTAGGTCCTGCTCTAGATCTGTGAATTCAGATGCTTTGGGGATGAGGTCTGGGAATCTCTACTGAAAGGGTTGGTGGAACCCCTGCTTTAAAAAAATTATATACATATATATATATAGTTACCTATATATATATTTTATATATATAGTCTATATATTTATATAAGATTTGTATATAGTTACCTACATAAATTTAAAACCAAGAATGGGGCAAGAATGCACTGAACATTATGTAGCATACATAGCAAGACATAAAAATAGAGGCTCACAAGGATTAAAAAAATATAGAGAGGTTAAACACTTAGAGATTGTCAATATTTAGAATATGAGTCATATTTTTCCAAATAATTTCAACTGTTAAATAGAATTCATGTGATTTACTTAGAGCTAGAGGAAAATCTGAAAACCACCACTACAGCAAGGCTTCCAGTGCCAGAAATAAGATTTCAGGGAACCCCCAAATCAGGAAACATTATTTCTGAAATAAGCATTTTATGAAAGACCGCCAGATTCCTGTGGATTTTATCCAGGGAATAGAAATAAATGCCCAAGATCCAATTACCATCTGACACAGATGTTCCCATAGTTTCAAACACATTCTGGCGAACTGGCCCAAAGACACAAACTGCTTAAAAAATTACAGGAAGAAAAGAGGGTACATGGATCATCATAGGAGAAGATTGAAATTTTTTTCCCCATGAAAAACAATTTAAAATAAAACGAAAGTAATCTTACTGACTTATAGGAAAATGTGTTACAAAACCCAAGTGATGAAGGAAATTAGCAATCTAGTTTAGAAAATTAGCAAAGCAATCTAGTTTAAGAAACGCTGATCTGCCAGCTCCTATGGATGCTAATAGCCCTGTGCAAATTTACAAATTTGTTTAAATCAATGTCAAACAGCCAGATTCCTTGTGATACGAGCTGGTCCTTATAAAAGGTCTCTGAAACCTAGCTTGAATATCAAATAAAAACCACAGCAGTGCTCTCATGCACTGCCCTCTGCCCAGGTCCACCCTAACTGGTATTTGCTACAATCTCACGATCAGAGTTGTATTTACTGATACCAGTGTATTTCCTAAACCGAAGGGAAAAGGAAATGCCTCCTGATTTATTGCTCCATCTAAAGACATAAAGATTCTGAGCACACACTTGAAATATTTCTCCTAAAATTTTTTTCTGGGTCAATTAAATAAAACAAAATTTTAAAAAGTTGCCTGGCCCATAAGGCGCAATAGACCCTGATCAGTATGGAAACAAGATTCCTCAGTTTAAGTGTTTACCTGAGGAATCTGGGCAGATTGGCAGCAATTTTAGAGTTCTTTTTTATTCTTTCTTCAAAGGTTCGTTTACTATGCATGAAGGGCCCTTACATACGTCTATAATCTAATCTACTCATTCATAAAACACAGTCCTGTACGATGTTTTATGTTATAGATATATTTCAATACAGAAAAATGGAGTATTGAGAGACGGGGGTGTGTGTGTGTTTAGGGGGGGAATTGTAGGGGTAAATCTATTCTTCATTAATTTATTTTCAAACTAGCATTTGGAATGGAAATTATGTGAAGGAGAACAATATGGTAATTTACACTTACCTCTTCCAAGTAAAGCATAATGAATAAAATGAATAAAATTCCATTTCTAGCTAAATTGATTATATCCTTCCTACATAATCACGTCCCATTGTGAGAATGAAATTTTAAAGTTTTTTCCCCATTAAAATATTCCTTTTTTTCTGTTTTGAAATAAATGCTAAGTTCCTTGCAGTTTTAATGATCCTAAGTATCAGAATATACAACATTATTCTCATAATAAAGAATACATTTACACCGTTAGCCAGTCCCTAATAATCAATTTCAGTCCTTTGCTTGCCCCTATCTGCTAGATAATTTTCCTCCTATTGGCCTATGGTTGCAAATGCAATACAATTTGCAGTAAGTTGGCGGCAAACCCTGGGAACTCCCACTGGTCTGGCTTGGCTAGAGGACAAGAGTTCTTGTCTGAGGTTCTGATACAGCTACAACCCCAGGAGACCATTAAAATTGTCAGCTGGTGCTACAACAGCTGCCCGGATCCCAGTCTGAATAACTCGTGTACACTCCAAACCTACATTTTTGAAGGGAAAGGTAATTCCAACTGTAAATGCCACTTCTTGATCACTTGCAAACTTCTTATTTACGCAATCTCTTATTTTTTTTTCACACACTAACCACTCCCTAGTTTTCTACCCTGCCTATCTCACTGGTCAGAGGTCTCTGATGGATTACAACTTGCCTTGCCTTAGAACGGGACGGAGCCCTCTAATTCTTTACAGCACAGTGATCCAAACAGTTCCCACCAATTGTTGGAAGTTGGCACTTGAGGTGAAATCTGTTTACTACCGTGGCTTTAAGTTATACCTTTCAGAAACATTGGATTTCAATTAACTTTCCCTTTGGTAGTAAGGAGCTTAGAGGATGGGTAGAATTGGGACCTAGATGTTCACATTATGCTTCCTTCATTTTAATCAACCTTAGAGTTGAAAATATTAGGGGATAAAGACCCAAACCAGGCAATTAAGACAGGCTTTGTTCATAAATATTACTGGTCTGAGACTTCTCAGTGAGTTGAAAAACTGAGTCATAATCAATCTTGTTTGACTGTGCTTGTTTATCCTCAGTTGTTGATATGTTTGTGTAGATTATCAGTGAGTGATAATCTAATCAGAGTTTCGAGAATCAGTAAACTCTCAGGAGGAAGCATGTATTTAGAGGAGAAAGCTTGGCAAAGTGTTTGGCACATAAGAAAACTCTACTAACTGGTTGTTGTCAACTGCATTTGACAGCTCAGTTTCTGTAAGGCTTTTTCATGTGGGTTTTTAATTTATTCTGGGTTGTTTTACTAGTTTATTCCAAAATATCTTTTTTTTAAATTTTATTTTATTATGTTATGTTAGTAACCATACAATACATCATTAGTTTCTGATGTAGTGATCCATGAAATATCTTGATTACAAAATGCTAGAGAGATAATTTGTATTTTCACTTCTGGTAGTACAATAGACTAGCAATCCAGAATGAGATTCTGACTTGGAAGTACTAAAATCTTAAATAAATAACTTCTTTAAAGCCTTCCTTCATTTCTTCCTTCATGCATTGGAAAGCAGACATCAAAGTAAGGAAACCAAAGCCCTTCCAAACAGAACTGAAAGCAGGAATTATGGAAGGTAAGATATTAGGTAAGATAGTTTTAAGTATGCATATTAAAATACCTTGGGTTGCCATTAAAAAGCTAGAAATAGTATAACTTCCAAATAAGTAGAGGAGGGAAAATGGAATGGGAAAAACAAGTCATAGTCAATCTAAAAGGCAGCAAGAAAAGTCATCCATATTGGTGAGGAAGAAGTTAAACTGTCAGTATTTGCAGATGACATAATACTATACATAGAAAACCCTGAAGACTGTACCAAAAATTATTAGAATAAATGAATTCAGTACAGTTTCAGGATACAAAATTAATACACAGAAATTGGTTGCTTTTCTATACACTAATAATAAAGTAGCAGAAACAGAAATAAGAAAACAGTTCCATATATAGTTACACCCAAAAGAATAAAATACCTAGGAATAAACCGAGAAGGTGAAAGACTGAAAACTATAAAACACTTGTGAAAGAAATTAAAGATGACACAAACAAATGGAAGGAAATTCCATGCTTATGAATTGGAAGAACCAATATTGTTAAAATGTCCATACTACCCAAAGTAGTCAACCGAGGCAATGCAATTCTGTTCAAAATACCAAAGCATCTTCCACAGAACTAGAATTTGCATGGAACCACAAAAGACCCCAAATAGCCAAAGTAATCTTGAGAGAGAAAAACAAAGTTTGAGGCATCACAATTCTAGATTTCAAGATACACTACAAAGCTGTAGTAATCAAAACCATATGGTACTAGCACAAAACTGGATACACAGATCAATGGAACAGAATAGAAAGCCCAGAAATAAACCCATGCTTATATGGTCAATTAATCTACAAAAATGGAGGCAAGAATGTACAATGGGAGAAAGATGGTCTCTTCAATAAAGGGTGCTGGGAAAACTGGACAGCTACATACATACAAAAGAATGAAACTGGACTACTTTCTTACACCATACATGAAAAGAAACTCAAAATGAATTAAATACTTGAATGTAAGACCTGAAACCATAAAATTCCTAGAAGAAAATACTAGGCAGCAATTTCTTTGACATCAGGCTTAGGAACAGTTTTCCAGATATGTTTCCTTAGGCAAGGAAAAGAAAAGCAAAAATAAACTATTGGGACTAGATCAGAATAGAAAGTTTTTGCACAGCAAAGGTAACTATCAACAAAATGAAAAGGCAACACCTATTTGAATGGGAGAAGATATTTGCAAATGATATATCTAATAAGGAGTTAATATCTAAAATATATATAAAGAACTTATATAACTCAGCTCCAAAAAACCAAGTAATCCAATTAAAAATGGGCAAAGGACCTAAATAGGTATTTTTACAAAGAAGACATATGGCAGGCCAACAGATACATGAAAAGATGCTCAACATCACTAATCATCAGGGAAATGCAAATCAAAACCATATGAGATATCACTTTATACCTGTCAGAATGTCTAGAATCAGACAGACAAGAAATAACAAGTGTTTGTGAGGATGTGGAGAAAAAGGAACCCTCATACACTGTTGGGAATGCAAACTGGTGCAGCCACTATAGAAAACAGTATGGAGGTTCCTCAAAAAATTAAAAACAGAATTACCACATGATCTAATAATTACATTACTGGGTATTTACTCAAAGAAAATGAAAACACTAATTTGAAAAGATTTATGCATCCCTATGTTTATTGCAGCATTATTTACACTAGCCCAAAATATGGGAGCAACCAAATGTCCATCCATAGATGAATGGATAAAGAAGATGTGGTTATGTGTATACACAGACACAGAGACAGACAGACTCACATGTGCACACACACACACACACACACACACACACACACGCGCGTGCAGGAATATTACACAGCCATAAAAAAGAATGAGATCTTACCATTCGTGACATCATGGATAGACCTAGAAGTTATTATACTAAGTGAAATAAGTTAGACAGAGAAAGACAAATGCTGTATGATTTCACTTATATGTGGAATCTAAAAAACAAAACAAATGAACAAACAAAAGCAGAAACAGACTCATAAATACAGGGAACAAAGAGATGATTGCCAGAGGTGAGGGGGGTAGCAGATGGGCAAAATGAATAAAGGGAGTGGGAAGGTACAGGCTTCCAGTTATGGAATAAATATGTCACAGGAATGAAAGGTACAGCATAGGAAATATAGTCAATGGTATCATAATAGTGTTTAATGGTGACAGATGGAGCTACACTTGTGGTGAGCAGAGCATAACATACTAACTTGTCAAATCACTATGTTGTACACCTGAAACTAATGTAACATTGTGCCAACTATACTTCAATGGAAAAATAAATAAAAGAAGGCAAGAAAGTTAAAAGAAAAAAGAGAAAGTAAGACAAGTAGAAATCACATGATACAGATCTAGAGATAAACCCGAATATACAATCATAATAACTCTCTAGCTAAAGGCAGATTTTGTCAAACTATATAAAATTCTGCACTATGCTCTTTGTAGGAGATATACAAAAACATAAAAAAATAAAAAATATTGAAAATCAGAGGACTGAAAAAACATACAGGAAACATCTAAAGGAAAACTGGTATCCCTAAATTAATATTAGACAAAATATAATTTAAGGGTCAAATATGAAGTCCCTTCATGATGGACAGAGTTAAATTCAGTAGGAGGATATAAGAAATCAAAACTTATATGTATTTAATTAAGTCTCAAAATATAGAAAGCAAAATGGACAGAACTACAAAGATAAATCCGTAAGCGTAGTGGGAGATAGTAAATATCTCTTATAGTAAATGACAGATAAAGCAAACAAAATATCTGTCTGGATAGAAAAGATTTAAAGAGCAAAATCAAGAAACTTAATCCCTCAATTTGGAGTATACACTTTTTTTTTTTTTTGAGAAGCACACATAAAACATTTTGAAAACTGACATTGTGCTAGGTCATAATCAGAGCTTCCACACCCACTGTATATAAAGCCTCAAGTCAAAGAAATGGTATCACATAGATCACTTCTCTAACATAGTGCAACTAACTTAGAAATCATTAAACATAACTTAGAAAATCCTCCATATTTAGATATTTTAAAAAAAACCATGTATGTGTAAGTTTCAAAAAAAAATTGGAAAATATGGAGATCTGAACAAATAAAAATACTACCCATCAAATCTTTGGGGATTCAAATGAAGTGGATTCAAATACAGAAAATTTATTTTAAAAAATAAGAAAGGCTCAAAATTAATGAGCTAAACCTCTAACTTAAGAAGTTAGAAAAATAGAATAAACACAAAATACAGGAAGAAAAATGCAATTTGAGTAAAAATAATGAAATAGAAAACACACACGATAGAGAGGATCAACAGTTCAAATTTGATTATTTGAAGACTAAAAATACAGCAAATCTTTGGAAAAACTAAGGAAAAAAGGGAGAATATTCTCAAAGAATATCATGAATGAAAAGAAGGACAAAACTGAAGATGTCGAAGAGTCATCATGAAAAAAAGTCAACAAATTGTAAACCTAGATGGAATGAATACATTCTTATAAAAGTACCACTTGCCAGGTACACCTGGGTGGCTCAGTTGGTCAAGCATCTGACTTTGGCTCAGGTCATGATCTCAGGGTCCTGGGATTGAGCCCTGCATCAGGCTCCCCATTCAGTGGGGAGTCTGCTTGTCTCCCTCCTTCTGCCCCTCCCCCTGCTCATGCTCTCTCTCTCTCTCTCAAATAAATAATTAAAATCTTTAAAAAGAAAAAAAGTACAACTTGCTAAATCTCTTCCAAGAAGAAATAGAATCTGAACAGTCCTATAACCATCGAAGAAATAGTTAAAAATCTTTGCACAACGAAGTGTTGATCTTTAGATAGTTCTAATCTTACACGAACACTTTCAGAGAATAGAAACTGACAGAATACTCCCCAACTCATTTTATGCAGTCAACATTACCTTGATGCCAGATCTAGACAAGGACATTACAACCAAAATAAACAGTCACTCTCAACCATGACCACAGGTACGACTCCTTAACAAAATTCTTATTAGCAAACTGAATCTGAAAATGCATAAAAAGATGGTATATTATGATCAATTATACTTGTCCCATGAGTGTAATGTTGTTCACTTTTAATTTGTTTCTACCTCATAAACCAATTAAAAATCATGTGAGTATTTCAACACATGAAATGTAAAAAAAAAAAAAAAAAACAACACTAGAAAAACTCAACATTTAGTCAGATCAGAAAAATTCTTGGCAAACTGCTAACAGTTATTGTCACAGCTTGGGTTCCTCAGTAAGAAGAGTCTGAGATGGAGATTAACATGCAGGAGGTTTATTAGGACTTGTTCTTGGTGTCAGTACCTCTGGAAGGAAAAGGAAGGAGGTAGCAGTACATAGAGGGAGGAGAAGCTGGGTTGCAGTGTAGCCTCTGTGAAAGCCTCAGCCAACCCTAGAGAGAGCTCTGAAACAAGGCTGGTGCTTTGGAATTGTCCGGAACTGGAAAGAGTAGGTAGCGCCTTATCTCAGGTCAGCCTGCGGTGGGCTGCCCAGGAAGTAGGTGTGACATAGGCAAAGGGACTCTTTAGCTGAAGAAGGCAGACAGTTGAGGGCTGTCTGTGAGCAGGACTCCCAGCTACTGGGAGAATTACTTCAGCTCAGAAGGGGGCCTCAGAAGCCCACTACGGTGTCCTTTCCAGGCATGTGCAGAGAGCCTACAGCAGATGTCATATTTAATGTTAAAATGTTGAAAACATTCCCTTTAAGATTAGAAACAAGACAAGGAGGCCCGTTATCACCATTTCTATTTGGTATTATGTGGGAAGGCATAAAAAAGCAAAGGTTTAAGGATTAAAAGGGAAACAAAATGAATGTGATTTGCAGGTGGTATTTATTTTCTTCCTAGACAATCTACAAATAATTGTAATGAAGAGTTTGTCAGAGTTGCTGGATGCAAAGTCAGTATATATAGGTCTGTGTATATATGTGTGCCAATTGCATTTCTATAGTCAAGCAATAATTTAGAAAACCTTATTTAAAAATATTATGAACAATGGCATAAAAATATAACGAAATAAATTTAATAAAAAATATGTAAAACCTTTATGGAGAAAATGATAAAACTTTATCAAGAGTTGTTAGAAAATATCTAAATAAATGGGAAGATATATAATGTTTATGGATAGAAGACTCTGAAATAAATATATTAGTTCTCTCTAAATTGATTTATAGATTTGATGAAATTCTAATAAAGCAGAAGTACCAGTGTGGTTTTTGTGAAATTTGACAAGCTGATGTGAAAATTTATATGGAAGAATATACTGGGGAGGAAGAAGAAATATGGGAAAGCTTGCATTACCGGATATGACTTATTATGAGACTATATAACTAAGAATATGATGCTGGTACAGGATGAGACAGACAAATGGAACAGAATGGGAAATAGAGTCCAGAAAGAAATCTGTACATTTATAGAAATTGGATTTGTATAGATCATTGGGAAAGAACAGATTATTTCATAAATGGCTTAAGGACAATTTGGTTTCAAAATACTTTTTAAAATCCTGAAAATAGATCTTTATCTTATACCATAAACAAAAATCCATCTAGGTGGTTAAAAACTTAATGTGAAAGGCACAACATACAATTTCAGAAGAGCATATAGGGAATATCTTCAAATTCTTGAATAAGGAAGGGTTTCTTAAAGAACACAAAAGTGCAAATTATATAGGAAAAGATTAACATACTCATCTACATTAAAATTAAGCGTCCAGGTGATAAAAGATACAGTAAAGAGAGTAAAAAAGCAACCCCCAAGTTGGGAGAAATTGTTTGCAGCTCATATTATGAACAACAGATTAATATCTAGAATATAAAAACTTAGAAGAATCAATATCGAAAAGACACAGAAACCAATATAAAAATGGAGAAAACATGTGAGCCAGATATTTACAAGGAAGGAGAACAGTCTATAACCAGAGGAAAAGACGTCAACCTCACAAGTGATCAGGGAAATGCAAACTAAACTCAAAATGAGCAATGTTAAGTTATTAGTTATCTTTTTCTCCAAAATTTAACAGCTTAAAACAACAACAAACATTTATCCCCTCACATAGTTTTTGTGGGTCTGGCATTTGAGAGTGGCTTAGCTGCGTAATTCTTGACCAGGGTATCACATGAGGTTGCAGTCAAGAAGTTAGCTGGGCTATAGTCTTCTAGAAGTTTTACTGGGACTGGAAGATCTGCTTCCAAGATGGCAGGAACCAACATCAGCTTGTTAGCCATGCAAGTGAGCTTTGTAGAGAAACTGCTTGAGTGTCCTTACTACGTGGCAGCTGGCTTCTCTTTGAGCAAATGATCCAAAAAAAAGTCTGGCAAAGTTGTAACGTCCTTTATGATCTCACTTCAGAAGTCCTAGTCTATCAGTGACGCAATATCTTATTGTTTAGGTAGATCAGCTGTATTTATTGTGGGAGCACAGTACGGAAGGAGATAAAGATCAAGAGGCAAGATTCACTGAGAACCATCTTGGATGCTAGCTACCACAAGTATAATTGCACATCTAACAGAATGCAAACACTTAGAAGCCAGCCACTCCCTGTCATGAGAGGGGACAAAATTTCACTCACTTAGGACCACATGGGGAAAACTCAAAGCAGAAGAGTTACCATGTTGTATGGGCCCCCTATCTTCTTACCATTTTTCTGGCAAGAGAGAGCCACCAGGACCATTAAACCACATTGTTTCTCCTTAACCCAAGAGGATAGAGCAATGAAAACTCTGTCATCTTCATGTGCGAATATAAGCTGGCACAACTATGTTAAGAAATACTTGCATTTCCTAGGAGATTTGAACTTGTACATAACCTCCGATCCAAGAAACTTCACCCCAGATATGTACATTAAAAATAGTTTTTCATATGTGCTCTAGAAAATATGTTCACAGAAGCCTTATTCTAAATAGCAAAAATTCATAAATAATCCACAAACAAACTAATTATGGCATATTTCCTTAAGTGAAATAGTATAGTGTAATGCAAAATGAATGAACTAAAGTATATGCATTGATCTTAGTTAATCTAAAAAACAATTGTTGAACAAAACATACAAGTGACAAAGGAAAATGCACCATTTATTCTTTAGAGATCTATACACATGAGATAAAACTATAAAGAAAAGAGAACGATCAAGACAAACTATAAGATGGTTGCTACTTCTGTGGGAGAGGGATCAGGAAGTAAGAGAAGGCCACTGGTAATGTTCTATTTCTCAATGCCATGCAAGTTTATTATGATTCTTTAAACTCGACAGAACATTTTATACAGTCTCTTTGTAAAAATGATATGCTTCACAACAAAAAATTGCAAATTAAAGTGTTCTTAAAAAGAGACATAATTTAAAATGTCAGGGCTATTTCAGTGAGAGAACAAATTGTTCTCAAATATTCATCATTACACATCAAGTATCACTTCATCCTCCATTCTTTTTCATCAAAACAGAAAAGCGTAAATATATCAGGCCTGAAAAAGGGAGCTGAGTTTCCTCAATTCACAAGTGTTACCAAAAAAGTTATGGTAATTTGTCCTCAGAGATACTTCTGATTCATTGTCTGGCTCCAGATCTTTGTTATGTATTTTCAGGAGAGTGGTTAAAATAGACTGAGAATAGTAAGCCCAAGTCTAAATTTCTGCAAAAGAAAGATTAGAATTTCATTGAAATTGATTCACTAGGTGAATTCTACTCTTTTTCAGGTCCTTGACATCCATGCCATTTTAATATTAAAATATGTATTACTCTATTCTCCTTAATGTTCTGCAACTGTTTCAGAATAGAAATCTCATCAACTCCAGATGAGTTACCCAGATGGTCCTAAATATTGGGGTTCTCCTGTTGATAAAAGATTCAACAGCGAAAGAGTACTTCCAGAAAAACAGTACAATTTTTCTAATGTGTATACTAATCACTAAAAATTTTTTTAAACGAAATGCCTTCTAAGGTGCAGATAGCTTTCAATAATCTATACCCATTTTAGCTGCATAATTATATCAAAACAATTCATTGTCATTTAAAAAAAAATTGACACAGGGCGCCTGGGTGGCTCAGATGGTTAAGCATCTGTCTTCGGCTCAGGTCATGATCCCAAGGTTCTGGGATCGAGTCCCGCATTGGGCTCCCTGCTCCTTGGGAGCCTGCTTCTCCCTCTGCCTCTCTCTCTCTCTGTCTCTCATGAATGGATAGATAAAATCTTAAAAAAAAAAAGAATATAAAAAAATTGACACAGATTTGATAAACCTGAGTATCAACAGAGTTCTTTGGATTCTTTCTTTCTTTCTCTTTCTTTCTTTCTTTCCTTCCTTCCTTCCTTCCTTCCTTCCTCCTTCCTTCCTTCCTTCCTTCCTTCCTTCCTTCCTTCCTTCCTTCCTTCCTTCCTTCCTTCCTTCCTTCCTTCCTTTCTTTCTTTCTTTCTTTCTTTCTTTCTTTCTTTCTTTCTTTTTTCATTTGACAGTTTGTATTTCACTTGATTTGTCCATTGGCAATGGTTCGCAGAGCAGAGCTGCAGGTCACCAGCCAGGGTGGTTTCACACTGGCTTCTGTTTTCTGATCCGTTTGTGGTGGCAGTGCCCCTGGACAGGTATGTGGGAACTCACGTTTCGCCCCTGGCTCTTCCATTTAACTACTTCCAGAGTTGTGGCGAGAAAACTGGGACTGCAGAAATCCCAAGTGTTGCAAGATATCTTTTTACCTCTGATTCGGGCAGTAAGTGCTGCAGACACAGTAACATACGAGCCCTAGCACATCTAAGGTTGGCTTCGGGCCCTTGTCAGTGTGGGTGTCCTACAAAAGCAAAGGCCCTTCATCATGGAGCTAAGTACCCACACCTGGCCCAAGGGTCTGAGAAGCTGAGGGATCCTAGGAAGGTGGAACAGTGGCAGGCCTGGAACAGTGGCTATTGCCTTACAAGCAGCAGGTGAGCTAGCAAATAAGCAACAATGGGTGTGAGCTACCCAAACCAATCCGACCGATTAAAACTATAAAAGGATTTACTGGAAGGATATGGGGTACCTCATTGAAGTGAAGAAACAACAGACCAACCAGACTTTTGGAAAGGGCAGGAATTAGGATAGATCCAGGAGTCTAGGTCGTGAGACTTAGAGAGTATTTTTTTCCTAGGCACTATCATCAAAATAAATTTACTCAGTATTTTTCAGTTCTTGTATCACTGTGCTTAACTTTCAAATTCCTGCTGTAGTTTGGTCTGGTTTGGGAGATGTGACTACTTCTTGACAAGGGGAAGTTACGGTGTGATGGACAATGTGACCCAAACTGCTACGGTGGGACGTTCGCGGTGGGATGAGAAGAGATCCTGTGTTTTTCAAAAGAAAATCAGGGGTTGTTATTAAAGAATGTCGACATTGATGTTGGGCTGGCAAAATGGCAGATATCCATTATAACCCTTTTATCAGAAATTAATTTTGCTGTATTCTTACCTAGAACCATTGTACAGTTTAAATGAATGCTACAAATATTTGGACCCTAGTCTGCTTGGGCTGCCATAACAAGATCCCAAAATTGGGTGGCTTACACAACCGAAATTTATTTTCCCACAGTTTTGGAGTTGGGTCTAAGACCAGGGTGCCAGCACGGTTGAGTTCTGGTGGGAGCTCTCTTCCTGCTTATAGATGGCCACCTTCTCCCTGTGCCCTCACATGGCATTTCCCGTCTCTCTTCCTCTTAGAAGGTCACCAATCCTACAGGATCAGGACCCCACCCCCATGACTTCATTTAACCTTAATAAGGTCTTAAAAGTCCTATCTCCAGATACAGGTATATTGAGGGTTAGGGCTTCAACCTATGAATTTTGTGGGGATGCAATTCAGTCCTTGGCAGGTACCTACTAAGGGGCTCATAATTTGCTAAATAACTCACTTTTGATGGTCTTCTTGTCCTCATGCACAAATTTGATTGCAATGTCTGGTGACTGAGAGCCATTTCCTGTCAGGGTTTGTCAAGCTCTATGGAGAGTCTTGCCTTTCCTCTTCCTGGACCAAGAGACCCTGTGCCCAAAGTGAGAGACCCTGCGTCTGAGGGCTCGTCCGTCTCTACTATTTTTCTTCAGTTCAGCTCTACAGCAGTCCCTGCTCCAGTCTTGGTAGCATCTCCTCTTCTGTTTTTCTGACACCCTAACAGGAATTACTAAGAGAGGCCATGTGGAATTGTGGAAAGATGTGGAAGTCAGAACACCTGTGTTCTATTCCTAGCTCTAGCACTTACAAGCTGTGTGACTTTAGGGAAATCACTTCACTTTTCAGTAAGTTCATTTATACCACAAAAGTGGGTTGCTTTCTTACCTACAAATTTGGGGCTAGGCAGTGAGAAGTCAGTGGTACATGCTGTGAAGGAAAAGTGTAGGATGCTATAGAACATGTGGGGAGGGTGAGGAGCCACCAACTAATCTGGCAGTGTTGGTCACAGAAGGCTTTCCGGGGGAAATGACATCAGATAAGAGAAGTGAAGAGTGAGCAGGAGTTGCCTGGGAGCAATGGAGGGGGCAGGGTGGGGGAGGGGAGACACACAAGGCAGAGGGAAGAGCATGAGGCCAGGCCCTGAGGTAGGAGGGACCTGGCACACTGAGCTTTTGCCTGGATCAAAGAGAGGCATGGCAAGAGTCATTCATGTAAAGCAAAGGTGGGCAGGAAGGCAGGGGTAAAAGCATGCAGCCCTCAGCCCTGCCAGAGATTTTGTTCTGTGTCCCAGGACCTAAGGTGAGAGTAGGGGAGAGGCATCTCCAATATGTGTTTTCAAAAAATCGCTCAGACTAGAATGTGGAGGACTGGAGAGGGGGAGGGGTGGCTATGGCTCGGTCAGCGGTTTGGGAGAGGATGGGGCGAGAAGAGATACATAAATGTGTTAGTCATTTCTAACCAAGATTACTATGTCTGCATGTTGTATTCTATCTACCTGATTGGCTCAGAGTGAGCTTTATGAGTCATGCAGTCAACAACATCAATTGAACCAGGCACTTTTCTAGGTGCTGAGGGTACAGCAGTGAACAAAACACAGAGTCTGCCCTCACGAAGCTTCTTTCTAGTAAAATAGTTTACGTTCTAGTGGGGTTGTTGTAGGGTCAAAAGAGATTTATAAGCTACCCATATGTGAATAGTGACTTGGGATCTCTAGCTCACTGATTTCTAGAGAACACTGGTTTTCAGCTTCCTTCCTATATTAGTTTCCTATGGCTGCTATAATAAAAAACCATAAACTTAGGACACCAAAAATGTATTACCTTTAGTTCTGGAGGTCAGAAGTCCAAAGTGGGTCTCACCGGGCTAAAATCAAGGTGTTGGCAGGGCTATGTTCCCTCTGGAGGATCTTGGGGAGAATGTTTCCTTGCCTTTTCCAGCTTCTAGGGGCCACCTGCAATCTTGGCTCATGGCCTTTCCATCTCCAAAGCCAGGAACGTCCAGTCAAACCTGCCTCACATCCTGTCACTCCGACATTCACTCTCCTCCATCTCTCACTTAGGATTCCTGTGATTACATTGGGCCCATCAGGGGAACTCAGGAAACTCTCCCCATCTGAAGATCCTTCACTTCATCACGTCGGCAAAGTCCCTTTTGTCATATAAGGTAACACACCCATAGGTTCTGGGGGTTAGGACATGGACACCTGGGGGGGTGGGGGGCATTATTTTGCCTACCACTCCCTAGTGCAGCTTTAATGTTTCAAATCATGATGGAATCAAGTTTCCTCTTCCGTCTTTTTAGTTTTGTTCTCATGTGTTACTGAGCAGTAAAGGGAAACACAGCGACATACAAATTTGGACAGTCTTTTTTCTTCCCCGTGTCTGAGAGATTTCAAGAGAATCCCAGAGAGCTTCCTCTTTATGAGAGGGTCAGGTGTCAAACCTACAGGCCTCTCCCAGTGCTGCTAGGGAGAAGAGCTCAGCAAGTCATTTCTGGTTATCACAGCTGACTCACTGTTCTCAGAATATTCCAGCCAGTATCTACAAACCTTTAACTATGAGTGCTCTGTTGAGCAAGATTTCCTCCCTACAGGGTTACTCGTGGCTGGGGGTGGGGGGGTGGGGGGAGAACATTTAAAGAATATCCCCTGACACATTTTACAGCACAGAGGTAGGAAAAGATTCAGGTGAATAAGAGAAGATAGGGAACTTTGTGTCCTTATGGGGGAAAAGAGACAAACCAATTCCTTAAAGTATTATACTTTGCCAAAATGCTATTAACGTATGAGGAAAAAACACTTCTGGGGATTGTTAGTGACCCATTTAAAAGGAAATTAATTGGCAGGATATAGTTGTAGAAGTCTCTCCAGTGGCCACTCTGGAGGAACAGCTCTGATAAGGAAATAAAGGGTTGTGTTCAAGTTCTCTTTTTCCCTTGAAGCAAATGACTAGGGTTTCCTGATTCCAGGTAAAAAACTCAACAACTTAGGAACAGTGAGTGAAAACTTACCCCCTTCAGAGGTGCGATTGTGTGAAATGTGAGCCTGCAATGGCCTCGAGGTGCTGGGGCCTCCAGGTCCGGTGAGTGAGACAGTTTAAGGGCTGGGGGTGCAGGGGCTTTAAACCGTGTGGTGGACATGGGCTCGAGGAGGATGGGTACTAGAATGTTCAAGAAGACAAGGCCATATCTGAAAGGACAATGGTACAATTTGCCCTCAGGAGTTGCCTCCCATGTGACAGGGACAGGACTTGACCACAGAAAGGTATGCTAACAAAGGGGACAGGAGAATGGACTTTCTGGCCAAGTGTCTTTCTTGTTTGCCATCTGCCACACTACGGGGTCATGTGATCAGAATTGCTTCTTCAGTGAAAATTATTCTCCATTTTCCCCGGCCTGGTGAGAAGGCCCTTGGGAGAAGCTGCCAATGAAGTTTAGGTGGGACGGGCCTCATCTTTGAAGGACAAATGCACCAGGAGCACCCAACAGGCAATATCCACTTTGCTACACTCACAGGGCATTTCTTTCTTCCTTTCTCAGCCATTTTCAGAACTCTGCTCTCTGCTTTCCCTCAGTGCTTGTAATCAGCCCCTTCTCCTCCACACCTTTCTGCTGTTTGCCACACAATGCCTGCAACCCTCTTTGCTCCCCCTTCGTTCTCCGTGTCGCGGTCTCAAGTCTCAAGGGCACCAGCCGAAGAACAGAGGCTGCTTCTGCCAGAAGTTGAGCCTCCTTTCCCACACTCCAAGCAGGAACATGGGAGAAAGGGGCCGGGGGGTGGGGTGGGGTGGGGAGCTGTCTTTCTTTCCTTTTCAGAATCCTGGCATCAAAACCCTGCTAGGATTTATGTGCATTGTGCATTGGAGTCTACAGCCCATGTCTTTCTATTAAAGCTAGAATTGATTCACTAGGTAATAAATTGGAGAATCCTCCCCAGGCTTCCCAGCAAAATTACTTATGCTATTAGTAGCACTAAGCAGCCTTTTACAAGTGGAGATAAGCTACCCTGAAGTTCTGTCTTTCTGGCTGCATGAAATGCCAGGCTACCTTACATGGCTGTGAGGAGGTGGCAGGCCCAGACGGGAATGTGGACATTTGCGCCTTGAGTCCCTTACTTAGGTCTGTTCCTATGATGAATCCATCTTTAATGCTTTCGCTAGAAAGCCAGCGCTCATTAAGACTGACTAGACACAGAGGGCAAAACATAACACGTTTACACTCTGACTTTGCTGTAGGTTTTGGTGACCTGCCTACCCACATTGCCCTGGTGTTGATCTTAAAGCAAAGCTGCTCTGTAAATAAATCACCGGGTGTCCCCGTCCAAGCGTCTGAGAGGTCTTTGTCACCCCGTCTGTCACTTCTCCCTCTGGCGGCCTGCAGTTTTGACAGTTGGGTGCAGGGCTGGCACAAACCTGAGCAGCCTGGTTGCACAGCTGCTGAGCCGCTGACTGGGAGATCAGCTGAGCTCCTTTAAAAGTCTATCTCCGGGCCCCAGAGGGGCAGGTCCTGGAAAGGGGCTGTGTGATAGAGAATTAGTAGCAGCTTGTCCAGTAGACGAGCTCAGAAAAATTTTAAGTAAAATCTTATATTATTGTTATTATGGTCATCTCCTTTAAAGAATCACAACGAACCCTTTTTAAATACAGTTATCCCTTAATTTTATCTCTTCGAGAAGTGCTGATTTTTGTATGTTGGAAAATAGTTCTTCCCTGGGAGAATAGGGTACACGGGTGAGGGAGCCATTTAGCAGCAATATAGTTAAAGTGTTAAGAGTTAATCATTTCTATTCCTACTCCCAGTAAATCTGTTTTGTGTGTCCCAGCTTGGAATGTTCTGGAGGACACGGAAGAACATCTGAAGACAATATATCAGCGAGGCAGCCCGGGCCTCCCTGAGGTGCGGTATTTGTGGATGTGGGGACTATTGAATGGGCTGGGGAAGGACGAGGTGACCTTGCAGGTCTGATGGTTTCACATCGTTTCTTCCTGTCCTCCGGGAGAAGGGAGGTAATGAAAAGCAGCAGAGAACATGTTCTTCAGAGACCAGAAGCAACAAAAAATAGAAAGGGTAAGGAGATGACTTTATCTACTGCAGCCCACACTTAATGTTCTTCCTTTTCTCAGGGATGGAAATGACACTGAACATTTAACAACACACAGGGAATGCAGTTCCTGCTGGAACCAGAGGGGCACTCCGTAGACAGGAATGGACTGAACACTCTAAACCAAGCCGCACAGAGAGAAGGAGTTTGTTCCGGTTATAAGACACACAAATGAATTGTCAGCCTAGCCGTAATCATTTCTCCCATACAGCGTGATGCTTTAGCATTTACAAAATACAACTGCTCACAGAGATCCTGCAGGGTGGGTATTATGGGTTGAATTCTGTCTCCCTGAAAGTAATGTTGAAATCTTAACCCTGGTGCCTGTGAATGTGACCTTATTTGGAAGTAGGGTCTTCGCAGATGGGCTCAAGTTGACATGAGGTCAGACTGAACAGGATGGGCTCTAATCCAATGACTGGTGTCCTTACAAAATGAGGACAATTTAGATGCACATAGAGAGAAGAATGCCATGTGAAGATATAGATACAGAAGGGGAGACAGCCATGTAACAATGGAGGCAGATGTGGGAGTTATGCAGCTGCAAGCTAAAGAGGTGAGGGTTACCAGAGACCACCAGAAGCTAGGAGAGAAGCACCGAACAGATTCTCCCTCTGAGCTGCCAGGAAGAAACTGATCTTGCTGGGATTTTGATTTGGGACTTTTAGCCTCCAGGATTGTTACAGAATACACTTCTTTTGTTTCAAGCCACCTAGTTGGCAGGATTTTGTTACAGCATCTCCAGGAAACTAATACTGTGGGTATTATATTTTTATCTTATAGAAGAACACAGGTTTCAGAGATGGTAAGAAAGTTGCCCAAGATTACACAGCCCAAAGAAGGTTAATAGGGAGACTTAAAACCCAGAGCTGTGACTTCAAATCCCAGCGCCCTCCCTCCCCCCATGAGAGGGTCTGAAAACACCTAGCATGGAGGTGAATAAAATAGGGATATGTAGCAATTTCCATGTGGGTATATACTCAAGAGAATTGAAATCAGAGATATGTGTAGCCCCATATTTATAAAATCATTATTCACAGTGGCCGAAAGGTGGAAGCCACACAAATGTCCACGGATGGATGAATGGATGAACAAAATGTGGAATATCTATGCAATGGAATATTATGCAGCCTTAAAGAGGAAGGAAATTACGACAAATGCTACAACATGGGATGAACCCGGAGGACAGTTTGGTAACTGTAATAAACCAGTTACAAAAAGACAAATACTGTATGATTCCATTCACATGAGGTATCCAGAGTAGTCAAATCTGCAGAGACAGAAAGTTGAGGGCAGTTGCCGGGGACGGGGGAGAGAGGGCAATGGGGAATTGTTCAATGGGGATAGAGTTCAGCTTTATAAGATGTAACCAATCTCCAGAAATCTTTTCAACAATATAAGTGTACTTAATACTACACTATACCCTTAAAATGGTTAAATGGTAAATATTATGTGTATTTTTGCCACAATTTTAGAGACAGAGAGATGTGGCTGGGGCTTATTCTGCTAATAGGATGGTTAGCTTGGCCTAGCCACTAGAAGGTAGCCAGGTTGCACAGGCTGGTTTCCTCACACAAGAAAATAGTGTGCTGTCTGTCTGTGACTTGCCCCCGGTGGAAGCCTTCAGAGAAGGGAGGTTCACCTGCCTCTCTGCAGGGGGCCTGAAAGCCCACCTTCTGACAGTTGTCAGGTTTTCCCTTCACACCGGCACACACTCTGCCACTGTTACTCCAAATGCTGTCAGAGGCAGCATGGCACCTGCCCTGGAGACTCAGAGAACTATGTTCTCTCAAAAGATTTGAGGAAAATGCCCTTTACTTGTTGGTGGAAGAGTGATTTTAATTGCACCACTTCCTGATTTTGCTGGCTTGTGGTGAAGAGGAGTCATGAGGGGCCCTTTCATGGACTATTCCCTTCACCGCCAGTCCCATGCTCCTTGGTAGCACAGCTCTGGCCCACCGACTAAGAGATGGCTTCCACCCTCTGGTCCTGGATGGGACCTGAGTGCTGAGCTGCTGTGAGTTCCTGGGCTCCTCAGCACTCTAGGTGAGTGGTACGTGACTCCATTTTGTTTGCACCTTCACTTGTCTTTGTGTTGCTGACACATAGTTATAGTCCGATTCACTTGCCATTTACAACCCATTCTACTGAGAGTTTCAGGGGTACAAAGGGGCTCCCTAGATACATAAACATCATACTGTATATGAATGTGTTGGTTACTCTACATCTGGCCCTTTAGATCAACTCCTTGCCCTTCTCTGCTGACCTCTGGAAGTGACATGTCCAGTGCTCCCCATGCTCTCTGGCTTCCAGTTGGGTTCAGGCTCTGGGAGACCCTGGCGGGGGACAGCAGGCATCCATGGGAGGTATGGCCTCTGCCCCCTCCCCATGGCCTGTGGCTGCATTCCTCTGGTGAGGCCATGGTGTCTGTGGGTGTAGAGCAGGGTGGCCTCCGGTGGCTTTGGCTTTCCCAGAGTTCCAGCGGTAGCTTCCTCCTGACAAAATGAAAACAATTTAGTAACGAGTCTGATGTCCTTTATTCAAGCGAAAACAATCCATGGATTGGGGGAGCACCGTGGAGCACTCTTCCAAAGGACTCTGGGCCAGGGTGAGTTTTATAGAGCATTGGAAGTGGCAACGTGGAAATAGGGCAGGACTGACTGGGGCTGCATAGCTGACCTTGTTTAGAAAGATCAAGGAACAAGGAAATAAATGTTGATCGGCTGACTGGATATACTGGGTTTCTGGTCAAGTGGAACATTTATTACAACACAAAAGATCTGTTTGCTGACATAGCACTCTGGACAGGAGTGGCTCCACCTTGGGCCTAGAAATTTATGTCAATGCTCCTTTTGCCCTTTAGGCTTTGGGGTGTAACAACTTACTGTGGGTGCTAGGCCCTGGCTGTTTCATTATCGTTTGCTGGTTCTTTAATTCTGGCCCACACCTCTATAAATAGCTCTATTACTAAACTCTTCCATTACTCCTTTGAGTACCGTCTGAGTCCTGCTGAGATGCTGACTGATATATAGTGAATGCCAGGAGAAAAAAATATTATCACAGGGAACCAAGGGGCTGGGAAAGGATAGGTAATATAAAAAATACAAGTCAAAAGTTGACTGATATACTGAGGTTCTCCGACTCACTGACTGGAATTTTTAACGTGAAAAGCCCAACAGTTCTACCGACTTGATTCTGTGGCTTTTTATTTTTGGTCGTCTTAAAACCTTTTAAGTCTTCCATATATTCTGACCATGATTCCTGTCCACAGGTAAGTGTGAATGTTTCAAGGGCGAGCTGTTAGGAGGAGCTACACACTGGTGACCTAGTCCAAAAGAATAATATTAGTAACAATAATAAGGACAGCAAGAGAGACAGCTAACCTTTATTGTTTATCATAAGCTGGGAATTGTGCTCAGTTTCTTATATAGCATCTCATGGAATCCCCACATCAGCTCCATGAAGCAAACACCCACATTTTACAGATGAGGAAACCAAACTTAGAGAAGCTAAGCCTTTGATTTAGATTTTACAGTTAGATTTCCACCCCAGGCAGCCTGGTACAAGAGCCAGGGTTCTTAGCGACCATGTGATTTTCCCCAAACGTGGCTCTTGATCCACTGGTGGTGTAGGAAGCAATTTGAGGCCAATGTATGGGGAAGAGTTTGATTTGGTTAGTTCAGTGCTTATATTTAGGATGACCTTCTATTTTTGACAAGTGATACTGGTTTTCCCTTTTCAATACTGATTTAGTTTCCCTTTCCAAATATTGTGAAGAGAAAGACTGCATACATTTAAAGAAAAATATTAAGGAATTATGTAGGCTGAGTGTGGATGTGGCCAAAATTATGACTGAAGCTTGGGGGAACACTGTATCACTCCAAACTAGCCCTCAGTGAGGTCCACGTGTCGACACAGAGCAAGACTCTGCTAGAAACTAAAAAATTAAATATCTATCTGCTCCCAAATGCCTTTCTGATTAACATACCCATATTTTGCCTATTTCTAGAGACCGTTTGAATAAAGCTTTGCCACAGCGAAGGGTTCTTTGCTACCATTTGGCTTATGGAGAGTTGACAATGAAGGGAATAATGTCAGTAGGACATGGGAGTTGTGTTGGTTCATGTGTAACTTCCTAGCCGAGGGAGGCTGGACAAGTAATCACTGACAGGAGAGGAAAAGTCCTCGGCTCCCCTGTTGCATAGATCGGAGTCCCTCTTGTTCTCCTGGAATCACACGGGAGTGCCCGTGACTGGGCTCCCCAGCCTTGCATCTGCAGCATCCTTGCCCTCTCCACATCTTGGCCGCTGCATTTCAAGGAAATCAAATACAATTTCTCACCAGGATAGGGCAAGGGCCACAGACCCTAATTAGAGGCACTAAGACACCCTGTAAGACAATGGCGATCTATGATTCATGGTTCTTACCTGCTCTGGGTGCCCCCAGAATGTGCCGCCTTACTGCTACCACTGCCATCGCCGCCACCAACATGACCACCACCGTTACCCCCACTGCCACCGTTACCACCCCCACCCCCCACCCCCATGGCACCCTCCTCCTGAAGCTTAAGTCTCTTCCCAGTTCCTCAACCAATCCTGACTCAGCCAGCGAAAATAATCAGGCCACACATTAGTGGCTACGTAATAGTGGCAGGAAGGGAGGTATTCAGCATGAGCCCATCTGTGCTGTTGGTCTGAGCCATTATACACCCCAGTACTGACCGCTGGGCTTCCAACTAGTTCTGTCCCTGGAAGACTTGATTCTGACTGGGGGTGGGGGTGGGTGAGGGTTTTTTTTTTTTTCCTTCCAATTCCAAGTCCTCATTATGTGACTCAAGAGGAAGCCTCCAGCACGGATTTTTTACTCCTAGGCTGATCCTTGGGTCATAGCCCTTCAGAGCTGAGAGACTGAATTATAGCAATAGGCCAGACCACATGTAAAAATCTGCAGCAACCTGCCCAGGAAATCAATCCCCTTATCTACAATAAACAACGCAGAAAGCCAGTCTGCTCTAAGTCAGACTTCTAGGAAACCAGATTGCTATCTCTACTGACAATCCAAGAAAGTGAACAAAGCCTTCTATAACAACTGGCCCCAGAAAACCAGGACTTGATGGATAACTGACAGCTTCCCTAATTTTTGTCCTTGTTTTTAACTTAGGACCAACCACAGAAAGCCAAATACGTACCCCTTACCAGTCATGCAGGATGCCCCACTTCTAGCGAGCCTGCCTACAGCTTTCCTGGACCAACAGTCTCCAATCAGGGCACACCTGAAGTCCTCACTTTCTTCCGCTCTAAAGCCTCCCAACCTCTGTCTGGAGTCTCTGGCAAAAGGCAAGTGATGGTGGCTGACTCCCTTGCTATAGCTAGCTCGGAACACACAGCCTTTGCTTTTCTCATTTGGTTGGTCTTTATTTCCACAGAGCCCAACGCATGCTTACGCTCTCATGCCCTGCCTGATGATGAGACTCCAGACCTTAGATTCTCCTCTGTGGACAAGATTTCCATCCTCTTCTGGGGAGAAGAGTATGGCCAGCAGAGTGCGTCATATTTGCACTTTTCTGGAGAAGGGCCCAGGCAGGGCTCGGCCAGACTCCCGAGTACGATATGGGGGTTGCCTGGCTTCTTTTAAGAGCCAGTGACCAGGTAAGACTGCAAAGACTGGGGTTTAGCTCTGGTTCTTTATTTCCCGGTTCTACCTACCCCTTGAGGGCTGGGGCCCAGCCTTACCACTGCCAATTCCTCCTTCTCAAGGATTAAAGCCTGTCTTATGAACCCAAGCCCGCTACAGTGGCCCCAATCCCCAGTGGACACATTTCCTCTCTGCCACCTGTCTCTGGGGCCAAGTCCGGCTGCGTGGATTCTCCTCATCCCCCCCACCTCGTCTGCCTCCAGGGATCCTCGAAGCCATTTCTTTCACCTTCCGCCAGCGCACACACTGTTGCTGCCTGCATCCGAGGCAGGACTAGCCAGCTCTGTTCTCACAAGCCGCCCAACACAATCTTATCTGAATCACTCTGTCTCCCGGCCAGGCTTGGCTTGGGCCACGTTTTGGAACAGATTGAGAAGTGACCACAGGATGGCACTATCAAGCCACCGGTGCTCGGAGCGAGCCAGCAAACCAGGAGGTCTCCAGCCAGCCCAGATCTGTAATTTTCTGTTTTTGTTAATGTCAGGTAACTGAAACATGATAAGGGTCAACAACCTCCAGAAAATCTTAATATTATTTTGCCAGGAACTCTTCCTAATCAACGGCCATTGGTGTTTGACACTCGGCAAACATCAGTCAGCTAGCCTTCCTCTGCACACAGACCCCTGCCCAAGGCCCTCTTCGCTTTCCACCCACACACGCATGTTCTGTCCTAAATAGTCTTCCAGTTGCTGTGAACCCACAAGTACACACACAGAGATTTAAGAAAGATTAAAATGTCTTACCTAAGCATGAGCGAAATGATTTCTCCTTTTGTTTCGGTCTATCATTATGCTAAGTAAATAGAAGCCTTTTCCCTTTCCATATACGTAGCAGGGCAAATCACATGCCTCAATGAAAACTGCCCACATCTAGAAAAATCCCTCAGCTTGCTCTGGCCGATTAGTCATTACATATTTACACAGCATGGGCAAGCTTGCCCAGGTAATCACACAAACATTTGATATTTTCCTACACCTTCCCCGGCTGATTCAGATTCTTAGGAATTGAGGTTTGTTTTGTGCATGCTTTTAAAAACAGCACTGGTAAGATTTTCTTGGACTTCTTATTTTTTAATGTGTTGAATGATAGCCTGATACTCTCTGAGCTCTGTGTGAAAGACAGCAAAGCACAGTGGAGAGAAAGACATCTTTAGGATCAAGGTGGGGAGGAGGGCTGACGCGAATCCTGGCTCAACCCTTAGGTTCTTTGTGACCTTGGCCAAATGTTCTCAACTTCTTTGCCCTTTAATATGCTTATTTGTGAACTGAAGTAAAGAGTTTTTGACTTCTAAAGTTGTTTGGGGGGACTGAATAAGATAATGCAAGTCTGGGGGCGCCTGGGTCGCTGAGTCATTAAGCGTCTGCCTTCGGCTCAGGTCATGGTCCCAGGGTCTTGGGATCGAGCCCCGCATCGGGCTCCCTGCTCCGTGGGAAGCCTGCTTCTCCTTCCCCCACTCCCCCCGCTTGTGTTCCCTCTCTCACTGTGTCTCTATCAAATAAATAAATAAAAATCTTAAAAAAAAAGATAATGCAAGTTTGCATAGTGGATGCTCAATCATTCGTAAGTAGTATTCCTCTGTGTAGATTGGATGATCACAGAGCATAACCTACGGTTGAACAACCGAAAGATCAGGAAGATTCCTGGTGCTCCTTCGGAAACCCCACATGGTGATTAAAAGCATGGCCTTTGAGTCAAACTGTCTGGATTCAAACCCTTGTTTTGCCACTTTTGTGGCAGACAAATTCAGAAAAGGTTAAGATAAGCTTCCCAAGCTTCAGTCTTCCAGTTCGTAGTGGTGATAACCATATTCCCTGCCTCAACACTGAGAAAATGCAGGTGTTAAGGGTGGAATTTTGTCCCCCCTCAAAAAGATGTCGAAGCCCTGATCACCAGTACCCAGCCAGGGTGACCTTATTTAGCAACAGGCTCTTTGTAGATGGTCAAGTTAGCATGAGGTCATTAGGGTGGGCCCTAATACAATGCAACTCGTGTCCTTATAAAGGAGGAAACTTGGACACAGAGAGACACTCACGCAGGGAGCACACCATATGAAGGTGAAGGCAGAGATCCGGTTGATGCACGGACAAGCCAAGGGATGCCAAAGATTGCCAACAAATCACCAGGAGCTACGAAACAGATTCTCCCTCACAGACCTCAGAAGCAACCAATCCGGCCGACACCTTGATCTCAGACTTCTAGCCTCCTGGGCTGTGAGACTCTACATTTTTGTTAAGCCACCCCAGGTCGCGGCACTTCGTTCCAGCAATCCCAGGAAACGAGCACACAGATGTGCTAACCCAGTGCTTGGCCCCTGGGAAGCACTCAATACCTGTTAGCTATTACTGCTCTTGCTGTTGGCTGGTGAGACCTCTCCCCCTTCCCAACATCGGCTCCTTTGCACAGGAATATTCCTAGCTGCTTTCTCCTGCCTGGTGACTAGAACCTGCATTTTGTTGTGATGCTTAAATACAAGCAGAAAGGAATATATAAAAGATTTCAATCAAGCTGCTGTGTAGATTTTTTTAAAAATCTGGACACTTGGAGCAGAGCATCGCTAAACAGAAAGCCCAGTGCATAAAGAATGATTTTAGGCAAGGTAAGGGTGGAACAGAACGACTTCTGTAATTGAATTGTGAGGTGTTCTGGCAGGTGCTGTGCTCGTCGCCAGCAGGAGACAACTAGCAGTACGGAGGGAGGGAAATGCCATCCTGATTTGCTGTTTATGTATCTCCAGGGAGTGGAGGTTCACCTCATGAAAAACACAAGATTCCTAGCACAGCTCTGTGCTAGCAGCTTTGTTTTACACTTGTGCTGTGATAGCACAAGGAAGGTAGTTTTATTCTCTCATTTCTTGATATGACCTGTCCTGCTGGTGACACGGCAGAAATCTTGACTGATGTGCTCTGTGACTTGATTTTGGATCTTGGCATCCGGGCTGGCTCTAGAACGACCTACACATCAGAGAAGTTCACACAGCTTCTGACTCCCAGGGGGTGTTCAATAATAACCATGTGTTTTAAGACTAAATGAATGGCAAAAATAAATATGTATTTTCTTAATACTTGATACTGGGCCTTAAAGATCCTTAGGACAGCCCCACAGGAAAATGTGCTTTAAAAGTTTGAGGTAGAAAGCACTGGTGGTCTTACTTTCTGGCGAAATTAAAATTACAAGCATTTCCTTCCTCCCATACATGCTGTGTACAAACAATCCCTAGAAATGAACTGTCTGGAGTATTTTATTTCTTAATTAATCCAGTTTTGCTGTTTGGTATAAATAGGATGATGTTTAGGCTGAACGAAAGAACAGGGAAGTTTAGGGGATACAATCCAAGAAGGAATTTCAACTCCCTCCACATCTGCTGCTCTATTTTGCTTTAAATTAGATTTTAAAATTAATTTAATTTTTCATTTGAAGTGGCTCAGCTTTCTCTCACCCTTTTCTCTTCTCTTCCAGCAGCTGGCTCTCCTGCCTGTGTCCCTGGTCCCTCCCTTGGAGACCAAACACCACTTTCTACATCACCTGATAATTCTTTTTCCATTTTATATATATATACACATATTTTTCATCAGCTAGCTAAGACAGCGAATGTTTCAGTAAGAAGAGCATGACAAGCAAGATTTTTATCTGCTGACTACAGATACCATGCAAGAAAATAATGGTAAAATAAAATTAGGGAATTAGGAATAAGAAAATTATACAGAAAAACAGAAAGTAAAGACTAAGTTAGGAAAAACATGTGTAGGTGTTGGGGAGTGGGGTGGGCTACATAGTTTCTATAATTAAGCTTTGGATATGACTCTGAGATTCTTAAAAGTTCAAGGGTCAAAGGTCAGTTACAAGGATTTTTTGGTTGTTTGTTTGTTTTTTGTTTTTTGTATTTTTCATGATCAGAGAGAACAGTAAGGCCTCTAAAAGATGACATGTGGAACCTGAAAGTTTTTAGCCCCGTCAGCATGTGGGTACAATGAACAAACATTTTCATTAATAATACACTTTCCTCTAACTTCTGGCCCCCATTTGTCAATCTTGGCATGTTTCTTATCTTTCGCTTACTGCTCTCCTCCATTTTCCTATCTCACCATATGTCCTCCAGTCGTCCTCACAAACGGCAGCACCAGCAACCACCAAACAAGACTCCGTTTGTGCAGACAGACCTGGGTGATGGTAGTCACCCATCTCCGGCTAATTAGATGAAATGAGATTTGGGAATCCCATTTAGGCTCTCCTATGAAAAGTGCAGGATTGCATCTGTGGGTCACTAGTAAATTTTGAAGCCATTTGAAAGGTGGAAAGGAAAGAGACTGAAGACAAATGTGGCCCCTTCCCCAGCTTTGCCTTGGCTCTAAGCTTTTTTGTTATTGCGAAACTAAGCGTTCCTCAGTGTTCTTAATAAAGGTGGCTGTCCTGGTCCACTCAGGCTGCTTAACAGAATACCACAGATTGGGTGACTTGTAAACGACAAACATGTATTTCTCCCAGTTCTGGAGGCTGGGAAGTCCAAAGTCCAGGCACTGGCAGATCTGGTGTCTGGTGAGAACCCAGCTCCTGGTTCATTGACTGCCATCTTGCTGTGTCCTCATATGGTGGAAGGAACGAGGGAGCTCCCTGGGGTCTCTTATAAGGACACGAGTCCCATTCATGAAGTCTCTACCCTCATGACCTAAGCACCTCCCAAAGGCCCCAACTCCAAACACCATCACATAGATTTCAACACATGAATTTTGGGGGACACATTCAGTCTGCAGCTGTGGCAGACTGCTCTGTTAAGCAGTGGGGTGGGTATAGACATGGAGAACTCAGATCTTTTTTGTTTTCAATTAAAAATGGACTCTTTTTTAAGTTGCCTATTTTGAACACAGCTGAAATTACTTGAGTAGGAAGAATAATGTAAAGTTAGGGAGCTAATCCAAGACAAAAGAAAGAAACCATGACTTCACCTGCATTTGGGCTGAGGACTTTCACCTGACCAATATGGCTTCTTCCCTCCGTCCTTTGCAGACCTCCTCAGATGCACCCCATGGATCCTCAGCAGAGTATTAACCCTCATGCTAGGCATCATCATCTTTCATTAACTTGTCCATCTCTTTCTCTGGGTTCTGCAGTTGCTTGAGAGGAGGATTTTTGTTTTTTATCTCGGTATCACCAATTCCTAGCAGATTCCTAGTTCCAAAAGGGCAGAAAATCCATTTTGTTATTTTCGGTACCTCCTGCTCAGTAGGTATACCAATAAATATTGGTTATAGAAATAAATAACCAGCAAATTGTAGGCACTGAATAAGTATTTGTTCAATTAATAAACTGCATGTGGAAATAAATCTTATTTTTATGCAATTGGGGAGTTAACTATCTTGAGAAACATTATATATTGTGTAAAGTGATTATCTTATCACTTAAAATCTCTAGTTCTGTCTTCAGGTTTCTCTGATTATACAAGTAATGCACGTTCTTTGAAGAAAATCTGGAAAACACAGCAGAAAATAAAAATGAGATTATGAACTGTTAATATAGTCCCACTCATACTGCACATGCAATTTTTATCTGCTTTTTACTTAATCATGAATATTTTCTCACATCATTAAATCCTTTTGGTTAATATCCTTTTTAATGGCAATGCAATATTCTGACTTATTGATGTGCCTTAATTTTTTTAGCTATTTCTCTTATTACTTCTAATGTAGGTTGGTTTTGATTCTTCACTATTATAAATAATATTGCAGTGCTAATGGAATATAAATTTTTGCCTGTGTTTCTGATTGTGTGCTTAGAATAGATTTCTAAAAACCTTCTTTTTCTCCCTAGTTGTTCAGGGCAGTGTACTGGTACATTCTGCCTTTCATTAGTGACCCTGGGTAAAGGTAAACATGGTTACCAGGTATTAGTTTGCCAATTGTCCTTTTTTGAAGATAGTGACCCAATGATTTGTATTACTCTAGCCTTGTGACCTCCTGTGTTGTGTTGTTTTCTCAGCCAGGCTTGCAATGCCACTCCCTTACCGCCAGGATAGTTTGGGTGCTCTGGACATTTCTTTGACATCCAAAGAAGGGTTTTGAGAATGGAAATTGATAGCATCTATTCAGGAGTGTGCTCTTTAGGTGGAAAGAATAAAAGGTAAGTGCATTTTTATGATAGCTTGCAGTCATCCTGAACACCTATCAGCCTAACTAACCCCCTGAGTTTATGCCCCTTGTAACCCTCTGAAGACTACTCTGGATTCACACAAACTCAAGGACATGCTGAGTCTATAAACTCAGTGTGTGGCAGTAGATCATCCTTTCTTCTTTCTGTCTAAAATATCTCATTAGAGGAGGAGATGGGTATACTTTAGCCCAGTACCTTACCTAATGAATACCAGTTTCCATAGCAGGAGGGACAGCTTATCTGGACTGTCCAGAGGCAGTTCTTCCCTTGCTAGGACCAAAGTGGCTACAGTAGATTTTAAACTGGGCTGAGTGGAAATTATGAGGCCAAAGACATAGAACTGGTCCTGGTCCTGAGTCTACACTAGGGAGGCTTCTGTGTAAATCCTTGGTGCTCCTGCTGCCCTAGGATCTCCAGCGGCAACTGGCATAGAGACTGAGTGGCTGCATAATAAGCCATAGCTAATGGCTCAGGATTATACTCAACGTGGTCATGTGGCTCAGAAGAGGGTGAACAGGGTCAGAATGCCAAGGGTCCACTTCTGCTTTTAGAAATTTTATGGGTTACAGTTCTCTAAGAGGCTGGCTGGTCCAGGAGAAAGAAAATCTTTAGGAAGCCAGGGCAATTGGGAGTCATGTGCTTGGAGGCTGCATATCCCAGGAATGAGATGAGCACAGAGCCAAGGACAGGGTAAGAATGATGGCAGAGGGAGGGTCTAGGTCACTGGTAACATGCCTGAGTTCATGGCCAACTCGTAGTTCATGCTGCTATTCTGAGATTTTTTGTTTTAAAACACACAACAACACCCTTATCCCCCTTTTTCTAGAAGTAAATGACAGGCAGGATTAAAGCAGACATTTATTAATTAATAGCATGAACTTTAAATAAATGATACACACACTTAACTCTAGTCCAAACACTGCGGTTGAAAAAATTATCACATGGCCAACAACCCTTGCCAATATATCTTTACAAGGCTGTTAAGTACTGCCAACACTCTGCAATGTTGAGCCAAATTACCCTGGAATATTGTGGTACAGGCACAACACCATGTTTTTGTGAAAGACGGGAGATGCCAGGGGAACAATCTATATGGTTCACCAGTGTGGCAGCGGGAGGCTGAGTTCGGCGGTGGGAGCCAGCCTCTTAGCGTTGAGGCCCTCTCCTCCGTGCCTCTGATGGCATGTGGACAAACGGTTCGGCAGAGGGGGCCTTCTCGTTGGAAGGCAGGAAAACCCAGATCTGGGGTTTGTCTTTTAAAACCCCAAGAATACATCTCACAACTAGAGCTGGGAACTTCCCCCAGCTAAACTTTGCCTTAGTGTATGTTGTCCTGTAAAGTGCCATGATCTTTTCCAAGAGCTGATCTCAACCTCGGCTGGAGCTCAGCTTTCGGGAGCCTGGTGCAGGTCTCCTTGAGATCATCAACCTTAAAACAGGCCCACCATCCACCAAATGCTTACTGCATATGTGCCAGGCCAGGCTGCCGCCTGCCTTCAGAGACGCGCCCCCGTCCCCTTCCAGAGCCGCACGGCTTCCCAGCACTCCCAGTGGGGCTTCCTTCCTGCCTCCCCAAGTCTCCTCTTGATTCCCTGACATTTTGCCAAATTGCACGAGTAGTCAGCTGTGCTTCAGTCTGTACTTCAGTACCGGGAGATGCAGAGGCCCCAGAGTTTGGCTGAGATTTGACTGGTAACCAAACCAGATCAGAGCTGAGAAGCTGCCATCTGGGCAGATGGGTTACCCACATCTGGCTTTTTCCAGAGTTTCTCCACACAGCTGGCCCTTGCCGAACGTCGAGCAGGATCTGGCACGGTGCCTGCGGAGGTGTGCAGGGGCTGCTGGGTGAGGGCCTTGGCAGTTGCTGGGGGACCGCAGCTATGCAGACCATCCACGTAAGCAGTATGACACTCTCCATGGAGCATGAGTCAGTGTGCCCTGTTGACCGAATGAAGAGATCAAGGAATTCAACCAGGGAAACCCTGGGAGAGAGGGAAGGAGGAACTATTTTTTACACTAGAAAATGTAGATCACTAGTCCTTTTCCTGGCAGCAAGCACTCCCCAGCCCAACCTCTACCCCCTGAAGGAGGGCTGACAGGGAATATGTAATGGGGATACATTCGCCCTTTCCTTTCCTCCCCTGCAGTTTTTCAGCCGTTAGGCGAAGTTATGAGGCCCGAGTAGGGAAGGGAGAGGACTTGACCCAAGGGAAGGACTTGACCCAAGGGAAGGACTTGACCCAAGGGACGTCCTTGGCCGATGGGAAAGGGAGAGGAGAATGCTCCTTCCTTCATAGGTGGGTATCAAAATGAGAGGGGACACGAAGTGGAAGGCAAGGGGTCATCTGTGTATGTCCTGGTGACCATCTGCTTTGGCGAGGTGAGGAGTTGGCCACAGCCGGGCCGGGGGGGTGGTGGTAGTAATGGACCCTGAAGCCCCTTCTTGCTGTCTGTCTCCCCTCACCCAACCCAGCTCTCAGTCATGAGACGTTTCCCCGACCACTGTGATTGGAACCTGGAAATGCAAAATAAAAGAACAAAAAAAAGGATGGTGCCAGAACAGTGCAGTCTGGGCTTACCATCTGTGAGTTTTCAGAGTGCTTTTGCTTCCAACCTCCCCTCCAGAGGCGACTGACATTATTTTCATATGCAGAACTTCCCATATCCTGGCAGCCTTCTTTGGCTGCCAGAAATAGAGTATCAGGGTCGACAAGCTTCCCCAGAGATCCGATCCATTCAAGAGGAACCCTCTCTGTGGTTGCCCACTCACTGGGACCTGGGCAGCGTTTGCTCCCGGCCATGAAGCGGGGGTGTGGCTCGCTGTCTGGAGGAGGCTCCTGTGTGATGAGAAGCGGGGAGGGCTGTGCAGCTGTGCTGCCATCAGCAGCAGCAGCCCAGCATGGGAAATCTGCAACGACCCGGTGTTTCTTCCTGGAGAATTCTAAACTTTTCCCCTGTCTTTCAACACCCGACTTAGTCTGGCTCCACCCTGCTTATGCAACTTGTTTTTAACTTGTCCTCAACATCCCATCATGAGTCTGGTTGCCCTGTTGGCCTTATTCTTAAATTTCTTACCTTCCATAGAATCTTCCAGGTCCCCTGGCTCTCTTCCTTTCTGATCACCGGTGGCGCTTATTGTGCATTAATTCTCTCTCCCAAAGCTCACCCTGGTCTCTTATAGCAGTTTTGTTTCCCCCAACTCATTTAAAAATGCACTGAGGTCAAAGTCACTGCCTAAGTCTTCTCTCGAAACCCTCTCTTGGTAAATACAGGCAAGGGTGGCACTGGGGTTCGGGAATTGGGTCTCCTCCCTGGGACCCAACACTTTTAGCGGCAACCTGCTGTGGAACAGGGAGGGACCAGACAGCTAGTTCCTGGAAGGGGAAGAGGAACGGGAAGCTGCTGGGCCACAATCTGGATGAATAACTCCTGAAATTCATTTACATGCAAGTGGAACAGATCCTGGGATGGCCACTAGGGCCCCTGGCCCTTCTTGTCATTGCTCATCTTCTCTTCTCCCTCTAGGCTGAAGGGTAAGGCTGGAAAGGAAAGCACAGTGTATGGTCTGAGGGGAAGGAATCCACACCACCTCACTGTGCTGGGCTCCTCCCTGGGTGGGGAGGTCCTTGTGAAGGAATGAGACCCACTTTTGGAAATCTGGCTGCAATAGATGCCCATCTAAGTGTCTGCACCTCTGAAGTAAGGGGAGACTTCTCCCTCTTGATGCCATAAGAGAGGTGGGAGAAGCCCCAGCCAGAACAGTTGCAACTTGCTTCTCCTACCTGCAAGGAATTCCAGAGAGGGGCAGCACTCCAGATTCCCTGGTGCTAAGCAGTCTTCTCCTGGGAAGGCCCCCACCTGCTCTCTGTCCCTTCTCCAGTGTGACCCCCTCCTTCCCAAGAATCTGCTGGCCCACGGGTACTTCCTGCCCCCTCCTGCTTCTCATGCTCTCACACACTTCACTCCTGCCCTGTCTCCTTGTTGTTCCTTGACCTTCCATGCCCCATCCCCTTGCTCCATTGTATCTTTTTTTGAAGATTTATTTATTTATTTGAAAGAGAGAGAGAGAAAGAGAGAGAGAGAATTAGCAAGGGTACACAAGTGGGGGGAGGGGCAGAGGGAGAGAATCTTCAAGCAGACTCCCTACTGAGTGCAGGGCCCGATGCAGGGCTCAATCTCACAACCCTGAGATCACGACCTGAGCTGAAATCAAGAGTCAGATGCTTAACCGACTGAGCCACCCAGGCATTGGCCCTATTGTATCTTGCGTCCTTGGCTCTAGCCACTCCCTCTGCCTGGAACACTCTTTCCCTGGATAACACAAATAGCTCCTTGGCTAATTCTTCATATCTTCTTGCCTTTGTTCCAATCTCTTGTTCTCACTGAGGTCCACCCTGACCACCTGCTCTTCATGCTGCAACATGTACAGCATGTACTATCCCTACGTCTCTGACTGTCTTACCCTGCTCCACTTCTACATTTTCCCATAGTTCTCATCTCCTAATGTTCAATAGTTACCTTATTTATGAAGTTGGTTGTCTTCTGCTGGAATGCCAGCTGCCCAGGAAACAGGAAGCTTCATCTCTTTGTCCGCTGATGTCTCCCAATCCCCTGGAATAATGACTGGCACATGGTAGGCATTCACTCAATCAACAGCTGAAGAATCAGTTAAAGGAAGGCCCCCCTAGCTTCGAGCTAGCAAGAAGCAGAGCTGGATTCGAACTCCAAAACTGGTCATCTTGCTTTCCTATCTCAGAACCCGTGGCCTGTCCTGGTGGACAGCACATTATTGGTTGCTCAAGAGATGCCTGTTGATTAGATTTCCCCATCCAATGGCTCTCTCGTAGTAGGGAGACCAGACAGTCTGTGAACACAGGGCTTTGCTTTGTTTTTCCTGGGCGACAGGTTTGTTGGCAGCCTGTGTGTTCTGATGAAGTGGCATGCTCCTGGTCACAGGGCACCAAGCTCTGTGGTCCTTGGCAGTGTCCTGAATGGGCTTTCTGGAAACAACAAAAGCTGTTGGGCCCACGCTGAGTGCTCAAGAAACATGCTTGAGATCTCTCCAAGTCAGACACCTGTCAAATCCAGAATTGGCTCCTGGCCTTGCTTGAAGGATTTGCTCTCTAGGAAATGATGGAGGGAAGCGGCTGGGGCTTGTAAGGCATGAGTTGGAGGTGCCAGGGCAGGACAGGGCCTGAGAGGGTGCAAGGAAGAGCCAGGGGAGCAGGGACACTGGGCATTATCTGGGTGGCTGTTCTCTGGGCAGAAAAGCAGCTGAGCCCCTGAGGGTTGGGTTGCTTCAGTGATTTTGTCTTTTGTTGCTTTTAATCAGGGTCTAGGGATGGAGGTGGTTTATTATGAATCAACTCTGTAATGTCAAGCAGAACTGGGCCAACCCTTCATCAGTTTCCTTAGAACGGATCCTCTCCTGAACTCCCATTCACCTGATCCTTTTACTTGTTACGCTTAGGATTCTGGTTTCCGTTTTGTTTTTCTTGTTTTTGTTCCTGTTGTTATTATGTTGGTATTAAGGACAATTTTCATCATAATCTCAATAGCTTGGCAATAAAAAGTTACACATGGTATGGATTCTGGGTGAAAGGAAACATCTATATTTATTTTCCTACTTAGCGGCTCAGTGTTAGTGTTTCTAGGATAGCCCAGGAATTAATGTTTTAATGGACACCCCTGCTGCTCAGGAATCCCATTCTGGAACATATTAATCCAGGCAGAGAGCAGCCAGTTAGGCTGGTATTTGGTCAACACAAGCATTTCTTTCCCACAAAAGAGAGTAATGGGATTAATTTAGCATTTCCTAGCTTGTGGCATCTATTTTGACATAAATCTCTGTATAGAGATCGATTGCACATATAACCATAAAACAGAGTATTTGGGGGAAATATTGAGGAAAATTGGAACACAAACACAAATCAGGTCTTGGCTTATGACGTACAGGAAACCAATGCACGTTCTCAGAAGCAGCACTTAGAAAATGGACTTAATGAAAATAAATCACTTCTATATAATTTCCCATTGCAGGAAGTTGACATGTGTAGCTATCTCAGTATTTGGAATGACCGTGGCATTGTTTTAATTAATTCTGGGTGATGCTGGCTGATTCAGTTTTGCTCCCAGTGGATGTACATTTTCTCCCCATGAGTTGCTTTGTAACAGAATTTTTCAAAGTCTGTCTCAGGATTTAGACTGTCACTTTTTGATTACCTAACAAATGAATAAAACAGATCTTTTAAAGAGCACCCCAGTGACTTGAGAGACTATACTTGGCTTTCCAAAGTGTATCAGGATGCACTTTGCCCCTGGCCGAGCTTACCTGGTCTAGCAGAAAATACATAGAGTGTCACACACAGTAGCAACTTCCTTTTCCACATGTGCATCTCTTCCTTGGTATTCTAATAGAAGCTCCCAAATGGATTAAAAAAAAAGGCTCACCTTCTTCACCATATATTAGCCAGAATCATGGAAGAAAGATGAGCAACTTCAGTAAAATTCTCCAGATACAAATAAGGCAAAGAACCTACATTTGGGGAGCTCCTGGGTTAACTGGACCAACTATATATACTTGGTGACTGTAGCATCTATCTAGAATAGCGGGTTTCCAACATTTCTCATCTTCTTTCCCCTTTGAGGGTCTGATTAAAATTTCAGATCCTCATCCCTGAAAAATGTGCATACCCTCACAGGCCCCATCCGTGCATGGACTCTAGGTCAAAAATCGCTCATCTGACACCATACTAGCAGTTTCTTGTCTTCATGTTCTTTGGTGTGTATTCTGGATATGTGCCAACATGTGCTGTTTACATTGAAACATGTATACATAGTACATACATATATGAATGACATTTTCTCCATTAAAATGATTAAAGGAAATAATGTATGTGAAGGTATGCCATAAAAAGCCAAATATGAGAATGTTGATATTATTATTATTTGCATTGGGCATTTAAAAATTCAGCACTAAACCTGATGGTTGATGTTGCCCAATAATGTATTTTATGGAAACTGCTCTAAAATATGACCTTTCTGTTCTCATAATCCAAATGCCTCATTCTTCTTCTTCTTCTTTTAAGATTTTATTTATTTATTTGACAGAGACAGCGTAGGAGAGCACAAGCAGGGGGAGTGGCAGGCAGAGGGAGAGGGAGAAGCAGGCTCCCTGTGGAACAAGGATCCCGAGGCAGGGCTCGATCTCAGGACCCCGGGATCATTAACTGAGCTGAAGGCAGACGCTTAACCCATTGAGCCATCCAGGTGCCCCCAAATGTCCCATTATTCTTGTTTCATTTTAGCGCTTCATTAAAAAAAAAAAAAAGCAGCATGCCTACTCTCCATGGTTTGTGGGATGGGTACTTATGGGTGCATACCATATGTAAGGCCATTTGTGTTCTGTAAAAAGACCACTTCTCTGCAGTACTCTGATGGGCTTGCAACTTAATGTAAGTCCAACAAAAGTCTTGCCAAAAGCAATTAAATCCTGACCTGAATTAGTAATTTTATTAATTACATTTTAAGCAAGCTAATTGTTTAACTCTGATTTCTTGTTATAAACTGATTATAGACCATTAATGTTCATTAATATACCACATTAGATTTCACATCTCCTGTATCATAAACTGGAAATAAAACCAGTCAACACTTTGCTAGGATCGGTTATAAAGGATGTCTGTTGTAATCACCCTCTCATTCAGCCTTTGGAAGCAGATAACCACTCAAAAACAATTTATGAGCTTTCTAATTCTCTTTTTCCCCCTGTGCCTTTAGCGGTAATATACAACTCTGATATGGAGAGCCCTCAGGAGTGTTGTCTAAATGAAATTCTTAGAGTTGGGTGGAAATTAACTTATGAAAGGAATAACTTTGTCCCAGCATATGGTTTATGGATAGTGAGACTTTTGCTTAACATTTGGGGAGGAGGAGTAAGGAATGGAGAAGCTGGGAATGAGAGAAACAGACTGTCTGAGGGAAGAGTAGGGAGAGAAATAATGTTCATTCCCCATTTCGAAAAATAGCATCTTAACTCAGTAGAATCACATTTGAAGGAGCGCATTCATGCAAAATCTTTGATAAAGAAAGACCTTTGAATATACACATATTTGTTGAATGCCTGGAAGAATGAGTGCCATCTATTGATATGGATTGAACTCCGAGAAAAAAGAAGAAAAATTATATCCATGCTGTTTTAGTCCATTCAGTTTGCTATAACAAAGTACCATAGACTGGGTGGCTTATAAACATTTATTTCTCATAGTTCTGGAGGCTGGGAAGTCTGAGATCAGGGTGCCAGAAGATTTGTGTGAGGTGTCGTGTGAGGGCCTGATTCCTGGTTCCTCATGTGGTGAAGGGGGTGAGAGAGCTCTCTGGGTTCTCTTTCATGAGGGAACTCGTCCCATTCATGAGGGCTCCATTCTCATGACCTATCACCTCCCAAAAGCTACACCTCCAAATACCATCACACTGAGAATTAGTTTTCCACATGTAACTCTTGGAGGAACACATTTAGTCTACAGCACACACTCATTTATTAGGTACTTATTATATACTATGAGCTAGTGTCAAGGATGAATAGGCATCATAATATTTTTCTATATTTTTCTTACACATTGTCTTCTAGCCAATCAATTTTGGACTTTGAAGTTGTTCCGATTTGGCTCCTAATACTGCAAAACTGTTTCAACCAATCTCCTAAATTGGATATTTTGGTTGTTTCAACTTTTACAAATAACACAGAGTGGCAACAACTAGCTGAAAATACATTAGCAAAAATAAGAAAAGCTCCAGTCCTGGTTCTGAAAAAAATGACAAAAAAATGCTTAAATTCGGGACTCACAAAGCATTACCCCAAACAACCCCATTCTCCAACAAAATGATCAAGCTTGGCAACAGGGACTGGGGGTATTAATTTTTGACCACATTATAGTGCAAAATGGACTTATATTTGTCCAATTTGTGAAGTTAAATTGCTTTTGACAGGTTGTTTTGATCTAAATTACTGGTAGAGAGACTGGCAACAAATACTTCCAATAAAATATTATAAGTACAACCATTTAGGCTTGTACAAGGTGCTATCCGAACAAAAAGGAACAAGACAGAGAAAGGTTCAGAGGTGACATTTGAACTGGGTTTGGAAGAGAAGGTATTGCCATCGAAACCAAGTGAGGAATGCAGAATAGAATGCTCCAAAGAGTCTTTTCTTTAAGTACTTTTTTTTTTAAATCACAGGATTTTGTGCTGATGAGTACTATTAAACTAATAGAGTCAGTGTCTTAAAAAAAAAAATCTAAGTTCTCTCTCTTGCATGATCATTTAGCTTTCATCATTTTTATGCTCCACTAAGTAGGATATAAAGCTAGACTGATGTATTTGGTTTGGCAGATAAAGGCTTAAAAAAGTGTTACAATCAGTCATATGAAAATTTGGAGTTAAGATCAATTGTGATCCAAAGCAGGGTGGCCAAAGTTTAATCACTGACTTCTTAGACAATCATTTTGATGGCCATGCTTTCTGCAGGTTTTATTTTAAGTCAATCTGCTCTTCTATTCTCTGAGAACAAACACTTCATGGATTCACAGATTTTCTTCCCTGAGTCTGTTCTTTGACTGAAAGCACTTGTTCAACTTTTTTAAACTTTCATGGATGGGCAGATGTGGCTATTAACTAGCAAATTGACTACTGAGATATGAAGACTCAAAAATATGTCCAATATTTTTGTTGTGTAGCTCAGGGAAGATGCATGGGTACATAGATCATTGTAATCAAAGCTCTCAATCTATCAGTTTCTAGCACCTGGAAGTCGTGAGTTTTTTTGTTGTTTTGCTTTGTTTTTTGAGGGGGTGCAGGGGGAGAGGCAGAGGGAGAGGGAGGGAGGGAATCTTAAGCAGGCTCCATGCCCAGCATGGAACCGGGTGGAGGGCTTCCTCGATCTCACAACCCTGAGTCATGACCTGAGCCAAAATCGAGTCAGAGGCTTAACCAACTGAGCCACCCAGGCACCTCATCTAGCAGCTGGTAGTCTTAAGGGCTTGTTTTTTTAATGAAGACTCCTCAAGCTAAACAGAGATCCCAAATGGTGAGTCTAGCTATAGTCATTTTTGCCAGACATTTACCTGTTTTCTCTCCTATCTATTTCCCAAACATCCTCAGTTTGGCTCTGCATTTCAGTGAACTACATTTCCCAGATTCCCTTGCCCTATTTTCCTAGTTTTGACCAATGGAAGGCATTGGTAGAGATTGGAAGGTAGGAGACAGGGAGAAGCCAGCGTATTTCTTCCATTCATTGCATTTCTAGTGGTGTCTCTAGCAGTTGCTAAGTCACCTTCATGATTCTAATTCCTGTTGGGACTATTGTTTCCCTCTACAGTTTCAGTTCCTGCTGGGAAGTCCTCCATTGTGGATCTAGCTCATGCTTTGACCATTTCTGATCTTTGATGACATCACCTCCACCTTGTGTCTTTCCATTTCCTGCCCAAGATAATGACATCCTACCACTGCTAATTCCTGACTTGAAATTAGAATTCATCATCCCATTTGGCTTCTCAGCTCTCCTATTACTTATGCAACTAATTCCCTGTGTTAAATTTCTTCTTTTTGAAGAAAAGACAGAGCGGTTTCTGTTTTCCTAGCTGATACACCACTTGTAATAATTACAAAGATAATGACCATAAAAGAACACTGGAGGAATTCTCACTTTAAACGATCTCTTAACAATGTGATGTCTGCTCCTGAGATTTCTATCTAGGAATTTTGGAACTTAACCATCAGAATCACAGAAGATGGAAGTTCTCCCTGACGCCTTTTGAGGTGTGGGGCACATCAGTAGTTTAACCAAAGGTCTTCGGGCAATTCCTAATGTGTTAGTGGGGAGCCACTCACCACATGACTTCTGCCCAGTAGAGTAGTAATTAGCATTTGATCTTGGATTTTTCTCATTGTCAAATGGTTTTTCCTTCTGCCTCTAGCTTTTTATAGAAATATCATGGGCAAAAATGTAAAGTAACATATATTTGCAGGGCAGGGGAAGGGCACATATGTCTCATTTTCCCCTTTAAACCTTTTACTCCAAAATAGAGTAACACTTATTTTAGAGAGTATTCAAGATTCATTTTAAACAGAATATCCTCTATAGTTAATCAATAGATAAAGACTCAGGAGAAGTCTTTTCTCCTGCCTGGACGTGCTGAAACTCCTATTTAAAGATTGAGCTGTGTACAGGAGCCAAGAATGCTTTTTGGTTTGGCAGGCTTTATCTGATCTTTGGGAGAGGTTAAAAGCCCAGATACACAACGTGGAAATTTTGAAACTTCTCCTTAATGTAATCATCATTGTATGAAGGAGACCAAAGGAAAAAAACAATCTATCCTATCCTTTCTTAAAGCAGCAAAATAAATCCAAGATCTTGTTAAAGTCATTATATTTATTTACCTTCTAATCATGGTTTTGCCATATGGTTTTTTATCCAGAATTTAAAGAGATCCTGCATATTGATTTATAATAGTGACAAAAGTCACTTTCAGATTTTCAGGGATTGATTAATCTAAGATCCTTTTTTTTCCCCCTGTTATTTGCTCATTTATATTAACACCTCCCCTAGAAGTGAGAGAGGAGAAGATAAGGTGGATGAGGGTGAAAATTCTAATCAGTGAATCACTGTTAGAACCATTGATGAAAAGACCAGCTTGGGAAAAAAAAAGCTGAACTTGTTAGAAAAAATATGATCATATAATTATTAATGGATATACTTCAGACCTAGAATCCTTTGTCCTATTATTAGGGAGGACTACAAAAAGGCTGCAGACACTAGCGAGGGAGTTCTTCATCGTTGACATCACTGCTAGTGCTTCTCGAATGTTTCACTGACCTGAGGAAGCCAGCCCCGGATGTGTGGGCATGCCGTTGAGCAGCCTTTATCTGTGATGACTGAAATGACAAACAGCCCCTTAGCTCCAAAACAAACCAAACAAGGCAAACACTAATGGAATTGAAACTATGTCATGTTTCTGCTCATCTTAATGACGGTGAGTATTCCAGAAGCAATTGAAATGGAGAAACACAGCTTGGACTCCTATGGATTTTCCCTGAGACAATTGATATAATGTGAACATACTAAAAGATGAGAAACTGTCCTATTTTTGGTGAGTTTGCTTTTGCAAGTACAATGATGCAAATTTTCTAATGACAGCTTATAATTAGGTGTCTCACAGTTAAGGTAAACACTAGATTATCCACTAAAAATAGAATTTGCATTCAACTTTGAGTTAGTAGGGCCCAGCAGGAGCTGTGTTCTGTTGGAGGCAAAACTTGAGATGAAAAATTATGCTTATATTTTTTTAACAGAAGTTTGAGCCCTTTTATCCATTTCTTAACAATTTTTTCATTCTTTACCAAATGCTCTTTTAGTTTCTCCTTTGTGCGGGAAGGATGGGGACAGTTGGGTTGGGAACAAATATGTGCCAAGTGCCATATTAAGTCCTGCATTTATGTTAATGAATAAGCCCTGGCATCTTCCTTTTTAAGTTTTATTAATTTCTTGCACGTTTGCCTTTTTTCTAGTCTTTATCTCCATGAAAACAAGAAGCAATTCTAACTTGCTCCCTGCTGAATCCCTAGGACCTAGGGTAGTGTCTGGAACATTCTTGGTGCTTACTATTTGTGGAATGAATGAATGAGTGAAAACAAATAATGACACTATAGTATGATGCATGTGAATAGAAGTATGGTAAGAGTGTGGCATGCCAGGAGAGGCAGGGGGAAATTTGAGTACTTTCCTAAGCAGAATCTGGAAGCCCCTCTTTAAAAGCTAACAGTCTTGGGGACACCTGGGTGGCTCAGTCAGTTAGGTGTCTGCCTCTTGATTTTGGCTTGTCATTTTCTCAGGGCTGTGAGATTGAGGCCCGTGTCAGGCTCTGCCCTGGGCGTGGAGCCAGCTTAAGATTCTCTTTCTCTGGAAAAAAAAAAAAATCTGAGGTGCCTGGGTTGCTCAGTCGGTTAAGTGTCCAACTTTTGGTTTTGGCTCATGTCATGATCTCATGGGTCATGGGATCGAGCTCAGCAGGGGAGTCTGTTTGAAGGTTCTCTCTCTCTGCCCCTCCCCTGATGTGGGTGTGCACTCTCTCTCAAATAAATAAATAAATCTTAAAAAAAAAAGCTAACAGTCTTATGTTCTTGTCGTGGGAAGTAGCAGAAGCAGAGGGAAGGGTACTCTCACATAATTCATGTTCCCAGTGCTGTAGAAACTAAGGCCTTTCCTTCTTTTTTCTTTCTTTCCTTCCTTTCCTTCCTTCCTTCCTTCCCTCCCTCCCTCTTTCCTCCCTTTTCTTTCTTTTCTTTCTTTCTTTCTTTTTCCTTCCTTCTTTTTCTTTCTTTCTTTCTTTCTTTCTTTCTTTCTTTCTTTCTTTCTTTCTTTCTTTCTTTCTTTCTTTCTTTCTTTTTCTTTTCTTTCTTTCTTTCTTTCCTTTTCTTTCTTTCTTTTTCTTTTCTTTCTCTCTCTCTCTCTTTCTTCTTTCTTTCTTTTCTTTTCTTTCTTTCTTTCTTTCTTTCTTTCTTTCTTTCTTTCTTTCTTTCTTTCTTTCTTTCTTTCTCTTTCTTTCCTTTCTTTCTTCCTTTTTCTTTTTCTTTCTCTCTCCTTTCTTTTCTCTCTCTCTTTTTTTGGTGGGGTGAGCAGACAAATTGACTCTCAATCAAAATCACTATGTGCTTTGGATGGGATTTTGGATGGGATTAGTTTTAAGTCACTATAAGTGATTTTCAAACATATAAACTGATTTTGGGAGCAATACTGGTTCTTTCAGAAGAGTTATTTCAGCAATCGTTCCTAGTTCATAAAATTGAGTTTGTTGGTTTTCAAAGCTTCTCTGGGATGAAAATAAAACTACAGTTCGGTTTAAAAGGAGTTCTTAAGTTGTAGCCACTGTTTCATTTTTAAGGGTTTAATGAATACATCAGTGACACAATTGATATGATGTTTTTACCAGTGCAACAATTATGCAGGGTGATCTCTATTTTTTTCTTCTATAAATGTTAATATAACACCTCTTGTGGGACACCTGGGTGGCTCAGTCGGTTAAGCGTCTGCCTTCAGCTGAGGTCATGATCCCAGGGTCCTGGGATCGAGCCCCACATTGGGTGCTCTTGTGGGGAACCTGCTTCTCCCTCTTCCTCTGCCTGCCACTCCCCCTGCTTGTCCTCCCTCTCTGTTAAATAAATAAATAAAATCTTTGGGAAAAAAAGAACACCTCTTGTTTTTCAATAAAAAAATAAGTGGAAAGGTCTTCAATTAGTGCATGATACACATGAAGAAAGAGCTGGATATCTGTCTTCTCATGTCAGAAAATAAGTGCTAAACTTTGACCTTGGAAGATGAGCAATAACATGTGTTTGACACAGTCTGATTGAAGAATGGCATCCAAAAAAGCCTAGGGTAGCTGGAAACAGCAGGCAAAATAATAGCAAATGTGTTGTCATAATAAAACAAGTTGGAGGCTTCCCAAGGGAGAGGAGAGATGATTCTTTCATAGGAAGTAAGAGCTGAAAATAGGGGCTGGAACTTATGGATTGAAGGCATAATCCTGCCAGGGATAGAGCCAAACATTGTACACTTATTAGCTATTTTAATTCTCAGGAAGTAGGTCTTATTTCTCCCATTGTATAGATGAGGAAACTAAGGTTTGAACGCTTATATTTGGGTGAAGTGGTCTCTAGTCCATACATGAAATGTTCCTACTGTTTCCTGTTCCAGCATTCACAACAGACATCATTCAGGGCATAACCTAGTTGCTACACATGGGCTAATCGCTCCTCTCACTTTATAGATGAGGAAACTGAGATGTGAAGACTTTGATACTTGTCCCAAATCACACAGGAAATGAATAACAGAGCTAAGTTTGGAATTCAATTGTCTCAATTCCTAGCGAAGTCAACTTCCTATTGGCCCAACAGCATCTACTTTCTGCCCTTTCTATACTGCATCATATGAAGAAAAGAGACTAGAGGGACTTCATTTGTTAAATGGCAGATCCTAAAATGTATATAATTTTGCAGCTCTGGTTAGGACCACATAAGACACAAAGTTATCAGTTTGGCAATAGCAAGACAGAAGAGGAATGTGAATAGCAGTAAAATGTACTTAGGGTTATTTGCTCAGGGACGTTAAAGTGTGTATGGAATAGAACGGTGACGAGATTTTGCACAAAGAAGGAAGAGCATTTGTTTTTCTTTCACTAAATGGAGGTCTTGGGTTACAACAAGACAAAGTGGTCGTGTCCATGAAATTGGACCAAAAGCACTGTGTCTGTCTTAAGAAGTTGATCTGGTGGTTTCTCATCCTGCTTTTAAGAGGTGATTCTAAGCCATGGGCTTCTACCATCCACAAAGAACTACAAAAGAGTTGCAAAGTCAGGAACAAAGTTCCAATGATTCTGTGAAGGAGGATCATACGCTTGGCCCTCCTGGGAGAGTCAAAAAGCAAAGCAAAGCAAAACAAAACAAAACAGAACTCTCTGGTGCCAGTGGTTTTGGAAAATGCTGTTTGAAAGCAGTACATTTTATGGCCCTATTTACAGAATTATGAATTAATATGTGCTCATAGCCTAAGGCCAAAATACCCCGGTAGGTGGAGCTGTTTTTTTTTTTTTTTTAAAGCTATACATCTATTACTGTTTTCTAAGGTTTCACAGTAATTGGCATTCACTGGGGAATTAAATGGATCTGTGACACAAATTTACATTAATTTATTCAGTAAGTAATGGCATGTTTTAGGGGCTTCAAAGTGATCATAGTAATGGCGAGTCAACAAATCTGATGATTATCATTGTAATGAATGCAAAACCACAAGGCACATAGGGTGGATAGAAGTGAAGGTACTCTTCAGAGGTCGTTTCCAAGAACATCTTATATATTTACATGACACACGGCCAAACTAGGAATTCTGTGTCGTTTGCGCAAGTGACAGTCATGTTCAAACTCAAGCAGATCAGAGGAAACAATTTGAGAACTGACTTTAGAAGCAGCTTTTGGGAAAGGAAGCAAACAGTCACTGAATAAAACAGCAGGGATTGAAGTTAATACTTTTGAGATTCCCTCAATAAGAAGAATTAGGTTTGAAAATCCAATGTGAATCTGTTTCTAAAATGTGTAGGTGTATGGCTTCATGTAAAAGGACAAATCTATGTTTCCAAAGTGATCCAAAAAATCTTTCAAGTTGTTGTGCCTAAATCTTGAAGCAGAAACAAAATATGCTTGTCATGACCTGTTAATTTATTCATGATTTCTTCTGCTAGTTTTGGGACTTGCACCTCCCTATAACTTCCAGTTGTGATTTCCAACTTTAGTGTGCATGGGGAGAACAAAAAGGCTAGTTCAACATGGATATTCCAGGCCCCTCCACAATTTTGATTTGATAAATTTGGGGTAAGGCCGTAAAATCTGCATTTCAATAGGACTTGCAAGAGACTCTGATATAGGTGGATAGTCATATCTTGGGAAAGAGCCTTAGACCAATTTTCAAGGGTGAGCTCTGAATTTACACCTTTATTTTGGAGTAGCTGGAGGGATACAACGTATGCTCTCCTATATTGTTCTTTTCTTATTAGCATAAATCTTACCAAATCCCTGTGTCTGGAAGCACAGAGCAGGACAGAAAGCAGTTCCTGTCCTTGGGAAAATCCCCCAGTTTTCTCATATTTATTTATTTATTTTTTAAAGATTTTATTTATTTGAGAGAGAGAGAATGAGAGAGAGCACAAGAGAGGGGGGAGGGTCAGAGGGCGAAGCAGACTCCCTGCCGAGCAGGGAGCCCAATGTAGGACTCCATCCAGGGACTCCAGGATCATGACCTGAGCTGAAGGCAGTCACCTAACCAACTGAGCCACCCAGGTGCCCTTCTCATATTTAAAATAAGAGAGTTAGACTAAATGCTGTCTAGATTCCTATGTAGTTCTGATACGTTATACGCATATCTGATGCCTGGCAAATATTTCCTGAAGATTATGACTCATGTGTTGGCTGATGTGGATGGAATGAGCAGGAAAAAACAGAAATCAGTCTTTGGGCCATTAAATCAGTTACAAAGATTAAGTAAGATACTCCTCCCCAGCCTCACATTTCAGTCACAACAGAGGGAGCTGGAATGGCAATTAGATATATGAACTCTATGCTCAAATGAGAAAAGATGTGTCTAGTTTTGATAAAATTTTTAGCAACCGTCTACATTATATGTAGATCAGAAATTAGATATTGACCGCTAAGCTGCCATATCTGTGTGGATGGTTGATGATTAGTATAAAGAAGAATCACGTTTAGAATATCTTTTAATAATTCTGTCAGCAACGAGTAGACATCTTTTGTGCTACAAATGACTAAATTCAGAAGGTTTCCATTGGAGTTATATGTTAAGTGAAAAACCAATTCCTTTACTTGACACTGTAGAAACAGTTTTCTTATGAGACAGGGACTATGAGATTAAATCATAGAAACAACAAACTATTCAAATAATAACACTGAAAAACTCTATATTAGAAAAATTATGACTTACATTTTTCTGATAATGTATTTTACACAAGCCATATATGATAATAAGTGGTTTAAAAAAATCTGTTGACTGAGAGTTGAATCTAGCCACAAACACATATTTACTCCATATTTCCATAAAACGACTATAGGTAGCAAAAAAAAATGTTCATCCTTATGATTATTTAAAATAACAGCATATTATATAATACTGATACCTAATATTTTTAAAAAAATTACTGCTTTTTAGAAAACATTTGCAAATAGCCACAGCAAAACTTATGAATATAAGGTCCATTCATTTATTCATGCAGTCACCCATTCACCAGACATTTCACTGTGGGTCACCAAGTGCTAAATGCTACTCGAGACACTGGAGATGGGCCACGTGGTGAGGAGGAGAGCCAAAGAAAGCAACTTTCTGTTCTCACGGGGCTTAAGTTTTAAGGGGCTAGACCGACAATAAGCAAATCAGGAAATAAATATGTAACCCACACCTTGAGAAAGAGCCTGAGACCAGTTTTCAAGGGTGAGCTCTTACATGCTAAGTAGAAAATAAAATAGAGCAAGGAATGAAGGGTGATGGGGAATTTTGTATTAATTTGTCAAGGAAGCCATTCTGATGAGGTAACTGAGCAGAGACCTGAATGAAGTGAGGAATGTGGCACAAAAACATTGGGGAAAGAGATGGACCTGGGGGGTATTTTGCTAAGTGAAGTAAGACAGATAAAGACAAATACCATATGATTTCACTTACATGTGGAATCTAAAAAATAAAACAAATGAACAAAGAAACAGAGCAGGAACAGACCCATCAACACATAACAAACTGGCGGTTGCCAGCCTGGAGGAGGGTGGAGGGATGGGGGAAATGGGTGAAGTGGCGTAGGAGCTACAGACTTCCAGTTATGGGAGGAGTAAGTCACAGAAATGAAAGGTACAGCCCAGGGAATATAGAGTCAGTCAGTGGTACTGTAATAACGTTATATGGTGAGGGATGGTGGCTACGGTTGTGGTGAGCATAGTATGATGTATAGACTTATCCAATCACTATGTTAGACACCTGAAACTAATGTCACATTGTATTAACTATACTTCAATTTAAGAAAATCAAAAACAAACAAACAAAAAAATCATCAGGGAAAGATTTTCTCTAGGCAGAGAAAACAGCAACCAGAAGGTCTGAAACATTCTAAAAAGTCCCAACATGAATTTGAAAAAAACCTAGGCTTTTTCAAAAATATTGGAGGCTCTCCTGTAGCTGAAGTTCTCTCTTTTCTAAGCTTCTTTGAACACTCAATCCTAGTGACTATCCACTCCCCTGGACTTCTATAGCAGAATTTAACTGGTAACTGAACACTCTGTTTTGGTGGTAGGCTGAGTCTGATCTCCTTGACTGGACTGTAAATTTAAGAACAAGGATCATACTTTATGCTATTTCTGCCATCAACTCCCCATCTCTACCCTACATACCGTGGTATTGAACATACATTGGAATTTTTTTTTTTTTTTTTTTACAAATTTATTTATTTGAGAGAGAAGGAGAGAGAGTTGGGCGGGGGGCAGGAGGAGAGGGAGAGAGAGTGCGTCTCCAGCAGACTGCCCATTCAGCATGGAGTCAGACTCGGGGCTTGATCCCAGGACCCTGAGACCATGACCTAAGCCAAAACCAAGAGTTTGGGCGCTTACCCAACTGAGCCACCCAGGCACCCCTGTGTTGGAATCTTAATAAGATATTTGATTAATCAAAAATGTATATGCAAAATTTTTTGCAATTTAAAGTTTTTAATGAGAAATGTTTCTTTGTCAAGATTCTCTGGGTGTGGTATGGATTCACTATTAGGATTAATAATAATCACTATTATTTCAGTTTGCAATTGTATGTATTCCCCCCCACATATACAAAAGCTTACTTAAAAGGAGAAAAACGTAACAAATGAGGAGATATATTAAAAGGCTTTATTCACAATAGAGAAATTTTACAAATATAGTTTTTAAAAATTATGTGTCAATCTATTATGTTTTCCATAACATTAGAGATTTATATAAAGTTGGAAATGACAGAATAGACTTATGTACAAATTAAAAACAATCAATGAAAAGAATGGGTACTATTTATAAAGGAGTCATGACAAACATCATTGAGTTCTATAAATTTCATACAACTTATATGTGTAATATTAATTGTGCACAGTATACCAAAAATGTATGCAGAAACACAAACTTAAGTGCTATTTTAATTATTCACCTTTCAGGATGTGAATACATATGTAAACTTAACTGCAGTTTTGCTGAAAATGAAATGAAAGACAGTGCCTAAGGACTTCAGTTGTTTAAAATAATTAACACAAAATATAACTTTAATTAAATTACATCACCATAATATTCTCTTATTTTGTTTACATTTTTGGTGTTTTGGGACTTAGGTTAAAAAATCCATGTTCTAGAATTGAAAAACTTTGTTCTTGCCATCGGCAGAACAAAATGTACTACAATCATCTTGCCTATTTATAACAGGATACAAAAGGTACATTATAGAGCAGTGTGTACACATGACCTGATTTTAATATCCTATCTGCTGCAGAAATACGTATCAGCTTTGTGCTCTTTCAAATCAAATTGAAAATCAAAGAAAATAAAGTAATTTAAATTGCTAGTCCGAGGACATTCATGTGAAAATTACCATCTAAATACACATGGCCCAATTTTTGTAATAATCTCACATGTTGCTTTTAAGTGCTGGGAAAAAAAGGACTCTCAACTATCCATTCATTTCATAAGGTGAGCTGAAGATATGAGTGGAAGGAGTTAGTCTGGGTCACAGGAACTCATTAACATTGCAATAATGATGCACTAAAGGATCTTTTTCATTTACTAATTTTATTAATTTTTTCTTTGACATAAACCAATGTACAATATTGAAAAAAGAGCAGGTCACACAGGTGGTCCTTTCAGACAAAGGGCATCTTTTGAAACACTTTCAAAAGGTGAAACAGCTAAAAACAATTGAGTCTATTGAGATCTAAGAAAATAATTAAAAAACATTATGTTGAAGCATATGAAATTGCTGATATCGGACAGTTTCTCAACTATAAGTGGAACAATTCCATACGCTTCAGCCTAATTCACGGGGTTGAACTGAGCTATCTGACCACTCTAGGTTGAGAATGCAGGTGCTCCAAGTCTCTGTTCCTCAGTATATGCATCATCACATTAGCCCTTTCTAGGAATATATATATAATTCATATATATATATCACATATATTTCATATATACATGAAATATGAACTAATATGATGAGAAAGCACAAGGTGCCACCAAATGTATTCTTGAGAAAGCCACTCATATCCCAAAATAATGCTTATTCTTAATGAAGAATCATATAATTATTTTGATCTGCTATACGACTGTGGGGAATTAGGAATGTCTATTCCCATATATTGCTTTTAAGCTGGAATCTCTGTGTTGAGTTTGACCAGACAAAATGTACTATATTCTTATTTGGCCTGAAAGTTTATTAGATTTTCTTCACTTGACCATGAATAGACACATTAGCAAAGCTTCTTTCAGAGTTAAATCCTGCTTTCACAAATTGAAATGAAATAATTTACTACATTTGAGAAAAGGCCCTTTTCAAATCTGAAAAAAAATGTGGACCAAATGTAATGCTTTTTTTGAGAACAAGAAAAAAACCTTAAAGATGAAATACAAACTAAAAACCATGTTAAATACTCACCCTTTAGAGAGACTCAATTTCTTCATATACTCCGTTAAAAGCAAAAGCTAACACATGAAAAGTTATACTGTTTTCTTTCAAAAAATATAATTCAGTAATAGCGGAGCTCTGCAAAACTTGAAAGCTCCATTCGTGTGGTAGGGGATGGAAGAAGTTAACCAGGACATGATCCAGAAATGACCCAGGGCATTTAAAGTAAAATTTGAGAACTAATTCACAAATTAGGAAACACTAATATAATTAACCAACAAAAATATACTGTGGTTCCAATGAAATGAGGTCAACATGAGATGATCCTTTTGGGAATGACATTCTAATTTGAATTACAATGTGAATGAAGTATCTTAGAAGACATTCTATCAAATAATGATAGACCCGCATAAAGAGGCTGTCTGTCACAGTTATAAGATCTGTCTCTGGTGGATAGACAAACCAGATTAACATAAAATTGAAAAGGAAAAAGCTTTTTTAATATTTAATTTATTATTATGGCTTTTTGCAACATGGCAAAACATTACAGCTTAAAGCAGACGTCATCTCCTCATAGAGGAGGAAAAAGTTTTGCAGTCAAATCAAAATTGTAATTAAGAGGTCATTGGTATACCATTTTATTCGGTGTAATAAAAATGATATACCTTCATGAACTCCAGAGATTACTTAAAAAAAGTAAAAACCTGTGATCCACTGACTGAATAATAAAGGATATGATAAGGAATTTAGGTCCATCTATGCCTATGAAAATAAACATAAAAGACTGCAAAACAATTTTAGAACTTAGAATAACCACAGACCTACTGATAAAAATTCATCATGTGCCTGAATACCAGAAAAGGAATTATTAAGGTATGCAGTGAAGGGAATGGAGCAGAGTAAAATATAAAATGTCTTTTTATTTTTCATTGACTTCAACTTCCTTTTTATTCGTACAGAGTACAGGGAGAAGATGTGCCTCGGTATTGAAGATCCAGTGTTCCAGTGGAAGTAGATCATCATCAGAAAATATTAAGTACAAATATCTGGAGAGAGAAACATGAGTATATGAGGCCCAAGAGACCGTCAGGCAGTGAGAGCATACAGACAGCAACGTCTCCATTCATCTCATGGAGAATCACGGACAATGGCCCAAGTATTGCAAAACCCTGAGGCGATACAGTCCCGAGCATGGAGTAAAGAAGCTGCCCTGTGGTGGCTGTTAGTGTAGGGAAACCTACTAAGCAGTCCCCAGGCATCAGACTTATATAATGACTGGAAACACAGGTGCAAACATGTGCCACACATGGAGAGTGACCTTCGGAAGCAGGCATACTTGCTATTATTTGAGTGTGTTCGTGATAAAGACATCTGCAAAGAAGATTTGACCAGGTACCTCAGGTACCTCAGCCACATACTTTTGGAACCCATCTTACTTACTTGAGTGTCTCTGCCAGGAAGAAACTCTGCTGCACGTCGTCGTGACTCTCGTGTCTGAGGTAAACGTCCCTGAGGCCCGAATAGCCTCCGTTCACGCGGCAGTGATTTTCCAGGGCCTAAGTTACCAGAGGAGGGAAAAAATGGTCACATTTCAATAAACTGCTTCTCACCGATTTTTATTACGAAATTGTCAAATTGAAATAAAATAAGGATTCAAATTGAAATGATACATGTGGAAGAGTTACAGGCGAAAATTAAAAAAAAACACAAAATGCAAATGCATATAAAGTATGAAAAGTTGGGGCGGCTCAGTCGGTTAAGCATCTGCCTTTGGCTAAGGTCATGGTCTCAGGGTGCTGGGATCGAGTCCCTGCATCGGGGTCTCTGCTCAGCGGGGAGTCTGCTTCTCCCTCTGTGCTCTCCCCCACTCAAAGAAATAAATAAAATCTTTAAAAAAAATAAAGTATGAAAAGTTAAAGGGTATATAGACAATATATCTCATCTAATTAGAAACACTTCTACATTTAATTATGAAAGAATTTTTCAGTTTTTTTTTTTTTTTTTTTTACCATTTCCTCCTGTGGTCTAGAGCAGGGTTCGTCAAACTATGGATCACAGGCTAAACCCAGTCTGCTGTTAATTTTGTAAATAAAGTGTTACTGAACCACAGCCATGCTCATCTGTTTACATATTGTCTGTGGCTGTTTTTTCATTACAATGGCAGAGCTGAGTACAGGCAAACCTCGGAGACATTGTGGGTTTGGTTCCAGACCACTACAATAAGTGAATATTGTGATAAAGCGAATCAAGTGAATTTTTTGGTTTCTCAGTGCATAGAAAAGTTAGACGAGAGTCTATTAAGTGTGTGGTAGCATTATGTCTGGAAAACAAGGTACATACCTTAATTAAAAAATACTGTTGCTACAAAATGCTAAGCATCATCTGAGTGTTCAGTGGGTTGTACTCCTTTTGCTGGTGGAGGGTCTTTCTCTGATGTTGATGGCTGCTGACTGATCAGGGGGGTGGTTGTTGAAAGTTGGGGTGGCTATGCCAAATACTTGAAATAAGACAACAGTGAAGTCTGCCACATCAGGTGACAGTTTCTTTAACAAATGATTTCCCTGCAGCACACAGTGCTGTCTGATAGCATTTTACCCATGGTAGCACCTTTTTCAGAATTGGAGTCAATCCTCTCAAACCTTGCAGCTGCTTTATCATCTAAGTTTATGTAATATTCTAGTCTTGGTGGTCATTTCAACAATCTTCATAGCATCTTTACCAGCAATAGATTCCATCTCAAGAAACCATTCTTTGCTCATCCATAAGAAGCAACTCTCCATCTGTTCAAGTTTTATCATGAGATTTGGCAATTTAGTCACATCCTCAGGCTCCACTTCTAATTCTAGTTCTCTTGCTATTTCCACCACATCTGCAGTTACTTCCTCCACTGAAGTCTTGAACTCCTCAGAGTCACCCGTGAGGGTAGATATCAACTTTTTTCAAAGCCCTGTTAATGTTGATGCTTTGGCCTCCTCCGTAAGTGATGAATGTTCTTAATGGTATCTAGAATGGTGAATTCTTACCAGAAGGTTTTCACTGACTTTGCCCAGATCCATCAGAGGAATCACTGTCTACGGCAGCTATAGCCTTATGAAATGTATTTCTTAAATGCTTAAAGACAAAATGCTCCTGCATGGGCTGCAGAATGGCTGCTCTGTTAGCAGGCATGAAAACATCCATCTCATTGTCCATCTCCATCAGAGCTCTTGGGCGACCAGGTACACTGTCAATGAGCAGTCATATTTTGAAAGGAATCTTTTCTTTCTGAGCAGTAGGTCTCAACAGCGGGCTTAAAATATTCAGGAAACCATATGTAAACATGTGAGCTCTTATCCAGGCTTCGTTGTTCCATTTATAGAGCACAGGCAGAGTAGATTTAGCATCATTCTTAGAGCCCCTAAGATTTTTTGAAATGATAAGTGGGCACTGGCTTCAACTTCAAGTCACCAGCTGCATCAGTCCCTAACAAGTGAGTCAGCCTGTCCTTTGAAGCTTGGAAGCCAGGCATTGACTTCTCCTCTCCAGTTATGAGAGTCCTAGATGGCATCTTCCTCTAAAAGAAGGCCATTTCATCTACACCGAAATTCTGTTGTGTAGTGCAGCCATTTCATTAACGATCTTCGCTAGATCTTCTGGAAAACTTGCTGTAGCTTCTACATCAGCACCTGCTGCTTCACCTTGCCCTTTGATGTTATGGAGATGGCTTCTTTCCTTAAACACCACGAACCAACATCTTTTGTTCTGCAGATTCCTCACCTCTCTCAGCCTTCACAAAATTGAAGAGAGTCAGGGCCTTGTTCTGGATTATGCTGTGGCTTAAGGGAATGTTGTGGCTGGTTTGATCTTCTATCCGGACCACTAAACTTTCTCCCTATCAGCATACTACTTTCTTATCATTCCTGTGTTCACTGAGGTAGCACTTTTAATTTCCTTCAAGAACTCCTCCTTTGCACTTACAATGTGGCTGCTTGGCACAGGAGGCCTAGCTCTTTGGCCTTTCTTGGCTTTTTTTTTTTGGCTTTTGACATGCCTTCCTCACTAAATGTAATCATTTGTAGCTTCTGAATGAAACTGAGAGATGTGTGACTCTTCCTTTCACCTGAACACTTAGAGGCCACGGTGGGGCTAGTAACTGGCCTAATGCCAGGACTGTCATACCTCAGGAAATAGAAAGGCCCGAGGAGAGAGAGAGAAATGAGGGAATGGCGAGTCAGTGGAGCCATCAGAACATACAACATTCATCGATAAAGTTCTCTGTCTTATTAGAGTGCCGTTTGTGGCACCCCAAAACAACTACAATAACATCAAAGATCACTGATCACACGTCACCCTAACAAATATAACAGCAATGAAAAAGTTTGAAATATTCTGTGAGAATTATCAAAATGTGACAGAGATATGAAGCAAGCAAACGCCGTTGGAAAATGGTGCCGACTAGCCTTGCTCGACGTAGGGTTGTCACAAAACTTCAATCTGTAAAAAACACAGTGTCTGCAGAGCACAATGAAGCAGAGCAGAAGCACAGTAAAAGGAGGTATGCCTGCAGTTGCCTATGGCCCCCAGGCCTACTTCCCTCTGGCTCTTCCAGAAGATGCTTGCTGACCCCTGATCTAGAGAGACTGTTACTGTCAACTGGGATTAGAAACCCAATAACTGAGAAAGTGTAGTGGACCAAAACCAGCTGCTGCTACACCCAGAACATCTTATTTTGTAAACACTGATGGTGGAGTACTAATTAGTGATATTGGTCACAGATATCAGAGAAGAAAATGGAAAGCGGTGAAAAAAAATGTGGCTGATATCTGTTTCTAAAATATGTTTTTCCTTTCTTTAGTATGGAAGAAAATGGGATGAGTCCATTTCTTAACTGTCTGGAGACAAATGATCCTACATTCCTGAAGTTTCTCTGACTATAATGAGTATTTGGAGAAGAGATGAGTTGGGCAGTGTGGGAATGAAAATTTAGGTAACAACCTAACAACTTGCAGGCTACATGAACAAAGAAAATACCTCATGATTTGGTACTTTTTAAAAAGCCACTGGGAAAATAAGATCAACTTAAAAACTGCTTTGATTATTTTCTCTGTTGCAGACAGCAAACCAAGCCGGGGGAAAGCTTGCAGAAAGGAAATTTTAGGTCCTATTATTTTTTTTTCCTTCCTTCCTTTTTTGATAGAAGTTCTTTTTGATTAAAAAGTCAAATACCAGATACATTGGAGTAGACCCAGGATTATTTGTAAAAAAGTAAAAAAAAAACCCAGGATTTAGAAGAAATGGACAAATTTGTTGTTATGGAACATAAATAAATCCTACTTCCAGACATTTCCTAAAAAAGATTTTAACAACAAAACTTTTTCTTATTTTCTTCCCTTGAAGTTCTTTGTTGGAAGGACTCCCTGTTGGAAGTCCTTCCCTGAGAGGACCAGGCATGATAAACTGCCAACTCCTCTCTCCCACAGAAATTTCTGTAAGATCCTTCTTTTAATTATAGGGAAAGAGTTGTTCTGTGGTATGGACAATGCCCAACCATTTTCCCTCTCTTCAGTTCACCCTCATTCTTCTTCTCACTCAGCCTTAATGTGGTGAGTCAGAGTTATCCAGCACGCGTTCTAAGATCTCAGGAGAAGGGGCTGAACCCTGGGCCTGGACTCCTTAACTGGGGTCTCTGACATGCCCGTACCCGGGCAGTGTCCCTTGGTTCAACATGGGGTTGTTATGAGAATAAAACAAGATGAAGACATGCTTTGCAGAGTGACAGGGATCTTTCAGAGGTTTAGAGAGGTCTAGCTACGTTTATTTTTTGAGGCTTTTGGCAAATTGAAAAAAAAAAGGGGAAAATGCCAGAGGCTTTTTTTTTTTTTTGACTTTTAAAAAATGAAAAGCCATCATGTCAAATCTAAATTTTAGAACTTTAGGAATATGAAGCTGGGGATGAGCAGCCCTCTTGGGCACCCATCACGGGCCCTGGCTTTACGGCATCTCAACAGTGGAAGCAGTCATGTATTTATGCTGCATAGTCTGATGAGAATGTCATTTTACTGCAATCTGTTCTTGGGACCCTCAGACTCTAGGCATAGGGGCCACCTCAATTTTACATAAATGCTTACATTATTAGTGACCATATGTGGCCGGGATGCGCTAAAAGCAGAGAAAAGAAAAATAGGAAAATGTTTACAGTTACTGGAACTCTAAACAAACCCAGACCCCAAGGGACCCTACCTCTTTAGGAGGGAGGAAGGTAGGAGAATGGTGAGCAGCATGAGTTAAATCGTAAGTCAGAAAGGGGGAGAAAAGAATTCTCTTATCTTTAGGTTAAATGTGTTAGAATAACGGCTGATCCATGGAGATCTCCAATAGTGGATTCTAGGGAACAATGCTCATAATAAGGCTGAATGGTTGAGTTTGGTCTGAGCTCATAGGTAGAACCTAGCAAAACAGACATATCAAAGAGTCCAGAAACAGGGATCAAGCCTGGGGAGGGAGAAGCAGGAACTGGGAAGACAAATCACTTTCTGAGAGCCAGTATGTCCATATGGCGAAGGTCAGATTTAGGAGACTAGAAAAAATTGTGTGGAAAAAGAAGGATAAAAAATTCCCTATATAAGGCTTATCTGCTACTGTGGACCAGGGGAGACATCATATAATCCGTACATATATCTTTATAGACATTGTATAATCTATAACTACCAAGACATACATGAATACATAGGTATAATTTAGAGTAGAGCTTTATCAGAATATTATATATAATAGCGAGGAGTTTAATGAAGTTTTCATGACATTATTGAGAACAACAAAAGAACTATGAGGTAAATGTAATTTTTGCTACATAGATTCACAGGTGTGTGAACATCTGTGATTAATGGATTGCTGGTAACCTGCGGAGAAGTTTCTAGTATCCTATGCTGGATTATATAATTTCATCTTGTTTGACATTATTATTGTGTTCAGCGTTACTATTCTGAAATTCAGCTAAGACAAGGAAAGCAGGTTTATTGTATGAGCGCAAGAAGTCTGGAAAGGGAGTGCTTCATTAGAAGATGGGAAGATGGCTGACAAATACTTTACAAATAGCAAATGTGGTTGAACACAAGGGTGAACAGAAGAGATGTCTCGATAGGAACTAATACAGTAGCTAATATCATTTGACCACAACTTCGATGTAAGCCAGGGGTTTTACAATCCACCAAAAAACCAAGTTGGACCATCGGCTGTGGGAAAAATAACACTCAGAAGAGAGGTTATTGGGTCACACCGCTCAGCCCTGAGAGACCACACACGTCATGAGGAGGTGGAGAGAAACGGTGGATGAGGAGGGACCCGTGGGCAGAATGAGCTGTCTTCAGACAACTGAGGAGCTGAAGTGTAGAAGACAGGAGAGATTTTCCCCCAGGACCTCCACAGAGCACAAAACACTGTAAATTCTGGTTTCAAAAGGAGTAAGTTTCTAACACTTTCAGCCATTAAAAAATGGAATTACTTTATTAGTAGTATATTCTTTTTTTAAAACTCCAAAGTCCTTGAATTGATGAGGAATAGCCATCTGGCAAAGATGACGGGGAGGTCTTTTCTTTGAGGGGAAGGCTAGTCTATGTGTTTTCGTCTGGGTTCCCCTAAAAATGGAGCGTGAGGGCGAGGGCCAGATGCAGGAAGTTTTTAAGGGAGGTGACATCAGGAAGGGAATGAGCAGGGCAAGTGAACTGGGGGAGGGAGAAGAGCCCATGAAACGTGCTGAGCAGGTGACAGCTGTGGGCCACGAAGGCTCCCCCCCACTGGAAACCCTCTGAGGAATCATGCAGAATGCATCTCAGAGTTATTCTGCCAAGGGGGACGACTGGGCTAGCTGTTCCTCAACTCTGATACCTTACTGGTTCAGGACCGCCCCTGGGGACTTCACCTCTCCCACCTCCCTGACCACAGCCAGCTGCCTGGGAAGAAGCTCAGAGCCGGGGCAGCTGAGAAGCATGGGGTGGGGGTGGAGTGGGGTGAGGGGGTGGGTGGGGAGGGTGGGGAGGTGCAGGGATGTGGTCCCTGCAGCTGTAGCTGAAACAAAGGAGGGCTGAGGGGATGTCACATGAGGGAAACGAGTGCCACCACACTACCTCTGTTGAGGATTCTGTGCTTCAAAGAAGGCCAGCGTTCAGCGCTCCCCCTCCCTGCTCTACCTCAAGTTCCAGCAGAAGCACTAATGGCAAAAAGCGAGGGCAGGGGGCGGGGGTTGGTTCGGAGGGTTCAGACTGTGCACAGGGAGACAATCTTACATCATATGCTACACTAGAAGTTAACAACAGACAAAAATCCTAACCCTTACAACCAATTTATTACCCCACAAACACGCTCCCCTGAAGAACCAAGCAAACCAAAGCTTCCCATTCACACGGCCATAGAGATTTACTTATTTCCATTTTTGTATCAGTTCTCTCTCTCAGACATTTTTCACATTTTAACAACTCTAAAATTGGCATGTCATAATTTAATTGGTGGTGTGGTACTTTCTCAGTGGTGTACAAAATAATGGTGTTTCTTATCAATTAGAAGGTTTTACATTCGATGAAATATGTTATTCCTGATATTTTCAATTTAAACTGATATTTGCAAGGTGACTATTAGCCTTAAATTCTTTTGTTGGCCTAGTGAAAACCAAAATAATTTCCTATCACTAAAGCTTAGATGAACCTCAATTTTTATACATTTTTTTTCAGAGGAAAAAAACATAAATTTAAAGAAATTGGAATTACCACCGACTAAACATAATTAGAAAACTTTGCAAGAAGTGAAAGACAAAAAGAGGCCTAAAGAATCGTTATTACTTAAAATGACTAATGACCAGTGATAAGGCACACACTACACGAAGAGGGTAATAAGCAAGATTCATCAACGGCTTCCTAAGATATTAGTTATAACTTACACAAAGGCAATATATTCATTTTAGATTTCCTGGAGAGAAGTTATTTCTAACAGTCCAGTTTTAAAGACAGCTAACTTTGTAACAGTGAGTGTAATTAAAGTGTTCTTATCTCCTCGATGCTCCACCACAACTCCTTCCAGAATAATAGCTCTTAAAATTAACATTATTTGATGCAGATTCTGGAGAGTGTGGCTGCTGGTACCAGCACACAGTGTTCACTAGATTAGTTTGGGAAGATCATACGCCATGTTCTGTAGGAAGAGACCCAAGGGGTGACGAAGGGACAATTCAAACAGCGCATTGGATAGATGGAAAGCTTATAGATATTCAGAGAAACCTGAGGTCAGTGAACGAATATTGTTGCACAAAATAGTTCTTCTATAGATTCTTTCTAAAAGTTAGATCTAAGTAGCTAATTCCTCTGTGGAAGAATTTCAATCTAAAATGGAACTGGAACCGGAAGACAGAAAACAGAAAATCTTACGCACGTACCCTCAGGAAAATAAAACTTAAGGACCCATGAGACTGATTTTCTGTACATGCCAGATTTACAGAAAACTGATAATACAGGGATGATAGGGAGTTGGCCAGAGATTGCCTTATATCCACCCCTTGGGAAGTTTTACTTATGGAATGGACAAGAACTGACCCAGGTCAGGCTGGTCTCACAAAATAGCTAAGTTGTGCTTTATTTGTATGACTTGACTGGTTTTGTCTGCTCAGGGAATTCTCAAAGCTGGTGCCCATTTGTTTTTTATTTTAACAGACTCTATCTGAATTCTCTCTTCTTTACATACAGCCCACCTTGAAACTTCAAATGACTCACTTGTGTTTGCTGAATTGCAATTCCTCTGCTGTCCTTGAATAAACTCTTTTTTATGGACAATTTTGAGTTTGCCTCAGTTTACCTTTTTATTTAGGTTGAAACTAAGTAGAAGCACATATTTTCATTTCAGTGCCCAAAGACTCATAAAAACAACAAACCAACCAATGTAGTGCCTTCTCAAAACAGACAACAGGCAGAGGCCATTATCCCCAGGTTGTCAGTAACTGTGGAATTAAGTGACCATTATTTCTATGGCTGTGGGAACTTAATTTTATAATATGCCTTTCTAAATATCTCTTTTAGTATCAAAGTAGGTATATTACTATCACCATTACATAAAGCAAAGCTGAAGCCAGGGATATAGGATGACAACTGAAAACACTCATTCTTGAATTGGGAAAAATTCTAATTAAACCTTTAAAAATCAGGGGGTCTGGGTAGCTCAGTCGGATGAACGGCTGACTTTTGATTTTTGGCTCAGGTCGTGTTTAGGGTCGTGAGATGGAGCCCCCACTGGGCTCTGTGATGGGCATGGAGCCTGCTTAAGATTCTCTCTTTCCCCTCTCTCCCTCTGTACCCACCCCTCAAAGATTTAAAAATCCTAGAAAAATTGATATGCTAGATTTAAAGAAATCACTGAGCATTTTCCCCTGAGACATTTATGTATAAGAAATATAATCAAATTAAAACATCACCTCTACGGCCTCCCAGGCCCATTTCCTGTACTTTGGATCATGAGTCAGTCGCCACATGTACATGTAAGTCTCAACAACCTCTGGCCGTAGGATGTAGTACTTTTCATTCTGCCTTGTAGCAATGGCTTCAACTCCACCATCGAACCTGAAAGCTTCCGGTCCCAGTTTCATATCTAAAGGGCATGCAAGGGTGATAAGGGTTATTGTCTTGGATGCTGCTCAGTTCTATAACTTAAATGAAATGAGAAAGTACTTTACAACATTCAAGAGAGATGTCAAAACAATTGCTTTAAGAAATGGTTATAAACATCCTATAATAAACAATATTTGACATACTTTTAAAATACAGTCATCTGAGAGTCCTTTTTAAAGCATCATGATGATCTGTTATTTTCTTTCATTTAACCACCACTTACTGAGTGCCCCCTGGGTAGGTACAAGGCACTACAGCACCCCTTATTAGTTAGCTGGAAAACCGGTGGTTGAGAATTCTATGTCATTATGTCATGAGAGGTTACTTAATCTTTGGGCTTCAAACTCCTGTTTTATAAGAAGGGAGCCAGACTCTATTTCATGGAGATACTGAAAAGGTTAATAATGGCATAAAAAACTAAGTTTCTTTTGCACCTGGGACAGAGATTCTTAACCGATGTTATTTACCTAAAGCAGGGTTAATAAATTAGCCTGGCTTAACCCTATATGGCTTCAATTCTTATTCCTTGGGAAAAATAAGGGTAGATACTTTTATGTAGAAAGGCAGTGCTTTTTAAAGTAAAAAATGTAAATTCCTTTAAAATATTCATCATCAGCTTCCAGCTTCATGAGGCACACTGGATATTCTTTTGGTGGCCCAGTGGCAATGGTCCTTACTGAACAAAAAAGAAGCCTGTGGGAATAGATTGAAAATGAAGAATCACAGGTACTCACAGGTGCGATTGTAAGATTCATAACAGGTTCGGGCAATTTCAGCCCCAAGCTGAAGGTAGTGCTGGGTCAGGCCCGTGGGAGCGTCATCGGCCCCAAGTGCAAACATGCCTCCAGCAAAGCAGGTCAGGTGACCCATCTTGTGTTCCAGGAGGCCCCCTTTCCACTCTGCGATGTAAGTCAGCCCCGTACTAGACTTGCGGATCAAGTGAGTCTCAATTGCCTGCAAATCAGACTTATTTTCAACATTTTTAAATCCCTTCCAAATTTATACTAAAAACACTCTCCACGCTAGGAGAGAAAAAGAATAAAACATCGCTTGCAGTTTGAATTTGGTGTCATCAATCTGATTCCACCTGAAATTTTGTTATTGCTTTCTGTATTCCTCCCCTAGTCTCTGCCTTATTAGTCTGGTTAGTCAGGATTGTTGCTGCTGGGCCAGCCCAGTCGGTTTTGCTTGGTTCCACGACCAAACATTTGTAGCCCTCAGACCTCAAAAGCTGTCCCCTTCTCAAAGAGAGGCCACAGGTGTAGAGGTTAATGGTTAATGCATTTCCATTTTCACAATGGAGAAATGACACAAAGCACAAGCCCCACTATGGATGAAGAATAGAGCGTATTTGTGTATAAAGTCCAGTCGGGGAGTGTTATCCTGCCTTTGGCTCTCTTAGGCTCAGAGGGCAGTAAACTGAGGGGGAAAGGTGTGCTGTTCTTGAGTCAGATTGCTTGGCCTCAAATTCCAACTCTGACACTATCTGTGAACTTGGTGGGTAATTTGCTTGCTGTATCCCTAAATCTCAGTATCCTTAATGATAAAAAGGGAATAGTAGTATCTTCTGAGAAAACTCCGCAACATTTAGTGTATGAAGCCATCAACGCTGTGACTAGCACTTAAGTTTTATTTATCATCATCACTCACATCTCCACTGTGGTAACACTTGAATTAAATTCCTCCCTAATAATTCTATTAAAATTAGTATATAATAAAAATTAGTATATAATATAAAAAAGTTATTAGTATATAATAAAGTATATTATAAATTAGTATATAATAAAAAAAGACACATAAAAAGATGCTCATCATCACTTATCATCTAGGAAATGCACAAACAAAACTACAATGAGATATCACCTCACACCTGTCAGAATGGCTAAAATCAACAACACAAAGAACAACAGGTTTTGGTGAGGATGTAGAGAAAAAGGAACCCTTGTGCACTACTGGTAGAAATGCAAACTGGTGCAGCCACTGTGGAAAACAGTATGGAAGTTTCTCAAAAAGTTAAAAATAGAACTACTCTGTGATCCAGCAATCACACTACTGGGTATTTACCTGAAGAATACAAGACCACAACCTGCCTCCCGGCTCCACTGCCTGGGGACTCTACCGGGTCAGGCACCCCGATTCGCTCTGTGACTCCTCTGGTTCCAAGACCACAAACTGAGGGTTACAGAGAGGTGGGGGGCGGGAGGATGGGGTAGCTGGGTGATGGGTATTAAGAAGGGCACATGATGTGATGAGCACTGAGTGTTATATGTAACTAAGGAATCATTGACCACTACATCAAAAATTAATGATGTACTATATGTTGGCTAACTGAACATAAAAAAAAACATTACAAAACCACTAATTCAAAGGGATACATGCATCCCTATGTTTATAGTAGCACTATTTACAATACCCAAGACATGGAAGCAGCCCAAGTGCCTACTGATTGATGAATAAAGAAGATGTGGCAATAATGGAATATTATTCAGCCACAAAAAAGAATGAAATCTTGCCATCACAACGATATGGATGAAGCTAGAGAGTATAATACTAAGTGAAATACGTCAGCTGGAAAAAGACAAATACCATATGATTTCACTCATGTGAAATTTAAGAAACAAAACAAACAAGTACAGGGGAAATAAATGAGAGAAACAAATCAAGAAACAAGCCCTTAATTATAGAGAACAAGCTGATGGTTACCAGAGGGGAGGGAGGATGGGTGAAACAGGTGATGGGAATTAAGGAGCGCACTTGTGACAAGCATCGGGTGATGTATGAAAGTGTTGAATCACTCTATTGTACACCTGAACCTAATACAATGCTGTATGTTAACTGGTGTTAAAATAAAAACTTAAAAAAAAAAAAAGAATAAAGGTCTGTAAACTGGGGAGAAATGACGTTTACAAGAATGATTTGTAAAATATCTTTTATTTTTGCCCTAGGACTGTTGATATTCTTTTATAATAGATAGAAAACATAAAATAAGCCTTACATTTTAAAAAGCAAAAAGGAGGTATAACTGTTTGGAATTGCTAACTGGAACTGTTGCTGTAACAGGAAATGTGTTTTTCCCCCTCCCAATTACTTCATAGAAGAAAAAGAGCTATGACTATGTCCATACCTGTTATGCCATTATAAAAAAAATAGTTTTTTTAGGAAGTACATTTGGGAATAGTAGACACAGACAAAACTTGTGATAGAGAAGAATGAATGAAAATGAACACACAGATAACACCTTTCCTACCTTTATTGAAAATAAACAATTGAAACATCAAGATGGTAAGAAATAAATGAACACACTACTGTGCTCATTAACTGCAGTTAGCTAATTTTATAGATGGTCTAGTTATTATATTAATATTTCATTCTTATTTAACTGAATATCTTAACTATTCACACTTCTTATAGCACAAACTGCAATAAAGTTCTTCAAGCAGACACTTGTTCATCACCCAAGAAATTATTCTTTTTATATGGCAAAAGTTACAGCTTTTGAGCATGGACTAGAGAAATATTATTATCCTGTTATGGATCCTGAATAAAGTACTATATTATTTTTGGCATGATTCTGACCAAGATGCTACCTTTCAAACTACATTGAAGTTCCAAGACCTTCAAAGCAATGTTTGTGTGCCTGTGGGAAAGTGTAAATAAATATAAAGGAGGAAAAAATAGTCTTTAGTGGTTCTAAAAATATGTGTTAAATCTGCAGAGAATTGATTAGGAAAAAAGAATATCATGTATTTTGTGATTTCAGTCCTCCATATTTGAAAAAAAAATTAGTTTGATGAAACCTTTAGAAACCTAAATGTCTAATACTTCATGTGCCCAGGTACCATTCACTCCAGTGGATCCTTGGTACAATGAACATCTAGCACGGTGGATTCTTAGTGTGGTCTCCAGAGAAGAACGTAATAGCCAGTTGAAAGCCCAAAGTATTTTGTTATTAAAACAATCAAAGAAAACAGACCATGCTGGGATTAAATGCTTTCCAAAATCTACTTGAAGCTAAAGCTGAAGAACTGTATCTCCAGGAACTCAACTGTCCAGGATGATAATTATGGGATCTTCTCCTTAATGTTTTTTTAAAGTACAGCAGTTTAGCAGAAAGAAACTTTGTTATATAAGACATGGTTACTTCTCCAATCAGAAAGTTAAGTGTTCTAGCTTTGCTTTCTAAGTTGAAAACACAATGGATTGAAAATGTTTTTACTACTAAGAGAAACCGGAAACACTTTACTTCTTTTGTTCTTAATGGATTTTCCTGTCAATGGTTTGTCTAAATACAATATATTAAAAGCTGTGTGGGTATAGTTCTAGAAACTGGAGGAAAATATTTCAAAGAACATTTTAAAATTGCCTTTCCTGGAACATCAAGATCTTAGGGGGCCACTTTAAGATTAGAATAATTAAAATATCTGTTAGGATGGTCATGAAAAAAACGACATAACACAAACCATATTGTTTGGAGAATTCCCTAGCTTAAAACTTGAAACCTCATAGGAATGAAGAAAAACAAACCTGGCAGAGGCCATGTGGGCTATATCCTAGTTTGCTTTTTATGTTCATCATGTGCCTTAATTAAGGCTGTGCTAAATGAAAGCCAGTGTACTAACTAAGGCGTTCTGGTTTCTATTTGTGAAACAGTAAAGAGTCCTATCTGCTGTACTTAGTGATGCTTCTTATTGACTGTGGGAGGGAACCACAGTAATATTCAATCTGGCCAACCAGAGCAAAGCAAGTTGCATTCATATTTAAATGAATAAATTGGATTATTATGTCTAAATTACCCAGACCTCCTCTTGGGGAGACTAATTTTAGAACAGTAGCTACATTACTGAGGAGTTACAAATTTCCATCCTCCCCACCTAAGAATTAATACTCTCAGTTATAAAAAAAATTCTAAATAGTCAATAAAACAGACATTTTTCTGATTTAGCCATACTTTTATAACATTATTTGAGATGCCCTGATAATATTTAAAAAATATGAGTTACCATATAAAATACTTATCAATCACAAAGGCACTTGGCTCTGCTAAAAAATTTGTTTCTGAAAAGTTGGGTGTGAGTTCAAGTATTTTATATACAATAATATTCTTCTTTTGCTTTATTTACTTTCAAATTTTATTTTCATTTTTGATTGAGGCTTACACTTGCTTGAAGCTTAGTTTACTCTTACACTGGCCACCTCCTATATATTTTGCTAAACAATTTCTAACTTATTTTTATGAACTTACTGCATGTAAAGAACACTTAAATGTAGTATGGAAATTCTTATTCACAAATAAATCCATAGTGGTGAGGTAAAAAGAGACAAGTGTTGACACAAATTTTAGTTTGAATTTTGGTTACACACTCCTACTCCTTGAAGAAAAATATTTCTTTTTTGGATATGTGAATCTTTACTGAGGTGGGATTACTATTGTTATAATTATATTACAGACACTGAACTCAGCCTAACTGGAAATATTTTGTAACCCACTTGTGTAGTATTCCATTTCCCATTAAAGGCTGATTAATATGCAAATTATGTTAGTTTAGTGGTAAAGGTGATTAAATATTGGTTTACCTGAACAGCATCAAAATACATCTTCTTAGCTTCTAGATCTGTCTTGTCAGACATTAACCATGCCTTTAGCAAATATTCATAAAAGCTGTCTCCGAGTCCTCCAACTGATACATGATCTACAAAGAGAGGAAAATGAATTTCAGAGTGATTCAGGCTTTAATTCAGATAATGCAGCAAAATCACATTAGTAACTGGGATGCAAAACCCTACGTCAACTGCAACTCAATGTTACATTTAAATTCCAACAAATCTCTTGTTTTCAGGAAGATACTCTGAAACGAGCAGATGTGCTGTTAACTAATGTCATATACTCTAAATAATTACCAGGGTAGTTTTGTAAACATGGAGATAAAAAAATATATTCAACCCTAATTCCAAAAATCAGTTTCTCTAGTTAAAGCCACCAAATTAGGGGCACCTGGGTGGCTCAGTTATTAAGCGTCTGCTTTCGGCTCAGGTCATGATCCCAGGGTCCCCCCAGCCCCAGGGATGCAGAGCTCCCTGCTCCGCGGGAAGCCTGCTTCTCCCTCTCCCACTCCCCCTGCTTGTGTTCTCTCTCTCACTGTGTCTCTCTCTGTCAAATAAATAAAGTTTTAAAAAATACACCAAATTAAAATGTTTCACAGTATATATTCAAATCAATTTTGATTGCTTTTGTGCTCAGTAACATAAGCTATGTCAAATACTGAGTATTAACAAACCTTAAAAAGAACTGGCTTGCAATAGAACAAGAAGCTCCTCAGCTTCTTGTGATTATTATTATTATTTGATGGGTTTTCCAGTGTTATAATCTGCAGGGTCAACATCCTTTGGGGGAGGCCAGTGAGAAAGACGACAGGGCAGGAGACATCTTCCTAATACTCCATTCCTGCAATCCTCCCCCACTGCCATTTATTATACCAGATCCACTACATATAGTGTCAACTATATGGCATGTAATTTATAGGGTAGGTATCCTCATTAAAAGTGAAAAATATTAAGACTGAGTGAGGCTAAAGGAGATCACATTGCTGGCAAGGGCCCCCTGACCCCACAGCCCACACAGGATCTTGCACTTGGAATTGCTTGCTCTCTACCATGTAACACTAAATGTATTCTTCTACCTATTGCTTGAATTAATTCTTTAATTTCCCAAGCATATCTACCTACAAAAACAGAGATATAATCTATTTGAAGTATCATTCTTAGAATTCATAGAGAGTTTGAGCACTAATAAGCCTGATTTTGGAAATCTGCATTTTAAGTTTCATCACTCAAAACGAATTTTATGTATCTATTTTTTTAAAAATAAGACCTTTGTTGACTCTGTCACATGAAAGTAAATCTGTTTTTGTACAACTATCGAGACAACTTTCTCCTGACAACTCCACTTGTAGGTTTACACGGGGGCCTAAAACTGAACAGTTAAAACTGAATTCATTCTCTTTTCCTTCTCAACCTTACCTTCTGCCATGGGTCCCTGTCTCACTAAGTGGCCCCATCACCCTTCCAACTGTGCAAGTTAGACATCGAGAGTCATTCTTTACTTCTTCACTCCCTGGCCCCCAAATGAGCTACTGAGCTCTACTAATTTCACCTCTTATATATCTCATCAATCTCTCCACTCCTCTGTCCTCACCAATATGATCCTGGCTGAAGCTACCAGTATCTCCTGTTTCTGAGTCTGCAGTGGCCAATTATATGGCCTTCTGCACTCTAATAGCATGTAGCTATTTACATTTAAATTAACTAAAAAAAATAAAAACAATTTAGTTCCTCGGTCATTGGCCATCCTAGTGCCCACTAGCTACACGTCTCCCTGGGCTACTGTACTGGTCAGGGAAGACCTCGAACATTGTCGTCATCATCACAGAAAGTTCGAATGGCAATGCCACTGCAGTCTACTCCCTCAGTAAGACCAACGTAACCCCTTTAACATGTGAACTGGATCATCCTAACTGGAAGCCTTCAATGACAAAGACTCAAATGCTGGGTCTTCGGAGACCTGGATGCCTGCGTGGTCTCCATCTTCCCCATGTCACCATCAGTCTCTCTCTACTTGCTCTCTATCCTTCTGTCATAGGGCTCTTCCTCTGGCCCCTCAAAACCAGCGGGTTCCTTACCACCACAGGAGCTCTAAAGGTGTTCTCTCTGCCCCATGTGTGTAACCTGCCTCCTTTCCCCTTCACTGAGTGATTCTCACTCAAGCTTCCTGTCTAGGATTAAATATCACTTCCTCAGAGATGCTTTTCCTGACTCCCACATTATGCACTTTTTTTAAAAAAAGATTTTATGTATTTATTTGACAGAGAGAGACATAGTGAGAGAGGGAACACAAGCAGGGGGAGTGGGAGAGGGAGAAGTAGGCTTCCCGTGGAGTAGGGAGCCAGATGTGGGACTCGATCCCAGGACCCTGGGACCATGACCTGAGCTGAAGGCAGACGCTTAACAACTGAGCCACCCAGGTGCCCCCATTATACACTTTTTGAGAGCACATGTCTACTCCACTTCACAACTTCCTAAAATGGTAGAATTTTTTCTCTGTCTTCTCTACAAGATCATGATACAGGAGGACAGGGACTAGACCTATCATGCTTCCTGGTCCACATCAGCCCCTGAAAGTAGCTTGCATATAGCAGCTACTTAGTAAATAACTGATGAACAAGGAAAAATTCTTGTAAGTAAGTCTTAATAAGGACTATTCCCATTCAAGCTAGGAGGGCTATATTTTTAAGTAGTGAAATATGTGATTTTTATTATGGCATAAAGGCTGGTTTTAATTTTAATGTAAAATTAGTGTTTTACAATTGTAAGGCTGATTCTTAAAACAGCAGTGTTTGAAGTGACCTTTGCAATTTCCTAAATAAATTACCACAGAAACCTCTGACATTTACAAACTAAATACACTAAGTACTATCTCATCAATAACAAGCCCTGTTGTTATAAACATGATTCAGGAGACAAATGCAAGTGATGCATGGTAAAGCAAATCACTGTCCGGTTACTGTCAAAACAACAAGGACTAAATGAAGTAATAGGAAATGATGGCCATGATGCAGACATGCTCTTCAGAGTTAAAGCAATGAGAATTGAAAGCTAACAGCCAGAAGCAGCTTCATTTTCTTCCCTCCTTGGGTTATGATTCTATAATGGATGGAAGAAGCAAGTTTGGGCATTTGGTGATTTTTATAAAAGGAAAAAGGGTTACATAATAATACATTTGCTTGAATTAATTTTGGTAAATGCCCGTTAATTTTCTATATTTTTATTTCCTGCCTATAAATTAGTCATATTTGGAAAGAATGAAAATAAAGGAACATAGAGGAGAAACAAGAAACAAGCCTTTTTGACAACTTAGCATATCACTCACTGTGCTTCCCCATATCTGGAGGACTATTTGTGTTGGCAACAGAATCCTGTGTAAATATTTAGTGGGTGTGGGAGAGAACATGCCTGATTTTATCAGCAGGAAGGAACCTCCCACTTCTACAAGAACATATATGGTATTTTTAGTCCCAAATGTTCTGAAGGTAATGTGTACTATAATCACTCAAATATTATGCACTTCTCTATAGAAGACAATTTACTCTTTCTTTTCCAAAAGGAATAGGTCCCATAAACGGATTCCTAATACTTAAGAGATAAAACAAGTAGCAAAATAAGACAAAACGGATTAAACACTCAGAATCTTTGTTATTATTTTGTATATTTCATCTGAACCTGAACTTCTCAAAGCATTCCCCCAATGATGCTAGTGACACTGTATGTATATTAATGTTGTTATATTAATCAAAGAAGAATGGGTGCCTGGGGGGCTCAGGTGGCTAAGTGTCTGATCCCAGAGTCCTGGGATTAAGCCCCACACTGGGCTCCCTGCTCAGCAAGGAGTCTGCTTCTCCCTTTGCCCCTCACCCTGCTCATGCTCCCCCCCACTGCTCAAATAAATAAATAATGAAATAAATAAAATCTTAAACAAAAAAAAAGAATGATAATTGTTCTGTCTATAGACATGGAGTCCCACATCTGGCCTCAACAGTTGCAAGATCTCTTTATATTATCAGTGACCATGACCTGATGCTGCCTCTCAGCCACAACTGAGGAGCAGAGAATAAATAGAACCATTATTAAAAGCAGAGGCAGAAAGACAGACTGGAAACAGAGTGCATGAATACTCACAAAATTCACCTACTAGTAAGTAAGTAACACCTGCTAGTGTAAGATACGGTGCGCCGGGTTAACAAATATCCACTAAAACAATGGCACTGGCCTCAAAAGTTTTGGATCCCTAGGAAGATGGGGATGTATATGAATCATTTTGAAAAAGATAATGATAGATAAATCTGAAGTACTGGTGCAGGGGAGGAAGGGGTAAGTAGAGGATGAGTGGGTACTAACAAATTCCAACCAGGGTCTTGCAGAAAAAGGTCCCCCAGAAGAAAGGGCAATTGAGCTGGACTAGTCAGAAGAGAGGTAATAGGGCTGAGGAAACAGCATAAACCAAGACCTGGATATGACCAAGCGGGCCTTGATTAAAGAACGAAAAAATAAGTGTGTCTCCATTGTGGCTGGAACACAGGATAGGGGTGGGGGAGGGAGAGCAGACATGAGAGTCATCAACCCTATTTGTCTGCCATCAAGAAACTGGTCCATGAGCAATCCAAATATAACGGGCCCTTTGTACCAGGAAACATGGCCAAATACACAATATATTGGTAACCCAGAAGCTAAAACTGGGATGTTCCAGTACAACTGATACTTTTTGTCCCTCTTCACAGTGACTTCTAAATCCTAAATCACAAGAAGAAAACAGTCAGACATAGAGAATTTTTTTCAATTTTTAAAATCATTCATGAGAAGGAAAATGCTAAAAATGCCTGTCCTTTTAGAGAATCTTATCTGGTCCTTGTACTCAGAAAGCTACTCAAGTTCTATTTTATCTCAAATACTCTTAATGGTTCTCAAACTTTTAGTCTCAGCATGCTTTACACTCTTAAAAACGAATAAATAACCCAAATAACTCGTTTATGTAATATCTCTAAGTATTTACCATATTGGAAATGAAATTTAAAATATTTAAATTAAGTTAAAATATTTTATTAATTTAAAATGAGAATACAACCATTATGATAACATATCTTTCATAAAAACATTATATTTTACAACATAAAAAATTAGCTAAAAGACTGACACTGATTTACATTTTTGCAAATATTTAAAATTTTTGCTGTACTAGAAGACAGCTGGATTTTTGTATCTGCTGTATATTCAACCTGTTGCTGTATGTCATTTTGGTGGAAATACATGAAGAAAACTCAGCCTCACACAGTTACACAGTTGGAAAGAAAGTATTTTAAGAGTCTTTTCAGATAATTGTGGATATTTTTCTTTGACACTAAAACAAAACTTGACAAGTAGTTTTTTAAAGGTTATTATTTTTTAAATGTTGGTTGTAATGTGGAAATAGAAATCACATCAATGAATTTTTGTACTATTACGTTAAAATCCATTGGTCTGTCTTGTACTTTGAATGGATCTTTTTGCTCACATGATTTTGTAATAGCATGTATTGGTCATTTGGAAAATACTGGTTCACTTAATTATGCAGATCTTCCAAGTGTTGACACAGTTCACTATATGATATAAAAACCCACATTTGTTAATACCACCACTACTCTCATCAGAAAAGTTTTTTTTTTAGAGAGGGTGGGGAGCGGCAGAGGGAGTGGGAGAGAGAGAGAATCTTAAGCAGACTCCATGCTCAGTGTGGAGCCCAACATGGGGCTCGATCTCATGCCCCTGAAATCATAACCTGAGCCAAAATCAAGAGTCAGATTCTTAACCAACTGAGCCACTCAGGTGCCCCAGAAAAGTCTTTAAGTATTGGTTAAAGGTGTTAAGGTCATGGTGGCATATACACATTTCTTAAACTTCTAATTTTCATTTAGAAATTCAAATTCTATCATTGGCACAGATACTGTCAGTTTTCTTTGAAGTGACAGGCCTGTTTTTGAGAACATGGTTACCAATTACCCAAGTCCGAATAACCAAAGTTTGTCTTCAGTTGTTCTTTCAAGCAAAAATGGTGATTCATGCATCAATAAGTGGCTGGTTCAGCCTGTGATTCAAACAATCACCCAAGTGCTTTTCTATGAGGCAGGCACTATCTTTTATTATACAGCAAAGAAGTGTACTCGATGGCTGAGATTTACTAGACTCCATTAATTTTTCTTCATTAAAAATATTCATAAGTGAAACTGGCACCTTTTTTTTCTTATTGTCAGTGAAGAATACGATTATTAGTACTATCTGGCTCCTCTGCCATGGTTCCCGCTGTGGCCTCAACAGTTTTACCCACCACTGCTTTTGCAACACAAGTACAAATGTCAACACAGTGAAAAGGCAGAAAGCCTTAGTATTATTATAAAAATAGCTTTGACCTTTGGGACCCTGTGAACGGTCTCAGGGACATGCAGTGATCTGCAGACCACACTTGGCTAAGTGGCAACCTTATGGTCTTACAGTCTCAACAGCTAGGCCTTCCATAGCCACTACAAACAGAGATTTTAGCACAATTTTTATTCTACTAAATTATTCTTTAAGAAAAGTACTTCTACAGTAACAGTGAGGCATATTCATCTAAGAATATAATTTAAATATAAAGAAAATACTCAAATTAGAATAAAATTGTAAGGCACTGCTAATATCCCCCGTACCGTGAGGCACCTCTCTTAGTATTCTGTACCTGCTCTCAGTTGCTGCGTTCATCTACCACTGTTTTTCCAAATCAACTTGAGAACATTTCTTTCAACTACTCTGAATCTTCATACCACCTGTCAAAGTCCCTAAGGGATCTGAAGTGAGGGCTTCTTGCATAGTGCTTTCTCCTAATCTGAAGATAATTCTACTGGGAAGAAACCATTATCGGCTGGCTTAAAATTAAGTAGAGAAAATACCATTTGCTCTTTCAATTTCCTAACCCTTATAGATTCAGGTTCCTCTCTCATCTTGGAGCTAAGAAGAAAAAGAGAAAATGCTATAAAGTAGAATGATCTAGCTACTCTGTGCAAAACCCTGACAGTCAATAGCACAAAGGAACAATTTTCCCTTCTATCCACATGACCGGCTTGTTACAGGCTAACATCCCCACACAACCCGACCAGATCTTCCCTTCCTGATTAATAATTTAAATGTGCTTACATGTCATCATACTCACATTTATGCACGAAAAACAAATAATCTAGATCCCTGGTAATGTTGATAGTCTCCCTTATGAGAAGCCTATTTAGTAAAGGAACCATGCCCACTTTCCCCTTTTTGAAACATTCCCCAAAAAGATTTGTGCTTTTTCGTCCTCCTTCTGTCTATTACTAGAGCAGTGCTGGGTATCACAAAGAGCTAAGACAATGCTAATCTTTTGACTTACATTGACCCCACTGTCCACTACTGGGATTCAGATAGTTAGGATAAAGGCCTTGTGGTTTTTCCAGGTTGTTCAGTACTGTTCGAATATTCATTACCTACAACAGAAAATGAGATGTTACTATGAAAATCTAAACACAATTTTGGTGCCATTCTTCTCTCTTTCTCCATTACATTTTTCCATGTTAGGAAAGAAGACTGATTTAAAAGAATTAGAACAAAGAGAGTCGCCCCCAGCTTACAAAAATAATCGCAGTAAGTGAATACAGTCACACTCATCTGCCAGATGCCATAGAAGGAACTAGGGATCTATCAGTGGATAAACAAAGTCATTACCCTCTTGGAATTTGCAGTCTAGTGGGAGGAGACAGATAATAAGCACATAAATATGTCAGGTGGTGACAGATGCTATGAAAAAGTTATAGAGAACAATGGGACAGAGTGATGTGAGGTCGTGAGGCTGCACACTTAGTCAGGGAGGTCTGGGGAGCCTGATGGGAGAGGGTTTGAGCCGAAACTTAAAGTAGCCAAGGAATAACCATGCAGAAAGTTGGAGGAAGAGCAACCGGGGCAGAGGGAGGTGCATGCACAAATGCCCTGAGAAGAGAGTGGGTTTGGCAAGACCACTGAGGCTGGAGGTGAGGAAGCAAAGGGGAGAATGTCAAAGAGAGAGGAGAGAGGGAGTCAGGGCCCACATCATGCAAGCGTCACGGGCCAAAATGAAGGCTTAGTTTATTCCAAGTGTGATGGGAAGCCATCGAAGTTTCGTGTGATTGAGGGGACAAGAGAGGAAGAGCATCCAGGTGAGTACTGCAGAGTCCAGGTGAGAGATGTTAGAGTCCCGGGAAACGGTGGGAGCAGAGAAACGGGACAGAGCCAAAACATCTCCTGATGGACTCGACCTAAGGTTTCCCAGAAAGAGAGGAACCAGATGACCTCCAGATCTGTGGTCTGAGCCACTGGGTAAACTGAGGTGGCATTTTATCAAGACAGTGAAGACTGCAGTAGAAACAGGTCTGGGGGTTGAGTCTAAGGCATTTGGAGTAGCAGGTGTCTTTTAGACCTCTTAGTGGAAATGTCGGATATAGAGTGTGGGATAGGCTGGGCCTGGAATGATCGATTTGGAGTCAACAATGGCAATAGGCCGTCTGTGGAGCCATGAGACTGGATGAAATAATGTAGACAGGGAACATAAAAAGAAGCGGTCCAGGTTTGAGTCCTGAGGCTTTCTGATATTTAGAGGTTGGGGCATTGGGGAAGATCCAACAAAGAAGGCTGAGAAGGAGCACTCTACTGAGGAAGGAGGCAAACCAGGGTAGTACCATATGCCTGCAGCCCCGTGCAGTGTCTCGGAGGAGGAAGTGACCAAGTGTGTCAGCTGCTGAGAGGGTGAGGAGGACGAGGGCTGAGAACGATCACCAGACCTGGCAACACAGAGCTCCCCAGTCATCGAGACAGGTGTGGAGGAGAGAAAAGCCTGACTGGAAAGTGCTCAAGAGCGGGGGACACAAGAGGGGGTGGGTAAGAGAGACCACTCCCTCAAGAAATTTTGCTATAAGGGGAAGCAACAAATGGGGTGGAAGCTAAGAGCAGAGTGGTGGGGTGAATATAAATTTACTCAAATATCTATGGGTTTGTTTCTTGAAAATTAGAAAGAGATTCAATTTGTATTATACTCGAAGTTGTATTATACTTTGAGTTTAAAAAGTCTTTCCCATACTTGCTTCATATAGTCCAGACATTACCTATTTTTAGATAAGGAAAAAAATTCAGAGAGGTAAAGTGACTTGCTTGAGGTGTAGAGAATCTGACGTGTATACCATGTTGTCTCACACGGAGTTAGATGGTGCCATGGAATGACTGTGGGTTTACAGTTTGGTAAAATGAAATGCTGCATGTAATAAAACTTCCTAAAGAACTGTATTAAACTTCGTTGTTCTTTTCCACATCTAATATTACTAAAGCTTCCAGGACAGGATATTGTTTCTCACAAGTACAGCTCTGCAATGCAAGGTGTATTGGAGAATCTCACCTTTTCAGCAAAGATGGGGTTTCCTGATAAGTGGCTCAGGTGTAGAAACTCCAAATGCAGAGTTCCAAATTCTGCCAAAATACTGCTGCCTCCTGAGGCCCAGGGCCAGTTCCTTCCAATCCCACTAAAGAAGAGAAGAGATTGAACAGTTATGGGTCAGACTAATTCCAATTTTTGCAGCTCTAAATAGTAGAAGTGAAAGAGACAGCTTTTGAATAATAGCACCTCAGCTAATTATCTGGGTATCTTTGGCTGCTGGTTTCAGGCTTTGACTCTTAATCTACAAATTGAAAATCAGTGTTGACTTAAGTCAGAAAAAAAGTTGCTATGTGCTTGCTGTTGATAAACAGACAAATATTTTGGAAGGTACAGGTGTCATATAGAGATGCACACCCATTCCAAATAGAATATAAAACACCCCCCAACATACCCCAAATCCCACATAAAACCCTCCAACATTTTAATTAATTTTAGCCTCAGAGTCCATGGACTATTACAGATAGTCACATTATATTTAAAAGTTTTCTTTGATATAAGATAAATTTCAAAGCTTCATTGATTATATACATACTCCACCTCTCCCCAAACCCTCCCTCCACTTACTAGAGTTTGTTTTGTTTCCCCCCACACTATTTTCCCTATTTTCTAAGTATATTTTCCAGGGCGCTCACTTATTCCCTGACCCATTTAATCTATGCTCAAGAATTTCAACACAATTATGTAATTCAAATCTGAAAGGGGTCAAAAGGCATGAGCTTCAAAAATTATTGCCTCATGCCTCATCTTGGAGAAATGGTTTTGAGTCCTACACATCCACACACACACACACACACACACACACACACACACACACACACACACACACAAAGTGGCTTTTGAGACATGGTCATACTCTCGGGTACAGTTTATTTTTGGAGAGCCACTTAAAATGTCAAGACTTAATGTGATAATTGAAATAAAGAATAAAGTCAAGGATCTGACCAGTAAATTCCCTTGCAGAAAGCTGAAAACCCACATTTTGGTTTTAGTTCAGATGCACATTTATTGCATGCCTACCATTTGCCAGGGACTCTGCATGGCATTGGGTTACAAAGATGATTATAATGAATAAATCACCTTTTTCTTAAAGACCTTAGAGTGTAATGTGAGAGAATGACCTAAGCATAGATAATTCCAATTAAATATAGTAAGTGCCAAGATAAGAGTGTGAAAAATTCTCTGAGCACCTAGGGCCAGGGCATGCAATCCTCTATGGTGGGGGCACAGAAGGCTTCTTCAAGGAGGAGACTCCTGAGTTGATTGTTGAAAAATGAATATGAATTAGTGAGGAAAGAATGGTGAGAGGGAGCATCTGGACACTGAGAGCACACAGAGGGGCTAGCCAGAACTAGAAGAAGCTCCTGATGCTGCTGAATGGAGCGAAGGGAAGGTGGCCCGAGAGAAGGCTATGAGGTTCAATTGGGGCCAGGTCTTGGCGGCTTGTGGATTTCTCACTTTCTTCCATTTCCAAATCGGCTCCATTTGAATACTGCTCTTGGTGTCCCCTAGATTTCCCTCCCTGTATTTTTTTTGCTTTAGATCATTCACAACTCTGGGTAAACCCTTCCAGCTGTCTTAACTTCTGCTCAGGAATGTCTAAGAAAAGGAAAACAATAAGGACAACTGGTATCTAAAATTCTAGGCTGGCCTCACTCTTATTCCATGTTTCTTTAGAGCAAAACCTAGATTTTATCTTCAAACATAGATTTATAGTAAACATAATAAAAAAGTAAACATAAATAAAAGAGATCTAAAAATCACATATATTCATTTATTTTAAAAAATGCCTTATATTTATTCAGTTCTGGGAATATAAATCAGTTTTTATTTTCATGATTGGCTTAGATGAAAGGAATAGCCAATCATCCAAACAGGATGAACAACTACTTTCAAATTTTATTAACATATGGCAAGTACACACAGTAATTGGTCATTAATTTGTTGTCATGACAGTTTTTTTTATTCCAACCATTCTATCACTGACCAAAATCAATAAACCAAATTAAGCAAAACTAGAAATTTCTATGTTCTAGAGAAACTATTAAAATCAAAGCCACAGTGTCAGAGTAAGAGGGAATGAGGACTTTGTCATGGAGAAAGAAGAAGATAGTGTGCTAGGAACCCAGCCCAGTTTCCAGATCTTCAAAGACTGGTTCTTTTCGGTTCAGGGTATGAGGGTGTGTTGGCACACTCAGATGAGAAACTCAAGTAATATATACGTACAAAAATAAAATTCAAATTACTTTTGTATTCATGCATTTGTTCCCTGCTATTAATGTGGTTAATTAAGAGAAAACCAGTGATATATTAAAAAAAGTTCAATAGGTTAAAAAAATTAAGATTGAAAAAGGGTTGTATATATAATCCCTCTTCCTCCTTGGCACACATTCATATCAGAAGGAAAACAGCACACTTTTCTATCACTTTAATTATATACGGAACAAGCACAGTAAAAGCACCAGCAAAAGGATATGTCATGCTAACAGAAAGGAAGCTGGGTTTAGAATACAGGTATATTTATATGAGAGAATGGCTTTGGTTACCATTCTTTCAACTTACAGAATTAATGTATTTCAGTAAAATTGTAAGATCGATAGTTGTGCTAGCTCTTAAATATAAATGACAGCAGGGTTTCAAGAAGTCAGAGAGGGCATCATTATATCTAGATATTTAATAAGGTCATTTGCCTTTTCTTAGGCAAAGCTAAAATGACTGGAGATTGGTCTCGGGGAGAGTGTGGGGCACATACCATAGGCCATCACAGCTAAAATACGTGTGTAATAGGGGAAATGGCTGCCTGTTTGCACAGCACATGTGACTGAATCAGAACCAGTTTTGGACACTCAGAATGATTTCTAAGGTCTTTTGTCTCTAACTTCTAAAGGTCTAATTGAGGAACCTATATACTTGTATGGCTCTAATTTCTAAACTGATATATACAGACATTGGGCATTTGACATCAAAATGATGGGTTTACGACAGGAAAGTGAGTGCAGAGCGAGTTTCACTCGTTTGGTCTGGGGCCCTGGGCATCCCATGATACCAAATGCTAAAGCTTTCTAGACCTCTGGGTCAAGATCAGTCTCATCTGAGAAAGTAGGGGATTTAAAATGTCTTCAACTTCAGTTCCCTTATCACAATATTTTAAAAGCAGTCATGGTGTTCTTTATCTATTTTACAAACACTAATAATATTTTAGAAAAATATTTCAAAAGTAAAATAACAGTTTGTGTTCAGAAACTGTTAGTTCCATCAGGCAGGCATAAAAGGGAAGAATATTTAAATATTCCCAATCTTGTTACAATTATTACAGCTTAAGCCAAAGCGATGAGTCAGCATATGGAAATGTATACACAAAAAGGCAATTAACAGGAATGGGGAAACTGCCAAGTGAGTGGTTCAAAGAATCCTGGAGCCGAACCTCAAACGTCTGTATCAGTCTAATTTCACTTAAGTCTGTTTCTGCCAATCCCCAGTTCTTCCATTTTAAATTGGAGTACTATTTAATACATATTTTTCAATTTTTAATTTAAAATTTTCAGTAGTCTATAAAGGTAATAATTCTTTGAAGATAAAACATCACAACAAAAAGTAACTAATTTTGGCAAATGCAACTAGAAATATGTCTTTAAAAAAAAACTGAGTCACTAGGATTCTTTTGAAAATGTGAAATACTATTCTGTTGCTTTAGAGAGTATAACTTGAATGTAGTTTATTAGCAGTGGTAATATACTTCCACATCCTACTGCACTCAAAAACAAGAAGGTATAATTATTTACCGACCTCATAGCTCTGATAAGCAATGGGCATTATGCTTTTTTTTCTTTTCCTAGGAATGGTTAATAACACCAGAGAAAGGAACCACCTTACTAGTACTGCTATTCTATTCACGTTCGAATCCCATGGGAGAGCTGCTAACTCCTCCTAGAGCTTGTAATGAATCAAGTAGCTGAGGGTTGTTCTGGATTGATGGTATAGCCCTTCAAAATAATCTTAAATTGAGGTACCCAAAGTGATAAGTTATAGTCACTGCCCAGATACAATTTGGATCATTAAAAAATACATTTGGCTACTTAGTATAATCAAACTCAACAAGTAAAGAATTTACAGAACGGAAACAATTCTAAAAAATTGCCAGATGAACATATAAACAAAGCATTAATACAGTCTTGATTAGCTATGACTTTCAATTTATTCTTCCTTGCTGCTTGCTCTTTTATGCCAAATGGGAAATGGGCCAATAAACAATTTTCTTGAGGATTCTTGTCTGAATAATTTCTGATTAGCTGATCAGTAAACAAACGCCCTTCAAGTTCAAAGCCCAGAACACAGGTTACTCCTTGTGGCTATGGAAGTAACAAGTTTTGGAAGAAACAAATTCCCCACATTCTTTATATTATGGGAAAGCCTTACTTACATAGGCAAATAGAGGGGCACACAGGGATATTTAATTCAAAAGAGCAGATAATCCAATATTATTCCTTTTGGATTTTAGCACAAATTAGGAAAGAATAATTAGAAAGTTCATGAACGATTGTTTCATTTAACTGTATTCCCAAAGCTAATTGATTTTGAGATTAAGCCATTTCAGCTTCACTTATTACAAATGCCTCCTTCCTGAACAGATTCACACAGTGCTGATCTTCCAAGTTTGTAGTCTAAGATTTCACTGAGAGTTGGACTAATAATTCCAGGGAATGCCATTCTAGGACTAGTCAAGATTCTATTATAGCTCAACCATAGAAAATTCCACTGGGGAGGACTACTTCCCCAAGAGCTATCCACAGGGAAATGGTGGCTAATAAAGGGCAGCCGTATGATTGAATTAATTCACAATTCATGGTTTACTGCTCCTGAACAGCAGCATGTGGGTTAGATCTCAAAAGAATCTCCACACTTAATTTTTTTAACCAAAGGCCAAAATAATGTTTTAAAATTAGCTACCTTGCTTCGTCTTATGGGTAGTTATTTTAAACAGAATTGGAACTAAATACTTATTATTTTAGTTTATTCTGACAATACTGCTGTCCTTGTACTTGACAATCTAGGATTGGAGGAGAAGTTGGAGTTTGCAAAAATATAAATGGTGAGAAGCCCTCTTTAATTCCATAAATAATCTGCTCCACAGGTACAAAGATGCTAAAATTCTGTTTTCCAGCTATCCCTTGGGTGAGATCTCCTTGCTAACCACAATCAACAGACTGCAAATAAGTTGAATGCAGTTTCTGCCCAGTTATTGGGCAAACTGGGATACCCTATCATTAAGTTTGGGGAACACTCCAAAAAGGCTAGTAGTACCAAGTAGAAAGCATTATAACGCATTTAAAATGTGTGGGCATGCATGCACATTTACTTTATTGTCCTTAAAAGAAAGAATTATATTCTACATGTTCTTTTAAACATACATTACAATTTTCATGGATACTTCCCATACTGGTCAATGTACATCACTGCTGTTGAGTGAACAGTACCTGATTGAATGGATATACAGGTGACCCTCAAACAATACAGGGGTCAGGGGTGTTGACTTCCTTTGCAGTTGAAAATCCACGTATAACTTTTGACTCCCGCAAAAACTTACTAATAATAGCCTACTATTGACTGGAAGACTTATCAATAACATAAACAGTTTATTAACAAATATTTTGCGTGTTATATGTATTATATATTGTATTCTTATGGTAAAGTAAGCTAGAGAAAAGAAAATGTTAAGAAAATCATTAGGAGGAGAAAAGACATTTACAGTACTATCCTGTTTTTACTGGAAAAAGATCCACATATACATAGACCCACACAGTTCAAACCCATGTTGTTCAAGGGTCAACCATATTCTAATTTATTTTAATGTATACTTATTGATAGACATTGAAACCAATTTATTTTTTATCTTATTTTTTGTCACTGTAAACAGTTTGGTGGTAGGTGTAGTTCTTTTTTAAAACTAACTAATTTTCACGTAAAAATGTCTACATAGATTTTAGCTGGAAGATGTTAACTTATCTAAACTGATAATGAGGATGGATTTGGGAATATGTATTGGATGCATAAATGTCTATTTTTTACAGAGTTATTTCTTAACCATGTGGGCCTATTACATCTTGCCACATTTGGTAGCCTCTAGAATTCTTGGGATATCTCAAATTCATCTGCTGTAAATCATTGCATCAAGTCCTTTAAAACTGGGGAAGGAGGGGCTACAAACAAGCATTTATATCCAGACACTTTTCTAATAAACCTCAGGATGGAATAGGAGCATACCACATTTCACCTTCAGAAATGGTAACTCACTAATATTATTTTGTCAGACATTTAGACACATTGTTTCATTACTTTAACACATATCATCTTTCTAAGATGTTACTTAAGATCCAAGATTACAGGGATATTTGGCTATGTTTATTTATCTCTTTGCCTTTCATTCTATGGGTCCATGGGTTATCTATGGATCAAGATAAATGAAATCAGTACAGATTCCAGGTTTTTAATCCTTCAAATTCTGCTCTTCAGCCTCTTTCTGTAACCAGAATGGCCAGGATTGCTCCCTTCTAGATTCTAAGATCCTCAGGAACAAAGACTGCTTTATACAACCAAAGTCTAGTCCCAAAGTCTAAGTCAGTACCAAGAAACAAAGGTGTTTAATACATGCTTCATTTAATAAAATTTAAAAATAATGAAACATCTGTTATTGGCTCCTACCCCTAATTTATATGTAAATGATATAACCCTGTATTTAGCATTACCACACACAAGCCCCTTTATAGCCAATATAAGAAAAACTTCTTTTCTAGGCTGATAACTAGTTTTCTATCCCAAACTTGAAGTATTCTGAAGTTGTGATTTCTGAGAGTTGAGATATGGTGAAGTGAGGAAAAGGACAGGGTGGTAAATAATTACGAAGGCTAGATTTTATTCAGTTTAAATGATTGTCTTTTATTCCAATTTATGTCTTTTCTAGTTTGTGATGTTAAGCTTTTCCTTGTTAAATAAAATGATGATGATAAAAGGTAGGGTTTTGTTTTGTTTTGGTATGCTTTTCTTGATGAAAACACTGGCAATCTAAAGCCAGCCTCTCAATAATTAGGGCAATTTTATGTGGGCCATGAAAGCTAAAAGTCTGGCACCATTGATCTCACCACCCCTCCAGGTCTTTCTTTTTTTTTTAATTTAATTTTATTATGTTAATCACCATACATCATTAGTTTTTGCTGTAGTATTCCATGATTCATTGTTTGTGCATAACACCCAGTGCTCCATTCAATACGTGCCCTCCTTAATACCCATCACCAGGCTAACCCATCCCCCCACTGCCTCCCCTCTAGAACGCTCAGTTTGTTTCTCAGAGTCCACAGTCTCTCATGGTTTGTCTCCCCCTCTGACTCCCCCCGCTTCATTTTTCCCTTCCCACTATCTTCTCTCTTTTTTTTTTTTTAACATATAATGTATTATTTGTTTCAGAGATACAGGTCTGTTATTCATCAGTCTTACACAATTCACAGCGCTCACCATAGCACATACCCTCCCCAATGTCTATCACCCAGCCACCCCATCCCTCCCACCCCCCACCACTCCAGCAACCCTCAGTTTGTTTTCTGAGATTAAGAATTCCTCATATCAGTGAGATCATATGATACATGTCTTTTTCTGATTGACTTATTTCACTTAGCATGATACCCTCTAGTTCCATCCATCTTGTTGCAAATGGCAAGATTTCGTTGTTGTTTTTTTTTTTTTATATTGCTGAACACCAATATGCCACTTTATTATTTGGATTTTTTTTTCCCATTTGTCACATACCTATCAATGTTTACACAATGAGGAAAATAAGATTTCATTTTTTTGATGGCTGCATAATATTCCATTGTATATATGTGTGTGTATATATATATATATATATATATATATATATATATATATATATATACCACATATACCACATCTTCTTTATCCATTCATCTGTTGATGGACATCTTAGCTCTTTCTATAGTTTGGCTATTGTGGACATTGCTGCTATAAACATTGGGGTGCACATGCCCCTTCAGATCACTACATTTGTATCTTTGGGCTAAATACCCAGTAGTACAATTGCTGGGTCATAGGGGAGCTCCATTTTCAACTTTTTTTTTTTTTAATTTTTTATTGTTATGTTAATCACCATATATTACATCATTAGTTTTTGGTGCAGTGTTCCATGATTCATTGTTTGTTCATAACACCCAGTGCTCCATGCAGAACGTGCCCTCCTCAATGCCCATCACCAGGCTAACCCATCCCCCTACCCCCCTCCCCTCTAGAACCCTCAGTTTGTTTTTCAGAGTCCATCTTCTCTCATGGTTCGTCTCCCCCTCTGACATACTCCCCTTTTCTTCCTCTCCTGTTATCTTCTTCTTTTTCTTTTTTCTCAAAATATGTTGCATTATTTGTTTCAGAAGTACAGATCTGTGATTCAACAGTCTTGCACAATTCACAGCGCTCACCGTAGCACATACCCTCCCCAATATCTATCACCCAGCCACCCCATCCCTCCCACCCCCAACCACTCCAGTAACACTCAGTTTCTTTCCTGAGATTAAGAATTCCTCATATCAGTGAGGTCATGTGATACATGTCTTTCTCTGATTGACTTATTTCACTCAGCATAACACCCTCCAGTTCCATCCACGTCGTTGCAAATGGCAAGATCTCATTCCTTTTGATGGCTGCATAATATTCCATTGTGTATATATACCACATCTTCTTTATCCTTTCGTCTGTCGATGGGCATCTTGGCTCTTTCCACAGTTTGGCTATGGTGGACATTGCTGCTATAAACATTGGGGTACACGTACCCCTTCGGGTCCCTACATTTGTATCTTTGTGGTAAATACCCAGTAGTGCAATTGCTGGACCGAACGGTAGCTCTAATTTCAACTGTTTGAGGAACCTCCATACTGTTTTCCAGAGGGGTTGCACCAGCTTGCATTCCCACCAACAGTGTAGGAGGGTTCCCCTTTCTCCACATCCTCGCCAACATCTGTAATTTCCTGACTTAATTTTATCCATTCTGACTGGTGTGAGGTGGTATCTCATTGAGGTTTTGATTTGTATTTCCCTGATGCTGAGTGATGTTGAGCACTTTTTCATGTGTCTTTGGCCATTTGGATGTCTTCTTTGGAAAAATGTCTGTTCATGTCTTCCTGGCACCATTGATATTAAGACCCAGACACGGCTGAAGGTGTGGAAGAGTTACAGTTCACTACCAATTATGCCAAAACTAATGTTAGTTTCTGGCAGAAATTCTGAGGTATAAGAGGATAGTAGTAAATGATTTTGTCCAACAGGTTAAAACATAAGTACTTTGGGGGTACATCTTGCCAAAGTCAAGTCAGATGGAGCCAGTTAGTCAACCATAATTGACTGAGTGCATTCCATGTGCCAGATACTGTGCAATGCCAACATCAAACACTATAGGAAACACTCAAAGGTTTCTTCTTTTTTAGATGTCAAATATTTTATTGAACTCAATTAATAAAGGAATCAGTAAGATAATAAAACAATCAAAGGCCATTTGAGAAATTGGTTGTTTTTAGGAAATGCTAGAAATACCCCTCTAGCCTAGCGACAACACTAAGTCATGTCCGAGAGAGTCACAAATTGTTACTCTTGGATTATCTTTTCCACCAGACAAATTATTTGCACCTCTACAAAATCTACATTTCGTCAAAATTCTACAACTTGACATGTTACCTCATTAGCTCTAGACCTTCAATCAACAGTATATACTGATTTGAATTAAATACAATTCCCTAGATAATCTTTTTACCCTAACATGACATGATAGCATACCGACGTTTTTGCCTTATTATCAAATTTCAGATAACTTTTCTCTGAAGGCATAGTATATACATAAGAAGAGTTTTGGGAGTGATAATGATTTCATCTGGAATACAGGCTTAGAAAAGGAACACTGAAATAATAATCCTCAGTTTACTAAAGAACCACCTGACTTTGGAGTTGAAATAATTAATGGGATTTCTCAGTGAGCATGTGTGGAGGGTCTGGCTTTACCTAGAGATTGCTTAAATCTACCTATCCTTGCAGCAGCATCTTACTGGCCAAGGTGGCTTGCTCTGAAATTTTGGAGGGTTGGGATATCAACTGCAACTCAATTAAATTTTTGTTCATGCACCTGAGTAGAAGCAAAACAATTTTTGGTGAACCATTTCTGTTTTTCCTTTGGGCATTCTTCAGAGAGGTCTTCGACAAAGAAATCAAGTGGGTCTAATTAAATTTTTATGACAGGAGGTGAGCTTCATCTGACTGGTATATGAAATACATCGATATTTCATTACCAAGTTCAACAGATCCTCACTGTAGGTCTTTTCCAGATATTAAACTACTTGGGAATAACTGGGAAAGATTCATTCCCTGATGTTTACTTAATAAATTAGTTATCACTATACTTCAGAGTGGGCAATAGATTCTTTTTAGGTCAAGATAAGTAAAATAAATGCTAAATTAAGGAACCTGTAGTGGGAAAATGTAGCTAAATGCTACAAATGCTATTCAAATTCTCAAGGATGAACTGATAATGAGAAAGTTCAAGAAAACAGATAATGTCCAAGTGATCAGGGCCAATAATTAGTGTGTTCTTTTAAGCTGCATTATGTAAATTCAGATAGTCCTTTTAACATGTAATGCAACTCTAGCCAACCAAAAGAAACTCTGTGGTTAATTAAACCACCTTACAATTTAAAATAGTAGCTTTTCTTGGTTTTGAATTTTACGTAAGAAGTATTGCACAAACAAAAATGTGTGCGTAGCTTGTGGTAAGAACAAACAGATTCAGGGCTTTCTCTAAAGAGATGCTGGGGAATAAAGCTATCAAACTACTTCATTCTCATTCTCCTGCCTTCTGCCTACAACTTATGGTTTAGAGGCTCTGGAATAGGTGTTATGAAACAGTCTGGCAACTAAAGTCTTAAGAACATAAAGATAAGAAAAAATCATGACAAGAGAATGAAGAGGCCAGTGAGAATAAAGAGGAAGAGTACCTGGTTGAGGAAGACCAAACAGTAAAGACAGGTATCCTTCTCAACAGAACCACGGCAGTTGAAATCAGTGTCTGTTCTGTTTGGCCGTCAGTGACATCCTTATATAAATACAGTCAGTGCTAAAGGATCATCTGTGTATAATTAGCTGTCTGCTGCCTTGTGACATCTTCTCTGTTATTTAACTTTTTACATGCTTTAGCTTATCTCCCTAACTGGAGAGTAAGAACTAAAGGCAGAGATACAATTCAATTTCTTTACTGCCTCCCCCACCATAGATAGTCACAGAGATACCACAATTTGATGTTTGTTGCATTTATGTATCTCGGCAACAAATCCATTTCTAACATTACTGTAATCCAAATGTTTTCTATAAAATTCAGTTATTACTCTAAGCAAGGTTTATTACTCATAGTTAAAATCTTTTATATGTATTCACTTTTAATTTATGCTTAACTTTAACATGTTTATATGTCTTCAGCAATTAAGATTCTTTATATTATAGGAAAAAGATACCGAAAAATGTAACTAAACTGAGAAACAAAAAGGGTCTTAGAGGGGAGGGGGGTGGGGGCATGGGTTAGCCCAGTGATGGGTATTAAGGTGGTCACGTACTGCATGGAGCACTGGGTGTTATACAAAAACAATAGATCATGGATCACCACATCAAAAACTAATGATGTATTGTATGGTGACTAACATAACATAATAAAATAAAATTTAAAAAAATGTAACTAAACTAGCTTTTACAAAGTGAGAATAATCAAAACGGATAGTTTATATAATCTGAACTTTGTGGTAGCCTCCTAATGCTGATATTAAAATTTAAAAATGTTTCATAATACTAAGTAAATGGTTGGAGGAATTTCAACAGTAAAACTGCCTATTATCCAGAAGAAATATTCAAAATATATGAGTGTTGGCAGATATAATTGTAGCTTTTAAAAATCTTTAATGTGTGTTAGCTAGGTAAAATGCAAAAATTAAAACATCAAAATAGTACTTTGAAATTGGAAATGATAATCATCCATTTTACCTATAAGAAAAAAGAGAAAAAAAAACTTTCTTTACCTTCTGGCTAATGGACTCTGGGCTTTACACTGCTGTGGGTACAGTGTTGGCCCAGAAAATTTTGTGTGGTAACAAACACTAGTTCTTAATTCACTGAGGATGTTTGGTGATGTCATTAAAAGAATCTCTGTGAGATAGAGCCATCTGGAATGGAAGGGGAGAGGTTTCACTTAGGACGAATTAGTCTAGGACTAAGTAAGACCAGACTTGCAGATAGATCTGGTCTGAAATGAACTGTTGTGAAATAAAGCAATGAACTAGAAGGTCCAGGTTTTTATGGATTGAGACCACTCTTGGTACAAAATAAATCTTACAGCTTTGATGAGTGCCCTCTTGTTCCATGAATGCCAATTTAAGAACAATAACAATGTTTATGGGCTATGTCCACCTCTCTATTCAAAATGAAAATGTTCTCTTGTATCCCATGGGGAAAATGTGCATATTTGGAATTTAAGATTACCTACTTCAGTTAATAGCAGAATGCCAGTGTGAAAAATGGCACGATTATCCTGTAATGTGAAGCTCTAAGAAGAAATTAAAACAGTATGATGTGACAGAGTCTGACACAGAGCTTCTTTAGATGGGCTCACTGGAAAGACCAAGGGGAGATTTTTAAGCTGAGACCAACAAGATAAAAGTGAACCTATCAGTAAGGAACCTGGGAGTGGCTCCTGAAAGTGACCGAAGGTAGGCAGGACTCCGCCAAGTTTGCAAACAAAGGGCTGACTGTGTGGCTGAGGGACAATCAGTGTGGGGACTCTAGCGTCAGGGACACTAACTAGCAAGACCATAAGGCATCTGTAAGGCCAGGGCAAGCATTTGGATTTATTCTAAGGGCAATGGAAAGTCCCTCTAGGGTTTTACGTGGGAGGTGATGGTATCTGATTCACATTTTTAGAGTTCACTCTGGACACCATGAGAAGAATAAACTATGAGAGCAAGAGCGTAAGTAAGCAAGCAAACAGGTATTCAGGCAAGAAACGGATGGTGGTGGAATAGGTGCTAATAGATGGACAGATGTGGAGGGATTTGGGCTCTGTCTGGACGTAAGAGTTGCCGGAAGAATTGGATCTGGGGATGAGGGAAGACAGGAATCAAGGATGATTTCTAGTTTTTTTGGTTTTAGCAGCTGGGTGGGTCCTGGTGCCATTTAAGAAGATGAGAAAGACTGAGGCAGGAGAGGGCATGGCAAAGAAAAGCAGTTCTGTTTTTTCTGATTTGGCTATGAACAACCATCATTCACAATTACAAGGAAAAAGATCTGATCATTTTAATTTTCCTTTTTCTCGCTTTTTATAAAGATCGATTTATTCAATGTGAGAAACTTTTCTTTTGCTACGGCTTTTCTGAAATTATTTAAAAATTATGAAAATAACATGTATACAGCAAAAAATGTGAAAAAACATAAAAGATTATGCAATGAAAATGAATCTGCCTTTTCCTCCAGATCCTACTATTATTTCTGAATGAACATCATCAATAATTTCCTGGAATCTCGCCCAAAACTTCCTAGTGCATGGTCACTAGATGAAATTTTTAAAATATAAGTAGAAGTATACTGTACATGTTACCATATCCTGTGTTTCATGAAAACGTGAAGTATTTAGTTGTTCTGCCTCATTATAGTGGCCCAGTATCCCAGTGTATGGGTGTACAGTACCTTAATCACTTTTTTGGTCTCAAGTTTTGCTCTCATAAACAATGGTGCACATTCATGAGCAGGTGACCAGAGTAAGATCCCACAAGTGGAATTTCCAGGTGATAAAGTATGTATTCAAATTTAATAAACATCTCCCAATTACCTTTTATAGGGTTTGCCCCAATACATATATGGGAATATTCTAGCTGCTAACTCAGGGCATTTATCAAATTTTAAACAAAACTTGGGGTAGGAGGATGAGTGAAATAGATAAAGGGGTTTAAGAGATACAAACTCCCACTTACAAAATAAATGTCATGGAGATGAAAAGTACAGCACAGGGAATACAGTCAATAAGACTGTAACAACACTGCTGACGGATGATGATTACACTGATCAGGATGAGCACTGAGAAATGTATAGAATTGTTGAATCATTATATTGTATACCTAAAACTAATATAACATTGTATGTTAATTATACCTCAATAAAAAATAATATGTAACCTGTAAAGAAAAAATTTTTAAAAACTTGGTCAAATCTGCTAGGTTCAAAAATAACATCTCAATGTTATTTTAATTTGCATTTTTCTTTTTGAGCTTCTGATGTTCAATGGCCAGCGCATATCTTTTTCTGAGAAGTATATGTTTATGAACTTGTCTTTCTTATGCATTGTTGTTATTGTCTCTCCCACTCTATTTTTTATAAATTAAAAAATACACAATTGAAAAATCATACAAATTTAACAATGAATTTTAAAAAACATACTATTATGAGTGAAACAATAGAAAGATGAAGTGAGAAAAAGCTAACATTGTATTCCTACTCCCCTATACTGTCTCCCACCTGCCAATCCTAGTTAGCCAATGTTCTCATCTACATGCATACAAACCTATGGGTGTGTGCATATATCAAGGGTTTGTTCTTTTCAATAAAATGGGATTATGTTATGTACTTTACTTTGCAAGGTACTTGCCTCAGTTAGTAGCTCATCAAAGAAACCTTTCTAGGATAATAATTTTTAATAGCTGCATAATAATTTTCCACAAAATGGATAATCACATTTAATTAAACCAGTCCTCTGTTGACAAACAGGTAGACCTCTCTAATTTTCAAATACTAGAATCATGCTACATTAACCAACCTTAGTTATATTAAAGCTCTTAGAAAGAATTATTATTATTTTTTTATTATTATGTTCAATTAGCCAACATATAGAAATCATTAGTTTTTTATGTAAAGAAAGAGGTTTTTATACATTAAGAAGGCTTGCCGTTTGGGGCGCCTGAGTGGCTCAGTCGGTTAAGCAGCTGCCGTCGGCTCAGGTCACGATCCCAGAGTCCTGGGATGGAGGCCCACGTCGGGCTCCCTGCTCAGTGGGAGAGCCTGCTTCTCCCTCTCCCTCTACCTGCTCTGCCTACTTGTGCTCTCTATCTCTCTGTCAAATAAATAAATAAAATCTTAAAAAGAAAACCAAAGACCTAAATTTAAAAAAAAAGAAAACTTGCCTTTTATCCACCATGTGTTTTGCAATTTTTTTCCCCAAGTTGCTGCCTTTTAATTCTAGTCATTTTTTTCCTATACTAATTTTTATTTGGTAGACATTTCCATTTTCCCTATATATGTCCTGGGTTCTGTGCTGTATTTCCAAATAGAGCAAAGTCTTCTCCGCTTACCCAAGATTGTGTTTTCAAAATTGTGAAAATCTGAGCAATATCTTCTTTAAATTGATTTAACAGTGAACATCACAGTATTATTGTATTTAAGTATGTTGTATTTTTAAACCATAAATATTTTTGTTTTTTACATCATTTATCACTTAAAAAAAAATGTATAGGCTCTCCTATTCAGTAGCTTAGCTCATTACAGCTAATGAATATCTAAGTATTCTAAAGTTAAGTTTTCTTAGCCTTTCTCTTTTTTTAAAAAAGATTTTATTTACAGGCAACCTCTACACCCAACACGGGGCTTGAACTCACAACCCTGAGATCCAGAGTTGCATGTTCTACTGACTGAGCCAGCCAGGCACTCCATTAGCATTTCTCTCTCTCTCTCTTTTTTTGATCTTACTGCAAAACTAGAAACTTAGTAGCTTCATTAATATTTCCCAATTAAAAAAGGAAAAAAAGGTTTAATTTAGTCAACAATGGAGAACATTTTGAAAAATTTAGACACCAGAGAGGCTACAAGTAAATGAGAGAATGGGCCAGATCATTTTTAAATATTATTTATGTATTTAGAGATTTTTGAGGTGTGACCTTGGGCAAGTCCTTTAAACTCTCTAAGGCAGCCATCTCCTGACCTTTACAAGAAGGTAATACCTGTACAACCCACCTCGTAGGATTGTCACAGGATCAAATGGGATAATACACATGAAAGTGCTCTGAAACTATAAAGAGTTTAGCCCAAGAAAGTATTTTTATCTTTTGCATTAAGTAACTGACATTTAGCTAACCAAAAGAAATATGGTTTTGGGTTTTTCTCTTCAATTTTAGAGATGTCTACTCAATAAAAATAAATTCACCAAATGTTCACTTGGAGATAGAAATTATAATACAAGTAATAATGAAACAACGTAAGGCATTCCCAAGAGTTAAAAATGTAATGAATTGCTACTGTTAACAGCCAACTTTTTTACAGCAATTTAATTGCTGTTCAACTATCTAACATGTGGCACTTCAAGAAACCTCTTACATGTCTTACAAGTATTCTAGAAAAAGGTAATTTAAAAAGTATTTCTAGTGGTAAGAGACAGCTACACAGACCAATGACATTTTATATGCATTAATTAGGAAGAGTACAAAAATCCTGTCCGGTGATTTTTTTTTTCCTGTCCAAAGGTACAAAATTTTAATCTATTTTGGACAGGTGCAGTATATCCTTTTGGCAAGATAGCTAAATAATTAATTATGAGTCTTTAATGAATCATCATTTAAAAATCCATCTACTTATGAATATTCATATGCTTAGGAAATTAGGAAAGATTATTCTCTCAAATTATCTCCTGCCAAAAGAGGACTTTTGCCACAACATTCATTTTAGAATGATTTTTAAAAGCCTACCAACAGAAATCTTTCTTGGGCCAGACTTGCTCATTATGCCAACTACTTTATTAAAGTTAATATGTAATGCTTATAAAGGACATCGTGATTTCCATAGCTGCTGATCCAATCAACTGTGCATCAATGGGATAAACTCAAAGAAAGTTTAAAGCTTTATTCTAAAGGGTAAAGATTTGATAACTGAGGAATTTATTTTACTTGGCAAGTTTGAAGAGACATGTAAAATAATTTTTTAAAAGTTAATCTAAACTTTGGGGCACATGGGAGGCTCAGTTGGTTAAGTGACTGACTCTTGGTTTTGGCTCAGGTCATGCATGATCTCTTGGTCCATCCCATGATGGGCTCCCTCTGAGCATGGAGCCTGCTTCAGCTTCTCTCTCTCCTCTCCCTCCACCCCACCCAGTACACTTGTGCAAAGGCACGTGTTTGCACACTCTCTCTCAAAAAATCTAAACTTTAAATTTAATTAAAATTACTTTCATATAATGTCTTGTTTGCATGTAAAATGGTTTAAATTTTTTTTTAAGATTTTTTTTTTTTTATTAGACAGAGAGAGAGACAGAGAGAGAGGAAACACAAGCAGGGGGAGTGGGAGAGGGAGAAGCAGGCTTCCCGCAGAGCAGGGAGCCCAATGCGGGGCTTGATCCCAGGACCCTGAGATCATGACCTGAGCTGAAGGCAGACGCTTAACAAGTGAGCCACCCAGGCACACCAAAATGGTTTAAATTTCATTCATGTTAGAATTACCTGTAAATAAATGAAGCAATGAAACCAGTGTCAAAAATAATAGTTCTTCATACTTTTAAAATACACATGGAGGGGTGACTGGGTGGCTCAGTCACTTGGGTGACTGACTCTTGGTTTTGGCTCAGGTCATGGTCTCATGGGTTGTGAGATCAAGCCCCATGTCAGGCTTCTGCTCAGTGGGGAGTCCGCTTGAGAGTCTCTCCCTCTGCCCCTCCCTCATGCACACTCTCTCATAAATAAATAAATCTTATAAAAAAATAGCCATTGGGTACCTCCTTTAAATGAGGGCACGACAGGTAGGACATTGTTTATATAATTAAATTAATCTTTACAATAACCAGGTGGATAGTATTATCTTACTGTTTACCAGAAGAAACTGACACTCAGCAAAGTTCAGTGACTTGCGTAACGTTTTCACTTAAGTGACAGAAACAGGATGGGACTTCATATTAGGTCTGATTATTTTTACAGTGTATGGACCACTCTTTTCATATACCACATCATGTTATTTTTCATGCTCCTATGTAAGTTAGGGGTTAATTAGCTAATTTCCAGAATCTAGGAGACTAGGAGAGCAAAAGGAATTTTTAGTAGTGAAACTGAGGTACTAACAATCAGTATTTATTTGAAACAATATATATTAAAACAGAATAATATATAAAGATTAGACTCATAATATACTTTTTTCTTTAGGATAAAACTCCCCAGTGCAAACAGGCTATAAAGAGATAAAAAGAAAAATAATTCTGGTATGTTGTAACTAAATAAAACAAGTTCTGTTTTTTAATGCCCCAGCAATGAACTCTAAACGTCCAGGTCTACAGTAGTTACTAGATCCATAAGCCCAGTATTTTATCAAAATCTGAAAGTCTTTTGAAACGAAAACTATTTTTCTACTTTTTAAGGATCTGATTCTTAAAGGCTACATTCTTTCTCCTTCAATATATATTTTTATTAGATACAAAATATTTCAAAATATTAGAAAACATTAAAAAAATAAAGTTTTACTCCAATTCCTGTCCTATCCACCTTTTCCTATTCTTTCTTGTTCACAAATAATTAGCATCATTTGTTTCTTGATTCATTCCAAAGATAATTTTTTGTGTGTACCACAAATATGAATAAATATCATAGAAATCCTTTTTACATACATAGTAGCAGACTAAACACTGTTAAAACCACATTCTTGTTTCATGTCTAGAATGTTCACAGACTCATCTTTTAAAACTTTATTTTTAATAGAAAAATTCAAACACGTAAAGTAAAGCAAAAGTTCACTAGGCATCTAGATTTACTCATATACCCTCCACCTAGGTTTAACCACTAATAATATTTATATTGCCATATTTACTTCACCCATCTATTTGTAAGCCTATTAGTATTCTTTTGGGCAATTATTTTAAAGCAAATCATAGACATCAAGCTATTAAGTATTTCAGCATTCATCTCCAAAAAGTAGAGACATTTTCCTACATGACCATGATATCATATGGTACCAAAGAACATTAATAATTTCTTCAAATCCTCTAATGCCTACTCTTTAGTCATTTCACCAATCTCAAAATGTGAAGAATCATTACTTTTTTACAGAGCTCTTTTGGCTACAGTATTGCTAGCATAAGAGAAATACTATAGCCATTATCTAACATGGAAAGTTTACAGTGTTTATTTTTAAGTTGTGGTTGTTGTTGTCATTTTATTTTTATTAGTGCCTCTCACCTCTATCCAAAAGCAAAAACAACAAGGAAGAAATACCACTGTCTAAACTTCATTCTGACATTCGCCTAGGAAACTTTTTTCACCATGAATAGCCTTCCATAGTTTTACATGCACAAAATTGCCAGGATTCTATCCTCACCTTATTATTCAAAAGGAAGGGAAATCAGTTGTGATGGTTGCACAACTCTGTGAATACACTAAAACCACTGAATTGTACACTTTAAATGGGTGAACTGTATGCTATGTGAATTATATCTCACTAAGGTAGTTTTTAAAAAAACAGAAGGGTGGGAATACCTCCTTCTAAAATATTATCTGAACAAAATTAGTTCCCTAAAGTAGAATTTAAAAGTTTTCTTTGTATTCTTATTAATAAAATAAAAGCCTAATAATTAAATTAAATAAACTAAAGCTCCTACTCACTCTACTCTTTTGATTATGTAACCATATTACAATTTTGACTTCTGCTAAACTAAGCACAGTATGTGGACACAGTTTAAACAAAAAAGGATACATCAGAAATAACTTTTTCTCTGCTTTATAAAAACCAATCAAATAACCCTTTTAGCAAAAAGAAAATCTCATAATACATTTAAACTTATGTGACTTGAAGGGAAATAAGTAATCTTGTTTCATAGGTGGCACTGACAACTAGCACAAGCATTCTGTGGGGAAGTTTGGCAAAATGTATCAAAAGTATTAATAATATTCACACACACAAATTTAAAATTTCCAATTCCAGAAATTTACCCTAAAGAAATAATTATAATTTTATCCCCAAGTATAAATATTTATTTCCCCAAGTAAATACATGGGTTGTACATTCAAGTATTATTTATACTGATGTAAGACTGAAAAGAACTTGGCTATCTAACAAGAGAAAGGTTGAAAACTTACAGTCCATTTAGAAGACCCAATAGTATACAGCCATTAAGATCATGTAAGAAAGTGCTTAATAACATGAAGAATTTCTTTATGTTTAACATGTTTATAAAAATGGAGGGACTTCTGGCTTCCAGGAATGATGAAGGATATTGGCTGGCAAATACTCCAGTAAGTTACGATTATAAAATCTGGCTGCACCCTGTGTGTGTGTGTGTGTGTGTGTGTGTGTGTGTGTGTGTGTGTGTGTGTGTGTGTGTGTGTGTTTAATGCAAGTGTTTTAAAGGCACTAGAGAGTGACCAAAAGCAAGCATAAACTAAAGGAGTGTTGACCACTGAAAGACAGTGACTGCAATGGGTTAGAATTTGAGTTAGTGCCTTTTTTCCATAATCTCACAAAATTGCAGGCTTTTTGAGGCCACAAAGTTGGCAGAGCAGCTGACAATTTAGTAAGGAGGAGGGAGGTGGAGTGGGGGTAGTCCTAGAAACTTATGAGCCATAGAGGGGTGGTACCAAAAATCTGAGTATAATCTCTGCCCAATTCCCTGGAGGACCACTAAATAAGATACCAGTGGATCACCAGGAAAACAGTTGGCAGAAACCAGAAAAACCTTGTGAGTTTACTGCTTTTTCTGACTCAGGCACTCCTGTATCTGTGCCTAACTCAGGAGACAGAAAGCAAAAGCCTTCATGATTTCATGTAGCAGAGGACAGAGCTTGATGATGGTTTACCACAAACACTGCCCAAATCCTTGACCAAATGCTAAATTGAACAGGTACAGGGAAGATCCCCAGGAGCCCAGATTTAAAAAACAGCAACAGGTGGAAGTGAGAAACTGCACAGAAATCTCACCTGCTGCACACTGCAGGGGAGACAGAGTTTATGGTTTGAATCTAAGAGAGTTAGCAGCCTGATAAGCAACGACAAAATAATTTTCAGGATAACACATCAAGGTTGCTAAACATATCAATAATACCTAGTTTTTAGCTAAAAATTATTAGATATGCAAAGAAACAGGAAAATGTGACCCATATTCAGGAAGGACAGTTAAAAGAAACTGACCCTGAGTAGGTCTAGATGTTGCATTTAGCAATGTCTTCAAAACAACTATTTAAATGCATTCAAATAATTAAAGGGAAACTTGTCAAAGAAATGAGCAGAAGGAATAGCATACTTGAAGATATCAATAAAATGATCATATCTGAAGAACAGAGCAAAAATAGACTAAATATAAATGAGCAGAGCTTTGGAGACTTGTAGAATAACATTTAGAAGTCAAACAGAATGTAACTGTAGTTCTAGAAAGAGAGAAGGAGAAAAGAGAAAGAAAAAAAATCTGAAGAAATAACAGGTGAAAACTTCCCAAATTTTGTGAAAAGCAGGAAGGTACAATCAAAAAAACTCAGTTAGCCCAAGCAGGATAAATACAAAGAGAACTACTCCTGACTAGGTACGTCAGAGTCAAACTTCTGCTAGCCAAAGACCGTGAGAAAATTTTGAAAGCCGGCAGAAAATAAAGAGCAAATTACATACAGGGCAACAATGATAACGTAATGGCTGACTTCTTACAGAAACAATGGAGGCCATGACTTACAGGAATTACATATTCAAAATGTTGATAAAAAAATCTGAAACTTAAAAATTCCGTATCTGATGAAACCTCCCTCCAAAGATGAAAAGGAGATAGGCATTTTTGAATAGGCAAAAAACTGAGTTTTTACAGCAACCTTCAGTAAAAGAAATACTAGAAGAATATACTTAGCTGAAGGGAATGACTGTGGATGGAAACTCAGATCTAGGGGAAGGAATTAAGGGCACTGGAAATGGCAAATTACAGAGATAAATATAAGGTCTGTCTATCTATGTATGTCTAATTTTCTCTCTATCTGAATTTTTTCTTTTCCAAAGGATAGGGAGGTTAAAAGACCAATACTGTTGAAAGGTTCCTGTATTTTACCTGAAATGCAATATAAATTCTAAGTAGATTATAATCCCTAGCGCAAATCTATACATCTATATACATACCTAAGTATGTAAAATATATAGATATATATGCAACACTGTATTATACACCTGAAACTAATATGACACTGTATGTTAACTAGACTGAAATTAAAAGAAAATTTAAAAATATAATAATGCAGAAAAGGAGAAAAAGAGGAACAGTGGGTAGCATGAGCTCCGCATGTGCATCAGTTCCCTCGTCCCCATATCACACAGGGGGAAACACAGTGGCCTATGTAGATGCTGCACATGTAGTTGGTTTGCATTACAGTTGAGGAAACCTTAATCTTTTAAAGGAACTGTGGACAAACTTGCCCAACTGTTGCTCCAGAAGGGGATATTATCTTTATTACCTTGGATAGCAACAAAACAAAACAAAATAATACAAAACAAAGACATATTAGATACTTTATCTTCTGAGGCTGTATAAAACATCTTTGGAAAGACAGGAAAAAACTTGACAAGATCCAACATTTCTACCTCTAAGTATTTACCTAAGAGAAATGAATACATAAGATGTTCACATAAAGACTTGAACGTGAACTTTCATGAGCAGCTTTATTCATGATCACCAAAAATTGGAAGGAACACAAATGTCCATAAACAGGAGAATGGAAAAACTATGGCACATCTATACAATGAAACACTACCCAGCAATAAAAAAAGAATGAACTATTATATACAGAATAATATTAATGAACCTCAAACACTGTGCTGTATGAAAGAAACCAGGCAGAAAAAAGCACATACGGTATGATTCCCTTTGTATAAAATTCTCAAAAGGGCCAAATTCATTTATAGTGACAGCAACATATCAGTGATTGCCTGGGGGGTCAGATGAAGGGGACTGAATGATTGCAAGAGTCACACGGAAAGTTTTGTGAATGATGAAATGTTGTATATCTTGATTGTCGTAGTGGTTACCAGAGGTGTATGTTTGTCAAAATTCACTGAAATTTACCTTTAAAATTGATGCGTTTTTCTATGTAAATTATACCTCAATAAACTCAGTGAAAGAAAAAATGGCACAAAAGTGTATTTCATTGCTGTCTCTTTAAAAATGAGAACTGAGTCTTTATACTGGATTAAAATTCTATAATCAGAAAAAAATGAAAATTTATTTAAAATAATATTTTAAAAAATTTAAAATTTATAAAAAATAAAGATTAATTTATTCATCAAAATTTTAAGAAAATTTGTCATTATAGAGAAATACACCTGTAGTATTCATTGCTCTGTATTTTTAAATCCTTAGAAAACCAAAATTTTTCTAGATATGTGAAAATACCCATTGGAGTGTAAAGGAGACTAGAAAAACGCTTGATTTTCTGGCTCTTAGTTTAATACAGTCAATGGAAAGTTAAGCAATGTTGGAATATTTAACTTATCAGACTTGTGAATGGTTTAAGGAGACCCTTGAAATACACCTTTCTGGTAAGTATGTATTGATTTTTTACTAGCATATTTATTCCTTGACAACTTCATTGGAGAAAGTTTTGTCTTTAGTTCAAGATCAAATAATCTGATTAACCCTACTCTAACCTTATAGGTGTTTCATGTGTTTATAATGTATCCAAAGCTTTGGTCAAAAAAAAGTCACACTCTAAAAATATCATGATATTCTGATATTGACTTAGGGTTTTCTTTAATATAATACCTGACCCTTGGGGGCGCCTGGGTAGCTCAGCTCCATTAAGCGGCTGCCTTTGGCTCAGGTCATGATCCCAGAGTCCTGGGATCGAGCCCCACATCAGGCTCCCTGCTCAGTGGGGAGTCTGCTTCTCCTTCTGACGCTCCCCCCCTCTTGTACTCTCCCTTGCTCTCAAATAAATGAATAAAATCTTTAAAAATATATATATATAGCTGACCCTTGAACAACGTGGGGGTTAGAGTGCTGACCTCCCAACACAGTTGAAAATCCTCATATAACTTTTGAATCCTCAAAAACTTAACCTACTGCTGACCAGAAGCCTTACTGATAACATAAAGAGTTGATTAACACATATTTTGTACGTTTATGTATTATATACTGTATTCTTACAATAAAGCAAGCTAGAGAAAATGTTAAGAAAATCTAAGAGAAAATATACTTACAGTACTGTACTGTATTTATCAAAAAAAAATCCACATATAAGCGGACTTGCACAGTTCAAACCTGTGTTGTTCAAGGGTCAGCTGTATATTAGTAATTCTTAAACATCTTTTAATGATTCCTAGAATAAATGTTCTTACTGAGAAAAACCATCTAGACTTGCCGTTCAAATATGCATCTTTGCCTTACCCTCCTCTTTTCCCACACGGAATTTCCCCTACATGTTCCCCACTGCCTGGATGGGCCACTCTCTCCTCTTTACCTCGATCTCATCTACACATCTGCTTGATCTCAGCCTGAAATCACTTCTTCAGGAGAGCCGTCTCTGACCTCCCTGCAATTTAAAAAATTTTTGTGATTAGTTAATGTCTGCTCCCATAGACTATAAATTCCCTGAGAGTAAAGTATTTGTTGATTTGTTTGTTTTTACCAGTTTCTCCCCTGCCCCTGGCACAGGGAGGGTGTTCAGGAGGATGGTGGTTATCTGATGTTTGCTGAATAAATGAACAGGTTCCTTTAATAAATGAGCCAGTTTCCTTAGCTTGTCCCAATCAGAGCACTGGTCTAGCTCACCAGCTAACTGACTCCTCTCCCCGAGCAGCTCCTCTGTGCCAGTGGCTCACCCCAGTTGAATACGGCTGTAGCAACTACAGTTAGATATAAAATATAAAACTGGACCTCAGGTAATAATCGCAAGAATGTTATCTTGGACCACATGGTTTCTGCTGATTATACCATTCTATGCTCGCTCTATGCATAAGCCTGCTGCTTTCTTGTCTTGCCAAAGCATTACTGAAACTTATTTTACCCTGTCATTAACCCTTGAAACCGCTTATCAAAATGCTAAGGAAAACTAGACTATGACTGGGTAAAGTTCCCTGAGTGTTAGAACTATATTCCTGAGTCTTAAAAAATTTTCACACAAAAGCTATTCCCCTAGAGTTTAAAAGGCAAAGCCAAGAGAGCCACACTGCTGGGCTACGGTCTGGGAAGCAGGTCAGTGATTCACGGGGAATATTTGCCACACTGCGCTGGAATAGTCCACTTTTATCATTCCAGACTCCCTGGACTAAAGATCACGTGTATACATTCTTAATAGGACTTACTTTCCACCTCATCACCTAATTACAATGCTTTCATAACTAGAAAATTATGAAGAATGTCTTCCCAAAGTCGTGTCTCTACTTTGAAAACCAGCCTACCTGAACAAAACATCCTCTTCTATCTCCTAGAGTATCCAGACGTAATTTAAATCTTTCTTATGATTCATATCTTTGGGGGTCTTGTTTTCTTATCATGCCAGAATAAGAGAATCTAAACAGTATTTAGATAAATCATGGGACTTGGTACACCTGATTTAAAGGTTTAGATAATGGGGAAGCCTTAATCTCTTATCTAGCAATGGAAAACAGAAAAACAGCAAATACTGAAATACCAATTTATAAAAAGATGCCTCCATTATTTTCACTAACTAACTAAAGCCTTATTTACAGAATAGAGATTTGCCAAAAAGATACTTTTTCCACTTATACCTCAATGCACTGTTTTTTGTTGTAGGGGAAAAATAATTGATCATCTTACTTTTTAATTCACCCAGAGACTTTCATCTCCATGCATTCAACACACACTTACGTAGAACTTTTTGAAATGTCACAACTTAATGAAATAGCTTTTATCTGCAGGAGGAAACAGAGTGTTAGGAGAACAGGGAAAGGAAGATGATTAAACTTGTCCAGGGTGGGAAAGGAACAAGGTAGAGAGAAAGAAATTGAAGGACTCTTTGAGAATGGGTGACATAACTGGACCTTTAAACATAGCAGAAGTTTCTGGAGGCTAAAGGGTCTGCTTTGGCCAACGGCCTCTATAGGCATGAACATAGGGGTTTGAGACCACAGTCCCTACTTGAAGAAAAGCACTACAGCTTTGGGGAAGCTATTAAAGATTCTAGACTAAAAGGAGCATGTGTGGAGAGCAGAAGGGTAATATGTTTTAAGGAGATGACTATATCTATCTCACAACTACATCTGTATCTACAGCTATATAAATACAGTGGAATTGGGGGCAAGAGAAATTGGCAGCAGGGAGACTGTTTCCAAAGCTACTGTTCTAGCTCAGAACGGAACTGAGGGGTGCCTAGAACTGGGTGATAAATGAGAATGGGAAAGAAGCCTGGCTGTGACAGGCATCAAAAATACTATGGAAATGAAGTAGATAGGATCTGATGACAGACTAGCTGTCAGGGAGAAGTACTTAAAGACCTCAGAATGTTTGAACTGAGGTTACTGGTATAACAAAAGGTCAATCTGGAAGGGAAACTCATTTGGGGATTAAAATACCGCAGATGATTTTTGACAGATGAAGTTGAGGTGCTATCTGGCACTCAGCGGGATATAGGGATTAAATTCTGGACTGAGGGCTGGGCTGCAGATCTGGATTAAGGGGTGGCTACTGCCTTTTAAAAATCTAGGGGCACTCTGGATGTGCTTTCATGCAAAGGGTTTGAAACACAGCCTCAGTTGTTGATTCACTCATATATACCTACACCCACCTTTGTGCAGACAGTGAAGACTAGAAGGCAGATGTGAAACAGCTACTCCCCACATGAGCTGTCTGCATCATGGAGTCAGGATCACACCAACATGTGTGTCTAGCACCCCTGCCTTGCTCACAGCCACAGTCTTTACTGCTTACCTAAAGGTGACTGTTTCCCAGCATCTTTTGGGCCTCTTCATCTGTGCCCTGAAGAAGGACCTGGACACCTGCCACTCATTGTCACTGCAAGAGCACTCCCAGCCTGGGAGGACAGAGACAAGTCAGACCACTCCATCAGGGCAGTATGGGATGCTGGGCACACCAGGGCGGGACCGCAGATGCGGGGAGAAATGAGGAAAGCTTCCTAGAAATGGTGCTGCCTATACCGCGTCTTGCAGGGGATGGGGAAAGGGGGACTGTTCCAGACAGAGATAATGTAAATAGACAGAGACAAGAGAAACCATGACATAACTGAGAAATTATACAGCTTTGTACATCAGAAATAGAGAATATAGAGCATCTTTTTGCCTAATTTTGATTTTTATTTAAGGTAATGAGTAACCATGAAAGAAGAAGACGCAAGGAAGTGAGATGATAAACATTTAAAAAACATTTCCATTTAAAAGACATTTCAACAGTGTAGAACTTTGGAAAATGTCTTGGGAAACTGGCACAGGAAGATCCGTTAAAGGTAACTGCAGTGGTTGAAATAAGTGATGACGAGGGCCTGAGTGGAACAGAAGGAAGACAAGACCAGAAATAAATAGACAAAAAGGAACTGAAGTGAAACATTACGGATAATGAATCAGCAAGAAAGAAAAAGGATGGAGGGGTCGGGGTGGGGGGGAAGGGGCCCAGAAAACAAGCTCCTGGAGGAAGGAAAAGGGGGTACATTCAGGAGTACAAGTGATGGTATCAGATATTCTTTTTTGAGGAAAGAGGAAAGAATGGGATTCAAGTGATTCAGGTACAAATTTAGGACTTAGTAACAGAACACCCAGATGTCTTCATCTGGAGAAGGCTCATAGGAGACTCTCTGAACCTCTCCACAAAGTAGGGAGAATAAGGTGTTGATGAGTAGGCGTGCGAAAGAAGAAGAAGAGGGAGGGACTGATGCCTCCAAGAGCCAAGACAAGGTGGGAGAGGGGACCAAAGACTTTCTTCACTCACCGAGGGTCTGGTCAATGTACTAAAAGAAGTATGAGTGCCTGAACTGTAGAGAAACACTTTTGCTCTTCCTGTATCACTAAGACTCTTCTTAGATCCAGTCTCAAACTTTGATCCTGTTATCACAAAGATGGGGAGAAAGCACAGAAGTAGAAGAATCACTAAGATGGCAGGAAGGAAGAAAAATTGGTTCTATCAAAAAAGGTTTGAAAGAATTCACGTTCTTTATTCTTTCTTTATTCTAGAAGAGAGGATAAAGGGGAGATTTCCATCATCTTAGCTTTTATATCCAGATAAGAAAGATGCTATGCATATAATTTCCCATTTTTAACTATTGAGAGGAGAGATTCTATTTGTTTACATTTCTTTTTATCTTTAAATAGTGGAAGTAAGCTTAACAAAGGGTTCTTGTATATATATCAAACCCTACAGTTTTTGGTGAAATTCAGTTCTGGGAGGTATGTGGAATTCAACCAGACACACCGAAAACTTTTTTAATAACCTGAAAGTGCTTAGTCATCCAAGTAGTACAAATAGACAAGCACCGTGCTAGCCTATAGTGGCAGTAAAATAGCAAGACATCTTCCCCTGTTTTTCCACCAGGTATCAGGAAATTGAAAAGCATAAAACTATTATTATTATTATTTTTTAGTTGGAATAATTCCAAATGATTTCGAAAGGAAATTCAAATTACAGAATTGGATATTTATGTCTATGCCAGACTAGATCCAATCAAATTAATGAAACTTTAAAAATATACATATATTTGGAACTCCTCTGGAGACTACAAAGAATGACAGAAGCATAAGGCATTAATAATAGCTTGTCTGTGTATCATATGACCTCACTGATATGAGGAATTCTTAATCTCAGGAACAAACTGAGGGTTGCTGGAGTGGTCGGGGGTGGGAGGGATGGGGTGGCTGGGTGATAGACATTGGGGAAGATATGTGCTACGGTGAGCGCTGTGAATTGTGTAAGACTGTTGAATCACAGATCTGTACTTCTGAAACAAATAACGCAACATATTTTAAGAAAAAAGAAAAAGAAGAAGATAGCAGGAGAGGAAGAATGAAGGGGAGTATGTCAGAGGGGGAGACGAACCAGTTGAGATGATGGACTCTGAAAAACAAACTGAGGTTTCTAGAGGGGAGGAGGGTAGGGGGATGGGTTAGCCTGGTTATGGGTATTAAAGAGGGCACGTTCTGTGTGGAGCACTGGGTGTTATGAACAAACAATGAATCATGGAACACTACACCAAAACAAATTATGTAATATATGGTGATTAACATAACAATAAAAAAATAAAAAAAAATAATAGCTTGTCTGGCTGCCTATAGCTTATACACTCATAATTTCTCTTGCTTCCCATTTCCTCCTCTTTACACTCTTTTCCTTTAGGATAAATATAATAATAAATAAATTTTGCAGCACCTTTTGTTAGGAAAGAGACCTAGGTTTTACTGTCTTTAGAAAAACTCAAAAAGTAAATGTATTATCTTTACAGATTATTCTATAGAGAGCCTACACTTACTCTACAATTTCCAGTTTTTGAAACTTCTTTCTCAAATATAAATATGAAATCATTACTCTTTTGATTATAGGCCTCAGAAACTCAGATTAGCAAATTCTGTAATTTGAGATCTTTTGACTTTAGCAAAAGTTTTGGATACTCAAACCAAATATGTTGTTCATTTTAAAATATCACTCTTCCAGGATAAAATGACACTCACAGCCATTTTAGTGCTTACCTAATCAATATTAAATATTAGTGTCTTTAAGCACTTTCTGACCTATTTCGTATGAAAATCTGTATCTCATCTTTGAAAAGTTCTTGATCTAATTAGCGATCTTTTCACAGCTAACCCACTTTAAAGTGCTGAAAATTAATACAAATAATGGAGAGCGTGCCACAAGGTTATCCAGTCTTACAATATTTAGAGCTGGTTAAAAGTAATTTAGAACTTCCCTTGAAACCAATTTAAAAAATATTCTCAAGAATAATCTAAACAGGATCAAAGTCCACTTAATATAACGAGACAATGTGCCCATTATAAACCGCCACATGATAAGACATTGGTCTGCACTTGACAAAGGTAAATGACATTTGGATATTTATTGTGTATGGCAGTAGCCTTTGAAGCAGAATGCAAGACTCTTAATTAGAGCACAGGAAGAAACTATCAAAGCTGCTATTTCTAAATTTTTTATCTGGAAGGAAAAAAAAAAGCTTTATCAAATTAAATATTCAGATATCCACTGCTCCCCTCCCTTGGTGTTTATGTAAAAGGTTTCATACAAGATACCCCCATGATGTTCCTGCCGAGACTACACTGTGAGAAGAGATCAGCAGGGGACTTCACTTGTTCCACTGCTATCAGCGACTCTCGAGGTATCATGGCTTATGAGCTGTAGAATGTCATCAATGCAGTTGATCTGAAAATCCAAGACCTTTCACAGTAATTATGATATTACAAATACTTTGTAAAGAGATGGACCGTGACCATGAACATATTTTGCAACAAACAGAGATTTTCTCATTGTCTTGAGGCAAAGTATTTAATCAAGAGTTGACATTTCAGAAAAAAAAATGTCCTTATTTGATGACGTTTTCTGAGACAAGTGGTTGTCGGGAGAATTTACCTACCAGATAATTCAGAAGAAGGAGGAGGAGGAGAAGGAGAAGAAATAGGAAGAAAATAACAGTTGTTGCTTATTCTACAACTTGAAAAAATGTAACAATTTAACACTGATAAAAGAATCTAAATTTGGAAAGAACTCTAGGGAAAGACCATTTAGAAATTGGACATTTATGAAAATATTTATGAAAGTGGTTCACCTTCTAACTCATATTTGTATCAAACTTAAGAATGAAAGTTTCTATTCTGCTTTAAAATCTTCTAAAGGAAGAGTTCCAGAGGTTTTTCTTTCTATTAGTTTGTAAGAACAAAGGATGGTATCAGGAAAGACTGACATTTTCTGACAAGAATATTCTTTGCATAACCAAAGGATGGGATTTTAAAACAAACACCATGTTTGGGAAGGTCAGCCAGTATTACACTTCTCACAACAACACAACTTTGTTATCTTTTCCTCCTGGACAGAGTTAGAACCAAGTTTTGAAGTAAGTAACATAGAATAAGACCTTTGACTATTCACTGTATCACAAGCCTTAAACTGAAATGAAAAAACCAAACCAAACCAAAACAAAACAAATCACACCACTCTGACTAAAATGATCAATTACTCTTAATAAAAATATTTTATTTTCTCATCTATTTCTTATCCTTTACAATTTTATTTTTTGAGTGTTTTTAAATATATAGGACATATTAATATAGTGGTGCATGTATACATAATTTACAAATAAAAGTACATGTTCTAGGGTGAGTGCTCAAAAATATTTTACTATTAAGAAGGCAAAAGAGCTGAAAAACCATGTGTTTACGATCCTGATGTACGAGTGGGGTGCAAATTCCATCATGCGGCTAGCTACAATAATTGCATGTAAATTAAGTGGCTAAAAGTGCTGCCTTTATACAGTATTAACACGAATTTTTCAAGAACCACAATTTTAATGCCTTAGAATTAATGAAATCACCATAATTTTTGTCCTTATTGCAGTCCTTATTTTAGGTTATTCCAATAATTTAAAAATAACTCTTCTTCAGCTGGGCAGTTAAATCGTGTACTTTACTTCCCTTTGTTGTTCCAGATGACAATTACTATGAGGACTCTACACTGCTTCCCTTATTTGAGGAAGACTGAGTTATAAACTGAACGCATGGGAGGCTTGATAGAATTACAGATATGTGTATACCTATTATACACACACACTTCTTTACATTAAAATCCATGCTTTACGCTAAGGTCTAACTTAAATACAGATGGTAGGGACGGACAGTATGGATGGCGACCGTGATGATTTCAGGATCCTGAAATTCCAGTGATCCACGCTTTTGGATCTAAAAGACCCCCAGCTTCTTGAATTCTGGGGTTCTGTCATAAATATTTTCCCAGTGAAACGGATACACTTCATTAATCCCACTTCAACAAATGAGAAAACCAAAGCTTAGAGAAAGAAGAAATGTGATCACGTTATTTTTTAATAGAGTCATATTCAGTGAAACACAGCAACTTAAACACATAGTTTGATGTGATTTAAGAAATATCTATATTTGTCACACTATTCTTAAAGTAGTGGAAGCAGGACTTATATTCCTGTTCTTTCTGTTGCCATTTTTTTAAATTTTATTTATTCATTTGAAAGAGAGAGAGTGGGCATGAGCAGGGGGAGGGGCAGAGGGAGAAGCAGGCTCCCCGCTGAGCCAGGAGCCCAACATGGGGCTTGGTCCCAGCACCCCGAGATCATGACGCGGGCCGAAGGCAGACGCTTAAACATCTGAGCCACCCAGGTACCCCTGCTGCCATTTTCTTAAACACAATCAGCAAAGTTATAGAAATTGGCACTGTCAGATACTAAAAAATTATGGCAAATCTGTAATTCATAATTCATTTGTTTCCCAAAGTCCATCTGCAGAGTGCCAACGAGGTATAAAAAGGCACTATGCTGACAGCTCTTTGGGACGGAGAGTGGGACAAGACATCCTACAGCCTCTGAGGAGAGAGGGTACCCACCCAAAGGGCACAGGCAGAGAAAAACAGAGATGAGTGAACCCAAGAATGTGTCTGAATCATTGTGTCCAAGCCCTCTAGACGATTTCTTATAAAATATGCTTTAGGGTGTAGAAAGTAGATTCACTGCCCTTTGAAATAAATATAGTCATATTTAAAAAGAAAGAAACACACAACAAATCCAGGGTATTTGTATGATGTACTCACACACAGCTATTAGAAATGATATCCACCTTAAAATGGTTTACGTAACTTTTATTGTACTTCCAGGGGGTAGAATAGATTTATGCTTAAATTTTGGAAAACTGCTCACTGATAGAACCATTATAGTAATTGCACTGGATCTGTTTATTAATTTGTCACAATTAAGTCAATAAGAGCTTTACTAATGTCCTATTACTTGATTAGTTTTGAAAGTGATTATGTTAAGAACTCGACTTAATTGGAAGCCTCTCAATTTACAAGGTACATTAAACTCTCAGTAGCATCTTAAGATTATTCAACATATGCAGGTCAATTACCAGTAATCACTGTTTTGTACAAATGCTCCATAAAAACTATAGCATGACATGACAAAGAAGGAAAGTAAGATCTAATTAATAATGCTAAACTCCGATTGACATTTCCAGGATAAAAGGGCAACATGAGCATTCATATAAAGTCTTCCTAAAACTAGGTCTGTTACTAAAAATCAAATAAAGAAAAGCTAGCAAATCTCTACCTTACAGATGAAGAGAATTTGTCATGATTGCTAAATCACCAAATTGCGTTGCCTGTACTCATGCCCAGCTGCACATTAATTTCCAAATTAGTAAATTACAATTAATTCTTATTATTGCTCCATCACTTTTCTCTTTCTAGTTAATAAAAGAGACTGCAATCAATTATTGCTCACTCCATTTTTTAGAGCAGATCAACTACTACTATTACTGCATGAGCAGGAAATATGGAGTGGTTAATGTACACACTGAGATTGGAAAGCCTTTAAAAACTATTGCCTGTAGTATAAATACTTTATATTGACATTCCAATTCCCAAAGATTCATGTAGTTAGTTGAATATTTAAATGATTAACAATAATAAGGGTTGAGAAAGGGCTTTGACACCTAGGCTGATTTCCAAACATCTAATCAAACGATTTCATAAACTTTCAAATTAAACTTTATTAATCAAATATTTGAAAGGTTTGCCCCACACTAAAAACATGAGCCTGGTCTTGAGATTAATCACAGGAAAAATTGATTGCTGCTTCATTAAAAACCCAGGATAGCAAGCTCCTTGAAAAGATTATTCCACTGCTGACCTGTAAAGGCATTGTATGAGTTATGTGTTCTGACTTGTTCCTAATTTAAGTCCTGTACACAGAATACATTTCAAATTGCCACGTCTGATTTGCCACCGATTGTGTGAATACAGTGAACAAAGCTGAATCTGTAAAATACTAGTTCTGCGCCTTTGAAAAACTTAAGATGAAAGCCATTTTGAGTTTGTTGCATTCAAATAACTATAATCGTCCTTAAAATTGTCCTGGTGAGTTAACTGCTTAACCAGTGGGGATGCTGTGGGGGAGAGCAGTGGTCATATTTAACAATCCAGTACGTGGGTTTTGTACCAAGGATCTATCTGCCAAAAACTGAAGAGTGAAGGACTCTTAACAGACTTCCCACACACCACAAATCATTTTTTAAGGGATTTAAGCAGTCCTCTTGGGATAGATTGTCTCTCAGTTGCCTCCATGTCACCTCTGATAAATTTCTGCACTTTAATTACTCATATGCTGTAATTCAGCCTTAAATGTAGGTACTCAAGGAAATGCAGAAAAAAAAATTTCAGCATTGAATCCGTGGTTGAATAGAACCATGGCACTTTACAGCATTCACGTGTCAATTTTCTGCCATCGCCCTACTGGAAGCCCAGCTGAAGCGGTCTGTGGCAGATGGGAATTCATGAAGCAAGACGGTGGGGTGGTGCACAGAAGTCATGAGGACTGTGCAAGCCTGTGTTCAAAGACGGATGTGGTCTGCCCCTTCCTCCAGGGAATTAAAGGACACTGAAAATCTCATTTACCTGGGTATGAACTTCAGTTATGGCCAGAGGAGTGGGAAGAAATGGAAGAGTTCAGGCACCGTGCACCGTGAGGTTCTTCAAATTCTTACTGCCTGACAATGCATGACTAAGAAGCAGCAAAGCGTCCTTTGTTCAGAACTGCTTAAGTCTCAATAAAGGAGGATATACACAAAGTACATTTAAATTAAGTGCTGCTATCCTTATTGTCCACTGGGAATACATAAAGGCCATTAGTTTGGTCAAGCTCCTGCATGCTTGGCATAGATGTAGTGATCTGAAGCTTGGTGAGAGAATGAAATGATCCAGAAGAAGCCTAGGTTCCCTCCTCCTCTCCGGATGGGAGGGTGATCACAGCCTCTTTTCTCTGGCTCTGGAACGCCCTCAGGTATGGGCCCAGTCACCAGCGGCTTAAAATAAAGTTGCTCCGCCCGAGCTACAGGAATGGCTTTTACAGAAATGGCTCTTAGCTTTCTAAGTTACCCCGAAGTCCTTAATTAAAATGCCTTTTTTTCCCCCTCCCCCTATGCTAAAATGGACCAACATTTGCTTTCTAGTCTTACTGGATTAAAAAAAGAATAGTGCAAGGGGAAAAGAGACTATGTCAACTCTTGTTGGGCACTTAATGTCTGGAATTAGCTGCTTTTCAGAAGAAGCAACAAACTGCTTAGAGTTAAGTGAAAATGTTGGATAACTATTAACAAAACTAAATTAGTCACAGACACAGAAACCCTCACAGTCCTCCCTCCTCCCTCTGCCCGAGGACGTTTGGAGTTGGGGGCCTCACTGAGCAGCTCTGAGATTTAAGAATCTACATGGTTCTGATGGCTCATTTCTTATATTACAATGGTCTCAAAGTGTGGTCCTCGGACCAGGAGCATCAGTTTCTGCATCAGCTGGGATCCAGTGAGAAATGCAGATTATGGAGCCATACCAAAAACCTGTCCAATCACGAACTCTGTGGATGGAGCCCAGCAATATGTGTTTGTAACAAACCCTCTAGGCAATTCTTACATACTCTAAAATTTGAGAACTACTGTTCTATTAAAGTTGGATATTTTCAAACCAGTTTTCTAATATTTTTATATTTCAATGTTAAATTGACCATCAATGCGCAGGGAAACGTTTTCAAAGGTAATCGAGAAGAGAAATGAAGCTGGACTCCTCAGGATATACATACTAGACTTAAAGCAGTGAGTCTCAGCCCCAGCTGAGTACTGGAATGGCTGAAGAGGCTTGAAATATGCCAGGACCTTATTCCAAGCCAAATGAAACAGACTGGGGGGAGAGGAAGGCAGCAATAATAGACACTTTTAAATGCCCTAGTTATTCTAAGCACTGGAAAGATTGAGAATCACTGACAGAAAGTAACCACAGCAGTTGGACCCTCAATAGAAGCTGGGCAGCCTAAGAAGTAGGAAAGAGGGCCATGTGAATGTTTACAGCAAAAATATACACTTATTTTCACAGACAAGGTTTGTGCCATATTAATTGAACACGAGCTAATATGTGGGACTTGGGAAAAGAACAATGCATTTCATTGCCTCGCACTCCTCTTAAATCTTATGGATGGAGCAGTCCTTATTTCTAGAGGAGATAATTCACCAATAAACATAATTTTAGAGAGAAAACTGAATTTTGACCCTATAGGCTAATTCAAAACTAGTCTAAAAAATAATAAATGTTTGAGTATGGAGCCAGAGTCCTACATGTACTACATTGAGACATTTTCTCCACACTTCCCAGCTGGTTCTACCAATACCATTTCTCTTCCTGACCTTGAAAATCGGACTTGAAAATGGGTTAGAGGCATTGAATGGCTTAAAAACTGCCATAAAGAGGCATCAAAACCAAATAAGCTTTAACTACATATTATTTTATCATATGTGTGTATATGATATGTACACCTACACACCCCCACATAATTTTATAATGAAAATTGAGAACAAGACCATAAATTAATAATTTCAATTTACATTTATTTCATATCACTTTAAAACGATAAATCTCCTCTTACAATTAATTCATTAGATTTCCACAAAACCTTCTGAGATCATCAGGATAAGTATGATTATTGCTATTATTTTAGTTTAATTTATCAGAAGACAAACTCAGTTTAATGAAATTATCCAAGATCAAGAGCTATACTGACAATGTTAATAAATAGCAGCTTTAACTATGTTACTAATATATAATGTCTGATATTAATAACTTTGTACATGTCTGTATTAAAACCTTAAAATACAGTTATTACTATTTCCAGAAATGTGTAAGTGGCCAAAAGAATTAAAACAGATAAAAGAGGGAAACCCAATTTAATAAAAGATTCAATCAGAAAAAGTAGAAACAGAGTAGGTTAGCTTAAGATGCTTGGAGAGACTGGAACTTCTTTCTTTCCTAGAGTTGGTTGGACTTCTCTTTGAATTCCTAACAGGTCCATACAACATACAAATAAAAGACAGTATAAGACACAGCCCTGATTTTACACTCAGGCTGTATCACTTCTGCAGAACCTTTTTTAGCATAACTAACTGCTATTTTGCTTCAGAGTATTTGCAAATCATTAAATGAGTTTGCTCATGCTAAGAAATGTGTTTCTTGGTTTTTTAAATCTTATTCTTATGATGTTAAAGTATGAAATTGTATCCTGCTTTATCTTAAGATTTGATAAATTTAATAATGTGGACATCTATATTTCAACGGGCAAATAAAACACCAGGAGATATATGGAAAATATTTAAAAAATATTTATCCTAATTAGACTGTCTTTCATAACTTGTGTCTATTAAAACCAACTATAATTAATACTTAAGCATTTTACACCACCAACATAAAATGCAATAGAGGGGCTACTGCTTTTTGTTATAATGTACACAGTACATGCTTCACACAGGATAATCTTTCACTATTAGAAAAACTTAAGCTATGTACTATTCTTAATTAAGGTCCCATTTCAGTTAAAGTAAAGCAATTTGCAACTTAATTATAATAATACAAATTGCAATGTAACTAATGATATAGTGTGTATTTGTGTTGGTAATCAGAGTAGTCAGTAAATAAGGCTTTACAAAGCAGGAAATAAAAACAGGTGAGGGAGTTGTGCTCATTCATCACCTTGCTGACTAATGAGAGCTGGAACGGAGATCAGTCACTTCCAGCAGATTCCTTGATGTGCGCCACCAAAACGCATGCTGTAGACACTTTCACTAACCTAATAAAACCACCAGGCAAGTGTCGCCAAGTGTCAGTTTAGAAAAATCCACAAAGAGAAACAAGTGATAAAACAGAATATAGCTAAAACTAACTCATTTATCAAAAAGGCAGAATAATTATTAGGAATGCCCAGACTGTATGCCCTGTGATAGAAATGAATAATGGGAACATTAACTCTATTATTTTAAATTAAGAACACACTGGAGAACACCCCAAATCTAATAAGTTAACTCTACCTAGGCTTGAATTACATCCAGGAATATGGAAATGGTAAAATGCTTGATTTTACAAACCACAGAGGTGATTTTTCTTCTGTAGGGTGCAGGAAAAGAATGCAGAGGGCCTCCTGTTCACAGTAATAATAAGATCAGACATCAAATTTTGACATTTTCACATTAGAGAAATTGAGTTCCACCAAAATTCTAATCTATAAAAAGGCAATGCTTTCCTTTTAGCAGAGGTGTGATATAACTTATGCATCTTCATTCTACTATCGTATTCCTGAAGCCGGTATGTTAGTTGAATCAGGTCCAGGGTGTAACACTAGGTATCTGTTCAAATTACCACTTGCTATTAAATCACAATTCCGATTAACTTACAACTTACTATAGCAGCTCTCGAATTAAGATTACAGATGTAGCGAAAGAGATAATTATATATATTTTTTTCTGAATAGATTTTGGGACAGAATTCCTAATGTAGCATACGAGTAAATTATTTAGATTCTCTGCTATTCTCAGTTTGTACAAATGCTGAAATCCAATTTGGCTTATTGGTGTTTTGGCTCCAAATGCATCAACCTCCCCAATTCAAACTACTGCTTGCTTTAAATTCAACTTGGGGAGTACTTATTATCTCTCCTTGGCACAGAACATCTTACATTTGTCAATTACATGAGTGAGTGTGTAATATAGTAACATATAAAATATACATTCTGCTTTACCAACCAGGATGTGACTACCCTGAGGGAAAGACCATGTCTGTTATCTTTTTAAATAAAGTGGAGAGAAACAGAAAATCTTTCCCAGGACCTAGCACAGAAACTTCACAGCAGGGACTAAAATAAATGTTTATTTCTTACAAAGAAAAGGTAAAGAAACAGTTATCTTCAGGCAATAATCTGAATACTAGGCAGATGTGAATAGATAACACCCACAAAGTTCACATTTTTTGTTAACATATAGGTGTTGGCAAAGAGCAGCATCCATATTTTCAAAATTGAGAGGAAAGAGAACTATGTTATTACCGATAGCATATTCTATACTACTCCCATTGTAATTATTGCCAAAATTTTCAAAGCCAGTCAACAGTGAGTATGTAGCTCTTCTAAAAAGCATCCTCAAGCACTTTATTCTTATGGGCATCATTCCACAGACACTCCCTTATTCTGAGAAGATAATTAAGAAAATATGCTTTTGTCAGACATATTTTTTCTTCTCTCTTTGGAAAATTCTACTGGTGACAGTCTTCAAAAAATGAGAAAAGAAGCTCCATGCCCGCTGTCTCTTATCCTCTGGCCCATACTGTAAAAATACAGATATTCAGAGGAAACAGCGTGGATGTGCATGTTGACAGGAACAGCACATCCTGAAATGCAGTTATTGCAGATCAAATAGGAAACTCTGTCTTCTTTTCCTAAAGGATATTCTTTAAGGTGATAAATAAATCTCACAGCTGGAGGGAGAATGGATTCAAAGGGACATAAGAAATTTTAGTGAATTGATAGTACCATTAATTTTGCCATGGCTGCTTCTCTGAATTTGGGTAAGTCACTGTGATTTAGTAAATGGGCCTGAGAATGGATAAAATATATAATAAAAAATTCATACAGATAGCCAGGAAGAAATGAGAAGTATTCCCATCAGCTGTCAAAGGGTCACCTAATTTCCTCCAGTTTGACATGAAAACATTAGAGGATACAAAAATAAAATGGCACATTAGTTTTTACCATATACAACTGTCCTGCAATTCTTGGAATTAAAAAATTCTAATGTAAAATACTGTAAATCCAAATAAGTTTTATAAAAAAACATAATGCCCCACTTAATGAGTTTCCAAGAGGTATGGATATGAAAGGGTAACAGGACTCAGTATTTACGAGTTTTGAGAAGTGTTCCTTTATGTGCTGAAACATATCTCCCCCGTACACTAAGGGTAGATTTAACTAAGGAAAAATCCTCTCGGCTGTTAGAAGTAAACAGTAAGTAAAATTAAATAGGCTTTAGAATAATCTAATTTCTGACGCTTATTTTAAGAGAGGCTAGAACTAACTGGATGATATCAGCACCTTACAATAATTGGCTGAACTTTTGCAAGATGTAGGTGTATACCTGTCTCTGCTAGTTTTGGTAGGGCCTCATTTAATTTCATTAGCTTCCAGGAAGCAATAGGCCCTAGCTCCACAGAATCTTGGAGTAGAAGGTTGGAGTGATCGTTCACTCCAGTATTTTAAACTTGGGGTTCTCAGGTTCTAGGTGGGCTCCAACAGTTCTGTCAGCTTTGGGAAACTGTGTAAAAATATGCATACTCAGGAATGTGCATTTTATGAGGAGAGGGCCATGTTTCATCAGAATTTCAAAGTGGCCTATAAACCTGTAAAGGTTCACAAAATAACTACTGAATGAAGTAGCTTAACTGCACTTTACAAATAATCCTGAGGATGGAGATGATCTCTCTGAAGACACCCAGAGTAGCTGTAAAATACCTAGAACCAGGTCTCCTGTTAACCACCTAGCTCAGTGTATTATTATGCCCATATCATTCTTCTCAGAGGGTAAGGAGGAAGAAAAAGAGTGTTAAACGTGCACAGTGTTTTCATAAGCAGGTCTTATTTCAGGTAGCAGAGTTGCTTCTAGGTCAGAATACTATCTATAAATACGAAGTCCAAAGATATGGAAGGTTATTATAGGTGATATACCTGAGCCAAATAAAAAACTCGCGGATCTCAAACAAAGACCACACTGTCTCCAGGCCTAGCACAGACTAACTCTTGCTTTAAGTCCCTGCAGCGTATGTTACCACCTTCAGGGTAACAGAGAAAACCACAGGACCCCAATAGGGAAAAACGGATCCTGAGATATCACATCATATAATAGAGAACTACCTCAAGTTAACATGGCTTAGTTATGTGGTCTCTCCCTGTCTCATTGCTCAACGACACCCCTGCCCCAACCCCGACCCCCCCCACACACTTATTATACACAGTACACAGGTACGGGGTGATTTCAAGGTATAGAAATGTAACATACAAATGAAAACAAAGCATGACATTTAACTGATTTATTAACCAAATAAGTAATTTCATGATTATTTAAGATTAATTTTAGGAAAGAAAGTTACTAAAATAAATAATTAAGAATAAATGTGCAGGGCGCCTGGGTGGCTCAGTTGGTCAAAAGCGGCTGCCTTCGGCTCAGGTCATAATCCCAGGGTCCTGGGATCGAGCCCCACATCGGGCTCCCTGCTCAGTGGGGAGCCTGCTTCTCCCTCTCCCTGCCTCTCTGCCTACTTGTTCTCTCTCTGTATCTCTCTGCCAAATAACAAATCAAATCTTTAAAAAAAAAAAAGAATAAATGTGCATTAATCCTGCCAAACTACCCTGTACATCCTCTTGGTATTTCTAAACCAAGAAAGCTGTTAAATTTGTGTCTATGCAGGGAGCAACTCAGTGGCTCAAATGGTTGAGCATCTGCCTTCTGCTCAGGTAGTGGTCCCTGGGTCCTGGGATCGAGTCCCACATCAGGCTCCTGACTCAGCGGGGAGCCTGCTTCCCCCTCTCCCTCTGCCTCTCCCCCTGCTCATGTACTCTCTCTCTGTCTCTGTCTCAAATGAATAAATAAAATCTTTAAAAAAAATTTGTGTCTATGCATCAATGTGTGTATTTTACTGTATTTACATACAGTATGATGTTAGGCAAATTAATTTCTCTGCAACACAAGTTCCTTATTAGTTTCCATTAGTAAAATGGAGATAACAACAGTATCGACCTTATTGGGTTATTGTGGGATTGAATGTGGTGATACATGCACAGAGCCTAGAACAAAGCTTCATATTTTATCATGATAAATCATCATCATCATCATCATCATCATCACCACAAGGAGGTACATAAACAATTACTTACAGGGAAGAAGGAGTTAAAAAGGAGGCTTAAGATAAAACTGTTTATTGACAAAATGTTCAAGCTGTCATGAAAATTCAAACTACCCCCTGGGAAAATACCAGAAAGTCTGTTTAGCCTAGGTTTACTTGCAGCAAAATTCCCATGGACTTGGCTTAACAGGATTCTCCACCCCAATGGCATGAGAAGGTCAGGTTTATCTGGGTCAGCAGGGCAGTTCCCTTCCCTTCTTTACAACTGTGGGCAGGGCAGCCCAGGTGCTCCCTGTGTCTGTCACACCAGCTCCTTACATGGGAGACCTGGTCAAGGTTCTGGCTCTGCAGTATCTCTGCCAGCAGCTTAACCGAAGTAAGTGCTCTTAGGAATTGGATTCTTTGGAAGTGAAATGCTTTGATGACAATTTTAAAGATAATGGGATGCTCTTGGTATTTTCAGAGAAACACAATGCAACATCACCATGAAATAGTGAAAACCTCAAATCACGTTTGGCTTGGATGACTCTGTTGGGGTCATGCTATCCTATGACAGGAACCCATCTAAGGCTGAGGAACACTGGAAAACGTATAGCTTCCAACACAAGGACAGATGCCAAGACTGCCAATGGTATTGGTCACTGACATCGTGCAAGAAACTATCCATCCAGTTAGACCACAATATTGCATATTCCAACTTCAAAAATATGCTGTTAAAATGAAGAGTTTTACCTTTTTAAATTCAGCAATGCCCAAGGTATTCCAGAGGGAGTATGAAATGCAGGTAGCAATTTTACCCCAAGTTCCACTGCTTTCTTTCGAAATATCTGAAAAGTTAAACAGTTATGTAAGCTACTGTTGTAAGCAAAACAAACGGTATTATACTACCATCTCACATTTGGCACTTATCTACTTTAAAATTTTCTTCATATGAAAAAAATAAAAGTTTCTCAAATTAACAGAATTACCTAGCAAAGCAAGAATGGTCTAGGGGCCATCATGCTGTGGGGGAGTTCATTACCAATCTTGGTTGCACAACTAGAATCATGCTGGGAGATCTGAATAATGCTGATGTCTGGGTTGTACCCCTGAGACTCTAAATTCTATGGGTTGGGGCTTCCAGATTAGAATTTTTTAAAGCACCACAGGTGATGGCAGGTGATTCCAAAATGCAAGCCAGGGGGAGAATCACTGCTGTCCTGGGCTGAAAATTGGGAGAACTGGTCCTGTTCCAACTTCACTTATTTACTAGGGTACAGAGAAAGGAGAAGTTTTAAGAAGACATATTATTATAAGTAACCTCTATGTCCCCTCAACGCTTTGCGGTTTTAACTTCCTCTGATGTTAAGTGTAGGTGAAATGGAAGATACAAAGTGAAATTAGGTACAAATTACGCCGAGAATGTATAAGGAAGATAATATATGCACATAAATATCTAGAATGTAGATAAAATGAGAACTGGTGATAAAATCACCTGGGAGTTCTGATGAGCTCAGTAAGGCTGCACGGTGGAGAGTGCATTTGGATGAGGACTGTGTGCAGCATGTCAGGGGCTAGTGATACTAGAGATTGGAGCGGGAAGTGGGGGAGGCATCCCTGGAGGCATCAGTGTAAACACAGACACAGGCAAGAGGGGGCACGTAGAAGAAATGGAATAGGTCAGCTTGCCTGACCAAAAAAGGAAGGATTACTGGTAACAAGGTCGGACATACATAGCATGGGCCCAAATCATGGAAGGTCATAAATCTAAGGCTAAGAATTTTACTCCGTTCAAATGGGAAAGATTGAAGGTTTTTAAGCAGTCAGTTCACTTGAGCAGATTGTGCTTCAAGAAGAGTAATTAGGGGCGCCTGGGTGGCTCAGTTGGTTAAGCGACTGCCTTCGACTCAGGTCATGATCCTGGAGTCCCTGGATCGAGTCCCGCATCGGGCTCCCCGCTCAGCGGGGAATCTGCTTCTCCCTCTGACCCTCCCCCGTCTCATGTGCTCTCTCTCTCTCATTCTCTGTCTCAAATAAATAAATAAAATCTTTAAAAAAAAAAAGAAGAGTAATTAGATGACATCCATTCACAGTCCCATTGAAGGAAGACCTGCTACTGCTTTCCCTGTGGCAGTTGAGGCAGCAAGCAGGTGCCTTGCCCCTCCTCCTTCTTCTACTGTAGGACTGAGCATGGTGCGCTGGGAACTCAACTATTTCCACTTGCCTCTTCCTTAAATAATGGAGATGTGAGAAAGGCTGGGGAGACCCTGAAAAGCATGGAAAATGGAAACAAAGTCCTCTCCCAGCCAATGGGAAAGCATTCCTTAAACCCACTGTCAAAGAAGTCTTGTGTAGCTTCTCTAGAGGAAAGGGTTCTAGTCCGTAACTCCTGCTCTAAGTAAGCCCTGAGACTCCCCACAGACAAATCCAGGCACTTGGGCTTCCAGACTGAACACACTCCAGTAATGCCAATGTTGATGCTACTTCAGAAACCCTACTCTTTTACATTCTCTCATCTCTTAATGAAAATTAAGAAAGTAATGAGTTTTCATGTAAATTTTTGGTTGACAATTTAGATAAACTAACATTCCTGGTAAACAAATAAGGAACAGACATTTATAGTATAGAGAAAGCACTAGAAAACAGAGGTACCATTTTTTCCCATTCTCTTTAAACTGGACAATTTTCCCATTTCAACAACAGTATATGGAAGGAGAGGAGAAAGAAAAAAATAGATCAAAAGATATATTCTTCCCTTTCTCTGCCTTACCCTAGAGAATTCCAAGTTCTCTTCTACTGAAAGTGACTATCCAATCACAGCCCAGCCATCTGTTGACTTCCTAGTTTCCACTTTTTAAACTGTTAATTAATTAACTCCTTTTCAAGAAACTTACATAAGATGGAAGTCAAACGATGCAATTAAAATACCATCGTGGATATTATAACCATATGGCGTGGGAGGTTAAAGATGCAGGCTTTGAAAAACACAATGCCTATGTTTGAATCTCAGTTCCAACTTTTTCAGATTGGGTAATCTTGGACAAATTCTTACTCTCTGTGCTAAGCTCCCTCATCTATAAAGTGGGGATAACCACAGCATTTGCTATTTTAAAGGTTGTGGAGGGGAATCCGTTTTTATATTGAAAGACCTTAGGACATGTAGTCATCACATTAAAAGGCTAGTTGTATCATGGGGATAATGATAGCAGTATTTCCCTAAGAACTTTTCCTATTTACTGCCTGAAATTCTTGTCTTGGCTTTTATCCCACTGCTGTTTTGGTACCTTCTACTCAGGTTGTGGGGTGTGTGTGTGTGTGTGTGTGTGTGTGTGTGTGTGTGTGTGTGTGTGTGTGTGTGTGTGTGTGTGTGTACGTGTACTGTGACCCCATTACACATATTCTTATCACAAGCATTCATTCTCGAGAGCTAAGTCCTCAGTTCTCATCACCTGTTTGCGTTTCTTAATTTGACTTTCCATGTTAGCTCTAGTCTGTACTTCTACTTGTGTGCTCACATCACAATTTGGGTGTCCTGTTGTCGTCTGAAACTTAACATGTCCAAGATGAAATAATCACTTAATATTCCAGGCAAACTTGCCCAGTTCCATCACTGACACTGTTTGGCCAGTCCCTGGGGCTCGAGAGAGAGCAGGCATTTTGACTACTGATTTATCACTCTTTAGTCATCAATATTGTGTCAATATTCATTTCCCCAAAAAGTTTCATATACAGCTCATTCCATGATATGAGCATAGTCCATGATATGAATATAGTCCTCATTTTCATCACCAGGTATGATGAAATGTCATGATTAAAAAAAAAAAGAGGGTCCTCCTCCTACCTAGTCTCCCATTCTCCAGGATTTTCCCTCCTGTCTCTATTCATCTGTATCTATGTTACTAAATTGTTCTTTTTACCATACAATTTTCTTGTTCAAGAAACATAATGATTCCCTCTTGTCTAAAATATCAGGTTAAAAACTGATATACTGACTTTCAATGACTTCTATGAATCAGACCAATCTATTATCTTCCATTCTCTCAAAGACCACTCTGGCTCCAGCCTGAGCCATCATGGTTTCAAGCACTCATTCAAGTTTGGTCCACTTTAGTTATCTTTTTTTAAAAAAATTATTTTCTGCCCAGCTTTCTTGAGATATAATTGACATGTAACATTATGTACAACATGATGATTTGATTCATGTATCGACTGTGAAATGATTTTACCACAATAAGCTTAGTTCACATCTCGTTTTGCATAATTACTTTTTTTTTTGGTGGTGGTGCCTCCTTAGTATACTTATTTATATAGTTCTCTCACCCTGAAGCACACTTTACTGCCCCTGCTGGCCGATCCACATTCACCCACTCCTCAAGGCTGAAGCCAAGTCCCAACTCCAGGCCTGGAGGAACTCCTGCACTGACAACTGGCATCACACAATGCAGCATTTGATTACAGAAAGCAAGATACAGGTCTCTGTATTACATCCAAGTAATTTTTTCTTTCTAAAAGTAGAGAAAAAGACTTCCATCTCTCCTTCATTGCTTATTATACACATCCAACCCAGATTAGGCCATTTTTTTTTCCAGATCAGGCCACTTTGTATTTAAATTTATTGATATCACCACAGCATTCCTATGAGTAGTGTATGGGAGATGGGAGAATATTCATATTCTCAGTTAACAGATAGGCAACAGCTTGAGGTTTCCTAGTCTGCCTTTGCTGGTTCCCTAGCTCTCTGTATGCCTAGTTCATTCTTAGCTTCAGGAATCTGCTTCCATGTCCCTTTTTATGAGAGGTCTTTCTTAACAACCCCATGTAAAGTTAGCCATTTTCATTTACTGTTCATCATGTCATCTTGTTTATTTCTGTTCCACTATTTATCACATCCCTAATTAACTTATTGTTTATTGTTTGACAATCCCACTAGATGTAAGCTTCACGAGGGCATGGACTATCTTCTTTCTTGTTGTATACATCTATCTAGTATCCAAGGAGAGTAGCTGGTACTCATTAAATGTTCATTTCATAAATGAATGAATCAGTTGAATATTAATAAATATACTTGGGGCACTGTAATGAGAAACCATTGAATATTCTAGTGCTTGTAAAGTACTCCATCCTATTCTATTAGTTTCTATTGTTGGCAAATAATTAATTATGTCAAATATTATGGAGTCTCAACCTTGGGCACAATTACAAAACAGTTGTGGGTGAAACCATTAACATGTTGATGCTTAAATGAAATCATATGTGAGCCTGAGTCAATCCTCATTCTTAATGTTTGATTTGTTATCTCCTCCTGAGATATGAAGAGAGGTTACTTGGAGGAGGAATCCAGATTCTCAAAGAGAACATCTTTCTACCTAAAATGGTGAGTATGTAATAAAATTGCAAACTAGCTTGTAAAGTTAATACTGTTTAAAGAATGAAGGAGAAATGTCGTCAATCATTCTAAAGAACAGTTAAGTTTTAACACCCTGGACATTGTGCTGAAAAGCAAATGATCATAAAAAGCATACTTAAATGGTATTTCAGTGTTCCTTCAAATGGGACAGGCAAGCTGTAGGTAGTACTGGACCCAGCCAGCACTTGGACAGCCAGCGTTGGCTCTGCTATGGTTTCAGTGCGGGATCTGGGTGCATCACTTAGCTTTTCTGGTTCTCGTAATTTCTATTTTCGATTTATAGAAAAACTAGCACTCAGAAGTCACAGAGCTAGTACTAAAATGAGACTGACAAAAAACCAAAACTATTATCATTTTTATAAAGATAGGAAGTGTTAATTTGCCACCAAATTCTTAGTCTTGGTTTCTAGGGTTTACTGGTACTTATATTTGGTGGGGAGGATTTTACAAAGAGAGCAAGAAGAAAAATGACAGTTAATAAAATGCAATCCATGCTGATAATAGAAGATATTTTCTTTTTAAAAAAATGACCATTAAAATTAAATTTTTTTGTGTGTGTGTGCAACTTGCACCAATCAATTTGAGATGGGCAGACATCTTAGGACCCAAAAGGAATCTTCAAAAAGATCCTGCATCAGAGATTCTGATTATATCCATAGCAAAAAAATAAAAACGAATATAATTTGCTGAAAGAAGGGTGGTAAAATATGATGGCATAGCCTCTAAAATAATCTTTCAAGCATGAAGCTAACAAACAGGTTTACATAAAAAAACTTTTATGATCTCAAGTTAAGGATTTCAAAATAACTGCACCAAAACTGTATCTTTTCATTACATTTAAGGAACATCATCACAGTCTTATTGCTGTTTTTGATCAATGTTTAAAAAACTTCAGATTTTAGAATCTATCAAATAAAAACATTTCTCTTTTTACTTTACCCTCACAGATAGGATCAGACAAGGCTGTAAACAAGATGTATGGCTTTTTTTTTTTTTTTTTTGCCTTTCTAGTTTGCAGATCCCCAAAGAACTGTACAGGAATATTTACATGTCAGAGCAAAGAGTAAGGAAAGAAGAAAGGAGTAAGAACAGACAGCTCTGGCTCTGGAAAGAGCCCATTTCAGTTCAGACATGCTTCAGTTGAAGCGCATAATCAATATCAAAGCCTTTCTTCAAATGCTTATGCTGACAACTTCACTGTTAAAAGATCAAACACTAATTCCCCATTAGTAGAAGGAGCATTTACCTATTACTCATTTTCGCTACATAAAGCTTTCAGCACAAGATGCCATAGATATGATAAATATCTTTGGCTGAAAATAACTGAAATAACCTATATATTGTTAGCTGAGTTAATTAACACACATTATATGGGCCAGATTTAATCATTCAACCAATAAGTACTTATTGAGCTACTCTGGCTTTTAAATATAGAGTACAACTGCTAAAGGTTTAAATATTCGAATAAGGATGCATAAAAATTTAGAGCCAGAGGGGAAATCAGGGGTCATCTAGTTCCATAATCTTGGTATACAGATGAAACTGAGGTTCACAGAGGCCCTGTTCGCCTAATTAAATGCTCTGATGTGGGATAGTTCCATACTAGCTGTAGCCAAGGGAATGCCAGCTTCATGCCACCCCAGACGCAAGTAATTCTTCTGATCCAGAGACACTCTCCCCTGTGAGTTTCTTGTAGGTATGTGTGCGCACATCTTTCACAGCCTTTTTCTAATCTTTGCATTCTCTCTGTAATCATTAAAACCCAAACAGGTTTTTCTAAATAATATGAATTATTTGTTGTATTTGTCAAATTACATTACGAACTTAATTTTTTGAATTTATAAATTAGACGAATACTTTTGTCAATTGTTTTGTTTTTCTTCTCTGCGATTCAGTATAATTCAATTTTTAGTCTCTAGGCAATTAGATGAAGAGAGTGTTCTTCATTTTCCTGAAAAATTAAAGCATTAAGATCTCCCCAACTGGATTATTCAAAATACAAAGGGTATGCATGCTCATCTGCCAGGAACCATGAGTCACAATGAAGAAGAATCAATGTAACCGTACCTTAGACTGGATTTTCTAATGTATGAAAGCACACAGTTTAAGTGAAATGAAAAAAAATTCCGGTAAATATAATTTTAAAATCTGGATATAGAATGACCTAGTGAATAGGCATTTTTGACCTAGCTAGCTTTTTAAAAATATTTATTCTAATGAAAAAATTAACAGTGAATTTTTTTAAAGTTTTTTTTTAAAGTGTCCCCTAGTCAAAATGAATAAATGTTGATAAATGAATTAATAACATTGCATCTTGGTACTGATTTTTTCCTGAGGGCTCCAATTTCATTCCCAAGCTCCTGAATAGGGAAGATATTATAAAGTTAAGAGAGCAAGATGAAAAATGGGGAGAAATCCTACGGAGAATTTTAGGCTGTTGTTTAAGGTAGACATTACCAGTATCCATGTGGGCAGAAACCACTGCCGCCTCCTGCTGGAATTGGCCCTACGCTTACCCAGAGCATAAGCCAGAGTCAAAGTGGCCTGGTAACAGGCAGGCTGAACAGGCAATCAGGAGACCTGGGTTTTAGTTCAGGGTCCGCTACTTTTCGGTTCTGTCAGAATGAAGATGGGTCATTTCACTTCTCTAATTTTCTGTTATGTACAATGCGGGCAGTAGACAAGACACTTTCTGAGGTACTTTTCTGCTCCATAGGATCTGGTTTTAAGACTTAAGGAGCACTTACTACATATTTCCCAATGTGATAAAAGCTGTAAGAGAGACACACAAGAAGAAAAAAAAAGATCCTTGATCTCAAGGAGTTTACAACCAGGAAGGCAAGCCGGGCATATAAAACTATATAAACATAAAATATAGACCATAAAACAGTAATATGAACTAACATATAAGTAGAGGCTAAATTGAGTGATACAGGCTCTAACTATGGGAGGAGGACAAAGCGAGAGATTGTCCCAGGGACAAGGTAAGATTGGAGAGGTGGCAGGTGGGTGTTTATTTGGGGGTAGGTATGTACTTGTTTGTGCACACCCTGCATTAATGTGGTGAAGGACAGGAGGTAAAGTAGAAGGGGAGAGGAAGGAGGCTGACAGAGAGCAGGGTAGAGAGGTAGATTAATAGGGCCTCAAAAATGGTAAGAAAGAACAGATGAAATAAGACAAGCTCATTAATCTTAAATATCAGGGACAGAAGTTGAAGCGTTGGGTAAAAGAGCACATCATTGGGTCAAGGAAGTCCCAACACTTACCACCTTAGTGCCTCCTATTTACAACAAGTGTAAGAATTTCTGAATCAGGGCCCTGCAGAATGGGGCAGGGAGAAAGACAGTAGTTCTCACTGGTTATAGAAATTTTCTGAGTTGTAAGGGGCAAAGATACATAAATGACACCACCAAGAAACATTATACTGGCTGTGTGATAGAGGAAAGATCCTGAGAAATAATTAGGGTCCTTTAAAAAACTGTTTCTCAAGAAGAAATATATTTTTTGTACAGATAAATGGTGCAGTATGGGGGCTGGAGAAAGTAAATAGTATGATGACAGAAAGTTATAGGTCCCTCTTCTAACATACATTCAACATGCAAGTTCTAACAGCTCTTGCACTTAGTATTATCCTTAGGTGTACCATACATCATCTTATCTTAGATATCTAACTTCTAAAACATCGATGAACAATAAATAACAGCATAATAGTCCACGCCATTATACAGTGCTCAGAGATGAGCTGTTGAGCTGCTCATTCTACCTCAGTTTAGGTTTAAAAAATGGGCAATTCACCTACATGAAGTTTTGAAAAATATGCAGTGTATTGCTAATAATACTTAATATTAGTTAAGTGTGCCACGTAGTGTGTGAACACACATTTCACATCAAAAAGAAAATACCTTTTTAAAGAAAACATAGTGCTTGCTAAAGAGACAGGAAATTATAAAAACATCTACCCTATCTGGCTATGAATTCTAATAGAATCTGTGGAACCCATAAAGGTTGCTGGTATGTGCTATCATAGTGTTAAAACAGGGACTGTTCTGTTTACCATTACATTTGCAGGTAAATATCACAAATCATTTAAAATATACAAAATCCCAGCTTGGTAACCTTTGCCCAGTAGAAAGATAAGAAGAAGAAAATGACAGCCTCATCTATCCAAGTATGTAGTGATTCCTTGGCATTTTTGAGTTATAAGACATCCTATGGTAGGGATTTTTCCAGATACCGAATCTCACCTCTAAAACACATCAAAATATTTATAGTTTAATCTTTTTATTTGTATTGTCTTTAAAAACACGTTGATCTGTTCTTTTGATTTAGTGAAATGGAGAGAGAGAGAGAGAGAGAGAGAGAGAGAGAGAGAGAGAGAGAGAGAGATCCTGTCTTGCTGACTCAGCATCTGCATCACATGCAGACACTGGGTTGGGACTAAGATCCAGTTCTGTGCCATCTGCTGACAGAGCTGTAAGATCTTGAGCACTCAACTCACTCTGTGCCTCAGTTTCTAAATATGTGAACAGGGAATCATTTTCCCAAATCACAAGATGATTAAAGTGATTAAATGCACACGTGCTTTTTAAAGAGCAATAATAGTTACCATCATGATTGTTCTTTGCTCTAAGATAGTGGCTCCCTCAGGAATAACTGAAGGATATTAGACTTTTTTGTTCATACACTAAATGGTCCAAAAACTGCTGAGCTTTTATGTCTGCTTTCTGTAGTCATATGTTTCCTTCTGTTTTTAGCTATCAGTTCATTACAGTAAAGACCTCTCAATGTTGTAAGTGTATTTGCTCTCCTTCTAAACTGGTGACTAATTTTGTAAACAGTTGTCTGTACCAGAGCCTGAGGATAAGTCAAATGTTTCTTCCATGTTTCTCTTACGGTGAAGGGCATGAGCTTCTGGAAATGTGCTCTTTTTGTCTCAGGTGACTGAATTTGAACTATTAACTCTATAGGTGTGAAAAAGACGTGAAGTAGTACATTACTCAGCAGTCATAGTTTGCAAATTTGCAAAGTGAACAAAACATCTATGTCTACATAGGTTTTGTTTGCTTTTTAAAAAAAAATATAAAATGTAAGCTACTCTGTTTTCCTTCTAGGCAAACGTAAACCCATCTAGTTCTACATCTAATCCCATTAATCTAGTGGTTTTGATTTGATAACCCTCCTTTATCATATGAAGGATACCTCTAGATTGCCTTTGGGCACAGAGTTCATAATTAACAATGTCAGCTGATGGATGAACATTTTCAGTTATCAAATGCTGATGTTGCTGAACAAAAAATATGGCAGCCGTGCTATTTTTGTTTTACGTTTGTGCCCCCCTAGCAAGTTGATTTAATTTCTTAGCCTCAGCAGCCTCATCTGTAAAATGGATAACCATACCTTTGCACCTGAGAACTCAGAAGTTCCTTCTTGTTCCCCATTCCTTTTACCTAACACCAAAGTTAAATTTTTAATTTTTCTTATTTATGATACAATGGATATATTCTCATTATTGAAAAATCACAGACAAAAGAATCCCATTAATCCTAGCCACTAGATACAATGACTGTTAACATCTTAAGTATCTATCCTTCTAAATGGTTTTATTTTTGAAAAATGGCATTATTCCATATATAATATTTTATAATGTGTTAAATCCATCCACAGCAACTCATTCTACATCAAACACAACATTCTATATCAGAGGCCAGCAAATATTTTCTGCAAAGGGTCAGATAGTAAGTGCCAGCTACATACTCTCTCTCTCAGGGGTTTTGATTTTTTTCTTTTCTAATCCTTTAAAACGTAAAAACCATTCTTAGCTCGGGTAGTAAAAAATAGGTCTCAGGATCAGTTTGGCCAGAGTGCTGTCTTTTGCTGATCCCTGTTTGATATAAATATATACATTTCTATAACATCTTCTTAAAAAAAGCTACATAGTATCCCAGTGTGTAGCTATGCCAGAACTTAGCCAGACTCCTATTCTTTGACATTTAGTTTCCATTGTCTTGATATTATAAACAGCAGTGGAATGAACATCCCTGTACATACTTATTTGTATACATGACTTACTTCCTCAGGGTAAACATTTGATTGTATACATGACTTACTTCCTCAGGGTAAAGGTTTGAAAGCAGAATTTCTGCTCAGAGGCCTTTCACTCATTCATTCACTCACTAAGGAGAGATGTGGAATCAGAGCAGTCATAGACAAAATGTAAATGAATGGGTGTGTCTGAGTTTGCCACCCCTGTGATACATTAACTTTACTGAGAGCACCTTAAATGTTTTTTTATTATTATTTTCATTATGTTATGTTAATCACCATACATTGCATCATTAGTTTTTGATGTAGTGTTCCATGATTCATTGTTTGCGTGTAACACCCTGTGCTCCATGCAGTATGTGCCCTCCTTAATACCCATCACTGGGCTAATCCATCCCATCCCCCCACCCCCCTCCCCTCTAGAACCCTCAGCTTGTTTCTCAGAGTCCATAGTCTCTCATGGTTCATCTCCCACTCCGATTTCCTCCCTTCATTTCATTTACAGTAAGAGGTTTTAAAATATTTTCATTTATCCTATTACATGCCAATGCTACATGTTTTAATAGACCCGCGATATTCTTACACGACCATAAATAATTCAATGCCTGTATTAATGACAATCATCATCAGAATATCAAAATGTTACATAATTCAATACTTTTCTATTAGAAGAGCTTAAAAAATCTCAAACTGAAATAATCTGGGAGTCATTTCCTTTTTAAAATACAAACATAATAACTAACAGGAAACATAATTTATCTTGTCCACTGTGGCCACTCTTGCACTATCGAATGCTATTTAAAGCTATTACACACACACACACACACACACGCACACACACCTCAACATAGCTGAAACTTTCCAAATTATAAACTTTCAGAAAGCAACCTCTTCTATAATTGTGACCTTTAAAAAATGTCAATTCATTTATTCAACAAATATTTATTGAGTGCCTATGTAGTACATGCCAAGTTGCACAAGGCACTTGGAATATATAAGTAAATGAGACAGCTGTGGTCAGTGATTCATAATAACACTTGTTTTTGAAGTGTAACTCTGGAAAAATGTCCACAGAGTACAGTAGGATTTGATGATACACAGGAAAGGATCAAGTAATAACTTCCATTTCTTCTCCAAAAAGAAAAAGAAGAAGAAAATAATATTGTTGTGAGTACTGCACAAGATAGTAGACAAAACCTTGCCATCAGCCTGACCATTAAAATCAGTGAAAGTATCAGAGATATGTAGATAGACAACTATATAAAACTATAGAGAAAATCATCATTGAGGTGTTTTTAAAGATCTTACATTCAGCTTGAGCCAAAGCAGACTTCCCCCAGTATGATCTATCTATGTATAGTATATATACATCTTTTCTTTTGTGATTGGACAACATCTTGAAGGTTATCATTCAGATGGGAATCACCCTTTGTAGCAAAGGAACTGATTAGACCTGTTCAGAAGAACTACGTCTAACACAAAGACCAAGTTAGTAGCACCTTGTGTTTAAAAAATAGAACTCACAAGGAAAAACAAGTACTATGTGATATCATTATATGTGGAATCTATAAAGGCTGAACTCAGAGAAACAGCAGAGTGGTGGCTGGCCTGAGGGCTAAGGGAGAAAAAAGGGTGCGGAAAATGGGGAGATGGTGGTCAAATGGTACATACATGCTTCCAGTTATTAAGATGAATAAGTTCTGGCTACCTAACGCACAGCATGGTGACTGTAGTTAACAACGGTATATTATACACTTGAAAGCTGCTAAAAGAGTAGATCTCAAATGTTCCCCCCACAAAAAAGAAATGGTAACTATGTGAGGTGATAGAGGTGCCAACCAATGCTACTGTGGTACTCATTTCCTCAATACATAAGTGCACCATCATGTCATAAATCTTAAACAATGCTGTAAATCAATTACATCGCAATAAAGCTGGATGGGAGGAGGCAGAAAGCATGACTCAAAGTTCTGAGGTAAAGCATGGTGGAGAAAACATGGCGTTCAAGGATAAAAGAGGAGTAAAACAGAAGTGACAGAAGACGCCCTGTAGTCCTAAGTCCAGTCTAAGGGCCAGGCAGTAGACCTACAGAATCAAGGTGAAAAAGAAATGGAGTCAAGCTCCTCTAATATAAAACGAGGAGTGATGCACTAGATAAAAACTTGAGATGAATGCTGAAAATTTCATCTGTTAACAAAATAGAGTGAGAGTGGAGTGCTGGAACTTTGACCCTAATTTTAGTCACTACAAGGCAGTACTGTTGAAGATAAATGACTGAGACCCATGGGAAATGGCAACTATCTTTTTTTTAGGGGTTGTAATAAAAGAACAAAAACAAAAATTCTGGCAAATTCTGACATGGATCTTGGACTTTGAAGGAAATAAGATTTCAAAAGACTTTAAAAATCTTAAATTAAATATTAGAGTAATGACAGAAATTTGTGTCACCTATTCTTCTGGGATTATGAGGGCTCTTCTATTTGCTTTATTTAACTAGAGTTTTCCCTCATATAAATGAAACCCCAACTAACTTCTGCTCCATTTGATACAATGTTTGTTAGATTTTAGGAAAGGAGCTTCATCAGAATTCCCCAAAGAGGAAATGTTTCCCTCAATATATTTGATATAGTAAATTAGGACAGGGTTTCCTAAACAATGGTGACAGCCAAATCTGGATGTGTATTCTCTTCTTCTTTTTTTTTTTTTTTTTTTTTTTTAAGGAATCCTGTTGATTGCAAGAGGTTTCATGGTTCGAGGTCAGTGGTTCTCAAAGTGTGGATGGAGTTCAGGCTAACAGCATCAGCATCACCTGGGGACTTGCAGGAAGTGCAAATGATCAGACTCCCATCTAGAACTACAGACAGAAACCCTGGGAGTTTAATAAATCTGTATTTAATAAGCCTTCCTCTGGCTCTGGATAAACAGTCATTTGAGAAGCACAGAATCTAAGTGGACCCAGGTAATTCAATAAGAATGAGAAATAAATTGATTGGAAACAATACTTTCATCCAAATATTTATGTAACACCACAGGTATTACACGGTTTCTGCAGTGAACCAAGTGAAAATCTTTAATAATCTTTAAGTTTAACAAATTGCACAAGAGGTATTAAGCCACATGACCCTGAATTCACAGTTTAACAGCCAGTCCTCCGTTTGCTGTTCGCCTGATATTTAAGAGCAAACGGGACAGTCAATTCCTAAATGAATGGCAGTCATCACTGCATAATTTCAGTCTTACGTGCTTGCCGCTGTGGTTTAGGAGTTTATTTTACTGTTAGTCATGTCTCTAAGTCACGTAATAGCATTAGAATGGAAAGATATGGTCAAATTTATGAGGCTGAGAACAAACCTCCTGTGAGTACTTTATACCACATTGAGAATCTAATTACTGGTTCACAACACAGCATTTATTAGTTTTTTCTCCCTTCATACAGACTCTGTTGCAAATCAGCCCACAATAGTACTCAGTTTTGAAGGGACATTTATATGTAAAGTCTATTTGTGGTAGTTCACAGGTAAAATAACCCTGTTTTAGCATAGGACTAATCATACATGGTTAAAAACATAAAAGAACCACAGTTATCTTCCACAGTGAGAGCTAGGCCAATGTTACAGATCAGGAATAATGTAATTGAGAAACATTTGTAAAATGAGGCATGTCTTATATTAATGGTAGGAAGAAGATTTATGTACAACTTTCTTAAGATATATTTTGGGCTTCTTTTCATTAAAGTTCTTAACAAGGAAATCAGCAGGAAAGAAGGGGAAACCAGTGGATATTTGTAAATATTTCTTGATGTCTAGGTCCCTCAGCAAACTTGGAAAATTTAAACACGTAAATCTTTAAAAAAGTTTCCTGAGGCCTTTCTACAGGATAAACTTCATGTAGCAATGACTGATTAGAATACAAAACTGGTGGTGGTAGGGTGGTGGTAAGATCAACATATTGGTTTTGTGCTGGTTGAATAAATTTTTACACTTAAAAAATCATAATACAGACTTTCCACTAGGGAATGCAAATGTATTTAAATAAAGTAATCACACAACTAATTTTCAATCACAGACCACATGCATTTCAATAAAGTGGACTGCAAATCAAGTATCTTGAGGCAGCTCCTTTTCTCCCTGTGAGTTTCCTTCTTTCTTTCCCTTTCCTCCTTTGCTTCCTTGCCTTCCTCCCTTCTTTCCTAAACATCTTCCTCTTTTATAGGTCTTGCAATAAAACACATTTATACTGTGAACTGATAACATTTCAAGATATAAAGAATATAAAGAGATTTCACTCCAAGTTATCTCTAACATACTAACTATATTAGAAGTGAATATCTATACATAAACCATAAAATCTGAACAACATCCTCTGTTTATATTACTGTCCATACTAGGATGATGACCTCTGTGAAAACATAATCATTTAGTGAGAACACCCAAGTTCAGGGATGCCAAGAATGAGGATGTTTAAGTAGGCTTTCAGCCATATAACTTCCCAAAGACAGAACTGCATAAATGATTTTGGCCAAGTAGTAATAGCTGATGTTTATATAGCATTCAATATATTCCAGTGACTCTTCTGCATGTCTACATCTAAGTCACTTAATCCTTTAAACAAGCTTCTGAGGTGGGAAAGGTTATCATCCCTCATTATGTTCACACAAAGCCAGAAAAAGGTAGAGCTGTGAGTTGAATGACCAAGTCTGGCCCTAGAGTCCATGGTCTTGATCATCATTGCTCCATGCTTCTGAAATCAAGTTTCAGAACAACTCTGAACAAAAGTAACATGTGTTACAAGAATGAATTAATGAAAGGATTGCTTAGTGTTCTCTATACAATATATGTTAATCACAGTACATACTATTAAGTATACAGTTGCTAATGACTTGAAAATTTACTATCACACCTAAAAATGGTAAATAAAAAATTGTTTTGGGTTATTTGGGTGATCCGTTTTATAAAGTAAAAAGATGAACGCTGTTATCAAAATACCTCTTCAGCACTTTAAGACACGTAGAATATTTATATATACTTTATATTTCAATTCTGCTTGTTTTATGTCTGAAGTATAATCTACAATTTATAGCTGTCAAGCTAACTCAAAAAAATTAAACATTCTTTTAGAGAGAGAAAGAGACCCAAAATAGATTCCAAGATCCAAAACTGACTCTCCTTCTGGGCAATTTTTTGGTTATTAATTTATTTAAAAACTTAAATTCTAAAAACACACAGAGATACAGACACCCTCCTCACACACACATACAAAATGTATATAGCCTAGTGTAATATCATAAGACACACATCCTAGTAATTACCATCCAGGTCAAGACACAGGATTTTGCCAGCCCCACAAGAGGCTCTCTGTATGTTCCATCTCAGCCACAGCTCCTTCCTTCTCTCCAAAAGTAACCACATCCTGGTACTTGTTCTATTTCTTTATCAACCAAGTGTTCATCCTTAGACTTAAAAAAAAAAAAAGCTACAGTTTTAAGCCCCTTTATTTTTATTTATTTTTAAAGATTTATCTTTTTAGAGAGAGAGTGCACACGTGCATGAGTCAGAATGAGCATGGTGGGGGTGGCGCAGAGGGAGAGGGAGAGAGAGAGAATCCCCAAGCAGACCCCCAGCTGAGTGTGGAGCCTGACACGGGGCTCGATCCCAGGACCCCAGAATCATGACCTGAGCCGAAGTCCAGAGCCAGCTGCCCAACCGACTGAGCCACCCGGGTGTCCCTTAAACCTCTTTTAAACCACAGACTCTCCCTTTTCCCTTTTCTTTTCCTTCTAATTTATCTGGACAAATTTCAGTTATTTGAACAGTAGGAACCACATTGTCACATGCATGTGTAGTACAGTTCAACATATTCTTTTCTCTGTATTTTTGACAAACTGGAAGCTGGATCCAGAGACTTGATCCCTTTGGCCAGACTCAAGGTGATATATTCTTTTATCAGGAGGCACATATGTGGTTTGCTCTCCTTTTGAGAAATTAGCAGCTGTTGAAGATCATGGCCTAGATCCATTAATTCCTCAGGGGTTGTAAAAATGGGTGATTTTCTACTTTGATCATTTTAATTTTATTAACAAATAATTTTATTAAGAGACGATCTGCTTATCTACTACTTGGTGACCAGTGATACAGTTCATACAGAAAGGGCAAGATAAATACTTTCTTTTCCTTTATCAATTTTAAAGGTCCTAAGTTGCCTCTGTCATTGTTTTGAAGGTGATGATCAACTGTTTTTGCTTTTTTTTTTTAAGATTTTTTTATTTATTCATTTGAGAGAGAAAGCAAGCAAGAGCATGAGCAGGGGGGAGGGGCAGAGAGAGAAGCGGGAGCCCGATGTGGGACTCAATCCTAGGACCCTGGGATCATGACCTGAGCCATTGGCAGATGCTTAACCAACTGAGACATCCAGGCGCCCCTGTTTTTGCTTTTAAATATCAGTATGAACTTATTCATTTATTTATTTTATTTTTTTATTTTTTAAGATTTTATTTATTTATTTGAGAGAGAGAATGAGATAGAGAGAACATGAGAGGGGGGAGGGTCAGAGGGAGAAAGCAGACTCCCCGCCGAGCAGGGAGCCCAATGCGGGACTTGATGCCAGGAACCTGAGATCATGACCCGAGCCAAAGGCAGTCGCCGAACCAACTGAGCCACCCAGGCGCCCCTGAACTTATTCATTTAAACACACTTTTTGGTGTGTTTAACACCTATCTGTTTAACAGATTAATGGCTTTAATCTGTTACATTTGTAATTTTTACTAAAACAAAATTCTCATATTTGCCAGTGGAAGCCTCTTTTAAGTTGGCTCTTGAGCCCTTTTGACATTATTGTAGTAGTTTTTGTTATCTGGTTTAACGAAATGTTTCAAACTAGTCTTGTGCATTTTCTATTTTAGCCATTTCTGCAAGAAGCCCTGGTTAGTAAGAAATAGGAATTTAGGACCCAGTCTGATGCTCATGACCACTGAATTCATCATTATTTTTAGGCTTCTTCAGGCCTTAAAAAATGTGTGTTATACAGGTACACATACACCTACATAAATGCATATTTATGTATTTTAAGACAAAAATATCTCATAAGTTCCTACTAACATTTCCAATTAAAATTCAGAACTACAATGTTTTTCTTTTTAACACTTTCATCATACAATTTGCCTATTTAAAGTGTACGTTTCAGTGGTCTTAGTATAGTCACACTAAATTGATTCACCCCAATAAATTTTAGAACATTTTTATCACCCCTAATAAAGAAACACCATATCCATTAGCAGTCACTCCCCATTTCCCCCCAATCTCTTCAGTCCTAGGCAACCTCTAATCTACTTTCTGTCTCTAAAGATTTGCCTATTTAGGACAGTTCATAAAAATGGAATCATACTATGTGGTAGTTTGGTTGACTCAAACTCATTCTACAGTGGAGTCACCAGGAAGGGCTTCTGGAAACAATATTCTCTAATTTCTTGCATGTTGATAATAGTTCACCTGTATCCTCTGCACCTGAAAGTTGGTTTTACAAAATATCAAGTCCTTCTTTCTGATTCTTGCTACAGCTGCCAGAATTCCCCTTGAGGTTGCTATTAAAATGGGATATCTGTTTATAATGGAAAGCAATCTGCATTCGAATTTTGGGTAAGGAAGGAATTAAGACTGTAACTATTCCATAAGAATCATGTTCCTAATTGCCTCTGTGTCTATAGCAGTTCATTGTTTTCTTTGCAGTGCTTCTCTGCTTTTTAGCATTTCTCTTCCACAGAACACAAGGTTTTTCCAGGGCATGAAGATGTCCAACTTTCCTACTCAGGGATTTACATATCTGGACTGCCTAAGCCTTGTATAACAGAAAGCATAAATATATTACACCAGAAGCAGTCATTGTGTTTACACTCAAAAAGGAGTTAAGAAGATCTGAGATATGGGGAGAAAACTTCCACCACATCCCTCTTCCAATTTACACATTCTGCAAACTTGAAAATCAATGTATCATAGTTCTAGAACACTGGATTTAGAGGATGCTTAAAAGACATTACCCATTTATTTTAAAACAATGAAGAAATCTGAAAGTGATAAAAGGGCTTGCTCAAGGTAAAGTCAATATCCAAACAGGATTTCAGATTCTAAAAACAACATTCTTTCCACTCCCTAAGAGCTACTTCTTAAGTTTATTAGATGGACAACTCCAGTACAATGAATATTTCGAATAGCTCATTTACAAATTGTTTATCTAAAGGCTCAAAATCTGGCAATTTCCCTTACAAATACAATTTTAAGTAGTGAGAGGCTCAGGATCACTATAGAAAAGTCTACTCCCATTACAGACAAGTAAATAGCCCATAGCTGGAAGGAAAGGCAGAGTTTTCAGGTGAGGAGAGAATCAAGTGAGAAAAGACACTGTTGGCTTTTTATCACATCTGCAGATACTTTAAACATTTTTTTAAAATTTTATTTCAGAAATACAGAAATTTCCAATACTTATGTGCCCATAACCAGGCTCTATCAATTCATATCATATAGTCATATAATCACAATTGTTTTGGATTTTAAAAAATTAAGCAAAATAGTTCAAGTTTTAAAAATATGTTTGTTAATCACCTTGGGTTTCCATCAAAAAGTGAATCTAGATTTTGATTTGAGAAGCCTCAGAGTGTCTGGTAGACTGAATGCTCTCCTCTTTATAGTCACCTCCTTTATCTCTCAAACAAGGTTTTCTTTTTCCCCTGGCTCACTACTGAACAGCCTTTCTCTTTCTTCTTCCTCAAACAAGTATGCATGGCTTTTGAAGTTTCTTAAGGGATATTTACTGCTGTAACAACAGGAGAAAGGCTCTCTGCTATGTCTTCCCTAATACCTTCTTTCTTTTTTTTTTTTTTTTTTAAAGACTTTATTTATCTGACAGAGAGAGAGACACAGCGAGAGAGGGAACACAAGCAGGGGCAGTGGGAGAGGGAGAAGCAGGCTTCCCGCCGAGCAGGGAGCCCGATGCGGGGCTCGATCCCAGGACTCTGGGATCTTGACCTGAGCCGAAGGCAGACGCTTAACGACTGAGCCACCCAGGCGCCCCCTAATACCTTCTTTCAATTAGACCCTGTAGAGAAAAACAAAGTCACATATTGTGCCAAGTGCCTCAGTGTTCCCAGAATTCTATGTTAGTAATGAACACAAACTTTATTAATAAATCTATACACTCAACAAAAATAATTCTACTGTTTTGTCTTGTAAATGCTTGATGATGGAAAATGCAGAGAGCTCCCATTCACATATATATTTCTTTAGAATATGGAATAGTCTACACACTATTTTGTATCACACATAAGGTTGATTTGTGTGTGTGTGTGTGTGTGTGTGTGTGTGTGTGTGTGTATAACAAAAAAGTCTTGTTACTATAATTAGCCCTTGTCTTTTTATACTGCTTTGATAATTCAAAGACTAGGGAGTTGGATCTGAGACTGTGCAAGAGTTTATGACCAATCTGTTTACTTAAGCTTTGAGTCACCTCTATCTCAATGTGAACTGAGGATAATATTAACATCAAATAGATGTTGTTGTAAATAAACCACTACCTGAAATGGAAATCTATAAATTGACTATAAAGAGGGAAATTCAATTATCACTGAGTAAAGTCATTTTCTTTATGAAACAGATGTCGGAAAGGGAAAAAGGTGACTTTCAAGACTTTACAGGCTGGATTCTTGTAAGAAAAGTAAAAAAAAATTAAATCTAAAGAGAGGCTAGAACAACTGAATCCTGAGTAAGTTTAGAGGCAAAAATTTGGTAATGATTTTATTTCCCCAAGTCTATTGTAATTTTTAATATTTTTCTGATCATAAGATTATTAACTAGTTCATCATCGAAAATCTGGTAAGTACAGAAAAACAAAAGGGCAGAAGATCATATACCAATCAGAAGCAAATATTATTTATATTTAAGAAGTTTCTTATGTAATCATTCTCTGATCTCCATAGCTGAACTCATATCATACATGAAATCTTGTATTTTGCTTTATTTATAATATCAATAATTGTCCATGCCATTAAATAAATGAACAAGAATAAACTGTAATGGCTGCACAGTATGCATTCATGTGGGCATTTCGCGATCTGTTCCATCATTCTCTTACTACTGGATATTTGAGATGTCTCCTATCTAATGAATACATAAAATATATCCATTAACTGCCTTAGACATAATAAGATTTTGTTTTGGATTAGTTCCTTTGGATAGATTCCCCAATGTGGAATAACTGAAGCTAAATAAGTATCTTTATTAAGGATCTTCTTATATGCATATACTTGATAGCTTTTCAGAGCAATTATATCAAAGTACATTCCCTTTGGCAATGCCTGAGTGAATTTTTACCCTACTCTCACCAAACTGGGTATTAACATAGTTTTTAGGTTTTGCTAATTTGATAGCAAAAAGGGGAGGGGGCAGGGGAGTTGAAGGGTTGGTATTTCACTCTGAGTATTTATAAAGTAAATTACTATTCTGCATCTGTCTGAACATGGAGGAAAAGCACTTAAGTCAAACTAGTGGAAAGTGAAATGCCAGGCACTGGTGAAATGAGATTGGCAACACTTGAAAGTGTGAGAACTGCTCATTTATCTGCATACTAATTAAACTCTATTATTTGAGGTGGCACCTTGAAATTCCACAATGGATGGACCCCCAGGGAAAACCCTTAGCGGAATGCCAGGTCACTGGATGTAATTGCAGTTAAACTGTAGGGGCCCCAGTTTTAAGTCTTGTCTTTTGACAACAGTTAACAGAATTAAAGGAAAACGTTCTAGTAAATGCTGGTTCACTGCAAATCTTTAATGATTATGATAAGTAGATATCTTAATCATTTTCTTGCAGTTACTTTTATGATATATGACAATAAATCTGAGTTTTCCTTCCTCTGTTTAGTGACTACAATAAAAAAAGCAAATAGGCAACAGGACTCCAAATTTTTATTCATAGTCAGGAGAAATGTATTGAAGTACTGTCAACATATGGTAGACTTATGAGCTATTTTTAAATCCTTTTTGGAATTCTCTAATTATATAAAAGCATTCCAACTGTATTGGTAAACCTTCACAATTTATGTCTGTTATTAAAGCCAGAATATTTTAGTTTTATTTGAAATGATTAGGTACTACTTTTCTCCTTCCTATTTATCAGAAAATATTCAAAAATTGAAAATATGATTCCTTTTTCTAAATTATGTAGATGTACATTATTCAGTGCTCTCAAATACTGCCATCCTCAATACATGCCTTACTTAAGAAAAAGTTGAATGTATACCTTAATCATTACAGTGTCACACTGAAATACAGACATAAATTTTATCAACATTTTGAACTGTAGTTGATGCTAATTCAGAGTAAAAAGAGAGATTGATGCTAAAAATCACATAGATTTTTTTTATATATTGCAAGGTTTTGGCTTCATGTAGTCACTGGAAAATGAGAAGCATTTTATTCTACTGATGAAGAAGGTGAGGGAATGAAAACGTGGAGAAGGAAAATAAGAATGCAACTAAAGAACTATTTGGAAAAAAATTCAAGAACTTTGTCTCTGGTTTTGGAAAATGACATGAATACAATGAATAAATAATTTCAAACACAACTTGAATAAAATGTTATAATCTCACAAGTGTTAGGAATGTATCGCACAGTTTGGTTTTCATACCTTAATTATTTTTTGTTGTTCAGAAAGTGAAAGATTTCATAGGTTATAGAAGATTGTTGCTGGCTCATTATATGAAGTTTAGATGTTGAAAAAATGAGCAATTTTACATTTTTCTTACTCATACAAAAAATGAGTAAGATAAAAAGATTGTGGTACAAACCCTGGCAACTCTGGTTTTGGGAATACTATGTGGGCAGGGTCATGAAGCAGAGAGAACCGGATCTAATCCCAGTTCATCACCTCCTGTATGACTCAGGCATCAGGTAAGCCTCAGTGTATCTACAACATGGAGATTATGCAATTTCTCCAATACAGATATTGGCACATGATAAACCCTCAAAAAACAGTCTTATTACCACCATTATCATCACCACCACCATCTTCCTCCTCTTCTTGTTCATCCCAAAGTTAAGAGAAAAATCTATCATAAACTCAACTCTCAAGTTCCTCTGGAATGTTCTTTTCTCCAAATCTTCAGTGCTGTCACTTAGGTCCTGGCTCCAATTCAACCTAAAGGAGACCTCATCATCCTGCCCCTCTCTCTATCACTTTTTATCTCACAATTGTCTTGCATTTTCTTCACAGCACTTATTGCTATCTGAAATTATCCCATGAACCAAATTATCATATTATATCACTAATATGTACATTACATGAGAGTCAGAATTTTGTTGAATTTGCTCCTTGCTGAATCCTCCAGAGACAAGAACATGGCCTGGCACATAATAGATGCTCAAAATAATCATAGATGGCACATAATATTTGCTGGATAAAGATGTGAATCATAAGTGACTAAATGTGTTAACAGCTGTGTGCCTGATGAGATGACAGAGCTTTAAGGTCCACTATAACCGAGTTAAACTCTTCTTCTAAGCCTAGTCATAAAGCATTAGATAGTCATAAAGATTAGATAGCAGAAACTCAACATAAATGCTACAGTTGTTATCTCTATTAGCAGTTTAAGCCTAAATTGAGTGATAGGTGTACTTTCTAGTCAACCAGAGGAAGTCTGTGAGAGAAAACTAAAGTCAGAAGCCCCTATTTAATAGTTACATACCACGTTAGCCATAAGAATTGAGACACAGAAGTTAACAGTGATTTATAAATTAGAACTGTGGCTATTATTATATCAAGAACTTAAAAAAATCTATTAAAATAAGATCAAACAAGTAAATGCCTCAACCAAATGGAATTTAAGAGAAAAATGTGACCATCTACTCTGCTTATGTGGTCTAACCCTGACCTTCTACCTAATGGCAAAAATGAAAAACAGAACAAAAATGCTTAGAATAATGGGCTGTGAAAAAATGCTTGTATTCTATGCCTATACCATAAAGCTCTTAGATTTCCTCATTTTTTAGGACCCTGGAATTAATCACTATTTGTACTGTTTTAGAGGAACTGGATACCTCAAATTAAAAAAAAAGACCAATTATTAAGTTAAAAACAAACATTACCCTCAAGCCTTACATTTATTTTATCATCAATGTAAAAGTATTTTCAGTTAAGTTATAAGATGAACTGTTTACTTTCAAATGTACAATTAATGGTAGCATATTCAGCTATATCAGCAGATCTCTCTTAGAGGCACTTCATAATGTAATAGAAATGGATTCAGTTACTACAATGGTTAACTCTACAATTTGTCAGAATTTCTAAACTGTTTTAAGGAAAAAAAACTTAAAAAATAATACATAAACTATAAATCCACATTATAAAAAGGTAACACAAGAAAGCCTTGTAAATGAAATCTTTAGAGGACTTAAAGAAGGCACCTGCTACAAACCAAATGTTTGTGTCCCCCCAAAATTCATTTGATAAGTCCTAATACCCAATGGGATGGTATTTAGAAGTAGGGACCTGGGAGATGATTGGGTTGTGAGGATGGAGCCCTCATGAATGGGATTAGTGGCCTTATAAAAGAGACCTCCCAAGAGCTCCTTCACCCCTTCTGCTATGTGAGGACACATGGAGAAAATGGCTCCCCGTGAACCTGAAAATTGGTTCTCACCAAACAGTAAATCTTCCAGAACCTTGATCTGGACTTCCCAGCCTCCAGAACTTGGAGAAATAAATGTTTGTTGTTTGGAAGCCATCTGTCTCTAGTATTCTTTTGTAGAAGCCCAAATGGACAATGATAATACCTAAATCCCCAAACCATACCAATTTTGCCAAAGCAAATTTTTGTAAATAAAATAGTTTCATACACTAGGTAAGATATAATTTTAAAGAAAATCCAAAATAAATTCACCTCACAATGATCAAATTTACTGTATTTATCATAGATAAAATTTCATCTAGTTGTAGTTTAAAAGAAACAACTCTGCATAGGTATATAATAGGTGCATTAGATCCAACTAATTAGCTAGTATGTGTTGTTTATATATCTACTGCCAACTGTAATCATCTGTACTAACTTCTTAAGACTCTAGAGTCACGAATGTTTGTGCAACAATCTTAAATTTAAATTTCATATTCTGGGGTGCCTGGGTGGCTCAGATGGTTAAGCGTCTGCCTTCAGCTCAGGTCGTGGTCCCAGGGTCCTGGGATCGAGCCCCGCATTGGGCTCCCTCCTCAGTGGGGAGCCTGCTTCTCCCTCTGCCTCTCTCTCTCTCTCTCTCTGTCTCTTATGAATAAATACATAAAAATCTTTAAAAAAATAAATTTCATATTCTGTGAATATTTCCCTCTTTTTTGTTTAAACAGCATCCTTTGTTCAGTACATATTTTCATACACATTTATGAATAGAATGTAAACAGTGTTTATATCTTATCAAATTTAAAAATAAGTTCACTGATGCTTGGCAGTTTTCTTTAAAAGACTGATTTGTACACTGGATTTTTTTTTCAATTAAAATGTATTACACAGTTAGCCATGCAGATAGATTCCAGCAAATTCCTCCTTAACCACTTAGTCTTGTGATGTTATCCTGGATCGTGATATCACTCAAAACTCCCTCACTGTTAAAATCTCTTATTCATACATCCCACTATATAGCCTTTACTTCCAGGGCTTCCAGCCACCTATAAATTACTGCTACTGCCCTGGGGCTACTTTAACTAAACTTCAGGCAATTTAACCAGTCCATTTTCTCCCCATCTCTCACCTGCTGTTCTTCATACTGTTTTATACTTGTTTTGGACACTATAGTCTGTAATTTCAATAAGATTTTTGCCAATACCCCCAAACCCATGCATTTCTTTGTCTCTGTCACATCTGGCTAGCAAAACCCAACTAAAACCAACCACCTACCTTCTCCATACTTGCATATGAACTGCTGAGCAACAGACAACTGGGAAGACTGATACCACCATGAATTCATGGTCCCCAACTGAGACACCATCCAGAAACGCTACCGTCCCACCTTCCTCCACCGTCTTAAAAACCTTCTCCTCTCCAATCAAAACCAATTTTGATTCTGTGCTATTACTCTATCAAAAGTATTTTTGGTAAAGTCACCTATGACCTCTGTATTGCAAGGTCCCAAAGATACTCTTCAGTCCTTGTAACAACTGGCGCTAGCAGAAGCCTTTGACACAGCTCAATACTTCATTTTTCAAAATACGATTTTCTCTTGGCTAATCACATTCTACTGGTTCCTACTTTTGGAACCACCACATCTCAGACTCTTTTTCTAGTCCCCTCTTCTCACTAATGCTTACGTGTTAAGGCCCTCTTTTCTCAGTCTGGTATATGCTCTGGGTAACTCCATTCCCTTCCACTCCTTCAGTTGTCATTTAGCTGTTGATGACTCATTAGTTCAGGCTACAGCCTACTACATCATCTCTTGTGTATGACTGACATCCCTAGTGTCTAGCTGTTATTTGCTATCTTGTATCTAGAATACCTGAGTTTAAAGCCCAGTCACGTTGCAGGCCTTTGAGCAAGTTACTTAATAATTGGCTCTGTTTCTTCCTCCATAAAACGAGGATAAAAATACCTATTCTTATTTTATAGGGTTGTTGCAAAATGTAAATGAATTAATATTTGTCAGCAGAGATGGTCTTTCTTTTGTTTGTTTCTTCAGCACCAAGTGCAGTGCCTCAAAACAGGTATTCTGTAAACATCTGCTGATTCACTAAGTGAATTCACCAGATGGCAAATTATCACAACTCTGAGGAATTTGCTTCTAGCCCTATTACATTTTAAATTCCTTGCTATAGCTACCTCTTGGTACCCTTTTAAAGGACACAACAATTTCAAAGAAAAAAAAACACACGGGAATATTCCTGGAAAAATACAACTCATTTAAAACACACACACACACACACACACATCTAGTACTAGAAATCCATGTTGATAGGATTCAGGAAGTAAAAAATGATTTGGAGTATTGGTTTTAACAAACATTGTGAATTATGAAATGATTCGGCATAAATCTAAATATATTACCTCATCTCTTTCATGAGACTTTTGTAAAACGAGAAATGACTGGCATGGGGAACACTTAAAGAGAAAGTGGTTGAAGGAGAAGCACCAGGTCCTCAATGTCTGATCAACACAGTAGGGTGCTGACAAAAAGCAATGATTAACTCCCACATCAGACAACAGCAATGGTGGCGACAGCATTCTTTTTGTATAGGGTCATGTAGGTCTGTCAACTTTACTGTTTAAAATTTGGAAAGTTAGGGGAGAAGTCTAGAATGGAAGATATTTCTTGGAGAAGGAGATCTTAGCCGACAAGTGCTAGACGAGTAGCCTTTTACTTGAAAAGTTACTGAAGACTAGTATTTCTATCCCGAGGCACAACACTGCACTTACTACCTTCGTGCCATGGGGAGGAAATCTTGTCCTACTGCCACAGATGGATTCCAGTTTGGAGATCCTTGGAAAATTTCCTCTTTCCTCACGAATTCCTATCTTCTGCTGCTCCTGGTGGTTGGGAAGGCTATACATTTTAACCCAAGTCAGTGGCCACTGTGGCAGTCATTAACACTGTCCACTAAATTTTCCTCCCAGGGATAAGGTGGCACAATGCAGCCCCTCCCCCAACCTTTAAAGTTACAGTGGCCGTGTGACTTGCTCTGGCCAATGAGATGTGGGCTAAAGTAACTAGGGTCTTTCTGACATATGTATTATAAGTCAGTGTGCATTTACTAGATTCTCCTTTGCCACCCCCACCCTCCAACTCCCTGACTCCCATCTTGGCAAATGGAAATGGTTCAGATGGCAGCTGCTCCATCAACTGGGCTCTGGATGCAGGATGATGAAAAGCAGTCATGGGCAGAGCATGTGGCGTGGGCAGAACATAAACAATGTGTACAGAGCATATTGTCTTAAATCACTGAGATTTTTGAGGTTGTCACTATATCCTAACCTAGGTCTACACTTACTGATGATGTGAAATTTGTAGTTTGCTTACTATGTGCAAGGCACTGTGCTAAACTAAAAGGGATACAAATATTTCATTAAGAAACAAATTAGGGGTGCCTGGCTGGCTCAGTCAGTACAGCATGCAACTCTTGATCTTGGGGTTGTGAGTTCGAGCCCCACACTGGAGGCAGAGTTTACTTAAAAAAAAAAAAGAAAAGAAAAGAAACAAGTTAACTTTCTTACTTTCCCTTTCCTTTGGGGGCCAAGCAGTCTTGTTTTGTTTATAATCAGACAGAAATCAGACCACCAGCTTTCGCCATTTATATATTAGCATGAAAAAGTTTTAGAGCTGGAATTATTAAAAAACTGTAGAACTGTTTTTGTGAATTATAGAGATAAAGTTCTTACAATTGATAAAACTTCTATGCTTTTGAAAACAATTATAAATACAGGATAGATTTGTTATAAATAGAGAAACACATACAGCAAACCTGAGTTAAGGAGTAGATATGATTTTAGTAATTCACTCTAGGACAAAAAAAAACATATTCCTTTCATTTGACTAAAATATATATTATTTATAATCAATCCCATATACTCCTTGATCTCTTTTAAAGTACAAATGAAACTTCTAATTGTATATTCAATGAGAGACAGTTGGGACTCATTAACCATGGAAATTTAATAAGCAAAATTACTATAATCTAGTATGACTTTGAACCTTAATTGAAAATACTTATTCAGTATTATCATATTCCTTTCTTTTATAAAATTTAAATAATAATAAATGCTAAATAGTAAACTTAATACCTAAAGTATATGTAAGGATCAATCTAAACTTCTAAGAAATCACAGGGTCAAACACATCAGTACAAAATAACATAAGGAGACAATCAATACCATTTAGTAAATATGATTAAAATTGTTCTTTTTCAGGAAAGTAGCATAAGTGTGCCATTAAATGGCTAAAAAAGTTGTAGCTGAATAGTTTCCTCAAACTAGAGCAAATATACATTGTATAATCCCTTTCCCATTCACTTTTATAATTTCTTCTTAGGTTTACAATTTCACAAAATGCTTTAACGTCACTTCTATTTAAAAGGTCCACCAAAGGGGCGCCTGGGTGGCTCAGTCTGTTGAGCGACTGACTCTTGATTTTGGCTCAGGTGCTGATCTCAGGGTGGTGGGATCAGAGCCCATTGCTGGGCGTGGAGCCTGCTTAAGATTCTCTCTCTCTCTGGGTGCCTGGGTGGCTCAGTTGTTAAGCGTCTGCCTTCGGCTCAGGTCATGATCCCAGGGTCCTGGGATCGAGTGCTCAGCGGGAAGCTTGCTTCTCTCTCTCCCACTCCCCCTGCTTGTATTCCCTCTCTGGCTCTCTCTCTGTCAAATAAATAAATAAAATCTTAAAAAAAAAAAAAAAGATTCTCTTTCTCCCCCTCTGCCCCCCCACTCTAAAAAAAAAAAAAAAAGTCCACTATAAATGACCAATAATATTTGGTAATTAATTAAATTTTGATATTGCCTCTAGGCTCACTGGTTTTCAAAACTTTCCCTTTCACAGAACCAGCATTTATAGAATAGATTAAAAAAAGTAAGATGTTCTGCTGGGGTTAGTAGGAGGGGTTGAGGTGGGGAGTGGGGTGGAGTTGTAAGGGGCTTACACAGGGGATTAGAGATTGTGCATATTTTTAGTCACCTTATTATATTTTTGTCTCTTCACACTACCTCAATCTCCCAGGCCACTAGCTTCTTTTTGTTATCAATGTACAGATTTTGCTTTGAAAGTTAGGAGACTTTTCTGCTGGGGTTTTAAAAAACACAGGTCACAGAAAGCTTAATAAAGTTTTAGGCATAAACATTTACTAAATATTTTCTAGCGCTAGGCACACAGTGCTAAGCAAAGGGCTATAAAAACAGCAGAAGCTGAATCCTTATTTCTGAATTGTACAAATTCTCCTGGGGAAAAGGGTGATGAAGAAGTAACAGGGCCATAAACAAAGCATGGTAATAGCATATGCAGAGAATGCAGGGAAGGAAGTCCCTGGCTCCCCCTTGCAAGAGTAGAGCTGCCCTGACCATGACAGTCAGGGAGGGCCTCACTGCAGGGTGGTATCTGGGTTGGGAGAGGTGGAAGGAGCAGATGAAAGCCATTCTAGGGAGAGCAAATGTGGATATAAAAATCACACAGATGTTCTTGGAGTATTGTAGGGGGAAAAATGCACGTTGTTGTTAGAGAGGAAGGTGTGTAAGAGGCATAAGGAACAAAACCAGAAAAGGTAAGCTGAGTCTGGGCTATAAAGGCTTTCTTTGTAGGCCAAATCAAAAGACTTAATTTATGAAGGCACAGGGACCAGTGGAGGTTGGCAAGAAGGGGTTGTGTGGCACAATTACAAGCCTATTTGCTGTTAAGGTGCAGAAGTGGCTGAAGGGCTAAGAAGCTGGAGACATGGTCAGGTCATGTGGATATCCTTAAGTCAGTTTTCTGCCTTCTCATCCTATCACAGCAAAAACAAAACTAACAAACCAAAACACAAACCTTTTTTCTTACAGGTCTGTACAAGTTTCCCAGTTTGGGTTTATGAGAGTTACATTTCCTCACCAAAAACTAAAATCCACAGGGCAGGGATTGAGGTGCTTTTATTTTCAGGTATGTCTCAGGGCAAAGGACACTGCATCACGTGGCCTAAATGCATCACCGAAGAGCTACTTCTCTCAGGTTGTGACTCAGTGTTTTATTTGTATGGCTGTCCAATCTCACCGCCATGTCAGTACACTGCTCTGTCCAAACACACGCGCACGCACACACACACACACACACACACACACACACACACACACACACACACACGGGAGCTTTCCTGATGATGGAGCCCCTCTAACCACCTCATCCAATATGGTTCTTTCCCAGACAATTATTCTCAGTAAGAATACTGATGCTTGCCTGGGTGGTTCAGTCGGTTAAGCTTCTGACTCTTGATTTAGGCTCAGGTCATGATCTCGGGGTCTTGAGATTGAGCCCCCCACTGCACTAAGCAGGGAGTCTGCTTGAGATTCTTTCTCTTCCTCTCTCTCTGACCCTCCCCCTCCCTCTCTCTAAAAAAAAAAAAAAAAGAATATTGATGAAAAGGAATGAGAAAAAGCTTTGTAAATCCAGCCCTTTTCTCATTTTACAATGTATTTAATGTTCTTAATTTTTATTATTTCCCTTTCTTCTTGATTCTTTTCCTCTAATATAGACTCAGTTAACCATATAGTAATTTTTTTCATAATATAGACATTTAAAATGTATTTCTTTAGAAAAACATGGGCTGCTTTCCACAGAATTTAAAGGGATGTTTATACATTAGTTGTTTGTTGAGTAGTCTATCTTAATATTATAGATTCACTCCCGATCCAGTTAAGAGATTATTTTTAAAATTTCAAGTAGTTTCACCATTTTAAATATGTGTATCATTTATGCCCAGTGTTATATTTTTATTGTGGCATTATACATAAATTTTACTGAAAAATTTTCATTGTCTATCACATATAATAAATATTGATCAAGAATTTGGTTACCTAATTTTTCTATTTCATTATGCCATTATTTCAAGCCTCCTTTTTAACTGCATTGCTCAGATCTGTCATTTATTCATTGTACAGGCTTAATTTCTTTTAAAGATTTTATTTATTTATTTATTTTAAAGAGAGAGAGAGAAAGCATTGGGGGAGGAGGGGCAGAGGGAGAGGATCTCAAAAGCAGACTCCACACTGAGTGCGGAGGCTGAGATGGGGCTCGATCCCATAACGCTGAGATCATGACCTCAGCCCAAGTCAAGAATCCCACACTTAATTGACTGAGCACCCAGTTACCCCTAGGCTTAATATATTTTGCTGTTAGGGTATTATGATCATGTTTTTTAAATCTGTGTGTATGTGTGTGTGTGTGTGTGTGTGTGTGTTTGCAATTATGCCCTCTATTGATATCTTTGCTTCCTGGATTCCAATCAACTTTATTAGAGACCATAATTAAACTACTATCCAGACAGGAGGATAAATCTGAGCCCGATTTTTATAGGCAGGATTTGGGGAGAGGAATGTTAATGTATTTCTGGTGGATCTGTTTTTTTTTTTCCTTTCCTGTTTATACCAGACAGTTCTACATTTTATGGAAAATTCAGTATATGTAAGGTGATATTATTTGTGGGTCATTTTATGTTATCCAATTTTTAGTGTTCATAAAAAAAGGAAAACCAAATTACTAATAATTCTCTCCCCTTTTTTGCTCTGGCTGCTAGGAAACCCAAAGCCTACTTGGCTGTACCAGCTGTTTATTAATCTTACCTGCAACTTTAATATTCTCTGACTTTATCAGTCAGAGAAAGACAAATACCACGTGATTTCACTCATATGTGGAATTTAAGAAACAAAAAAGGGAAAAAAACAGAGAGAGAGAAAGAGAGAGAGAGAGAGACAAAGTAAGAAACAGACTCTTAATTATAGGAAACAAAGTGATGGTTACTGGAGGGGCGATGGGTGGGGCGATGGGTGAAATAGATGGTGGGGATAAAGGAGTGCACTTGTCTTATTGAGCACAGACTGATGTATGGAACTGTTCAATTACTATATTGTATGCCTGAAACTAATATAACACTGTATGCTAACTAACTGGAATTAAAATAAAAACTTAAATTAAAAAATATAGTCTGACTTTATTCTCTGTTTTCAACAGCTCTGTGTGTATTATGCACGTTTCTTGTAAGTCACTTTAATTTCTTTGCAGAGTAAGGCAGGAGACAGATGGTCTGGAAGATGACTTTATCCTCATGGACTGTCGCAGATACAGTCTGAAAGGGAATGCCATCAATACATCCTGATTTTCTAAGAGATTTCTAAACACTTTTATAATTATTCATCACTAAATACACTCTACAAAATCGATGGCTAGCCCCCTAAATAGCCCAAATATCTGAATCCTATTATGTGAAAACAGTAAATCCTTCCACCAATAAACTCACATTCTCCATCTTATTTCTCTCTTCCCCACTCCAAAATCCTACCCCCTCCTATGTTTTCTCCCTTGACATTCCTAAACTTAGTGGCATTAGCTACTTCTCTTTGCAGGAAGCCGTTTAGCAATCTTTTGTACGGGTGTATGGAGCACTGGATTTCTTTTGGTGAATTTGGAGAAAAATACTTTTGCTCCCTTGAAATGAAGGATATCCTTGCAGAGTAAACTGATCTAATATAAGAATCCATTATGTGTGTTTCCCCAGTGTTAGATCAGATGTCTCTGTTATCTTTTTTTTTCATTGAAAGCTAGTTCTTCAATCGTTTTAGCATCCAGGAGTTGGTGTTTTGTCTTTCTAGTTCACATACATAAAACATACTAGTCAAATGTCTCCTCTGAGGAGTAATACCTTCGTAGTTCCAAATGTTCTCTCTTAATTTACAGAATAAAGTAGTTTTGCAAATCAGGAAGAGTGTTTTCAAGCATATCATTAAATTATCAGTTTCCATATGGCTTGTTTCCTCTGACACCCTTACTCACCATGGTGATATTGTGTCTTTTTTTGGCTTCCAAACATTTATTCTTCCCATCCTTCTAATAAGGCCTCAATTTCATGTTCAGGAATTATCTATACTCAGTGTTCAAAGGATACTGAATTCAAACCCTATAGATGACTTCTATCATATCCTCTCTTTCTTTCCGCAAGATCCTTAAGGGGCCACATGTAAACCAAATTGTCAGTTGATCTCTTTCTCTTGGGCCTTTGTGTCTTGACAAGGGTAGAAAAAATAGGGCATGTTTATTAATTCTAGGATGCCCCAGAGTGATTATTGAGCCACAGAGATTCTCTGTGGCCACTTGAGACTTACTTCCAACTTGTTTCGTAGCCCTTACTAGGAGGCTGTGGCATCACTGTATCTTGTTAAATTCATTTTCTGCTCAATAAAGCCACTGGTTTCTACCGTAAAACAAATAATATATGGTATATTCATACATGCTACTTTGCACATGTATCATCTTCTCTTGTAATGTCTTGTTTCGCATTTGCCAATTTTCAATACCATTTTTGCTTAGGTTACTCTTATTCTACATTGGGGTTTCTCAAAATTTGTTCTGGGAAACAGTATTTGTAACTCAGGATTAGCAAATGTTACATTAAGAAAAAAGGAGGAAGGTTACAGTTAAGGAAGTATGTTAAACACAGGGATAAATAAATTCAATTAGTTTCTTTTTCTGTACATGGTGAATTTCTAAGACAGAATATAAGATGTAGATTTTTCTGAACTTATTTTTAGTATGTATACAGATATAGACTTATCCTGACATATCTAAAGAAACTAGTGCTCTGTAGAACATATTTTGGGTAATGATATTCTAGATACTGCTATTTACTGTCTCCAGTGAGGACTTTAGTTTCCCTTGAGCTTATAATAGAGCAATACTATCTCTTTTATTTCTATTAAATACTGATCATTCCTATTTGGTATTCATCTTATCTCTATCCTAACTGTAATTCTTGAGATTGTTTGCATTTCTTATATAGACTGAAAATCTTATGGCTGGTTGTTTTTTGGCACCCCATGGCTGACTGTTTTTAATGGCACTACAAAATATTTTAAATGAGCTGTTTAAATGAGGTGTTTTAAAATTTTTTTGAATATGTCCGTATAGTCAAACTACTTATCAACAGGTATGTCATGTTACCATTGTAATTTTGGTCGGGTTTACAGTTCCACTGGCATTCTTGATTACTATTGAGTGTTTCTAATTATAGTTTTCCCGGAGCATGTAACACAAACCAGTGGTACTTCCTCTTCTGTTTTTGCAATATAAATTTAAGAATTTTGCACTTATATCAATGTGGGGCTATCTGGTTCTGATGGTGATTTATATGATGTTCTCAAAATACTCCTGAGCCTCAGCAATGAAAGGAGAATGTCAAATTACGGTGATTTAGTAGCCCCTCTATAAGGTAATCTTGGAAGATGAATTTGCCTAGACTATCTTAGTAAATACCTTGATTTACATAAAAATGTATAGTATAGAACTTTATCAACAATCTGAAACCAAGTAATTCATAATTTGGCTATGTTGATTTTTTTCTATTAATGAATGCTCTTTTTTTTTTTTTTCATTTGGATATGGAGATAAATAGCTCAAGTACAGACTTGGGGTAAAATAGTTTTTCTTGACCACATTCTTAATAGCCAACTCCCCTGAGCGCACTGGTCAGAAATGGTCAGTGATGAGGTAGCTGAGAGGAAAAAAGATGAAATGATGTTAAAACAGTCTAGTACTAACCACTTCTTACCCAGCTATCCCACTTTAGAGAGTAAATATTTATCAACTGATTATAGCTACCTCATCCAAAATACAGGAATACTGGAAACAACCCAAGATTTAGGGATGGGTTATGCAAAAACTATGCCTGAGTAGATGAATCCTTATGAAGTAAAGTATATTCTATAGAAACAGAAAAGTATATAATGTAAGAAGGGAAATACCTTTAGTAATTTTTATGAAATTACAATATAGAAAATCAAGGCATAATAAAAACCATGTTTTGCGTGGGATTAAGGACAAAGCAAATACACTAAAAGAATAATCATTTTCAATGGAGGTGTTCTTTGTAGTACTTTGTTTACTAAAGTTACCTAAATACGGAGTAAAAAAGGTACCTTTACAAGATCTGAGGCAAATGATTTTATCTATAGGCAAAATATCTGTGGGTATATTTATACAGTTTATATAAACCCACAATCATGTTTAATTAGGATATTTTTTCACTTGTAACGGATGTATATAAACTTAAGACACCATTACAAGTGAAAAAATATCCTAATTAAACATGATACATATTTAAAAGAAATATTATTTGTTTCGCTTTGTATGCTCAGTTATCCTCTGTGAGCACCGGTAAAGAAGGATGCAGTTCTTATTTCCTCCAAATTGTCTCACCACCACATAAATGATGAGAAAGTTAAAACCAAGTTCATCCTAAGTATGTCATGTCAAAAAGAAGGAGAATACCAGGCACTGGATACTCAAAGACAAATATTTTTTTTTCAAAGACAAATATTCTAAGAGCAGAAACTTGCTAGCTAAAATAATATTAATTTTCAGTATGACTTTTTAAAAATATGGCTTCCCTGGCTTAAGAATTGGAACATTCTAAACCAAACTGAACAAATGAAGTGATGTGGGCCTGGAAAAAGGGAAAAAGAGAAATAATGTGCCAAGTCTCTTTACCCTGGCTGAGAAGGTGACAGGGTCCATAATGAAGAAAAGAACTTAACACTTAAACAGGACAGATATAGGGGAATACAGAGTCATTTATATTCTTTAAAAATATCTATGGTAGAGAATAAAATCTCAAGAAAGAGAGAACGTTCAGATTGTGCAGGCTGTTTTGTTATGGCTAGGAAAGTACCCGGGAGACAGGAACAAAATAAAGCAGCTTTTCTCATTAAACATTTATTGCTCTGCTTAAATCTGTTTTGAAGGAGCATAGAAATACATGAAATACTATACTGGGTAAGATCCATTCTTCCCCCAGCCAGAATGCTGAGGCTCACACAAATCTGATTGACATGCAATTGAAATATGTGACTCTTTTTCCTTGACGTCAGCTTTTAATACTGTCCACATTAAAGGTGAAGTCCATTCCAACAACTCTTAGTGGACACTTAGGATATTCATAAAGTTGTCCAAACCCTTTCAAGAAAATAGCATCTGCGCTCTTATAAGCATGATACAAAAATCCTTTCTTAATCTATCAATAAAAGGCAGCTAAATTAAAAATTCCTGCTTTCCTCCGAGCAGATAATTAATTAAGTCTCACTCTAGGAAGAGCTCCAAAGCACTTTACACAGGGACATTGGCCTACAGGACTTCTAACTGGAAGGCTGAGTACCTCACTTACCTCCTCAATTTCTTAAATACTGTAATTTTCAGACCTTACTTGTCAAACTTTCTCCACCTTCAAATTAAGCTAACATTATGCTAACATTAAAATAATTTTTAAAGAAAAAAAAATTCATCCACAAGCCTGTCACTGCACTAAATCTCTTTAATTTGTCCACAGGCATATCTAATTTATAGCTGGAATCACCTCACACTAACAGAATAGAGCCAGGCTTTTTAAAGGCATTGCTTACCGTATCCTCAGAACATGTCATGCCCAACTTTCCCAGTATGCTCATTTAATGAGTATATATTATACGAAATTCAGTGTATGCTAGAGGTCCATCAAAATATGAGAATAGACGCCACAAAAAGCAAATTTTACCACAAAATGTAATTTTAGAGTTTCATCTTACCTCTTCACCGGACAGATAGTAAGCTGAGAGTAGTCCACCAACAAAGCGTATATTTACTTCAAAAACAGAAACCTCAGCATTCTGTGGAAACAAAATAAAGGAGGTTCATACATAAATGACAGTACACAATTGAGAAAAATACCATCATGATAAAGTAGACTAAATATTTAAATTTTGCTCACTTTTACATGCTTGCCTAGAGCAATTTATATACAAGGGAAAAAGTTCTGTCTTTTAACAGTGTCAAAATACATGTAAATAGATGAAATAATTTTGACTATTAAAATAACAATTATAAAATATTTATAAAATTATTTCCTCCCTCTGTTCAAAAACAAGATATATAGTACTTAGTATTCTCTATTTGTGCAGATGCCACAGGGCCAGGACATTTTATTTTTCTATTCTGTGTTCTCCTTTTATTTTATTCATTTGCCTGCTTTTTCTTCCTGAAAGGCCATTCAGACTCTTTGTATTTTGGCTGGTAGTTGAACATGATTCTAGCACTCTTCTCACATCATGTTAAAGCAGCACAACTAGAATGCAAATAGAATTTGGAGTTGGAGGGACCTGGGTTCCAGGGGCTGGTTCCCAAATTCCTGCCTATGGCGTAGGATGGTCACATCTTTCTGAGAAGAAATTTCATCTGCATAAAGGAGTTTGCCTTTATTATTCACATTTATTATTCCTGTGCCAATCTCTTTATATATCCTTTAATCCTCTCACCAACGCTGTGAAATAACTACTAGTCTTATGTCCATTGTACAAATGGAGAAACTGAGAGAGTGGTTTCTGTGACATCAGACAACTAATAAGAGTAGTTGAATCAGAATTTGACTGGAGTGCTCTGATCCATAGCTCTGTTATCCTGACTCCTGCATCTCCTCACGTAATAATGCACCAAGTCTCTTTATTAATGGTCATGTAATCGTGGCATATAATTAGTAACTACTACCAATACTTATATTATTTTACAATACTTGACATGCTGTTACTAGAAAATTTAACACAGCTAACCTACAATAGGTGTAAGATACACTCAATCCGTAGTAGGCTTCTTTTCATGTTGACTGGCCTACTGAGTAGTTGTTCACTTTTGCATAATGTCAGACTATTCACTGATAATCATAGGGGCTAAGAGCAAACTATACTATATGGAGTCAATATTTGACAGATGAGCTTAGTTAAAATCATCCAAGATATTATTTCCTTTAACAAATATTTATCAAGCAACTACCATGTGCCAGGCACTGTCGTAGGCTTGAGGATCATGGTAATGAAGACTGACAGGGTTCTCAAACTCAGGGAATCTATGCTTCAGTGTGAGGAAACAACCACAGAAAAGAAAAATGGACATATATTTTCATTTAATTCCCACATGCTCTCTCTAAAAAGTTATAAGGATCTAACAATTAAAGGTAGGTAACTGCTTACGTTAAAATATTTTTCAAAAAGTTTCCTGCAAAAGGAAGATTATGAAAACAACTTAGGAGAGAGAATTACAGGGAACCTGGGCAGCTCAGTCTGTTAAGTGGCTCTTATTTTTTGCTCAGGTCATGATCTCAGGGTCCGGGGATTGAGCCTCTCCCTCTGCCTCTCACCATCCCCTCGAATAAATAAATAAATCTTAAAAAAAAGGAAAGAGAATTATTGGGCTAGAGTTAAACAAAAGCATCATAATATAAGACTCTTTGGTGAGTTTAACAGTATTTCATAATTTGTAACATGCACCTGATATAATTTGACTACAAACACTCTATATAGGTGCAATTTATCAAGGAGGTGTATCATTCTGAAAGAGCATTGTATAAATGCTCATATATATGCTCAAATATAAAGTTTTTATATTCCACGAGATTACTGATAAAGAAAAAGGAAGGGAATTCATTAATTTCTTTTAGTTCACACAGCTATATTTCTTATGCCTAAAGGTAACAATGCCTTATTAATAAAATCTAATGAATTTAAACCCTCAAATCATATCACTCTCTATTTTTACTTGTGCTTTTCAGTTTGTTTGTTTTTTTAAGATTTTATTTATTTATTTGAAAGAGAGAGCGTGCGAGCACAAGCAGTGGGGGTAGTAGAGGGAGAGGGAGAAGCAGGCTCCCCGCTGAGCAGGGAGCCCGATGTGAGGCTCGATCCCCAGGATCATGATCTGAGCTGAAGACAGCCGCTCAACCGACTGAGCCACCCAGGCGCCCCTGTTTTTCAGTTTTTAAACCTGAGAATAGTCCTCCACATTTCTGCCTACCAAAACCTGTTAAAGTGATTTTATATTCTGATTCTGGCTATGGGTTCATTAGATATGCATTCTCTTCCTCCTATGAAAATTTTGGATAATTAAGGACTTTTATAGACACCTGATAAAAATTATTGCAAGGTGGAAGACTGAGCCATGTCAGATACCATCAGAAATATATCTTCAGCTAGACATCAGTGACCTATTGGGTACAGTAATTCAACCAGTTATTGATCCAGCAATATATTCTAGAACCTAAATTCTGTTTATCTTGCTCTGTCTGTAAAATATTGAGAAATGACCTTGCAAAGTACCATGCTCAAGGTCAGTTGCTTTGCCTTTTAAATTTCATGGATCTAACAGTCTGGTGAGCCTGTCCAAGAAGCAAATCTGGCTTGTTAGTGAATCCATGAAGTTTTCCAGTGATTGCTGTGTCTTTGTCTTTAAGAGTCTTCCTGAGGAATGTCACATCACCATTAGTAGTACTCAAGAGTCATCATATTTTCTCCTTTTGAAAACCAGAATGATGTTAAAATACCCATTATTTTTTCTACTTCTTTTCATCAAAGTTAAATCTAAATTATTTTTGAAACCTTAATTTGAGAGATCTTTCAACATTCTGGCCTGCATTATGTTATAGGTCAGAAGATTGAGATTTAGACACTTTTGGTCACTCTTTACAGAGGCTTAGATGAAAAGGACTAAGGAAAAAAAAGTTATCCCACCATAGCAAATTGGTTTTCTATATTGGAAACAAGAGACCATAAAAACACTACCCCAGAGTCAGAAAGACCTGGGACTGAAGGCTGCTTCTAGAACTAGCTGAGTGTGAGATCCCAGACAAGTCACTTACTCTGAGTCTCTGTTTTCTCATCTGTAAAAAGGGACAAGGCATTCTTTACAAGGCACTACGAGTCCATGAATATAAAACACTGTGCATGGCACATGGTGGAAAGCGCTCAGCGGAGAGCTGCCGTTACCCACTGCACAGTAACTCAGCCTTAATCAATTTAAGGCCTAGCTTAGTTTATTTCCGCAGGGGTTACTGGAAAATCAGAAACTCCAGAATCCTAATATTCTAAATTCTAGAATGCAAACTGACACATCTGCTCTGACCCTCATGGGAATCCTATTTCTCAATGGCTAAAAATCCTCTTTTGAAATATAGTATCCCAACCAAACTTCCTTCTGGGTTCGATCTACTTTATAGGATATCTGGATTTTCAAGAGGGAATTTCTACAATCAGGGTTTTAGGCTATTTTTATATATTTCTGATTATGATTTCCATTAAAATAATCTTACTAAATCTAAATTGAATATATTCATCCCATCAATATTCATGCAGTGTCTTCTAAGATGTTCTAGAACTTTTCCGGTGACTTAGCCTAAAGACAGAGACAGGTTAGGGCAGGGAGGGGACAGTATGTCAAGAAAGGGAGCCCCAAACAGCCTATAACACTAAAATCTTCTGTGATTTTTTTCTAAGAATTAATGTGAATTTTGCAGATTCCTTAATCTTGTGTTTATTTTAAAATAAAATTTCCTTCCTTAAATCTGTAAGTCAGGTTACATTGCAAGAATATGCTCCATGTATTCTAGGGCTACAGTCCACTGTCATATGTGAGTGCCAGTTTGAGAAGAAGATCCAGGCTTCTGGCTAAATTGTATGCACCTATTTGTTAATATCACACTTGATAAACAAGTGGAAGTTGGAAATTTTGGCTGAAGGCCTAACCACAAAAAAAATCTGGATTGGGGAAAATGCTCTTGCATTTTGACTGTCACCAAAAGCCTTTGAATCGAAGGACACACCTAACCACATTCATATATAAATTTAATAAAATATATGGTGTAAATAAGGACACATCTAGAATCAAGAAGGGAGTATGACAAATCATGGAAAAATTAGGCCCCAGTACTAATCTCATATTGTCTTGGGTGTCTGAGACTTATAATTTCTGTAAGTTTAACCCTGCATATTTCTGGCCTCTGGTTCACTGCACATAAAAGTGAATTATGTGATAAACTGATAAAAAATGCTAAAATGGATATAAGTTTAATCAATAAACCATTTTATATGTCTCCTTCTCCCAATCCTTAACATTATACTCCATATCTCTATTGGGAAAGGCTTCCTTCAGTCAACAGATTTGATTCATGAGCACAAAGAACCTAACTCTCTTTGGGCAAGAGGGAAAGTGAACACTTCAAAATTCTTGTTTCAAAATGAATGCCTAAAAGACTAACTTTCTCCCACTAGACAAGACAGCATTTTAAACAACTCACAAAGTTTATTAGGTATTTATCAGGTATTTTTTACAGGCAATTTATTCACCAAAATTTTCTGTAAAATGATAGATTTTAATAGATCTCAGTAAGTGAAATAATGGGCCTGACCATTAGAATAACAAATTTAGCTTATAGCAGAGATTTAGTCATAGTTTTCTTTTGATGGAGCAGCTACAGAGGCAGAAACTTCCCCTGAAGAACTTTTATTTCTTTGCAATTATTTGGAATCAAACTTATACCAAGTTTAAGGAATTCTTAATTCTTATGATTCCACAGGGCGTGACAGATCTGATTGCACTAAATTGAAAAAGACCTCTTGGAAGAGGACTTTCATTTTCAGAAGCATTTTAATAATATTCTGAGTATTTGGTCCCAATTCTTAGACTTCTTTTTTAAGGATAATTCTCTGAGTGCTCAAATCAGAGACTACTTCTTTGCTAGCTATTCCTCCAAACTCCCTGCCAGTTCATTTTACTCAAAGATCTATAAGCGAGAAACAAGCAAGCATTAATAACTGCCCTACAACAATGCAGTAACTATGTTTAATAGTAACTGCTCTGCTACTAACATATATGATTTTATTTATTTATTTGAGAGAGAGAGAGTGAGTGAGCAGGAGGAAGGGGGAAAGAGAATCTAAAACAGACTCCAAGCTGAGCCCAGAGCCCAATGTGGGGCTTGATCCCACAACTGTGAGATCATGACCTAAGCTGAAACCAAGAGTCCTCGGATGCTTAACTGACTGAGCCACCCAGGCGCCCCAAGATGAGACTTTCCAAGCCACTGATTAAGATTGGTTAACGGCCTATACACCTTGCCTACGTTTAAGCTTTAGCAGACAACTTTATTTATAAATAGTATTTCAAGGTGCATGTTGCATTAATATTTCGAGGATTAAAAGTATAAACTCCTTTTTAACAGATTAAATTGCAATATTAAACAATGTAATTTAGTGTAACATACGTCCTAGCAGCTTTTAGTTTCATATTTAAGTAACATGATATACCCTTAGGATGAACAAAGTGCAAGTTCTTTAGGCAAATAACCATCTCTATGTGAATAGGTTGGTTTTACTATGCAGGCCCAGAAGAACCCTTGAGTAGCAGTCCAATCCATCACTAATTACTGTCAGAGAGAACAGCTCAGTATCCTTTTAAAGTCAAAACGGAAATCATCACCCTTGGCAGGCGCTGATTAGCATTCAGATAGAAAATACTGAATGACTCCATTCAACAAGATAATTAACTTACCTGTGCCCATAAGGATATAATGCTGCTCTAAAACAGACTAAGGCAAATACCAATATAAAAGTCACTTCTTTCATGGTCTATGGCATAGAACTCTGGACCTAAGTCAAGTATTCATCCAGGCATTTGAGAAGATCCAAAATTGCTTTTTGAGGTCAATTTATTTGCATCCTTCCAAAAGGGAACCTTATAACTTATTTTCCTGAAAAATAGGATGGCATTCTGTCTGGATAAAAGAACAGTCTGGATCATTAAACTGTTGGTGGGAATATAAATTGGTGCAGCCACTGTGGGGAAAACAGTATGCTGGTTCCTCAAAAAAATTAAAAACAAAATATCATACGATCCAGTAATTCCACTTTTGGGTATTTACTGAAAGAAAATGAAAACTCTAATCCAAAAAGACATACGGTATGCATGCATGAGTGTGTGTGCACGCGCGCGCACACACACACACGCGCACACACGCACACAAGTACTACTCAGCAATGTGAAAAAGGATAAATCTTGCCATTTGTGACATGAATGGACATAGAAGGTATGATGCTAAGTGAAATAATTCAGGTGAATACCCAATATTTTTACAAATACCACTTGATTTCATTTATATGTGGAATCTAAAAGACAAAACAAATGAACAAACAAGAACAGAAAAGATTCATAAATACAGAGAAAAATCTGGTCATTGCCAGAGGTGAAGGGGATTAAGAAGTATAAACTTCCAGTTATAAAATAAATATGTCACAGGAATGAAAAGTACAGCATAGGGAATACAGTCAATAATACAGCAATAATGCTGTATGGTGACAGAGGGTGCCTATACTTAATGTTGTAAGCATTGCATAATGAATAGAATTGTGAAATCACTGTATTGTACACTTGAAACTAATATAATATTGTATGTCAACTATGCTTCAAATAAAAAGGGGGAAAGAGATAAAGTACTTTTGCTACCAGTGCCTCTGTTATCTTAAACATACAGTATTCATTACAATCAAAGATACAATGCAGGTGGCTTGTCAAAGACCGCCATCTCAACGTGTTGCTATGTAAGTGTTTGGAATAGGCTAATCAGCGATCCTTTGTCATTCTCAAAGCTCGGCCACTCATGCAGAGGTCTCACTTCACTTCAGTGAAGAAAAATGCTTCTTAATAGTAATTTTAATATAACTTTGGTGTTCACTGAGGTTTTATATAAGAAGTTATTACCTGGAGAAAATTTCTACATATTCTATAAAATTCATACTGAAGACAGTTTTCAATAGTTCCCATGCAAGGACGTAGATAAACAATACTTCTTTGCGGTGACAGTAAAGAATGGGAAGCTCAGAACTGAATTTAGAAATGCCCAAATATGAAACTCTTGATCATTTGTCCTTATGTTAATGATTTTCCTGTACCAGGAGCCACCACAAATCCCTTCTGGAAGTAGGCTAGATAAAAACAAGTAGATCAACTACACTTGAACTCCAGATCTTTCCCAACTATTTCAAAATATGACACAGTACAGTTACCTGTGCTCCCTGTCAGCTTGTCTTCTAGCTGAGTCTAGCACAGTCTATTGGGAAGTAGGACAAGACAGCTTACCTTCTCATCCATTTAATTAGAATTTATTGAATACCTATGGAAAAATGCACTCTAATGAATACTGTGATATTAAGATTACACGCCAAACCTTGGAGGACTCATTCTCTGGATGCCTATATATTTCTCAACTCCTTGTATTTCCTCTCCAAAAACAGGGTCACTGAGTTAGACAGACCTTGTTCACCCACAGCTCTTACTTGCTGCATGATTTGGGGCTGATTAAATAACCACCTCTTCATCTCTGAAAACAGGGAAAATACCCCTTAACCTGTATGGTTGTCACAAACACTAAACAAGATAACCTATGGAAAAAAATCACCTAGCATAATACCTGGCATGTCTCCATACTCTTTATCTCCATACTCTTTAAATGGTGGTTTCCTCTTTCCTTTCTTCCTTCCTAAGAGAACCTGGCCCCAGCTAAGTACTGTTTTTCCTTCTAGACTATAAGCTCCATGAGGGTAAGTAACTGACCCTTAAAGGGTATCTGGTAAATAATACATGAATGAAAAAATGAATAATAAGTAACCAAGAATCTGTCTCAGATTCTTTGTTTTAGGATTACTTCGAATTAAAACCAGAAAACTCACCCATTGGAGTGTACCCTTAGAGGTCTGCCCAGATCTATGTGCCTCTACGGATACTTGAATGGAATACAAAGCTCCACCTGGGAAGCCCTTGCTCCTACATATTATCCCAGTGATTTATTTCAAGCCAGTTATTAAAGCCTCCATTTGAACTTTGTGCTACCAAGTATGCAAATTGAATCAACTTGCTATGCCTTAATTAAAGAAAATGAGTTTTAGTTAATGACCGTATAAACCAATAAAAAACATTTACTTTACACCTTTAAGTGATGCAAATTGAATATTTCACATACAAACAAATTTATTCTTGATTGAAAGATTGGTTTATACTCAGGAGCACCACAGGATAAACCAACTCTCAACAGCAGTGTTCCTGTTTCAGTTTCCTTCTTATTTTTCCCTTGTAATAAATTTGGATGCATTAACTTTTTTTGCAATACCCTCACATTGCCAATTAGAATACTTTAACAGGAAAAAGTGTTAATTTAAAAGCAAGCAAAAATTTATCCAAGCTGGAATAATATTACATGTTATCCCTAAAAATAAAAGAAATTTTCTCTCTTTGCTTAAGCTTTTCCAATCTTTCCACGCATCAGACAAATGGAAAAAGTTTGTGTTTTCACAAAGAAAACTGCACAATTGTTGATACAGTCACCTGAATCTATGAATAAACTGAACGAGTATAAAACAAATTCTCATAAAAGACATATTAAAACCAACTACAAAACTATAAGCTGAAGAACTTTATAAAACAATGATTAGGAGAGTAAAACAATATAGCTTTCCTCAACTTTATTTACTAATTTTAATATAAAAAGTACTATCACTTAGATGTTATTGATGAACTTTTTTTAAAGGAAAATATGACAATACCCAAAGAGAGAACTATAACAAATATGCTTGAAGACCTCTCACATTAGCAATGGTATTATATAATAAGCAGAAGCTTGAGACCTGTGGCTATGATTTTTAAAGTATATTTTGAAAGCTACAGACCAAGATTATCAATAACAGTTCTAAAATGGCATTTTACACAAATCTGTCAATTAACTGGATAAAATTCTTATGAAAAAAGTAAAAATACAATTTTGAATAAACAACATTAAAGGTCAGTAGCTTAGCAATCACTCAGCAATAGTCCAATCGCTTTACCTTATAAGTAAGGAAGCAAAAAAATTCGCTCTTCTCCACAGTCTGATATCCCCTATTAGATTCCCTCTGCTTCCTCACAGGTCCCCACGGCCCACAGAACACATTCATGTCAACTGGTAGTGGTCTGAGGTCAGCCAACTGCCTTCTGTTACCTTGTCTGTTAGCTCAAGAGGCCTTTGTACTTTAGTTCTTTTAAATAAATGTTTCCAAAGTTTCTCAGACTACTGCTGGGTCATGAAAGCAAAGAAATATTGCAGTATTTGGGGAGGTTTGGGGAAGCCATTCTTTAATTATCAGACTAGGGACCTGGATACTATTCAGGTCTGGTAGCACTAACATCTACTTTCCTGTCTTCAATCATTCAATTTTAGATAAATGAGTTCAGTAAAGATGCAGGATACAGATTAATATACAGAAATCTGTTGCATTTCTATACACTAACAATGAAGCAGCAGAAAGAGAAATTAAGAAAACAATCCCATTTACAATAGCACTAAAAATAATAAAATACCTAGGAATAAACTTAGCCAAGGAGGTGAAAGACCTATCTATACTCTGAAAACTAAGACAGTGGTCCAAGAAACTGAAGATGACACAAACAAATGGAAAGATATTCCATGCTCATGGATTAGAAGAGCCAATACTGCTAAAATGTCCATACTACCCAAAACAATCTATAGATTTAATGAAAGCCCTATCAAAATATCAACATTTTTCACAGAACTAGCACAAATAATCCTAAAATTTGAATGGAACCACAAAGGCCCCCAAATAGCCAAAGCGATCTTGAAAAGGAACAAAGCTGGCAGCCTAACAATCCCAGATTTCAAGACATACTACAAAGGTGTAGTAATCAAAATGGTATGGTACCGGCACAGAAACAGACACATAGATCAATAGAACAGAACAGAGAGCCCAGAAATAAACACATGCTTATTTGGTCAATTAATCTATGATGAGGCAAGAATATGCAATGGGGAAAAGACAGTCTTCAACACATGGTTTTGGGAAAACTGGACAGCTACATGCAAAAGCATGAAACTGGACCACTTTCTTATACCATACACAAAAATAAACTCAAAATGGATTAAAGACCTACATGTGAGACCTGAAACCATAAAATCCCTAGAAGAAAACACAGGCAGTAATTTCTTCAACAGTGGCTGTAGAAACATTCCCTCAGACAAGGGAAACAAAAGCAAAGTGAGAGGTTTGAGACTACACCAAAGTAAAAAACTGCTGCACAGCAAATGAAACCATCAACAAAATGAAAAGGCAACCTACCGAATGGGAGAAGATATTTGCAAATGACATATCTCATAAGGGGTTACTATCCAAAATATACAAAGAACTTTTACAGTTTAAGACCAAAAAAACAATCTGATTAAAAAATGGGCAGAGGACCTGAATAGACATTTTTCCAAAAAAGACACAGCTGGCCAACGGACACATGAAAAGATGTTCAACATCACTCATCATCAGGGAAATGCAAATTAAAATCACATGAGATATCACTTTACACCTGTCAGAATGGCACAATACACAAGAAATAACAAGTGCTGGCAAGGATGTGGAGAAAAAGGAACACTCGTGCACTGTCGGTGGGAATGCAAATTGGTACAGCCACTGTGGAAAACAGTATGAAGGTTCCTCTAAAACTTAAAAACAGAATTACCATATGATCCAATAATTTCACTACTGGGTATTTACCCAAAGAAAATGATAACACTGATTTGAAGATATGTGTACCCCTATGTTTATTGCAGCATTATTTACAATAGCCAAGACATGGAAACAACCCAAGTGACCACTGATAGATGAAGAGATGTAGAAGATGTGATGTTTACACTTGGAATATTACCCAGTCATAAAAAAATGAAATCTTGCCATTTGCAACAACATGGATGGACCTAGAGGGTAAAATGCTAAGTGAAATAAGTTAGAGGAAGACTAATACCATATGATCTCACTCCTATGTGGAAATTTAAGAAACAAAAGAAAGAAAAAAGAAACCAAGAGAAAAGACCCCCCCAAAAAAAACCCCCAGACTTTTAAATACAGAGAACTGGTGTTAACACAAGGGAAGGGGGTGGGAGGACGAAATAGTAAAGGGGATTAAGAATATAGTGATCTTGATGAGCACTATGAAATCTACAGAATCGTTCAATCAGTATATTGTACACTCAAAACTAATAGAACCCTGTTAATTGTACTTGAATTAAAGGAACAAAGAAACAAACAAATACTGGTTCACAATAGAAAAAAAATTATTCGATTTAGGAGGACTCCAGTTCCTATTCCCCCAACCTTTTTTGAAAAGGCTGTGGGGAGGGAAGCCACTACCCATTTTCTCTCCCACAGACAGTTGAAGACAAGCCCTATTTAAAGGTAGGTAGCTGAATTTACTTATACGTAACAAGGCGGGACAGAAATATTAGGAAGAGACAACAAATTCTCAAAAAGAAACAGAATGTCTTTTTTCATTGCTTTAATTTTTCGTACACCATTCTATTGATAATATTAGAGCTACCACAAGTCATTCCAATCAGATAGCTATAGAACCTTGAGGGAACCACCAGCTCCCTGGGTCTGTTTTCTCATTTTTAAAATGAAAGAGCTGAACACATTGATCTCTAAGGTCCCTTTATATTGGAATATGTCTTCTTTATATTCTCAATTCAATTATAAGGCAGATTAAACATAGACTTATCTCATTGTCCTTTAAGGCAGCGATCTCCAAAATGGGGCATATAAGGCAATTAATAAGAGGGTTAGGACAAAATATTCAAACTTTTAATTTATACAGGTTTTTAATGCAAAGAGTTAGGAAAAACATTTAGTTTTACTGATCTTTAATATTCTGACACTGGTATCCTCACTGGGTCTGTGGGAGAAAAGAGCTCCATAAGTGGGGGCGTTGACAGGGAAACACTCTTTCTTTGTCCATTCTCAATTTGTCCATTCTCAACATACAGCTTGTGCCTGGTTATGGGGGTTTACAGGTATCGGATGCATACCAGATGGCCAAGAGGCTTACAATGCTTTCTGTGGAAGAATTTCAGATTAAAAATAATACCAATAATGCAAAATTAGTGAATGACTAAAAAACAGCTGGGCTAACACTCTTTCTTTTCTTAGAACAAGTTTTTTGGTCAGCCTCATTATATGAGGTAAAATAGTGACGTTAGATTAGCTCTGACATGACGTTGTCTGCCCAAATCAAAATTATCAAGAAGCACTGCGAGTGTCCAGTCTCCTAAATTCTGAACCTTTTCCTTAGTGTATAATAGGTTTTGAAGTATTTGTTAAGAATGAGAGTACACATACAAAGATTTTTTAAGACTTCAAATACACAGTGACAGAATTTTATACAGCGAAGGGTATACAGTGAACAAAGGCTGAAACCGTATATATGCAAGAGTGGATGCTGCTGCTGTTGGATGCGTGTTGAGAGTTTAGCGGAGTGTCCCCACGGTATTGCTGCGTCAGCGTTCGAGTGGCCTGTGGGGGCCCTCCAACAACGCTAGCTCCCTCCTCATGCAAGCACATGTCCTGCAGAACAGCCCGCAGAAGCACAAGCAAATGCAAGTCCCTGATGTGATTCCCCGCCCAGCCCCCACTCACCCTTGTGATCAACAGTCTCCCTCGCCTCCCAGGGCCTTTCTTTCTCCCTTGTGCACGCCTTAGAAAAAACCCCTGTGGCACTCAACCCAAACCTCCGCTCTTTTTGGTTTGATTTGACCATTCTGGCCTTAGCCTAGGGCCCCAAAGGACTACACCCACCCTAATAAGGGCATGTACCCCAGGTCCCCTCTGCCTTGACGTCTCTGTGTGGCCCGGGAGGCTGCTGCATACCTCCTCAGGACCTGTGACTGATAAACTTCTCTATTTTAATTTCTCTGTGGTCTTTTGTCGAACTGTATCTCATCACCTGGCACCTTGTGCTCCACTGAACAAAATCAAAACGATGTGCCCTGACACGGTGCAAAACAGGACCTGTGTGTTACCACACAGATGTGTGCTGGACTCACAGCCCTACCACGCAACTAGCTGTCATCTGGCTAAGCCTCTGAAACTCCGGTTTCTAAACCGCGCAGGCAGGAAAACAATGCCCATCTCATAGGATGGTTGTGAGACTTGAACAGGAAGGTCTCGATAAATTTTAATTTCTTTTCCTTACTCTTAATTATGCCAAAAACAAAAACAAAAACAAAAAACAAAAACAAAAACCCAAAGACGTACTTGTGTAGTAATGGAGGGCAAGACTATAGTGCGGTACTATTTAAAATTGCATTATTTGTTTCTGCTCGGTCATATAACACAAGAATTGGTCCCACAACAGAGTTTGTCCATGTTAAGCTGAGACTTAAAAACTGAATTGGCAGCTTTTGTTTAACTCACCACATTAAAATCTAGATTCTCTTCAACCCATGATTTTGCCTCTTCAAATTCATCTTTCATTTCCATTATAAAAAGTGTATCCAGGGCATCTACTATTGTTGCTCCTTTAATACTACCTGAAAATATCAGAAAAATATTTATTGATTAAAATATTTGACAGAGACATACAAGCAAATTGACCATACCTGGAAAGGGAGAGGAAGACGATAATACTGAATTTATTAATGAATAGTAATACTGAACACAGTCTAAAATTTTCACTGAAAGAAGATTTAAAAGCTGCCTTAAAACCCAGCTAATAATTATCACAGGCTATGGACTGATACACTAATCTTTAAAGTTTCTTCTGAGCTGTAGAAAATATCTCTTAGAAATTTCATTTGTGACTGCATTCTCTAGCAAGAAAAAAATAGATCTGAAACAAAGGAGCAATACACATATTAATTTTAGTGTAATCACGTCCAAGTGCACCTGTGCAAAACTTTTAAATATAATTAGTTCTAAAAGTATGATAGCTCTAATAAGCCATTATTCAAAAATGGAATTCACCCCCTCTTTGAAAGCCTGACTGATCCTAACCTCCCCTCCTACCCACCCAGCCCATCTTGACTCTATGATTCATTTCCTCCGAACCCCCTTGACATGAAGATTTTACACTGATCTTGCACTTATCACTTTCTGCCTTTCAGTGTAATTACTTGTGTGCATCTCTTTTAGTCTGCAAACTTCCTCAGAATGGAGAAGTCATGTCTTCTTCATCTGCACATTCCATACTAAGAGACTTAGTATGTTTCAATGCTTAATAATAATTTAAAAAAAATCATCAACATATTAACAGAGAACCAAATAATCTCTTTGATAAAGATTATGACAAATTTACACAAAACTGAATTATTAATGATACAAGCAACTTTCATAGCGATAAAGGCAAAAACAGAATTAGATTTTAAAAAGTTATAGTAAATAAGGAAAAACTAAAAGCTTCTGAGTCTGTATGAAGTTTCTGAATTTGTCTTCAATTCCTATGTCTTACCACCCATGCTTACTGAAAACACTATTTTATAAAAACATCTGAAATCACTTCTACTGCCACTACTCCAGGTTTGGGCTCTCTTCATCTCTAAACTGTGTCACTGTAAAAGGCCCGCCAGCCTTTCTTCCACTCTGCCAGTTCCTCCTACCTGTCCTTATAATTCCCTACTCCCTACCTGAGTTCCTACTTCATATGAATATCTGCACTTGAAAGATGAATATCTACTGAACCATCTAATGCTTTGACAACTATGTACACACAGGTCTTCTGCACTAGGCCAGGAACTCTGCAAAGACTTGTACTGTGTTGATTAACACCAATGCTGGAAGGAGAGCCAAACACATGGAAGATCCTGAATAAAGGGAAAAGCATAGCGTGGTGATTAGAACCATGGATTCTGACCTTAGCCACACCTGGGTTCTGGCCCCAGCTCAGTTAGTATGTGGCTAATACGAGGCAAGCTATTCTGAGCTGCATTTTTCTCATCTATAAAATGTGTATAATAATGAGGTTAAGTGAGATGCCCAACAATTGGCACTTGGCACATAATGTCAGTTGATACTGTTATTTGTTATATGATTTGATACTATTTAACACCTTCAGTTATAGTATAAAAAGTCACATTTTCTATGGGGAATTAAGAAGTGTCAGAATGACTCTATCCCCTTCATCCTCTTACTTATAGGCAAAATTGTGCTGGTTAAAAAAGAATCCAGTGCGATAAGAAGGGCACCGGGTACCTCTGTGACCCAAGGAACCCAACATTTCTGTTACCTAGCTTCCTCACCTCCACAATGGGAATGTTATTAACACTCCCAGGACCAATCACCAAGGCATGCTGTGAGGATCAAATGCAATAAAGCATGCCAAAGTCGATAAATGGAAGTTCAAATAACTGACCTAATCCATTCTCACTTTCTCTTCTATGGCACAAACAGGAGCAACCCAGAGCTAAAGTCGAGAGTCACCAAGATACAGCGAAGATCACCATGCAGGCTGCCTTGGCCCGCTTATCAATAAAGACACTACTTTTACCTGACAGGAAGCAGTTAATGGGGCTGACCAAATGTTCCTCAGCTGGGTCTCACCCCTGGAGCTAAAACTCATGATGCTGTGCCTATATCCATTAAATAAGAATCTTTGGAAGTGTTCCCAGGCATTAGTATTTTTTTCAAGGGACGCAAGTGATTCTATGTGCTCCTTTTCTAATGTAAAGTGCTCTGTCTGAAGGACACACTATGCACAGTCCTTGCAGGTAACTCCCACCAGGTATGCAAGTTTCCTAGCAACATGGCCAGGAGGGGCATACAAACATCGCCACCCACAAGTTCTGGCAAATGGAGAAAAGTTACTGTCACTAGGAAACCAAAGCACATTCTACTCACCAAACAAACTGCTCGAATGGCCTTCTTTTGATATAGGTTTCAGTTCATTTAATCCCCAGGCATACCGTTTATAATTATTCCAAGCATGTTTCATCATCTGAGAAAAGAAATGAAAATGGGATTATAATTTGAATTTGAGAGGTTTTTGCTACAAAATAGATCATCTGTTGAAGACTTAAATGTTAAAGCCTTAATACTCCCTGCTTAGTTAAAAGGACAATTATTAATTAGGTGACAGTGGTACGAATAAACTAGCACACACACATACACACACATACCCATTGCCTCTTTATATTTACAAAAGGAGATTTCTTTAAAAGAGCACATACCATTTTTTTATTTAAATTCAATTAGCCAGCATACAATATAGCATTAGTTTCAGATGTAGCGTTCAATAATTCATCAGTTGCACATAACACCCAGGGCTCATCACATCACATGCCCTCCTTAATGCCCATCACCCAGTTACCCCATCCTGCCACCACCCCAGCAATCCTGTTTGTTTCCTATAGTTAAGAGTCTCTCATGGTTTTCCTTCCTCTCCAATGACTTCCCATTCAGTTTTCCCTCCCTTCCCCTATGATCTCTGCGCTATTTCTTCTATCACCAACATCTGTCATTTCCTAACTTGTTAATTTTAGCCATTCTCACTGGTGTGAGGTAATATCTCATTGTGGTTTTGATTTGTATTTCCCTGATGGCTAGTGATATTGAGCACTTTTTCATGTGTCTGTTAGCCATTTGGATGTCTTCTTTGGAGAAATAAATGTCTGTTCATATCTTCTGCCCATTTCTTGACTGGATTATGTTTTTTGGGTGTTGAGTTTGGTAAGCTCCTTATAGATCCGTGGATACTAGTCCTTCATCTGATATGTCATTTGCAAATATCTTCTCCCATTCCATAGGTTGCCTTTTAGTTTTGTTGACTGTTTCCTTTGCTACGCAAAAGCTTTTTATCTTGATGAAGTCCCAATCATTCAGTTTTGTTTTTGTTTCCCTTGCCTTTGGAGACGTGTCTAGCAAGAAGTTGCTGTGGCCAAGGTCAAAGAGGTTGCCGCCTGTGTTGTCCTCAAGTATTTTGATGGATTCCTGTCTCACATTTAGGTCCTTCATCCATTTTGAGTTTATCTTTGGGTATGGTGTAAGAAAATGGTCCAGTTTCATTCTTCTGTATGTGGCTGTCCAATTTTCCTAGTACCATTTTTTGAAGACACTGTCCCTTTTCCATTGGATATTCTTTTATGCTTTGTCGAAGATTAGTTGACCATAGAGTTGAGGGTCCATTTCTGTGTTCTCTATTCTGTTCCATTGATCTATGTGTCTGTTTTTATGCCCATACCATACTGTCTCGATGATTACAGCTTTGTAATAGAGCTTTAAGTCTGCCATTGTAATGCCACCAGCTTTGGTTTTCTTTTTCAACATTCTTCTGCCTATTCGGGGTCTTTTGTGATTCCATACAAATATTAGGATTATTTGTTCCAGCTCTGTGAAAGACTTTGATGGTATTTTGATAGGGATTGCATTGAATGTGTAGTTTGCTCTAGGTAGCATAGACATTTTAACAATATTTGTTCTTCCAATCCATGACCATGGAATGTTTTTCCATTTCTTTGTATCTTCCTTGATTGCTTTCATAAGTATTCTGTAGTTTTTAGAATATAGATCCTTTACCTCTTTGGTTAGGTTTATTCCTAGGTATCTTATGGTTTTTGGTGCAATTGCAAATGGAATCGATTCCTTAATTTCTCTTTCTTCTGTCTCCTTGTTAGTGTATGGAAATGCAACTGATTTCTGTGCATTGATTTTATATCCTGCCACGTTGCTGAATTCTTATATGAGTTCTAGCAATTTTGGGGTGGAATCTTTTGGGTTTTCCACATAAACTATCATGTCATCTGAGAAGAGTGAGAGTTTGACTCTTTTTTGCCAATTTGAATGCCTTGTATTTCTTTTTGTTGTCTGCTGAGGCTAGGACTTCTAGTACTATGCTGAACAACAGTGGTGAGAGGGGAAATACCTGCCATGTTCCTGACCTTAGGGGAAAAGCTCTCAGCTTTTCCCCATTAAGAATTATATGTGCTTTGGGCTTTTTGTAGATGATTTTTATGATATTGAGGTACATTCCCTCTATCCCTACACTGTGGAGAGTTTTAACCAAGAAAGGATGCTGTACTTTGTCAAATGCTTCTTCTGTATCAGTTGAGAGGATCATATGTTTCTTGTCTTTTCTTTTATTAATGTGATCTATCACATTGATTGATTTGCGAATGTTGAACCACCCTTGCATCCCCAGAATAAATCCCAGTTGGTCCTGATGAATAATCCTTTTAATGTACTGTTGGATCCTATTGGCTAGTTTCTTGGTGAGAATTTTGGCATCCATATTCGTCAGGGATATTGGTCTGTAATTCGCCTTTTTGGTGGGGTCTTTGTCTACTTTTGGGATCAAGGTAGTGCTGGCCTCATAGAACGAATTTGGAAGTTTTCCTTCCCTTTCTATCTTTTGAAACAGCTTCAGAAGAATAGGTATTAGTTCTTCTTTAAATGTTTGGTAGAATTCCCCTGGAAGCCATTCAACCCTGGACTCTCCTTTGTTGGGAGATTTTTGATTACTGCTTCAATTTCCTTGCTGGTTATGGGTCTGTTCAGGTTTTCTATTTCTTCCTGTTTCAGTTTTGGTAGTTTAAAAAGAGCACATATCGTTTTTAATTCAGTTCCCAGTAACAGAAATTTAGCTTTTCGTAAAAGGATAAACCATTCATACATTTATCTATTTCATTCTCATGAAAAGTCAACTCTGCAAAGAGTCTATATTTAAGATTCTGGTTTTTGCACAAGTTCTTTGTATTTTGTCAACCTCATAGTATATAGACAAATATACAAGGTTATCACTTTAAACACTTTGATGTATTTTGACCAAGTCTATGTGGAGAAGTCTAGACAATATAAATGAAACTCTATGATTATATCTAAATTTGGGGAAACTTCAGCTTGTTTTAATATAATCAATCTTAATTGTATACATGTGTGTATCCCTGTGTAACTAAAGACTGATTTGTATACTCCCAATCTAGACTCCTTGTACCAAGAAGGTTTTTAAAGGCCAAACCTCTCTGCCACAATTATATAAATTATTTTTAAATTAACTTTAATAAAATTAATTTATCTACATATAACAAAAACCAAATTAATTTCTCCTGGCTTACAGATAAAGTTCTGACTTATTGTGCTAAACATTAACTCTAGTAGAAAGTGAACAATTTTCAAGGGGAGAAATTGTTCTAAAAGCCTGTCAAAATAGTTGCCTAACCACTGTATAACAGGTGTAGAATTTTTTTTATGACTCAAAGAATATAATTATTTTTGTATAAATTTTTTTAAAGAGGGCAAGGGACTCTTTATGTGTCTAGAATTTATTCATGCCACTATTCCCAATCCATTAGCAACAGTAATCAAAATATGGGCATAATTTGAAAATGTTCTCCTCTGGCTCCAAATTTTAAAATATCTTAAAAAGCATCACCTAAAGTTACAAATACCACATGAGGGCTGTTTATCACTAAAAATCTTCAGTGAGATCAATATAATTTTATTAATAAGTCTTCATATGTCCCTGAACACAATAATAAAAATCTTTCTTTAGCCAATTTGTATATTATCTTCCTATCTCACTACCATTACTATGAATAATAACTACCAAAAATCTGTACAATTTGCCGGGTACTCTGCTAAATGCTCTACATTCAGTACTGTACTCAATTATAATTTCAACTCTGAAATGTTGTATTACTATTATTTGGTAGATAAAGAAACTGTGGCTTGGAAGTTAAAACCCAAAGTACTTTATTCAAGGTTATGTTATTTCTTCACAGCTGAAGAGCCAGGGTTCATCCCTGTGTTGGCCTGACTCCAAAGTCATGGCATTAACCAACACATTGCATCATCTTCCTTTAATGAGTCAGCATCAGAATCTTCCTTTGATGAATCAGACTGTTGATCTTCCACCAGTCAAAAGAATGTGGACAAGGTAGCACTTTCAAGATTTTCTCCTTACAATTTTATTGGAAAGTATAATAGATTTAAGGATAAAATAACCTGATTTATAATCCCTATTATGCCACTGATTAGTCCCATAAACATGGACGAATCATAGTTTTTATGAGACTTTATCTGAAAAAAATGGGATAATTTCTCATGGGGTGTGTGTAAGGAATACATGAACATAGCCTGTGATTGCACCTACTGTACTGCTTCCCACATGGTGGGTAATCACATGTTTATTGAATTTAAACCTATACTGAAACCAATTAAATTCACATCACAGAAAAAGAAACCAATGAGCCTCTGAAAAGACTAGGGATATGAAATCCACGAAAACACCTTGAGATTACATCTGAGTTTGATTTGGTTTTCCTATTAAATGTACTACATTTGGTAAACTTCATTCCTGTAAATTTCCAAAGACACTTTATAAATTCAAAAGCTTTTGAAATATACCTGACACAAGAGCAACCACAACAACAAAACTTTATGATGATTTGTTTCAGCTCTAAGTCTGAGTAGAAACCAGTGTCATATACTATTAATGACTCAAAGATGGCATAAATCATTCCCATAGAAGATTGCTGCTTTATCAAAAATTATCATCTATACAATGTACCACTAGTACAGAACCTCCTTGAATTACCTCTGTAGTGTATATTAACCTTTCTCATCTTTTTTCCCCAAGGGAAAATCTGACACTAATTACTTGGTTTCCTACATTTCAAAAGTTGCTGTGACACATTTCTCAAAATGGGTTCCTCATCCCATGGGATTTCTAGGGTTAGAGAGTGAAAAGAAAAAGAAAAAGAAAACCATGTGGTCAAAATACCTTGAATGGAACATAAAAGAGTGGTTTCTCCGGGACCTCGTGAAATAAGAAGGAATGGCCGTGTTGTTAACTGATTCCAGTGGTTGATGACCTCTGGAAATGGTTTACCAAGTTAAAGCCAAACAGAAGACATGGTGTGTGTGTGTGTGTGTGTGTGTGTGTGTGTTTAGAATACCAGAGAGAATGAACTCACAAGTCATATATAAAGTCAGCTTTGTAACTAAGATTTATGACTTATACAGATATCTGAAAACATCAAAATGCTACTGGCTTCTAATTTTACAATATTAAGCCACTAGCCAGCTGAGGGACCATGGGGATGAAGGCATTTAATCTCTCTAGACTCAGTGTGCTTATGAACTGATAGGACAAGAAGGTCAATTCCAAAATTCAACTACTAACAAAGAAGTCCATGGATAGGATTAATCTTCATCTTCACATGCTCCTTAATTTTGTTTTGTAGTCTTTCATCAATTTAATTAAGAGTTCTACAGCCTGAAATCCCAAATAGAAGGATTAAAATAGCCCTAAACTAGAGGTTGATTAGGACTTCAAACACAGTTGTAAAACCCTCATGAAAAAGTAACCCTGAAAGCATAAGAAAGATTTATATTTTCCTGAATGCTTATAGTTGCATTAGTGAGGGGTATAGCTAACACATGGTGTGAATGGAAACAGAAGAGAATGATACAAAATTCCAAAATACTAATCCACTATCTTGACCCAGAAAAATTTGAATTAAGACATGAAATATCCAAAAAATAACATTTTTCTCCTTGACTCTATGCTTATCAAAGATTCTTCTACTAGTGATTTCTTCTCAATTGGCATCAGGGCTAAGTAATTAAACAATGTCATTTATTGAGTGTCTGCTACACTATGAATAATAAGATGCTAAAGGATTAAAAGAAAGTGTACATGAGTCTATCATGCTTATAATCTAATTGATAATGCATGGAAGCTTAGCATTGTCTCTTCTTACATACCCATAAATGTTTATAAATATAGCAGAATAAGAAAACTAATGTACCCAACTCTACTGTTGTACCTAATGATTTATTTTCAATTTTATTTTATGACATATTCAAGGGCATGAGAAGCCACAACCAAAAAAAAATGCTTGAATTTTTCCCAGGTTTGTATAGATTTCATAACTTACATTTTTATTGCTAGGAAATATCCATCCAAATATTTTTATTTGCTGATGCTTTAGCCATATGATCTTAGGTTAGTCACAATAAATACATTAAAAATCTTTTTGAGAATCACAGTTTTTGCCAGACAGATCTTATGAAGACTTGAGCTTTCATTGGCCCTTTAAAAAAGCCTGCAAGCTCAAGTCCCACTCATAGCCCCTCCCGTGTGGCCTGACACAAATTTCCATCATTTGTACAGCATGGTCAGAGTTAAGTCCCTGGCCCCGGCTGACTGATCGAGGGGCTGATGCCTGACCCAAAGGCAGACACCTAAGGGCTGCCATGAGCCCTGGAGATGAGGTGCCTGGATCTGAAGCTCTCTCTAATGGATGGACCAATCCAATCCTCTACCTATGGAAGTATAACAGATATTCACAGAGAATCCAGAGGCCAGAGTGAGGGAGAAGCAGAGAAGTACAAATACGCAAAGGGAAAAGGCCATAAAAAGGGAGTTATGAGGCCGATGAAACCATGAGGGAGATAGACGGTAAGGAGAGAAAAGCACAAGGAGGCTGGGAAGCAGACATGGCGTCCCGGGGGAGTTAGGTCAGGTCTGTAGAGCCGCTGTGGCACTACAAACAATGCTGCTGAATCCTGAATGTTGATGAATTCTCTTCTACTCCGTGAGATGTGGCTCTGCCTGCTGAGATTGTTTACTTACTTCCCCATGTGTCCTTATAGAAAATGTCACTTATTGAAGAGGAATTTGTGAAAGAGCAGGTCACAGGTGCAGGCATCTGACAAACTGGGTTCATATCCCAGTTCTGCCATCATTAATGTGACTCTAAGTGAGGCAAGGAATCTTTCTGAACCCACTTGCCACACCCATAGATGTAAATAAATAAAAGAACTATCCTCATTAGTTACCATGATGATAAAGTAAAATAATGCATGTAAAGAGCCTAATACATTGCCTGACAAAGTAAGTGCATGATAAATTATAGGCACTATGCTTACTTTTATTAAAAATCTAAGCATGTCTCTGATCACTGTAATCTGAACAAGCATCATACATTTTCCTAATAACATATATAAATAGGAGGAGCAAATATACATAAAACCAGGCAAACTTATTTAGCACACAAACTCTAAATCTATACATTTAAAAATATATACAACTATTTGGTATCCAAAAGGAGGAAGAAGAAAGAATGATGTAAGGCAATATGGGTCAACTTTAATTCTGAAGATTCATATACTGGCTTTCTTGAAGTCTTAGTTGTGTTGGGTATGCTTGTATAGGGGGTTTGCTGGAGGGATTTGGGGGCTGATCTAGAGCATACATATGCCCACAAGAGGCAGTAATGCACAACGAGCTTTACTCGCTGGTGCCTGGACAGGGTTGCATGAGAAGTGGAAGTCCTTCACAGCATGACTGTCCGGGGCACCTGGGTGGCTCAGTCAGCTGAGGGGCCGACTCTTGGTTTTGGCTCAGGTCATGATCTCAGGGCTGTGGGATGAAGCCCTGTGTAGGGCTCCATGCTCAGTGCAGAGTCTGCTTGAGATTCTCTGCCTCTTCCTCTCCCTTTGCCCTTCCTCCCCCCACTAGCACATGTGCACTCTCTCTCTAAAACAAATAAATATATAAAATCTTAAAAAAAAAAAAAGGAAAGACTGTCCAGAGGCTTAAGGAAAAGAAGCCATCCTCCAGAAAGAAAGGAGAGCAAGGGAACTCCCAGGAGAGAGGGAGCTTACATGCTAAGTGACTTCGTTCAGAAGCATGAGAGGGAGAACTCCCGAAGGGAGTAGCAGCCTGAGGTATTAAAACCACAAGGCCCTATCTTATCAATGGTCAACAGATGCTGGGTAAGGTTTCACAGAGCATGTAAAGCAGGCAGGCTGTAAATGGCTAAAACTCTGCTTGTATTTCTTTTCTTTTCTCCTTTTTTCTTTTCTTTTCTTTTCTTTCTCTTCTCTTCTCTTCTCTTTTCTTTTCTTTTCTTTCTTCCTCCCTCCCTCCCTCCCCCCCTCCTCCCTCCCTTCCTTCCTTTCTTTCGTAATTGGATGTGAAAAAATTTGAATTTAGTATGAGTGGGCTATTGAGCTAACAATATTTCAGCCTACATACATGAGCAACTCAAGGGCCAAAAGACAGAGGCCACCTTTGGCTCATTTATGTAACAGCTTGCCATTTGACACTAAAGTGAAGAAACTGTAGTCCAGTGACACTCACATTCCCCTGTTCTAAAGGACATGAGGGGCTGTGCCTGGTTCAGGTGAGGTCTAGGGTGTGAGGTCAACCCACATCACTGATTGTTAAAGCAGAAATGGATAGCCTTCATTCTTAAGATTATACGTAACAGTTGATGCTTTGAAAAACACGGATCTTAAAAGCCTGACAGTAGGTTCTATCAAACTGTGCCTGAAATGATTTGATTGTTCCATGAAAGTACCTTCTGGGACTTTCAGATAAAATCTCAACACAAAACATTTTTAGGATCACTGTATCAACTTTCCTTCTTCTAGTCTTTGAAGGACTGGGAAGTGGCAGAAAGGAAAAATAAAAAGTCATTTCAGGGAAATCAAGTCACAGCTTCTCCAAAACCTCAGTTATCCACTGGAGAAGAATTTCTAGATGTGTGAACACAAGACAACAATCTAGACACACCTTCTTATCTGAAGCGGCACCACTGCTTACATCTCCCTGTGGGAATGAAGGCTGAGAGAACCGGAAGGAGCATCAGGCCAGGGAGAGATCTGATGCTGAGGCCAGCTGTCAGAGGGAGCAGAGCAAGCAGGCTTCCCCTGGGAAAGACGGAGCCCTGCCGCCTAAGAGTCTGATCTCATAAACCCTTAGTTTTCTCATCTTTAAAAAATAATAATCAATTGTAACAAAGGTACTACGGTGGTGCCTGATGTTAATAGTGGGGAGTGTTGGAGCAGGGATAAATGGGAACACCCTATATTTTCCATTCTGTTTTGCTATGAATCTAAAACTGCTCTAGAAAAATAAAGTATGTATTTAAGAAAAGAGTAACATCACTTTCCTCACAGCATGGTCAAGAGATCAAATCGGATAATGCACCTGGCTGGTAGAAGAGGTCCAATGAACACTGTGGGCCTCCAACCACGCTGCCTCCTCACTGCCCTCCTAGGCCACAAGAATTAAGCAGAGCTAAGGGAGAATAGCTTGATAAAAGAGGACACTTAGCTACCCTCAGAGTAGGCAAGGCAATACAGGGAGAAGTGAATTAACAGGATAGACAAGGAAAGAGGCCAGTGTCACCCAGAGATGACAGGATGCGGAGCTGGGTATGACAGCATTTACAGAGACTGCAGGCCTGGAGTCTACCACAATTACAGCATTCAGCATCCTCTAATGGGCATCGAGATGCAGTGAAGACAGTCCTGGGAATGATGCTCCTCTTGACGCAGTTCTTCACTGAGCAAGGCCCGAGTCCAGTAGCCTTCTATCTGTCATTGCCCAGCATGAGAAAAACCGTCCCAGCCATGACAGTTTCCAATTTTACCCCATATCAAATTAAAATATTCATTCATGAGCCTTGCTCAATTTATCTCTTTCAAATGCTGAAATAGATTAGTTCTCTGTCCTTTTCTCCAAGGCTCCAAGATTCTTTTTCCAAATGTTAAAATGTCAGTTGCTACTTACTGAGTACCTACTGGTGGTACGATGTGAATTATAAGTAAGAATAGAGTAGGATGCCAGATTTAGGAAATATGATTCCATGTGACATAAACTTACATAAAATACATATGTTTATCCGACACGCAAATTTTAACAGAGTCCTGTATTTCATCCAGCAACCCTAAGACAGAAGGGCAGAACACATTCAATACCTGCTTCCGTGTCCAGGACCAGCTCCTGGCTTGTGCCCTGCTCTAGCTTGGGCCTGAAAGAGGGACTGAAAACTCAAGGGCCAGACAGAAACAGAATGGCCAGGTCCAGAGCAACTGGAAATGACAGGGCAGGTGGTAAAACAGGAGTGAAGGCCCTGACTAAAGCAACTGATAAAAAATACTAAGCTTGCTTGTAAGGGTTTGAGCCAGGTTTTGAGAGGTCTAGAGGAAAATAAAATAGTTTGCTAGCTAGGGAAAAAAATATTTGTGAGCCACAGATCAGCCCACAGACCAGCAGTTTGCAGTGCCGTCTCTGGTTTATAGGCACATGTCTAGATCTGACCGCTCTGTGTTTCGGCCTGTGGGCATAGCGCTTACCCACGTGCACTCAGCAGGCAGCCCCCGGCCCACCCCTGGCACAGGCTGCCCTCGCTGCCTGCTCTAGGACTGTGCGGGCCCCAAAGTCGGTGCTGTCTCTTCGCCAAAAATGACTGGAGGGGCACCTGGGTGGCTCAGTTGTTAAGTGTCTGCCTTTGGCTCAGGTCATGATCCCAGGGCCCTGGGATGGAGCCTCACATCGGGCTCCCTGCTCGGCGGGAAGCCTGCTTCTCCCTCTCCCGCTTCCCCTGCTTATGTTCCCTCTCTGTCAAATAAATTAAATCTTAAAAAAAAAAAGAAAAAAAAAAGAATGACTGGAGTTTGCAAGGTCCTTGAGACCCGAGATGTATAAAGCATAATGCATACACTTCTCAGCAATTCTCTTCTGTGGGATTTCACATTTTAGAAAGCATTTAGGATTTTAAATGCTCTGTTTTATAAATCGAACTGCAGGAATTGAAAAGGAGGAAGTGGCTGAAATTTGCCAATCATCTATCACAGGGCACCATAAGGGGAACCTGATAACAATTTACCACACACTCTTCACAATGTCCCTGTGAGTATTATTACCCCATTTTACAGATGAGAAAGCTGAGGCCAAGCACAGGTGCAGAGGAAGAGCAAGGCTGTGGACTTACTGGTTCTGATTCTTGTCATTATACCATTTAAGAGAGCCCTCCCTTTCTTTTTTGCTGCTTGTCAACATTTTTTTTGTTTTTTTAAGATTTTATTTATCTAGAGAGAGCACACTTATGTGTGGGGAGAGGCGCGGGGAGAGGGAGGGAGAGAATCTCATGCAGACTCCTTAGAGCCAGGCGTGGGGTTCCATCTCACAACCCTGAGATCATGACCTGAGCTGAAACCAAGAGTCAGATGCTTAACCAACTGAGCCACCCAGGTGCCCCCGCTTCTTGTCAACCTTAAGACAGTCAGCCTCCAAGCCTTCCCACTGCTCCGCATACACAGGGCAGCCCTCTCTGGGGTCCAAGGAGATGGCCAGGCCTGGCACCAAATGGCATTCACCAAACCAAGCTTGTGAGCCAGCTCAAGGAAAGAGGCTTGCAGCACTGCCTCTCCCTGTCCGCCTTGCATCTTTCATGTCCTTCCTTCCCTTCCACTTCAGCGCGCCTTCCAGCTCTGTCCCCAGCTCTTCTCCTCCTGGCCCACCTGCGCAGAGAAGTTGGACGCCCCGCTCAGTCACTGGATTTGTGGAGAACCGTGGATCCCTCTCCTTCACACCAAGCAGATGACTGCACCTACACCTGCTCTCTTCAGGTGAGCCAGTTCCTGAGCTTTATCACTAGCGCTTGGGTTACCCTTTGCCAGTTTTTCTTTCATTTTCACCACTACTCTTCTTTCTTGTCTCTGTGTGAGCAATTTGTTTGTCACCAGGTACTTGAAGCTGCCTCTTACCCACTGAGTGGATATGTATGTGTGCGTATTTGCTTCAGAGTCAGATGTCCTGAATTCTCCCACAGCAAATTTTAGTACACCTTTTTTTTCTAAGACAGCAGGAGATACATAAAGGAGGAGTAATTATTTAAGGCTATTGTATGAGCCCCAATGGGCCACTGAGCATTAGTTCCCCAGTGAACTGAAAGAGTGGTTAGACAGTAGCAATCTCTTTAGAAAAAGAGTCAGAATGCTTGATAAAGCCAGTTTTAAAAAATGAGAATTCTAGTTAATCGCTACTTGTGAGGACAGATTGTCCCGTTTCTAAGAAGTATCTTATTCCCTAAGAAAGAGCCAGTTTCTCCAGATCTAGCTCAGGGAACTGGATCATATGCTATTTAATGGTTCTCTTTCTTTGTAAACAAATTCTGACATTACTTTAAAAAACTTCTGTGCTGTTACTAAGTGGAGGAGGGTACAGGGCAAACAACAACAACAAAACAAACCAAAACAAACAAACAAAACCCTCCAAACCAAAAGAACAATGCCCAAACTTGACTAAAATGTTTAATACATATCTCTAAAATATTCTATGGGATAGTAAGTTAGCATATCAAAAGTAAGAGGTGAGAAAAAGGGTTGTTGATAAGTGAGTATCTAGTACACACCTTTCTTGGGAAGCAGCACTATTACTGAGAACGTTTTGTACACCCACAAGCTCTGCATCAGCCAAGGGTCTATCACTGGCATTTACTTCCTCATCCAATATATCGGTCTGGTGGTTAAGCACTACGGCCTCTTTATACAGAAGGTGTCCCTTGAGTTCAAAGGTTCAACCTTAGGGTTTTGAGTCTGTTTGATGGTTTTTAATTGACCTAAAACTGCATTCATTAGATTACGGCTGCTGAGACCTCTGGGGTCACTGGGAGGCCAGCAAGTGTTCCTGTGCTGGCCCGATGCCAGCTAATCTTCCCTGCCTGGTCCCCAGGCTTTTCCAAACTGGGAAGCATCAGCAGCTACAGATCGTGGGGAGCAATCAAGACAAACTGGTGTCCCTTGTTGGGATATCACGAAGCTCTCTTTGTTCTAAGAAGGAGATCTAAAATATTTTTCCATAGAAAACAAATACTATTCTCATGGAGGGTCTCATCTCAAAAGATTTAAGTTTTAATATTTCTAATAAAAAAGCAAGTCCAAACATTCTTTTAACTCATGCATGTCATTCTACAGCTTCAAATTTTCGCTACATTTATCTTTTTTGCACTAGTCACACAATGATGTTTTAGAATTGAAACATGCTCTCCTTAAGGGATTTGCTTACAGATTTGTCAAGTTCCTAAAGACAGATAACTTTTTGTTTTTTAATATTCCTTTTTTAAACTTTACAAATATTATGAGTTAGAACATAATAAAAAATTAGCTTGAAATTTATATAAAAATGGGCAAAAATCAGGTATTTATTCAATTGTATTATTTTTTTTCTTTTTTTTTTTGGAAGTAAACAAACTAGCCCTAGATAGTCAAACCCTGTTCTTCTTCAGTTAGCAAGAGGGTTACAGGGCACAAGTGTTCCTTTTTTTTTTTTCCTTTCGTGTGTATTCTTTAAATAGGCTTTATTTTTTAGCGCAGTTTTAGGTTCACAGTGAGACTGAAGAGAAAGTAGAGATTTCCCATATCCCCTTGCCCAAACACCATATAACCACCTCCACTGTCAATATCATGTGGCAGCATGATGCATTTGTTATATCAATGAAGCTACATGACACACCATAATCACCCAAGTCCACAATTTACATTAGGGTTCACTGTTGTTCTTGTCCACTCCATGGATTTTGAAAAATGTATAACGACTTGTATCCACCACTATAGTATTATACAGAATAGATTCACTACGGTATAAATCCTCCGTGCTCCAGTTATTCATCCCTATCTCCCACCCCACTCCTGAAACCAATGATCTTTTTACCATCTCCCCAGTTTTGCCTTGTCCAGAATTTCATATAGTTGGAATTATATAGCATATAGCCTTTTCATATTGGCTTTTTTTAGTTAGTAACAATGCATCTGAGGTTCCTCTGTGTCTGAATTTGCATGGTTTCATAACTCATTTCATTTTAGACTGAATAATATTCCATTGTCTGGATGTACCACAGTTTACGCATCCATTCACCTTCTGAAGGATATCTTGATTGCTTCCAAGTCTTGGCAATTATGAATAAAGTTGCTAATAAAAAAGAAGTGGCAGGACACAATTGTTTTCTTTTCAAATTAAAACCAGTTAAAGGATTATAAATTATAATTTTGTAAGTTAGTATTATTTGAAGGTAGAATGTATTAGTTATAAATGTATTAGTTATGTCATACAGTATAGGAGAATAATTTTTAAACCTTCTGAAATGATTACCCTTAAAATTGTTCATTATTAATGAATAGTTGGATGCCCATTACATTCTAGAATCCATGATTTTATATGATTCTGAAAGTAATCCTTCTGTATAATGGAAGTAACAGTTTTAGACAGTAACTGGGCATAGCAATAATAAAAATGTTGTATTAAAAGGTGGTATTTTAAAAATTACTTGTGAAAAGCAGTATTTATGTACATTAAATACCAGAAGTGCTGGTTCCTGAGTACAATCTTGGAGTAGCAACTAGTAATTCTACAAGATTTATAATCCGTAATTGGCCATCACATAAGGTACTTTCTTATCATCCTTAATAATAGAGCCAGCATTTATTGAACATTTATGTGTCAGGAAATACGTAAAGCATTTACATACTCTCTCCGTCCCTTACAACAACCCTGCAAGGAAGGTAGTCTCCCCACTGAGATTCCCACTGCACAGATGAAGAAATCAAGAGGTTATGCAATTTTCTCAGGGTCAGACCTCTAGCAAGTGGTGGAGGTTGGCTCTGAATTCAGGCTCACTCCGAAGCCTATGACATACTGTCATGTACACTGTCCTGAAGTAAACATCTGAGCCCTGCAATCTGGGGAATTTGCCTTCCAAATAAGCTTCCGAAAAACTATTAACTCATGTGCTACTGATACACAACTTTGTATGTTTTCTATTACCTATTAAATTATTCTAAGGAAATTAAACTTTATTAATAGTGAGACTTTCAGAAACATGACATACAAAACCACCTTCTAATTTTTCTTTTTTTGAAAACCTTCAGGATATAGAGGAGAAACATTATATTGGTAGAGTAAGGAACTGAAATGAAAATGAGACAGTCTCTTGCTTCTATCTAGTGCCCTGTAGGATAAAGTTATTTTACATACATTGAGAAAGAATTTTGCTTTACATTAATTTTAACCAAAAATTCCTTCCCTTGAAAGACATTAATTCATCTCCACTTGGACATCCTACAGTGTTAGCGCATAATTTTATTCTTGGTTCACAATAGATGACATTTTATCACCAGTGGAACACCCTAAAAATTTTGTTTTGTGGCTACTGAAAAAAGACATATTACTCAATATGAGTTTAAATGTCAATAGCACACTATAAATTGCCCCTAAATTGGCAGGATCAGATTTCTCACTAAACACCTGCATTAAAAAAAGTACATAGATATTGACCGTTTTTCAATGCTCTTTTTACTACAGATTCATTTAGACTTTTACTATGTTACTACGGCTATTACTAAAGATGGAAAACAAGTATCTTGGACTATATGTGATATGATTTGTAAGGTAAGCATTAACATCTAATATGCTTGTATCATTAACTACCCTATAAACTAAGACTCTCTATGGACTGAAGATCATTTGATTTGTTTTATAAGTGATGGCAAGTATTTCCTGGGCTTGAAAATGCATTACTCTAACCATTCTGTTAGAGCTTCAAAATCTGATAAAGCCTGATTTTTTTTTTTCAAATGTTAGAAAAAGATAATAATCATTCATCGTTCATTCTGTTGCTGGATGGCAAGTGCCCAGCATTAAATATATGCCAAATTCAGTGACCTGTTAAAGTAGACTGCATTACTTAATATTAGCTTTGGGTACCAATGACTTCCAATTTTTTTCAGATATTTTACAGCTTAAAAATCAGGCAAATACCTTCATAAATTTAAGAAGAAGGAAAGAAAATATGCCAAGTTTATCAGAAGTCAAATTATTTTACTATTCAAAAAGATGACACAAAACAATAGTAAAAATGGGAAAATGAATATATATTCTACCTATTGCAGATAATAAAGGTTGATTTAACCCATACCCAAATCTCCTTCTCTTGTTTGTCTCCAGAACATGAGATATCAAAGCTAAATGTATGCTTTGCTAGCCTCTCCACAGCTAGAGGTGGCTCTGTGACAAAGTTCTGGCCAATGAGACATTTGCCCACGTCTGCTGGTAGTTCTGCTTTCCCTCTTCTTTCCGCCTGGAATGAGGCCTGATGTGGGTAGATGAGCTGTCAGAGTGGCTATTCTGCTCCCATAAATGAGTGAAGCTCAGGAGTACTGCCGAGGCATCATCCCGATGGAGCGGACAACCATGGCCTGCCCCCCGGTTATGCTTCAAGTTCAAACTACGGTTATTTTGCTAAGCATGTAAGGGAGGATCATTATCATCAGGGAAAGGAGAGGTGACACTCTGTCACTTGCCTTGCTCAAGCAACCTGGGGCTGTGTCGATGTGAGGAAGGGGAAATGAGCCTATTACCTTTGAGAAGATGGCCAAAATCTTTTTTTTTTTTTTTTTTTTTGCCTAGAATATCCTAAAAATGGAGCCCAGGATGAACTGAGGAAAGGAGCAGAGTTTGGGAACAGCAGCTTATGTTAACTGGATAACTGAATTAATTTTTACTTTGGGACTTGAGTGTGTATGTGTTCATGTATGCATGTGTATTAATGTTTGGTCAAAATATTGTGCCACCATAAAACAGACTCTTAACTATAGAGAACAAACTGAGGGTTGCTGGAGGGGAGGTGGGTGGGAGGGATGAGCTACATGGGTGATGGGTACTAAGGAGGGCACTTGTTGGGATGAGCACTGGGTGTTTTATGTAAGTGATGAATCACTAAGTTCTACTCCTGAAACTAATATTATACTGTATATTAACTGAAATTTAAATAAAAACTTGAAATTAAAGGGAAAAATAAACAACTAAGGTTATTGTTATTTAACTCATAGACTATCAACCACCAGTGAATTTAATGTTTGAGTCCCTATCTTTTGGTTGTTTTGGAGTGATCAGATCAAAATTGGACTTATACATACCCCCAATTAAGGGAAATAGGGAGTTTTTCTTTGCATTATTTTTTTAATTTATTTATTTGCTAGAGACAGAGAGAGAGAGAGAGAGAGAGAGACAGCACAAGTAGGCAGAGCGGCAGCAGAGGGAGAGGGAGAAGCAGGCTCCCCGCTGAGCAGAGAGCCCAATGCAAGACTCGATCCCAGGACCCTGGGAATCATGACCTAAGCCGAAGGCAGACGCTTAACTGACTGAGCCACCCAGGTGCCCCTTTCTTTGCATTATTTATTTTCAAAATATTGTTTGGTAGCTGAAATTGCTCTAAACAGTTGTATAATAATAAACCATATGATTTATCACAGAAATGATGGTAGCTGAGTCCTCTGTCCAAGCTTTAAATGACTGATGTGTTACAGGGGTTATGGGGAGGGGCATAAATGGTTAACAAAATAGGTATGTAATCAAGGTTCCTGGATTCACCTAGAAAACAGTAACTTTACAGAAGAATTTGAGTTTCTTTCCTCTACCTTGCTTGAAAAAAGTAAAATATTTATTCAGAGTGGTATAAATTATTCAAGTAAACATTGTTATCAAAGTAGATGACTACATTATATTTTTAGATGTAAATCTCAAATATTAAAGTATCTTCTATAATATAATTACCCATAGCACTGGAAAAACAGAATTACTCTAATACTTGCATCCATTCTTGTTAACTATATTACATAGCTTAAGCTATCTGAAAAGGCCTCTGGTCAAAAAATATGTAGAAAGGTATTTTTACTTAATACTATGCTTCAAGTTAGTAAAACCAATAACATTAGTTGAAAAGTTTGTTATCTACTCTTATAGAGTTACATAGCTGAGTTACAATTTCTTTTTCTCAAATGTAAAATTTCTCTCCCTCAAATATGTATATATGTACTTACATGTGAAAGAATACAACTTTCCTCCCTATGTTTTATTATAACTATACCAAATCTTGTTTAAAAAGGTCAGTATACTTGTGATCTTCAACTATCAATTTCCATATAAAACTGACCCTCTTATACTATATATTTTCTTCTCATTGTTTGAACAATATTAGAATTCCACATCCTTCGTTTCTGGAAACGAGACTGTTATTCCAAATAGAGAAGTATGACCTTCTACAGTTGACAGAAAATACCTTCCAAGTACTGAATATAAAATACTGTCCTTGGCTTAGGACTCTTTAACTTGATTTAAAGTATCCTTGTTTAAAATGCTCCTCAGAACTAGGAGACTATTTTGCCTTCTCCCAGGATGCTCTGTCGGATTTACGAGGAATCTGTCCATCCTCCCAGCTTCCTTAGACCTGTCTTAGAAGAAGGATGCCCTTCCAGCAACTAATTACTCACGTTTGAATTTATCGACAAAGATCTGAGGTCCTGGAATCTAATGGATCAAATGCATGGCCTGCAAATATTTATCCATGTTTGCCCAGGAAACAAGCTGGGCAAAGGTGAGGGTGTTAGAGTGGCCTCAGCCCTCCATCACACTGGCTGGCTCCTGTAGAACATGCTCTCATAACAGGAAGCAGACCAAACCTTTGTCAGTCAGGCAGAGAGAAAATTCCAGAACAAATTCAGTTAGCTTCAGGGTGCAAGTGCCAGCCTGTTCTAGTACTGGACTCTATGGACCCCAATTCCAACTCCATTCCCACAGGTTCCTTTGTGCCTCGCTGAACCGTTCATTCCTTCCAGAATCATCTGAGCATCTACAGCTACATGATCCACACTGCCTTCAATCCCTGTCCACCATGGGCTAACCTTTGCACAGCCCTATGTCTGTAAGTCTTATCAGTGCTACTAAGTACCTCAGTTCTGGTTCTATGTCTGCTTTTTCTCCTCTCTGACTTGGATCTTTGGGTACTAGGCTCTGTTCAGCTTCGACCCATGACTACCATGATACACCACACTGGTATTCTTTGAAACCCAGACTCACACCTCAACTCTATTCTCAGGATTACTGGTAACGATCTCTTGTAAAGGAACTGCCTTCCTAGCATGGTCTCTAGACTTTGGGCCTCGTTAGCCACTGGCCTAGTCCATCAGATAAAATGCCACTATACATGCTTACGTGTATGTACACTTCCACAAGCCAAGAAGCACAGTGCTGTGATGCTTGCTACCTAGGTAATCCCATTTACAAGTTTTTTTTGTTTGTTTTACCGAGTAACCTATATAGATGCTGATTCATTATAATTCAAGGTACTCTTCTCCTAAATCAAGTAATTCTTGACAGAGAAACTTAGGCATTCCTCCATGTTTTTTTAAGAGTTTTTCCAAAATATCTTCAGCACAAGGCTCTAAATCATGAAGTGGCAAAAGATTTGGGTAATGGTCATTTCAAAATTGAAGGATGGCTTTAACTACTTTTCAACTATTATATAGCTTGATCTTTAGCGTGGTGCTCAAGGGCATAACCAGGTCCACAGTGAGGTGGCTGCTGACAGATAAGGTTCTCTATTCTAACAGCCTGAGATCACAGCAAACAAGCTGGACTTTGTCCAAACCCTTGAAAGATGCCAATTACACTTCATCCCTCTTAATCATGAAGTCTGTGAAGAAGTAGTTATCACTGTTCTACCACTTCTAGAGAGCATCACAAAAACAAACCTGTGAAGTTTAACAAAAGACCACATTAAAAAATGTAGTTCTGTTGTAAACCGCTTTACCCAGTTTCTAGCCCCGATGACAAAGTATGGCAGATATATGATTTGTATGGAAAATGTTTTGTTCGCTCCTTTTAAGTGAAGTGCCTGCGTGTTTCGCTTCATACCCGTAGATTCAAAGTTGTAACATAACAACCCAAAAAAAGGATAGAGTGGATGTCATCCTCACTTCAATGAACACTTTCTTTTTGCTGACATTTATATAAACCAAGAATTTGTTAGCTACAACAAGAAAAATGCATTTCTAATATGATCACAATCATATATTTTACCAGTACTTAGCAATTGTATCATGTAACATGAAATCAATTATCAAGGTATTTTTGAGTACCTAATTGGTGCCCAGCATGTCAGCTTCCTTCTGCTTAATCCACAACAATTCACATCTGCAGGTTGTTGCTGGGTTCGTGTCTTGTGGTTTTGTTTCTCCAGGTAGACAACAGAGTGGAAAGTATGGGAATGCACCCAGAGTCTTTCCTTTCCTTCCCAGGATGTCAGGCGAACCAGCTCTCTATACCCAGGGGTAATGCAGGTATTGATGACTAATGGACCCAGTCATTAGAAGGACAAATTCTGGGACAAATAGGTAGTGAGAAAGACAACTCAAATAGCTAAACTTGAGGTGGAGGTGACAGGGGGTGGGGGTGGTAGAGAGAAAAGATTAGTTGGAGAATATTCTAAATCACTAGTTATGTATAAGAAGGGGATGGGAGGGAGTGAAGACAGCAAACATACAAATCTTATATAATGGAAATAAAAATGACACTGGCAAAATATTTCAGGGCTTCCAAACCATACACTACAATGTAGGTAAATTCAGAACAGCTAACTACAATGGGTACTTATGTTGACTATTACTGTGTTCCAATGTACACAGCAACAGCAAGTCCCCAGAGTCAAGTAATTTCTTTCCTATGATCTCCATAAGAAAACTCGCTGGAAAACTAGGAAATTAAGAAAATTAAAAATTTCACTCAAGTGCTTGTTTGGCAGCACATATACTAAAAATTTCACTCAATTTTTCACAGGAACAGAGTATTTCTAATCCCTAATTGTGTATTCAAGGGATTAAGCACACTCTTGTGAAATCTGTGTTACATATAAAAGTAGACAAATAGATACACAAAGGTTTGTTTAACACCAGAAGATGTTTTCTCTTTTTATTTTATTGTAAAACTCAGAGCCCCATGGCTGTCAGGCATGAATATCTTCAGTGTTAAAAGTCACTAAGGAAATACGATTATCTTATTTGCAGATGAAGTTGTTACTAAAACCATAAAAGGCCACTGGTTTAAAACATGGTCTCTCAGCCTCAGCACTACTGACATTTGGGGTGGATAATTCTTTGTTGTAGGAGCTGTCCTGTGTTCTGCTGATGTTTACCAGTACCCCTAGTTTCTACCCATTAGATGTCCTGTAGCACGTACCCCCAGATGTGACAGCCAGTGTCACCAGACATTGCCATATGTCCCCTGATGGGGGTGGGGGAGGGCAAAATAGCCCCAGTTGAGAACCAGTGGTTAAAACAAATAGTTACATTAGAATAATATTCTGAATACTTTTACAGGACTATGTACTAGGCACAATTCAATTTAATCCTCAGTAATAACTCTTATGAAGTAGGGTCTATTTTAGCCCCCATTTTACAGATGAGAAAACTGAGGTACAGAGAGATTAAGTTAATTGCCCAAGGTCACCGGACACATAAGTAGCAGAGGGGGAAATCAAACACAAGGAATCTGGCTCTGGAGTATGTGCTCCTAACTTCTACATGATACCTTTCCTTCCCAGGATGTCAGGCTAACCAGCTGATATAGGCAGAATACATACAAATCAGAATTATTTTTCATTCAAGATTTTTAGTAGTCTTATAACATTGGCCATCTTATATACCCCTAGTGAGTTCAGAAGAGTCATTTGTAAAACAGGAATAATAATGAGATTAAAATAAGATACTTTATCAAAGGTACTTAGGCCTCAAAGAGTTCTAAGAATAATGAATAGAATATTCTTATTTATCCCTACTCTTTACATGTGGATATATCTTTGGTTTCTCTTCCCTGTTTACCTGTGCATAGCAATCAGAATCAATTATACAAAGAAACTACTACAAAACCTGGCTTCTTCTGCTTTGGGTTACCCCTACCTATAACCTGAAGCACAAAACACTGCCTGACTGGGTTATAGCCTGACTGATCACAAACCACAGCAAGAGGCCACACAATTTGCCAATGGCTGTTGAGTAGCCCGAGTTTATGCGCTTTGCTGGGCTTCACAGACTGCATCATGCATAGTATCCATAGATAGTAAGTAGAACCCTACCCTCCAAAGATGTCCACTTCCTTTTTTTTTTTTTTTAAGATGTCCACTTCCTAATCTCTGGACCTGTGAAATGTAATTTTACAATGCAAAAAGAAAGTTCACAAATGTAATGAAAGTTACATCTAATTATCTAAGGATAATTAACCTTAAAACACAGAGATAAGCCTGGATTCTCTAGGGGGAGCCCAACTGAGGCCTTGAAAACAGAGAATGTTCTTTAGCTGGAGGCAGAAGAGATGCAGCAGAAGGGAAAGTCAGAGATTTGGCTGAGTGGCACTCAAGGTGACATTGTCAGTTTGAAAATAGAGGGGCAACGGGAACAGGAATGCAGGCAGCCTTGAGGTGCTGAGAGGCTCCTCGCTGACAGCCAGCAAGGAAATTGGGACCTTGGCCCTGCAGTTGCAAGGAACTCAATTCTACCAACAACCTGAATGAGCCTCTGAGTAGATTCTCCACCAGAACCTCCGGGTAAGGGCCCAGGCCTCCTTCATTTTGGCCTTATGAGACCCAATGCAGAGAAACCAAACAAGCCCACTCACTCTGACCCACAGAACAGTGAGATATTAATTATATTGTTTTAAGCCTTTATGTTTGTGATAATTTGTTAGAGCACCTATAGGAAACTGACACAGCACACAACATGCCTGAACAAGGAAGAACACTCACTCACCCACTGCCATACCATGAATTTACCAAGTGGCCCACAAGGGTTTAGAAACCCGGTCTTTCAATCCCCAAACTATTTCTTTCAATAATCAAGATCTGTGTCATTCTGGAAGCAAATGGTTTTACATCCGTTTACTCACTGGCTCCTCACCACAGCCACGAAAGCCATTCACAGATGAGAAAGGCTCGAAGGCATTGTGTACTTACACAGGGTTGGACTGTTAATAAGTGACAGAGCCATGCGCTCTTCCATCTCTTTGCTTTTGTATATGTTGCCTTTAACAGTAAAAATATAATAAGCATAGAGGATTAAACAATGCAAGGCATAAAAGTCCAGAAAGACAATGATTTTCTGCTGAAGGCAAACAGGTAAGAATTTGTGGAACTAGTAAGATTTAAGTTGGATCTGGATGGACAGGTAAGATTTCCAAAGATGAATGCTAAGATGCGATTTTTTTTTTTTGAAACGTAATCAAATTCTGGTGTGTGTGTTTGTGTGTTTTTAATTGGTCACCATTAAAGTTAAAGTGTTTGGGCTTCATCCCATTATGAAGCAGCACTATGAGAGGCTGTTAACTAGAGAGCATCTCCGGGTATGTACATTTGATTAATGAATTAGTATTTCGCAGGTATGTCTGTATCACAGTTAATTGAACAATGTAAAAATGCTGGTGAATTGTCATTTCAAGGACACAGAATTTTCTGTAGGGAATATAGAGCAGAACCCCAGACAATCTGCCTCTAACAAGTAGTCCTATGACAAAGACACTTCTAATAAGATAAATGCAGCTGGATGCAGCAGAGATGGAGGGAGACCTCTGTGTAGCCAGGCAACCCTGTCTTCTCCAACACTCAGGAGGCTCCGTGCCATGGCTATATTAGTACTAAAAATCAATACTCCACCCCTTGGCTACAGCTGATTAGACACCTAACTACAGCTGGGTCAGATTCTCCATTCTGGGAATTTGGAATTGAGTCTCTGAGACGCTTTTTGGAATATTAGTACTTGAACTCACTGGGCATGTAAGCTAAAGGACTGAGCCGTAGAGAGCTGGTTTGTAGAAGAAAGAATAAGGCAGATATATCTAGAGACAAAAGATAAGTAGCCCAGGATAAGAAACTGGAGGAATATCAGTCTTAGTTCCAGTGGTTTCCAGATTCCTTGTTCTAGGCCCTGTGATGTCTTGCTGCATTTCTTGACTTGGATCCATGATACCCTCTCCTTATCTTTACAATAAATATCCCTCCCCACTTATTTTAACCTAAATTGAGTGGATTTATATTCTTACAAACAAATGATCCTTGCATCAATTCTCTCAAAAAAAAAAAGCACTTGGGACCATGTGTCTTTTCTCTGTTTCAAAACACTTGGGAAAACCCCAAGACTAGGTCAATCTACTTGTCTGCCTTCTTCAAATATGTCGGAGTGGCTGAATCTTGCTAAAGAAGATCAAACAAGTGAGCAGATGGAGCCGTCACAAATCCATGGCTGCAGCCCCCACTGTGTGCCAGCAAGCCGCCTCTTTCTCTAGTCAACCTTCTCGTTGCCCCTAGTCATCCTGCAGCTACCAACCCCCTCCTCCAGTCCCAACCACTGTGGTCTTCTTGAAAGAATAGTCTCTGTACTTCCCTACCTCGCCTGCAATATGGATTCCACTCTAAACATGCCACTGAACCTGCTCCAGCAGGGGCTTGATTTCTGCCGGCTTGTTACCAAATCCAAAGACCAATTCTTAGTCCTTATCTTGTTTCTCAGCATCATTTGACACTGCTGAGACTCACAGCTTAAAATGTTAAATATCCAAAAATGCCCCCAGGGTGCCGCACTCTGCTAGTTTGTTCTTTCTGTGCTTCTGATATCCTTGCCTGTTGTCTCGTCAATACTCCACCCCTTGGCCACAGCTGATTAGACACCTAACTACTGCTGGGTCAGATTCTCCATTCTGGGAATTTGGAATTGAGTCTCTGAGACGCTTTTTGGAATATTAGTACTTGAACTCATTGGGCATGTAAGCTAAAGGACTGAGCCATAGAGAATCCCTTACATGTTGATGTTCCTCAGGCTTCAGGTCCTGGACTCTTGTTAATAGGACACTCTATCCCCGAGGGACCTCATCTACTACCGGGGCCTAACGGTCTTAAAGATTAGTATCTCTAGTTCAGTCCTATCTTACTGTGTACTTCCAACAGCCTGCGAGAGACCTTCCACACTTGGACATCTTTCTCATTTAATGCAGAACACCCCAAACCAAATCCATCTCACCTTTCCCCTTTTCTCCTTTGCCTGGGTGCCCCCCCGTGACCCCCAGTACAAAAACCAGGAACCCAAGCACCCTCTTTGACTCTACTTTCTCCTTCCACCTCCCTGTAAATGTTCACAGTTCTGTAAACGTTGTCTTTTAAATATGTCAAGGATCTGCTCACTTTTGCTTTCCCACTATCCCTATGTTAAGTAAGCCATCATCATCTCTCACCAGGATTACTACAAAGCCTAACATGTGCTCGACTCCAGTCTTATCCAAAAATGCAAATTTGATATTATTTGTCCAGTGTATCATCACTTAGGACCAACTAAACATGCTTTGTTGTTACTTCTACACAAAATCTGAGTGCCAAGTCAGTAACAATGTTTATTTTGACTCACAGATCTTTTTTGGTAATATACCACATTATGAATTTAAAATTAATATTTCACTTGTGTTAAAATGGTCATACTTTATGGAATGTCTCCCTTAAAAATTAAATAATTGCAAGATTATTTATTCTAAAATTTAGTTGTAGTTGCCCCAAGACTAAGAGGTGAAAAGGAAGCATATTTAGACTTTCTTTCAGACTGTACTCCTTCTCCCCATCTTGACATAAACAACTTACCAGAACTTCCAATTATTTTCATTAATGCTTCAGTATTATTTTAGATAATTATATACACACAGAATCACATATATATTATGTATAAACATGTCATTAAGGTATATACACATACATTAATACATACTAATAAACATGTGCTTCATGTTGAACACAATACTATTAAGAGAAGCTTTTCCAAACAAACTGATCATGGGTTTTACTTTCAGAATAAGTGTAAAAACAAACCAAAACAACAACTAAAGAACTAAAAACCATAATGAAAATAAACAAAAACAAACGCTAGCATGTTGTTTGCCACAAGCTGAGATGGAATATTGTCAACCCTTAAGCTCCTGTCCCTCCTTCTCCTTCTCAGGCAAAGGAGTGACTTTGTGACTCCCAGTTCTTTAGACAAAATGGGTAAGATCCTCAAGGGTGCCAAGACAAGGGGACCTGAGTGCGTTCTCCAGGAGTGAATGCAGTCGTGGGAGAGGGATGCGTGTCAGACAGACCCAATGTCAAAATTCCAGGTGAAGCACCCAGAACCTCTGGAACCCCAGGCAATTCGCATGACCCTTCTTGGCCTCAATTTCCTATGTGTAAATGGGGAAAATAATACCGAATTCACAGAGTTGTTCTGAGAATGAAGTGAGTTTAAGTATGTAAAGTGGCTAGCACAGTACCTAACAAGAAACAAACACTTAACAATGGTATGCTGTAATTACTTTCATTATTTTTCACCACTCTAGAATTAGGATAACAGATAAAAGAGACAAAAATCTATGCAAAGATGAGATTGTAAAAATCTAGTTACTGGTTGTTTTAATGATATATAGATCAAGCTACACAGAAAATCACTTAAAAAGACTATTCTCAGAACAAGAAGAATAACATGCATTCTACTGGAGAAAGAAGGAAGCATATTATAGAGTATAACTAAACAGCAGTATTTTTTATTAAATGTGTGGTCTTAACTGCTCCCTCTATTTTCAACCTAGAGAAGAAAATTATTAGGTATTGTTATTGTTGTTGTTCTTCAGCAAATTAATAGTTGAAGTTTTAAGAGTCAGTTAAAGAATAAATAAGTTATTTTAAATATTCAGGCAAAATTCTGTTTAAGAAAGAAATATCTAACTGGGGTCTTCTTATATAATGAAGGAAAACTCTAGGATTCATTATTATATAGAACTTCTCTTTTACGACCACTAATGTGCTCTGTGCCCCTGGGGTTTGCGAAGACAGGGTACTCCAGAGTGAAGTACAGGAGTGGTGATCTCACCTAGAGGAGGAAGAGCCGTCCCTCCTTGCCAGTTGAGTTCACCACATTCAGATCAGCTCTTGAAAGTGCTGTCTGCAAAAATCCCCCAGTGCTTTGGACAGCCCTAACAACTCTATGGTGATGCCTGAGATTTCAAATCAATCAAAGGCATTCCTTCCTGAGACAGCCTTCCAGCAATTCCGCTGAGAGCCAAAGGCCCACATATATGCTAACCAATCATGTAACTAGATAGTTTCCTCCCTTACGAACTCTGAAACTAGCCGCAAGTGTCCCACAGGTCAGGAAAAAGGTGATCTCTCTGTGCACCAGTTTAATGTCTGGAGTTCACGTCTCAAGCTTCCAGGAAAGCGAGAGTGCTCTTAGTCCCTGCTGATAAGCACAGTCACTTTGTGATGATTAAGGTGACTAGTCCCACATACAGTCCTACTGCTGCTCTCCACCTTTGTGTCATTTGCTCCACTTCTCTGTGAGAGAAGACACAAAAGGACGGAAGATGATTAATAGCATGGGTAAAAAATATGAAAGAAAAAGACAGCTACATAAAGATAGCTAAAACTAATACTTGATTACCTGTGGCATATTTGTAAAATCCTAAACCTCTATTAGCACATTAAAGCCAAAGTAGGTGATTTAGGTCAAAGCTTTTACTTATCAAGAACACGTACATCCAGATTCGTTTTACTGATGAGAAATCTGCAGTCAGTTAACTCAAACCAGGTATTACAGCTTGTTAAACTTCTAGTCCCCAAAGAAGTCCCTTCTAAATGCCTACATTCTAATGCCTTTACCTTATGAAAAGCCGGGGTGTAATTCTCCAGATCACAGGTGGGTGGAGAACTACAACCACAGAAGCAACTACACTGAATCCCAGATTTACAGGCGGATTCTAACGCAACTACACTAAAGAAGCATTAAGAAAGAAATAGATGAACAGCATTTCCCCCAAGGTCAACTGTTTTTAAAACTCTGTATTTTGGTTCATCACACTATGCTCTATCTTGGAAGAGGACTCTTTCCTATTTATAAAATTACTGTTTATTTGATTTCAATCGATTTTAGAAACATTGACAAGGCTTGGGAAATGCAGGTATCTTTTCATTTTAACTTTTCCTATTTTCCTCACCACCAACGGCAAGCAGATTTAAAATTCTAAGGCTGGAAAAAAAACAAAAGGAAACCAGATTGGAGGGGCATAAAAAAAAAAAAAAAAAAGCTAGAGAAAAAGGAGACTAAAACATACCCGCGGTCAGCAAAGGATACCTTTACCTCTCTACATTAATCAGTATTTATTAAATAAATCCTACTCTGAAATCTAACATGAAATAACTTAAAAATATCATAGGTCAAAAGCTTTCTATTATTTTAGGTTGAATCATAAGAACTTAAAACTAAATTCAGCCAAAATGTTCTTCAGAAAGTCTTTAAGAATATAATGTTCCAATTAAAGGAAGTAAACTTTTAGAACATTAGTTGATGTTCTGTTTCCAAATCTAATCCTCCAGGCATAAACTACAAAGTTAATAAAGAGCAGATTAAAACCAACCAAGAACAAATTATTAATTCCGTTTTTCCATTTCACTCTTCAATTCTTGTTTTAAATGCACTAGGAGTCTCTGCTGCAGACATAGTTAAAGCTGCAGCAGCTCTAATAATCAACGGATCTTATCACAAAGGGTGTCGATACTTTCTAAATGAAAGCACCATATGCCTAATTATTGAGCTAAATTTATACATGTAGCTATCTCTGAATGAAACATTTTCAGCCTTTCGGTTCACAGAATATTTCTTTCCATGCCCTTAAGGTATTTCTCCAGATTTCATTCTTCTCCTTTTTTCCCTCTCCCCCATTCTGAGCGCTGGGTGACACACCAGGCCAGGAAGCCAGAGGGAACTGGACACTGATGAATGGTCACACTCTCTATGGTCTTCTCAAGGATGAACATCACTTCTATGAGATAACAATTGAAACAAGGCAAAAGAATGCTTACTTTCCTGCCACAGGAAGCAGGAATTTTGGCAACAACAAGTGAGTAGGGAGGTAACAGCAGAAAACACAAGCTAGTATTGGTTAATGCAACAATATTGCAGCCAAGGCTTCCTTTTCTTTCCTGGAAATGACTTCTCAAATCCAGTTACTTACTGACAACCCCTTTCTCAACAAAAGGCGGAGCTTATTACTCTAAACAATCCCTAGTTACTGATAAATAAATACTATTTATTGAATAATGAATGCTATGTTCCAGGCATTATGCTGAGAGATTCACATACATTTCCTACTTCAATTCTCACAATGACTCTGCACAAAGAGAAACATTAGCTCCATTTCACAGGTATGGAAAGGGACGTTCAGATGGTTTGTACTCTGTCACAGTGCCTCACAGTTAGACTAGAATTTTGGTGATATACTTAAATCGTTTCTCAATTTGGTTACATTTAAGACAAATTGCCTTCCATTGTTATATTCTGGGCTGTGAACCTATGGTACAGATAAAGGTGTCTCCACACTTAAGGGGTCTAACATCTAGTTGGAAGATAGCATATATGCCCATGAAATTAGCAACCCACAGGGCAAAGCCAGAAATAACAAATGCCATGGAAATTTGGAAACCGGAGAGAGATCAGTAAATGTTGGGAATGTGAGAAAGGGCTTCATGGAGGACATGGATGCTGAGCAAGTAAGAGGACTTCTGACTGAGAGGAATAAACTAAACAAGGCAAAGCCCTTAATTAGTTGTGTTTTGGAGATGGTAACTATGCAAGTTTAGTTCAAGCAGTTTAGTTTAACTAAAGCTAACGTTCCTCCTTATTTAAGAGCTATGACTCAAGAAGCAAACTGAGGCGGATTTAGAGAAGACCATGAGTGTCAGCCTAAGGAATGGACACTTCATTCTAGAGCAATGTTTTTCACACTCTAGTTACTGGACCAGACTTATCAGTCACCCGGGAACATGTTAATGGGGCCCACTCAGATATCCTGAGTCAGAAACTCTGGGGGCAGTGCCCAGCAATCTGGGTGCGTTAACTTGCCCTCCAAGGGATTCTGAAGCTGGCTGAAGTTTGAATCCCTACTCCATAAGTGTACTTGACAGATAGGTGACTTGAGAGAAGTGATATTTTAGGAAAACTAATCCAATAGTGATCTACAGAATGAGTTGGAAAAGGGACCATTTACAAATTCATAAAATTCACAGAGCTTCTACCATGCAATTATTTATGAGAAAGCCCTTTTCAGGAGCTACAAAGTACTTAATTGGGAAACAGAAGACCAAGGTTCTTTCCCAAAATATCACACCTTCTTACAGAGAAAATTTTTTATTAAATTCTAATTTCTCTAGTGGAAAATAACCCCTAACCTATTACTTTTCATTTCTGTGTGGTACCGTAAATATTACTTATAAAAACATCATTGTCTCAAAAATATTTCTCCCGGGTGGGGGGCAGGGGGAGACCCAAACCAATGTTAATTAGGTGTCTCATTTATAAAATTGAAATCTAAGAAAAATGACAACTCTTATTAAATGTAGTCCACAACTCTAGATAATAATGAACAGAAATGAATGAGGACTCTACCTAATTTCAAAATCACATACCTGAAAAACAAAATACCAAGTGTAAATATAAAGCAGGCTAACTTTTAAACAAAACAAACTTTTATATCCAATTAAGTGCTGACTTTCAAAGGAATATCACAAGTATCTCAATTTATTTCAGCAATGTTACATCTTCTCAAAAAATTTTTTATGAACAACCTGCACAGCCAGTTTATGATCATACAAGAAAGTGAATACAGGTTTTCATTTTATAAATCATTGTGAAAACAACTTTAAAACGGGAAGAGGTGTTTCCTACGTTGATTGATCTTTATTCACTAGGTCTGGTTCTGAATGCCTTTTGACTGTTATAAAATATCAACATTTCCCTCAAAAGGCAATGGCCTGTAGCCTATGAGGATACATAGAATGGGCTCCAAAGATGGGTGGACAACATTTTTGGATTCTGTGATTATGTAAAGTGGGGATAGATGTATAAGGTATCACACTTAACCTGAATAACTCTTCTTGGTATGTTTGCTTAAATAAGCACATTTATTCAACAAATATTTACTGAGTCCTATTATGGGCAAGGCCTAGGGTTAGCTGACCCATTGCATGCATTAGGGGGAAGCTCTTTATCTCGTTCTCAAGATGGTAGTCCTGGAAGAGATTCAGGACTACAAAGAGCCAACGTCACTAAGATTCTGTGCTCTTGGAGGGAGAGAAAACAAGTACTTCTAACTTGTGCTATGGCTTTATCTTATTACTGATAGAACACTTAATAGATCGTAATTTTTATTCACCCTAACTGCTAAAGCAGCTTAATGCGGTAGTTAATAAATCATCTTCATTTTTATGCTCCTCAAATTGCCCACCCATCCGGCTTTTTTTTGTTGTTGGTGGTGTTGTGTTTAAGCTACTGAGTTCTTCATCACACATTCTAAGCTAAGTAACCCCTAGGAGGCATAAATAATGAAGACTAACCAAAATGCTTAATATGAGTAAATGTACACAATGTATTAAATACACACCAATTACTACATAAAGTTCCTTTTTACACTTAATAAGAATGCCTTATAAAATTGCTGACTTGGGCAAATAACTCCTGAAAACACAGTATGGACTGTTGAAGCATTTCTAATTATGAGATGAAAACCTGTAGTTGACTAGATACATTATAACATTTGACACTGCTAGTTGACTACAAAAATAACATGTCTCAGAGAACAGCATCCTAAATATTCTAAAATTACTATCATCTCAAGCCACAATTTATAAAAATAATATAGTACATTTATGTCAATCATTATTCACCGTGTTAACGCAGTCTCAAAGCCAAATTTAAACAGTTCTGGCGTTTGGCAGACTTTTATGAATTACCAAGGTCAGAATAAAAATACATTTTGAAATGTGCAACTCCTCACTATCTTACAAATGCATGACTAAAAACACATTATTTGAAGGAGTAGCAAAAAAAAAAAGCTCAAACTCATAAACAAATCATGCTTTTCTTTTATTCTCAAGATTCCTTGAACACAATGCATATTTATATTTAAAACACTAAAGGCCTCTAACATATGACATATAATGTAATCTTCCTTCTGTAAGAATTCAACTTTGTAAGACTTGCCATTTTCTGGCATCACTAAAATCACTTCTGAAATTCTATTTGGACTATTTTTGATCTTCAACTATAAACTTAAAATATTAGGAAACCATCCTGATGAATTCTAAAAAAAAAAAAAAGAAGGATCCCTCCCACCTTCCACAGATCTTCAGAGAGGCCAATACTTTCCTCAAATATCTGATGCCAAAGCCCAACTATAATCTAATAATGAATATGAGCTGAGGGGAGCTGTCTGGGTCTTAGCTGAGGCAAAGTGGACTGTTCCAAGGTGCTTGGTAAGTACTCCTATCAATAAAGAGTACTTTTTATCCTAAGTGACCAACCCAGGGAAGAAGCAAATTTTGTTGTATGTTTTTTTGTTTTTGTTTTTTTAAATAAAATGCTGTCTATCACCTTCCTGGCCCTTGCCTCTTTTGGGAGCCCGTGTCCCACCAGCCAGCTTGTTAGATCCACCTTCTCCAATGGACACCCTACTCCTTAGGCTTCCACGCTTTGCCTTTTCCCCAAATCCTGCCCCTTTAATAACTTCCTTGTTCTATCCAACTCACAATGAGGAAATGCAACGAGTCAACCAACACAGATGAAAATGTTGCTCAAAGAAAAGCAAATTAAATATACAAGATGCTGTTTCATCACCTATGAAATTTACAAAGTTTTAACAAACTACATTCACTGTATTACGAGTGAAAGTATAAATTGTTTCTGGAAAGTAATCCCTCAAAATGTACTATGATCCTTTGACCCATTCATTTCCTCTTTCAGGAATTTAAGGGGAAATCCTACTTATGGGGGTCAGGGCAATGAAAAATAAGAGGGAAAAGGTGTTTATCTCAGCATATTTTTATGAAAACAAAAAACTGGAAATAACCTAAATGTGCAGACCCAAGGGAATGGTTAAATAACCTATGATGCTTCTATCTCATATATTATGCTATCATAAAATGACACTTCAAAAGAAAATGAAAAAACACGTTTATATAGTGTGGTTATAACGTGGGGGGGGAACCCCTATTTGCTGGGGCGGATTAGTGTTGGTATTACCTGTGACTAAGTGATAGGAATGTGAAGGATACATTTTTCTTTTTTCTATTCCTGTGTACTTTCAAAATGGTTTTTCCTAAGCCAGCATTGGTTTGCAATGAAATAAGACAATGAAAGACACTTCCTTCTTCTACAAAGCTAGTCTCACCTTGCTAAGACAAATCTCAAAGGATGATAATTTCTGCTGGGCAACTTGAGTGAAATACTTTTAACAGCAGCCTTTAAGAAGCAATACATCACCTCTGAAACAAATAATACATTATATGTCGGAAAAAAAAAGAAAGTAGGAAGGGAAAAATGAAGGGGGGGAAATCAGAGGGGGAGATGAACCATGAGAGACAATGGACTCTGAGAAACAAACCGAGGGTTCTAGAGGGGAGGGGGGTGGGGGGATGGGTTAGCCTGGTGATGGGTATTAAAGAGGGCACGTTCTGCAGGGAGCACTGGGTGTTATGCGCAAACAATGAATCATGGAACACTACATCAAAAACTAATGATGTAATGTACGGTGATTAACATAACATAATAAAATTAAAAAAAAAAGCAATACATCAACAAAAGGGAGGCACAGATGGTGAAATTTCAGGCAGCTGGGAATGAGATTTTGCGACTAGGAACACACCCCTGTGCTTCCTTAATCATTCTACAGGGCTGTCCTCTTGCCTTATGCCCTGACAGAGATCCAGCGGGGAAACACACCCTTGTAGCAGCTCCAGCACAGATTCTTGTGAAAGGGGAACTAGGGTCAGGCAATCATGCCCAAACATCAGTTCAGGGAAGCTGGACTGAAGCTGGACTTGGCCACCCCCAGCATGGATCATAAGCAAGCCCTTACCTCCTATCCATGGGCCCTCTGGTCCCTCAGAAGGATCAAGTGCTCCTCTGAGGACTTTGAAAAGATCATTCAGTGAGAAAGGACTGGGTAGATAGTTTCCAGCAGTAGCTCACGGTCTTTGCCGGGACTGAACTCACTCTCCCCCAGTCATTCACAGGTCCGTGTCCGTGCCCCACGGCCACACCATCCTCATAACCCCTAGCCTCAGCAAACAGGCATCCCCACCGGCGCAGCGCAAAGATGCCCTTCGTGGCGTGGTGTGCTGTAATCAGCAGCGGACGCTGGCGTCCTTCCTCAGGCTCTCACCCCTCTCTTCCATGCTTCCTCCTCCACCGAGCACCCTCATGGGAAGGCCCGGGGACAGGACAGCCCAGTGGGAGACCCACGTACAAAAGCATGAAGACGTGCAAATGGAAGTTACTATAAGAAGGCCTGCGTGTCACGAACGGAAAGGATATAGAGCCAGAGTGATGAGAACGCAGTGGGACAGTTCGGGGACTGGGCCTTTGATAAGCTTAATAACCAGGGAGACAAAGGCCTGACGGAAAAAAGGAAGTGAAGGAGGCATTCTAGTTACAAAAGACAAGTGAATACAAAGCATGGTGGGCTTTTTAATTTTATTATCTCTGTTCTGGATTATCTGCAGGACTGCTGGGCTCTAATGTACCTAAAGCAACTGCCAGAGTATTCAAGACAGAAAGGAGGGCTGCGCCTTTTAAATGCTCTTAAGCCTTGATCTCATTTGGTTTTCTTTCAAGCATCTAATGATCACAGAAGCCTTTATCAGGACCCAGGGTGGGTAGGGCAGTGCTGCCCCTTCTCCAGAGCCAAGGAATTAACCAGCATTGCTTTCTCAAGCAAAGATGCTCCTCTCTCTAGGATGGTCTCATTGGGGCTTCTCACTGCTGGCCTGCCATTCAGGGCTGCAGGGGGGGCGGGGGGGCGCGGGGCAGGCCAGCCAGCCACCAAACCGTAGGTTCTCATTAGAGTCAAGAAATCACAGGCGGAGTGCGGCCTTCAGGCTAAGAGGCAGCTCCCAGCTCTGACGTTAGTGCCTTGGGGCAATCTCAGGAAGTCAAGGCTCCCCGGCCCTGGCTCTTACCTGGAAAATTAGGACTGGGCTTCAGGATCTCAGAGGTCTTTCTGGACCCGAAACCCTATCAAATCTCAATTTGTGGCTCTCAGGGAAGGGCAAACTCTTTGAGTTACAAAGTACAACTGATTTATCTGAATTTTGATTATTAGATGATGGACTGAGCTCTGACTATAGCACTGATCATAATTAAGTAAATTTCTGTCAAGTCTGAAGTAATTTTCTTCTTACTTCTTAAAAACATTCCTCTGAAGATAAAACGAGCTCAAATGCACTTTCCCCAATTTCTCTTTCTATTTTGGGGAACAGTTTCAATGCCTAAGGAGGTAACTCAAGCGCTGTGATTACTCTGAGAAGGAGCCACTTCAGGAATGGGCGCATCTGACTGTGAGAAAGAGACGAATTCTTTCTCAAATACTTGAAGTACAGAAGCTGAAGAAGTATATCGTTTTAAAGATACCTAGAGTTTTTTTGGAATTTGGAAGGAATCTGAGAAAATCAGAGTTGACAGTAACATAATAAAATCACAGCTGTCTGAAAAGATCATCTTGATGAACTGGAAATGTATCCTTTTAAGCACCGAATTTGATTTGAACTGTTTTTGGTAACCTTTTGAAACTTCGTTTTCCACTTCCTGATTTACCAAACATTATGAAACAAAGTAATCTTAGGTGGAGCGACTAGTAACAGTAATAATAGCAAGTAGCATTTATCATACATTTGCAACATGCCTGATATCATTCTAAGTGCTTGCTGTGTGGATGATCACATTTAAACCTTCTGATCCAATGAAATGGGTGCCCATTGTTGTCTTCATTTTACAAATGAGAAAACCGAAGCTCTGAAAGATTCAATCGCAACTTGCTTAACGTCACTCAATGGAAGGGATTCAGGTCCTGGCCATCTGCCTCCAGACTAGCCCTTCTCATCCCCACCATAGTGCTGCGAGTGGATGGAGAACAGGCAAGGTTATCCAGAGACTCTCTAGGACCTACTTGGGCGAAGAGAACTGTGCTCCTACGATAAAGAGCCCATAGACTGTTGTAATTTTTTAAATGTATGTTTACTTTTTAAAAAACACAGTCCTTCAGGCTAGCTGTCAATTCTTCTGTTACACATCAGGCAATGTCAAAAGAGTGTGCACATGTATAGTTTGAAGTAGCTCCCCCATGCTGTTACACTCCTCTAAGCAGGCATCCCTCTTCTCGTCTCTCTTTTTGCTTCCCCACCTCTCTTTGTAAAGAATGTACAACTGAATGATTACAAATGCCTCTGCTTCCTGCCGAGATCTTTATCAACAGAAAAAAATGTCATATCAAACTTTTCCTGCGTGGCTTTAAAAAGAAGAGGTCTTCTAAATCATGCCACTAATAAGATTTAAAAAATGACTCTAGTTAATGTAACTTAACTAATATAAGGTCAAATTTATAATACTGCAGAATTGTGTTTTGTACTCATTCTACATTAGAGTCTGCAAATGATGAATATGGCCAGTCCATTTATATACTTCTGTGGCATTTTATTTAGGAGGCAAGCCATGTTAAGACAGTGAGCAACACTCACCAAGGATCCGGCTTCCTCCTCAACTCAACTCTAATCTGATTTCTGGAATAATCTCTGTCTCAGTTGCATCTACTGTAAAATGAACAAGCTGAGCTATCTCTAAGGACTTATACAGAACAATATGACTTAGAGCATATGTTTACTTTTAAAAATCAGAGAGTTAAAATCTTTATGGCATATTGTTGGTAAAAGAAAAAACCTGCATAGTTTGTATAAAGGATCTTTAATTTGGGAGTGAGGGTTAAGGTGGGGCTGGTTAGCGGTAGTTCAATTATTTAACACTAAACAAGACACGAGGCTAAGAACTGAAGGGAAAAGTCATGACTTAATTTTCCCAAAGAAATAATTCTCTTCCTTAAACTACTAAATATTGGTAGTTCTACATTACTCTTTTGTCTGCTTAGGGGAGAGGCATTTCATAGTATCTCTGGAATCCATGGGGTGGATGTTCCTTCCTATTTTGATCAATCGATACTCATCTTTGACAAACACACACATTTTTATGGTTTTGTAGGTTATAAAGAACTTAAAAGGTCACAGGTTCTCTATTGGGCTATGGGCTATATGCAGGGTCCAGTGCAATTCTGATCTACCCATGTATGTTTATCTCTCATCACTCACACTGATCTGTAGGTATTCCTCCCCTCTGACCTTGAGTCTGACCTTGAGACACATGCTTGAAACTCTCTTTACTGAAGAATTTGTACTACCACAGCTTATGGAATAATTCAATAAAATATATAAGTTTCCCACTGAATTCCAACAAACTCAGATTTCATACAAAGGCACTTACTATACATGTGAAATACTAAGATAAATTTCTCAGGATGGTTTATTTGATCAGCTCACCTAAAAAATACAGAATCATTGACTCAAAAAAGCATTTTTTTAAACCACTTTTCACACCTTAGCTAGGCTGTAAGGCCTATGAATTTTAAGTTACCTGGTAAGAGGAAGACAGAATATTCCTCTCAAATTATCAATAGCTTACAGAAAATTAAACTGAACATAATTGATCAACCATTAACAATCTTGTCTTGCTTTCATGTATTAAAGTTCAACAGTCAAGATCTACTCTACCACTTAACACTGCTGAAATCTTAATTTATTCATTTACTTATTAAAGAGAAAAAAATTTTACAAATACTCTATGACCTACCTGCTCTGGGGAAAAACCTAAGGGTGGGGGGAATCTTGCCTTTGCCTCTGGTCAATGTCAGGTATGTTTCAGAGTAGGGTGAGCGGAACAGGCAGGGTAACTCAAGGGTATTGAAGTTCCTCTGGAATCAGGTCTTCAAATTCTGGCTTTTATTATTTTGCAAATATTATTTTCCACACCAGAACTACCCATACAGATAAATTGGAAAGTTAAGTCTTCAAAATAAAAGTATTTGTCTGGGTAGATTATTCCTACATCTGATCTTTAATAAAAGGGTTAATCATCAAAAGTTAACATAAATGATAGACTCAAGAACAACATAAGGCTACTGTGTAAGGCATAAAAATACATTTTAACCATTAGCCACCAATATGAACATTTTCTTTAAACTTATGATCATATAAGTAGGTCTGGAATAAAAAACTAAAGAATGCTTTGAGAAACCTAAAGACAACTGGGACTGCCATGGCTGACCAATCCTAAAGCCTTACCTGAGAGACCCCAAGCTGAGTCCCTCACCTCAGCCCCTTCACTCCTGCCCCATTTAGGTTGGTGGAGACTCCAGTATGAGAAGGGAGGAATTCCCTCTGACAAGATGTCTTCAGCCCCTATTACTCAAGGACTCCCCCTAATTCCAGGAGATGAAAACCAAAATTATTCATCCTCTAAATTAGGATTATGGCTCTAATCCTAAAAGACAGTACAAGTTCTTTGTATAGGCTCAAAACAAAACAAAAAAAGAAAAGAAAGAAAGAAAAAAAGCTTCCTGATTTTAAAAAAAGGGTTAAGGTAGAAGAGGATCTAGACTATTCGTTTAAAAATTCCATGGTGTTATTTAACTTCGGTCCTTCATTATTTTAACACTGCTTTTTAAAACTAAGGATAACTTGAGTATAATTTTTAAAAGATCAAACTCATGAAAATATATTCTATGTATCATAAAATTCAGGGAAATTCCAGAGTTGATTTTTTACAAAGTTTTCATGGGGCGGGGGAAGCATCTTGATTTCAATTTTAAGTATTACATCAAAGTTTTACCATCCATTGAATTAGTACTGGAAAGCATATAATGGCTTTTTGTGAAGGGAGCTAGGCAATATCCTATTTGAAATTATGACTGTCTCTTTTACACACAAATTTGTTAAAAATTTACCAAAGTACCAGTAACACAATTGTGTTGGCATTATTAAAATAGTATTAGCTGTCTTTAAATTAAATTTACAAATTAAATGTTTGGCTCAGAAATTATAGTCTAAGCTCTCAACATATTAGACTTGCCTATACTTTCTACATTTTAGTAAAACTGTTAATACATTCAGGTGTACTAACACCTGAGAGAGCCTAAATATATAAAGAGAAGTAGAAAATACAGGGACAATAAAAATCAAAACCAAGACAAAGATCTACTGGTCCATGACAAAAGTCCACGGTGGTGCCAAAAACTGAATATAAAAGTGTGAAATTAAAGTGCAGTGCACTATTTACAATAGGTAACCACTCTTTCCTTTCTAAAACTGAACATTTTCAGCACAGTTTTAGAATAGCATTTTTTTTTTTTTGGTTTACAAAGGAATGCATCTGTCTGAACTAATCTGATGAAAAACCATAATCCATTTCTTCCCATTAGCTTTTGACTAAATACTGAAGCTAATTATTATGCTAGCTTTTTTGTGTTCTCACGGCAACACGGAATTTCAAGGAACACATTTAGTTCCACCGCTTTATGCAAGACTGGGCAGTTTCAAAACATCTAAGTGCTAAGATGTTAGCACCACACAGATATACAAGGCTATGTAAATTTTCTTTACATGGCTAACTAAGACCTTTTGATTTAGAGAGACAGATAACATGGATCCAGTAGGGGTAGACAGGCATACTGTTAATATGCTGTCCTCAATTCCCACTGCTTCTGCTCTAAATGCACTTCTAATCACTATTGGTTGGTACGGATAGCTTTTCAACATCCATGCATCTTTAGTATTTAAAATAATTTCCTTGGACAACTGTGATCTACACTAACTGGCAGCTCATAGGAATTTAGAGGCATGAAATGTGTGAATTACACTGTTTTAAACTTAAGGGAAACATAAGCATATAGATTTAGGGTTAATTTACCTATGATTTTGTTTGGATATTTTTAAGGAGGATGGGAGATGAAGAGATGAGGGAAACTGGTGAAAAATAGAGCTTTTTATCTACTTTCCTGGTTTGGTATCCCTGACAGGATTTCATGGAGAAGGCAATCTGCTACGGAGAAGTTGTCCGGGAGGCATAAAATCCATTCCTCCAAGTCTGGGAGGTTCTATGCCTGAAGAACGGTCCCAAAGCAGAAAGGCTGATGGGCTTGAAGGAAGCTATCTGCACAGAAGGATGAAGGCACCCTCTTTGTGCCTAGGGTAAACTGAAAGGCACCCAAATCTACTTTAACTTGCTCAATTACAGCTAAACCGAATTCATCTGGTCTTATATTAAAGTCACAAATCCTGTAACAATCAAGCTGCCTCCATTCTGTAGGTACTCAAGCTAAATACCTCTTCAACTCAAAACTGTTTACTCTCTGAAAATGGGAGAATGAGGCCACTTCCTTTCCTTATTACCTACCCAATGTCAAAACATAAAATTTATTTTCACAGAGACCCTGACATTTTTTTAATGCCAAAATATTACTTCCACTTATAACACATTTTAGAAATCTGAATCAAGATTTGGGATGAAATGCTTTTAATATGGTTCCTACAGTTCTTGGATTGTGTTAAAATTCAGGATGGTTTAGTTTCACACAGGAGAGTAGCTGTGGAAGGAGGCATGTCCTTTACAAAAAGCCTGCTGACTGGTGACAGGTGACCAGGAGAAGTCCTGGCTTCAAGTCCTAACTTGGTCACTAACTAACTCCAGGGCTCTGGGCTCCTCAAATTTCATCTTTAAATTGACAGTCTTAAATTACTTTAAAGGTCCCCCTCAGCTTTAAGCCAGTTAAGTGGCCATATGCTACAAGTGCTAACTGAAAATTACAGGAAGTAAATTATGAAAGACTTATCGAAGTCCATGTTTGTCTTGGATTAAGTTTGTCATTTTTGTGTTGCTGTGGAGGCAAACCTGTTGCATCACATAAAATACTCTTTTTCTCACTACACCAGAAATGCAAGAGACAATTGGCTGGCTTTTTAAATTTTTCATTTTTTAAAATGTAAATAAACAACAGTGTGCCCCCTATGATAGAAAGTTCTCAAGTTTCACCTTTATAATCTGTAAGTACACACAGGATGCCACCTGGCCGCATAAGGACACATGACTGAAGGCCAGGGAGTGCTGGCTTGCTGTTAGAACCTTTTTATCCTGCGTGATCAATGCTTTGCATTTACATACAACCTTCATTTCAAGCCACGTCCAAGCCTCAATAGGGGGCTGTTTGGGACCTTCACTGTCAATGTTCTCAGGGACGATTAACCGTGTGGAGGCCAGTGAAAGAGGAGGTTTGCACACCACCTCACCTGCCCATGTATTTAATACCTACCTCAGGTGGTTTATGCTTACCAGAGCACGCAAATTAAAAGCAACGGGATTCAACCTCAGATCTTAATTGGCCACATCTACTGTGATAGTAAAAAAAAAAAGGAAAACGAAAGAGCCTTTGACATTGCACCTGGTGGAAGCTGAAAAGCTCTCTGTCCCCTTACACTGTAATGTTACAGTTTTTAGAGTTTCAAAGGTTTGTCTTTTTCTCCCAAAAAAACGCTGCCAGGCGGGAAGGGTTTCCAGTACGGTGCACTCACCTCTTTGATCTTTGCCCTCTTGTCGCGGATGACAGCGTCGGCCGGCTCTCGGCCAACCGCCCCGACTGGGGGCACGAAGTCCACCGGGGGCAGCCTCCTGAATACAGCCTTGTCACGCAGCTGGTCCTGGGCCACCTTCTCCTTCTCCAGCAGGATGTCTCTTTGGATCTCCTCGGGCAGCTTCTGCAGGGTCTCCTTGGCTTCCCTGAGAGCCCGCTCGTGGTTTTCGCGGATCCTGGCCAAGTTGTCCTCCAGGGCGGCCGCCGGGTCCCCGGGCGCGCCCTCCTCGCCTCGCCTGGCTCGCCCATCTGCCGCGTCCTCTGCACGCGCCCCGGGCCCGGGCTTATGGTCGGCGGCCGACTGCAGGGCGGGGCTGGAGTGGAAAAGGACCCCGCTGAGCAGCTTGGAGGAGTCGGGCAGGAAGAAGATCGCCCCGAAGCAGAGCGTGATGAAGGCGCTGAACACCAGCAGGAGCACGAACTTCTCTGTCAGGCGGAAGGCGGCGGGGCCGGATCCCTTCCTGCCGCCGCTGCCGCCACCGCCGAGCCCCCCGCCCAGGCCGCCGCCCAGGCCGCCGCCCGCCGGGCTGCTGAAGAGCGGCAACAGGCCCCCCACCGGCATCCCTCCAGCCGCCGCAGCCGCTGGGGTGCCCGCTGTCCAGTGGCCCTGCGCCGCGCCGCTCAGCAGCCAAACTTCGCCGCCGCCCGGCGTCAGCGGCTGCGGGGCTGGGTCCTGCGCATCCAGGCCGCCCGAGCCCCTGGGCTGGGCTGCAGGTATGCCCTGGGGAGACAACTCTTCTGTGGGTCTTCTCCCAGGGGCAGCTCCTTTGGCAAACAAGCACGCGCGACAGACCGCTGGCCGCAGCCCCTGCGGGGAGAGAAACAGTAAAATGTAGTAATTACGGTGATGGTGATAAAGTTTCCAGAGGGTCTCCGCCCTCCGACGGCCGTGCGAGCCGCCGGGACAGCTCCCCCAGCGCGGAGTCGGGAGTCTGGCCCCGGGCACCGCCCTCGGAGCTCACTCTTTGGACTTGGGGTGAAGTTTTCTGGTCCCGGGGGGACAGGGTGTCCTGCGCACACCTGGAGCAGGGCCGCGTGCGGGCACCTCCTGGAGAGGGCAACACACCTCTGGGGCAGGAGGGACGCAGCGCGGGTCTGGGGGCTAGTCAACTTCGCCAGCTCCCCATCTCGGAGCTGGGACTAGCTGCCACGGCTTCCCAGGCGGCGGCTGAGCGTGCAGACCGGCCGCCCCGCAGCCCTGGTCGCCGCTCGTCTGGGCTAGCGCGCCGACCCGCGGGCGAGTAGGAGCGAGTACGGCTGCACGCCGCCCTCCACCACGGCCCCGCGAGCACTAATACCACTGCCGGTCTCCGGGTGTTCGGAAACGAGGGCGGTGACGCGTCCGGAGAGTGATGGCGCGGCCGGGCCAATCACGCACGGCTCAGGGACCCGCGGGGGCGGGGCCGAGGCGGGGAGGGGGCCGCGCGGGGCGGGGAGTTTACGGGAAGCGCAACCTCGCGGGGGCCCGGCCGGGGGCGGGGAGGTCGCTGGTCTGGGAGGCGCGAGGCCGGCGGGAGCGGCGGCGGGGAGGCCGCCTAGACCCGCGCGGGAGGCCCAGGGCTAGAGGAAGCGGGCTGGGTTCTGGGTCGAGGAGTGTATCCTGCGTGGTCCGCGGGCCCGGGTCGCAGGGACTCGTTGGCCTTGAGTGGCCGGGGAAGTGCCCAGACTGACGCAGGACCTCCCTGCCGCCCCTTCGGACCCGCCCCCCAGGCCGTGCGAGGCCCCTTCCGAGGGGTCCGCCGAAGGACAGGTCCCGCTGAGAATCCTCCGACGCTGGGTCGTTCTGAACGTGTTTTTTTCTCCAGTTCCCTCTTTTTACCCAAGACGGGGATTCCCCCGGTGCCTGGTAGCAGTCAAACCAAAAGTCCCCCGTAGAGAAGCTGTGATCGGAGAGCATTTGAGCTTTCTGGTCTAACATCCTTTTACGTCCTGAGATACTCATCGTTTTGTGGTTGCTTAGGATGCTTCTTCGTCTGCATCCTTTCTCCACCCACTTGAAGAAAAAAAGTTATATACCTCCCCCACCCACTCCCACTTTCAAAATTCATTTATCTCATAGAAGTTGGTCAAATTTTCCATTTAAAGAAGACAGTTTTATGCCATAGCTTCAAGTAATAAATTTGAACACTGTGTTGAAATTAAGTGTTGGATGTGATTACTTCCAGGGAAGTAAGGACTTGGTCCAATAGAGATTGTTTTCAAGACAGCATTATTGTCCAAAATGTGTTTGCAATTTCCCTGTTGCTCTAAAAAAAAAAAAAAAAAGGTTATCAGAGAGGAAAAAGTTGACTACTGACTTCTCATTTCTGAAAGCTAGTTTGTAGCAGCCTTAGCCTGTGTCTCCCCCTTCTCTGGAAATGTGATTTTCGCTCTGTTCCGGCTTGCCATTTATAAAACAAAGAGCTGGCAGTTTACAGCAAGATGCCTACAGTAGTTTCAGATGTAGACTGTATGAGAAAACACAAAATTAAATCAGAAATCCTTATTACAGTTTTCTTTTAACTGTTCATTTAAACCATCATTATTTGTTGTATATTTGTTTTGTGTAACATGAGTTATACCTCCAACGTTTCTGTTAATGGGAAATTGTTGTTTGATAAAACTGACCTTATGGCTTGGTTATTCTCATAATTGCTATGAAATTCTACGCCCAGAAGAGTGCAGCATTTCCAAGCAGGGTAACAAAGTTTAGAAGGACTGAAAAAGAAAACAACATTTTTTTTAATTAAATGATAGAATAGTAATTTTTATTTTAAACTACATTTGCAAGTTGTGGATAGGCTGAAAGGTTTGAATCAGTGTGAAATAATACTGCTTATTTTCAACAGCTTTAAAATTCAGTTACCTCATGGATAGATAGGTAATAATTAGGGTTAATACCCTAAAAGCTAATCCCTTTAACGATTTATTATCTTAATTATTATGTTTTAGGAATGGAATTATCTCTTATAGCCACAAAAATATTTAGAAACTTTAAAAATAGTATACTAAGTATTCCAGAAAGGCAATACAAACTACTTTTAAGTGTATGTTAAAATGGTGATAAAAGGGGGTTGGAGACCTAATTCTACTTCTGGAGCTCTTTAATTTTGATACCAAACCAGTTTGTACTTTAACTCATCGCCTATAGTGGAAATATTCAAAATTTAGCATATGGTCTTAAAGATGATTTTTTTTCCTAAAAACTTTAAATTTGATATATCTGTATTGTGTTTACAGCTTTTAAAATGATGGCTCTGTTTATTTCTGTTCCCCTTTATGAAGGTTACTTTAAGATTACTTTATTAATCCTGTATTTCTTATAAAACAGAGATTTATTATTAGTGAAGCCTAGCTTTAATGATTTGTTAAACAAGAAAATAGCATAGGTGGTTGATTATAGGATATGTTTTAGATGGGGCCAGTCTGTGTTAGGTAGGATGAGAAATATGTGGGAGTGCTCATATTTGGGCTATAGCAAATTAAAAAAAAATCAGAGAGAAGGTATTGGAAGGAACATATCAACTAAATTAACCCTGTAAAAACTTTTAAAATAACCACACAAAGTCCTGTATATTCATGGTAAAAGAACACTGGATGGTCAATAAATTAGAAATTGTATTTTATTGAAGCAAAATCTGACACTTTGCCCTGATTTCAATACCATAAACAATGTTTTATATCTTGAGATAAAGCAAAAATACAGGTGATGGTTCTCGTCCCCAAATAATAAAACCTTGACCCTGTCCTATAAATCCATACTCACCTACCACATCTACCTGAAGGTATGTTATGATCTCTGTGAATACAATGATTGTGACAAAGTTGCTGTTTTTTCATTATGAATAGTCTAATGCAAACTTAGCAACCTTAGTAATTCCGTGTGTTTTTTTCTGTTTAAATACTTGCTGTGTGTTCTGATTTGGCTAGCTAGTCCTGAAGTATGATTTTTTTGTACCTTTTACAAGTTTGCCTACAAACCTAATTCTTACTTTTTCCTTTTCCAATGCTTATATCTCTGTATCTTTTTTTCATAATTTGTAAATTTTTGTGTTTCAAGATAAAATCTTAAGAATCAAGTAATTTTTTTAAAGTTGGTTTTGGTTAGAGATATTCCCCCCAAGGTGCAAAGAAATCCTCAAGTTATTTGACTGCTTGGATTTCTGCGATTTTAAAATGTTTAACAAACGGTACATTTATCTTTTATATTAACATGCCAAAAATTAAATATAGTAATAATTATAAACAGGGTTGGAGGGAGTGGCAATGTTTTTATAAAAAGTATGGTGAATGAATATTTTATAAAGTTGTAAGTTCCAAAAAATTAAAGTGCAAAAATAGTTCTTAATAGGAAGTTTCTAGAAGGTACTAGGTAGAAATTTATGGAAGAATCCTTCTGAGAAAAATAAAAATAAAAAGTAATATAACAAAAGAAATACACTTAACATACATGTGTAACAGTTAACTAATGAAATTGTCCAACACTATTAGATTTCTGATAAAATTTTCCTGTTGCTGATTTTCTACTTGTCTTCAAATTTCAGGTCAGAATAGGTTTTGACCTTTATTTAAAAAAAAAACAAAATGTAATATGTAAAAAAAATAGTTCATTGTGAACATTAATCTTGAATTTTCAGTACCTCATTGGGCAACTCTGAATTTTACATCAAGTTTATTAAGATAGGAATTAACCAAAGTTACAAAATAAACTGTTAGTAATATTTGTGGTCATTTGAGGAGCTATAGTTACAGCTCTGGTTCTTTTTTTCTCACTCCTCAATTTACTTTGGAACTGGCCGTATAATAGATTAGCTTTATAAGGACTCCAATCATCTTTGTGTATGTGTGGGAGGGGGCGGTAAGAGTCTGAATCAATGAGACCCCTCTGTCCTTGCATGCTTCTGTTGAAATATCTGTTTTGTTTTGAACACTCATTTTGTAAGTATTAGCAGTCCCCAATTTGAAAACATTGTGTTCCACCAAGTATTTGTACATTAGCTCTTTGGAACCTTCAGAGTGCCTCTCTCCATAGAAATAAAGTTGTAAATGCTACTGTGGGTTGTAGTCTACACTACAAAGATCTAAGACTCTAGGGAAGGAAGAATGAAATGTTGGAAATACACTGTTGCAATGCTAGTAATCAAAGTAGCATTAAATTACAAAGTGTTTTATTTATCTTGAACGTTGGAGCCTGAGGACAAACATTTATTTGAAAGAAAAGGAGATAGAATGATTGTTTCAGAAAGATTCTAAACCTACTTTCAAGGTCAGAAAGGTTTATGGAAGTTCTTAGGTATAGTGTTCCTTCATCACGTAAAGCTTTCTTCTGGTTTCAAGTGTATCACTAGAATTACTTTTATGATTTTTTTGTTTTGACTTGAATAACAAAAGGACTGAAAGAGATAGGTATAGGGCAATTTTTTCTGAGTTAAGTGGGCAAAAGTTTGAATGAGAGAGTGATTTATTACAGAGTACATGTATGTCCTTGGCTGTGTGACCATGGGTGATAATTTATCTATCTTCTACATCTCTCATTCTTCATCGGTAACATTGCTATGGCTCTTAGATTAAATGATATAACTAATGTGTTTGGCACAATAGGCATTTGAGAAATTTAATTCAATTTTTCTCCTTCCCTATAAAAGGAATTAATGTCTGGGGTAGTCAAAGAACAGTGTCTAGAGGATTCTTAAAAGGAAGAACCAGAAAAATGTGGAAGGAAGAAGTTTAGGATTATGTGGTTCTTCACATGGTTGTCACTTTTCAACTTCTGTCCTCCATTTAAGTAATATCCATTAGAGGTGTTGGGGGAACAGCCTCAGGTTTGGTAGGCAGCGGATCCTACGAGTGTCTCCACTCTTTATATAAATAGGACCAAAAATTTGCCAACTAACAACTTTATAGTTCTTTAAACCTTTAGAAAATGTTTATGATGGCAAAGTCTCAAAGTGAGGAGAATGATATTACTGCTCAGTGGTTGAAGAATCAGGAAACCAAGGATTCAGGGCCAAAAGCCTGGGCAAGCCATGTCAACAATGACCTTTAGGAGCTCTTGTATCTCAAATGTTTGAAATTTATGACTTGAGGCAAGTGTATTATTTCAACTGAGTGAAATGAAAGGAAAAAGTTTCTTTCTATGACCAGAGAAAAATATAAAATATTTCCTTAGTTTTTAGTTCATTAGATACATTTAAAAAAAATCACTTTTTCTTAAAAAAATGTTTCCCTCTTCATACTTCATGCTCTGTTCCATAAAAGATCATACCCTTTTCCAGAAAAACCAAATAAACTCAGAAGAGTTATAAGACATTATTCTGCCCAACTGAAAATTTTTTCATGAAATAAAATGAAATGAAATCACACGTGCCTGAGCCTGTTTTGGAGGAATGATCTACAACTATGATATGACAGCACTTGGCTACCCAATTTCATTGTAAAATAATTGTGCTGTTTGCACTACATATTCAGACTTTCATATTGTCCTTCAAGGTAGAACTTTGTCTTAGCCCTGGGTTTCTATAAATGGATAGGAATTCACCTACGGTTCTTTGTCCACTGAACTTATTTTTCAAATTCACTTGGAGAATTCTTTGGCAATATATAGATTCATTATGGGCTAAGGTAAAAGCAGATCTATGTTGCAGATTGTACATGAACAAATTGCATCTACTGAATGTGTAATTGGTAGTCTATTTATTTAGTACAATTAATACTGGTCTCAGCTGTGGGAATGAGAGGGACATGTTGAAATTAACATAGGAAACGTGAAGGGAAGAATTCCAAACCTGTGACCCATATATCTGCTAGACTTAATAGTCTGGAACTGTCAGATCGAGTTTCTACAAATTACTACGCTTAAAATGTGCTGAGTTTGAGATACTTAAACTGGCTCTTAGATTATAAATAGTTTTTGAATATCCACTGAGATTGTTAGGTTTTCCAGTTTCTCCCAAATATTAAATGGGTATTATGCCTTCCACTATTATGATACTATCATAGCTTGAACAGTAATGAACAAGAAATGAAATATCAGGTGCCTAAACTTGCCATCCATTTTATATTCTTTATTTTTTCCAGTTTCAGCAAATACCAATTTATAGGTAATCTGTTTCACTTACAACCTCATCCAGTGCCTTCCCCAACTCCACTTCCAATATTTCAAAGCAAACTATAGTTGACCATTTCACTCATATTTCTTAAAAACTTAATCATTATCATCAAGCCAAAGATTAACTCCTTAAAATAAAAAATCCAATTGGCTCATTTTAAAACAAGATCTTTCGATATATTCCATGTGGTTGCTCTTTTTCTTAATTTCTTTAAGTCTTTAAACATAGTTTACTTTGAATACAGAGCCTGCACTTTTTTGATGGAGTGAATGTGTAGTGTGTAAGAGAAATCAAGGTTGAATGTTGTATTTTGCCTGAGAAATCGGAAGGTTGGAGTTTCTATCAAGTGAGATGGGGAAAACTGCAAGAAGTGGGGGTGAGGAGAGGGGAACCCTGATAAGTTACTCTAGCATGTTAACATATTTAAAATGTGACCACCCATGGAATTAGGAGACTATGGAAAGGTTATCAGTTTCTAAAAATATCAAGGACTAGCATACGGGAATAAATGGCTGAGGTGGGGTAGAGAGTAAGATTGAGAGGATCCTGAACACAAATTAAACTTACTAAAAGGCTTATCACTTTGTTCCACTCCTTAGCTGCCTTTTCACAAAAACTACTGGTATCCAGACAAGTGGCTCAAACACACTGACCTCACAAATATTCAAATCCATGACTCTGCAAAGTTAGACACCTTCAGGACCACCCCCAAAAGTTCCTCATCCAATGGTAAACAGCCACATGGTGTAGCCTGTTACTGGTACCATATTCCTCTTGCTGAAATACCCTTAATAATTCCTTCAAAAAACTAAATTCAAACCACTTCTCTCATGAAGTTTTACTAGAAAATAACTCCTGTTCTTTTCTTTCTGTTACTGTTCTTGACACACTACAATTTACTTCTGAATGGTTTACTTGCCAAATAGTTGGAAAGAGTATTGGTTTAAGAAAAAGCCCCAAATCAATACAGCTGTTATTGCATCTTTAAAATATCACAAATAAGTCTGAAAAATCATCTGGCATCTTACTGTTTCCACAGATGGATAACTTAGATCTTACTCCTCAGCCTACTGACCTATTCCTTTTTCAGAAACAAAGACACCATCCCCAAATTTTCTGATATCCTTGTTTTTAACTGTTGTGGCTTGCTGAATCAAAGCAGCTGAGTTTGATACAAGTTCAATGTCATTTCCTTCAAGCATTAAACTCATCTTTCTGGGCTTGAGATACTGAACAAGCAAGACCTGGCCTCATCCGAACCCTGTTGGATGTATTTTTCACCCAAGAAATTTTGGATTTCAACAAGAGAACCATTCTCCTGAGTAACAACATTGATGGGGAAGTGAGCACACACAAACCTCATCTTTTAACGGAAGCCCAGTGTAACGCCCTTGACCATGTTCTGTATATGACTACAGATAGTGCGAACAGTAGCCAGTTCTTTTCTATTTCCCACCGTTTGTCAACTTGGAGCCTCTTCTTTATCTTTCCAAGGAGACTGAGTTCTACATTGATGTGACTGGAGTCCCTTTGCAGAGTTCTCCAGGGCCCTTCACGAAAACAGTGTGTCTCTTCAGAGTGATGTTAACATTTTCTGGAATGTCAACAGTCTAATTGCTGAGAATGGTCTTTATTCTCGTAGTAGATGCGACAAAGAGAGCCCATTTTATAGTCTTAATATTAAAATCCACATATATCTCTGGGGTGCTGGGTGGCTCAATCAGTTAAGTGGCTGCCTTCGGCTCAGGTCATGATCCCAGGGTCCTGGGATCAAACCCCGCAACAGGCTCCCTGCTCATTGGAGAGCCTGCTTCTCCCTCTCCCTCTGCCTGCCACTCTGCCTACTTGTGCTCTCTCTCTATCTCTCTGTCAAATAAATAAATAAAATCTTTTTAAAAAAATAAATAAAATCCACATATATCTCTATCAAGAATTTAATTTCAATATTCTTAAAAGTAAGTAGCCATTATAAGGAATTTAGTTTACTTAAGTAATCCTAGAGCTAATTTCATTTATTTCACAGGTGTTCATAAGGTAGAATAAATTACTATAAGAATAAAGTTAGGAAATGTAAATTTGTAAAACTTTTTCAATTAACTAATAGGCTATATATAATGTTCCATTAAGTACATTAAAAAATTTTTTTTAAGATTTTATTTATGTGACAGAGAGAGAGACAGTGAGAGAGGGAACACAAGCAGGGGGAGTGCGAGAGGGAGAAACAGGCCCCCCGCGGAGCAAGGAGCCTGATGTGGGGCTTGATCCCAGGACCCAGGGATCACGGCCTGAGCTGAAGGCAGATGCTTAACGACTGAGCCACCCAGACACCCCCCCATTAAGCACATTTTATTAAGTGTATATAGCATCATCATTTCCCTCTCCTTGAAAAAAGTGTTTTAAATTCACATACACGGCTGGTGGAATGAAAATGGTGCAGCTGCTTTGGAAAATAGTCTGGCAGTTTTAAAAGGGTAAATATAGAGTTACCAAATGAACCAGCAATTCCAGTGCTAAGTATATACCCAAGAGAAATGAAAATATCTGTGTACATAAAAATCCGTCCATGACTATTCATAATAGCACTATTCATAATACATAGCAGCATTATTTATAATAGCCAAGGGTAGAAACAACATAAATGTCCATCAACTGATAAAATATGGTATATCCATACAATGAAATATGATTTAGCAATAAAAAGGAATGAAGTACTGATACAAACTGCAACATGGAAGAACCTTGAAAACTTTATGCTAAGTTAAAGATTGCAGACCACATATGCTATGGTTCCATTTATAGAAATGTCTAGAATAGGTAATCTAGAGGGACAGAAAGTAAATTAGTGACTATCTTGAGCTGGGGTGCTGGGGGAGTGGAAGGTCACAACTAAAGGTACAAGATTTCTTTGGGGGGATGATAAAAATGTTCTAAAATTAATTGTCATGACAGTTGCATGGCTCTGTGAATATGTTAAAAAATATTGAATTGTACACTCTGGGTGATTTTTATGGTATGTGAATTATATTTGAATAAAGCTATTACAAAAAGAATGTTTTCCTTTCAGAACTATAAAAAATCTTTCTCAAGAACCATGGAATGCCTTAAGCAAGAAATAAATAAATAAATAAATAAATAAATAAAGTTGACATCATACTAAATTGTATTATTAAATATTTAAGCTTGAAAAGTAGGAAGTAGAGAGTATAAAGTCAAGAAACATCTTCAAGACCACAGAGGAAAATGCTAGAATTTTTCAGCTTGAGAAATACATACTTTTATTGAGAAGTCAAACCAAGGGAATGTTTTTAAGTTATGAATCACTTCTATACTCCACACTCTTTCCTATTAAGTAAAACATAGACAAGTAATAACATTCATATTTTTTGATGTGTGGAAAATTACTATTAAGTTAACTGTACCTCACAGCACTATAGTGAACAAAACATTTCCAGGAGAAGTTAACTTGCTCAGAGTAGGCAGCTTAAACTAAGCAAAATGATGCAGGGGCAGCAGAGTTAGATTAAAAATCAGAAAATCTATTTTTAAAACTAGCTCTCATTTCTGTGGATTAAACATTTAGCTTCAATTTCTTCTGTAAAATCATGCAGACTCCTAATTGAAAGGGTTGTTGTGAAGATCAAATTATATATTGTATGCATATCAGAAAATGCTCTACAAGTATAAGGTATTATAACAACTATTAATAATAATATTAATTATTATGTCATATTAGTTAAATATTTGTTATTATTAATTCAATATTACAATATATTAATTAAGTTTAATAAAATATGTGTATTAAAATAATATTAATTATTAATATAATAGTATTTTATTAATATTAGTTAATTATTATTAAGTACTTGGGGAACCTAGTATCAGAATTCTAATACAATAATCATTGGGAAGACCAGAGAGATGGAATTTGTATCTATCTATTCTATCTACCTACCTGTCATCACCAATATCTTTAAATGAAAAATATTTTGAAGAATTGACTATTCTATTTTGTAAAGAAATTATGGATATTTAATAGGGCATATTATCAAATTCATAGCAGAATCTATATATGACTATTCTATGTTCAGTTAATCCTACCAAAATAAAAACCATTATCCTGCATGCCTTCAAGAAATAATAAAAACCAGGACATCCTGAGAAATTTTCTATTTTTCTCCTTTCTTATAGTATTCATACTCCCATTAAACTTACATTTTTCCCTCTTAAATTGATTTTGTCTTTTGTATTTCTATAATTTTATATTCTTATCACAAATATAATACATATTTACTATAGAAAATTTAGGAGATATGGACCAACAAAAAGAAGAAAACTGAAAATTCTTACGATAACAATGTGTTTGTACATATCGCATAAGGCGGCAGAATTATGCTCTCTTTCAGGATGTTCAAATAAACATTTTTTTTTTCCTGGTTTGCCTCCCTTCTCCTCTGTCCTGCCTTTAAAAACTTTATTTGTGGTGAGTGATGTATCTCTTTCCCCCTTGACCTTGAAGGCAGCTGTGTAATGCTTTTGTTAAAGCCCTAAATTTTCTCATTTAAAAACATGGAAACAAATGGGAAATGGAAGAGGTTTTATCACTGATTCTCTCCTTCTGGTCACTACGGTTTTCTGTTTATGCTGACTACCTATTTCTTTACTTTCTCTTGATGCCAAATCATTAAAATGCGGTGTATTTTAGTCTGTATTTTAGTACAGAGACGTGTTTTTATAAAAATTTGGGGAAATAATGAAGGAAAAAAAGAAACCAATTCTTCCCTCCTCATAGACAATCATATTTAGTATATTTTATATCTTCCTTGTCATTAAAAAACATACACATAAAGGCAAAAAATTTTTAAACACGTAAATGTAAAATAGCTAAACATTCAGGTGCAGTTTCTTTTTCAAGCTACAGAAATTCGGCCTGTGGAAAGGGTTATTTGAACTAGTCGAAGAGGACTTTTCTCAGCACTGGCTGGGCTACCCTGCCTCTTCTGTTCTTCGTAGATTCAAATTCTCCAAACCCTGTTTGGCTGATTAGAAGATGTACTTACTGTCCAGTTTTGGTTATGATTTGCTTTCCTCCTTGTTTGGAAGTTTTTAGTTCAATTTAAAACAGGGTTGCTGGCTTTTTTTTTTGGCTGTTGTTTTGTTTTGCCTTACCCCTCTCATGCTATCTACGGTTAAAAGAAACTGGTTTATTGGTTCTTTTCACCTCTCAAAGTAGACTTTGTTGTCATTAATTTCCTTCCTCAGTGTTACTGATCTCTCTAAAAAATAAAGATGCAATTCTGGGCACTGCTCTACAACAGCCTTTCAAGACATTTTGGTGACCAATCTTAAGTAAAGACAGAGTCCTTTGTCATTTCCTAAGTGCCTCCCTGTCTTATGCATTACCTGTAGCAAAATAAGGCACGTGGAAATTTGAAATGCAAATGTAAAATTGCCGCAGCCTTCAGATCTAGTTCAGGAGCAATTGAACACGGAAACCATGTGTTGAAATTGGGTAACAAAGTAAATGGAACTCATTATTTTTACTTATTCTCATTTCCTTCATTTAGTACAGGAAGAAGTGATGATGTAAATCTGTTTTTGAAATAAATGTGTGTGTGTGTGTGTGCATGTGCGTGTGTGTGCATGTGCATCTGTGTGTCTGTGTATCTCAAAGATGTTTAGGCCAAAACTTCATTTCTAGCTCCTAAACTTATTACAACATTCTTTTTTCTTTTTAAAGATTTAATTTATTTGAGAGAGAGAGAGAGAGAACATGTGGGGGGCAGAGGCATGTGGAGAGGGAGAAGCAGGCTCCCGGCTGAACAGGGAGCCCAATGAGGGACTCGATCCCAGGACCCTGAGATCATGACCTGAGCCGAAGACAGACACTTAACTGACTGAGCAACCCGGGTGCCCCTACAACATTCTTCTTTAAAAAGATAATTTTTTCATTTGCCCTTTGCCCCCCAACCTGCTTAGATTCTGTGATTCATAATTTCAATAAATATTTTGCCAATATCCTAAACTTTTTGTCCCTTTGTCTTTTTGTCACATTTCTCTGACAAAAACCTCAATCCCTAAGGAACACAAACATCTACTTTTTCAGTGCCTATGCCCCAGCTGCCAGGCCTTCGTAGAAAAAGTACAGCATGGCAGATTGATTGCACCAGAATCCATATCCAACTTCAAGTGGGCCTCAAGACTACACTTCGAGCCTCCTGCATCTATTTGGTTAATTTACTCTCCCACCCAACACAACACTTTCAGACCTTCCCCATTTTCTTCTACTCTCTCTAGCCCAGTAATTCCCAACCAGGGGCGATTTTGCCCCCAATCCCAGACCCCAGCAGACATTTGGCAATGTCTGAAGACGGTTTGGATTGTCACAGCTGGAAGGACAGGGGTGGGGTAGCGCTGCTCAACATCCAATAATAGACAAGAAAGACCTATATAATACAGAACTGTCTGGTCCAAAATGTCAGTAATGTGGAGGCTGGGAAAAACTCAACTCTAGCACCTTCATGCTCAGCAGATGCTATTCTTCCTTTACAGAGAAAATGGCAGCCAACTTTTGAGAACTCCCTTATCTTTTCTATTTCAAACACAAAATATACATTTCTGCCCAGGGTCTCCCATCTCATTTCAATACAGGAACTATCTCCTCCAGACTGAGACTAACCCGCCACCTGTGCTTTGGACTTAAAGCCTCTCACTTTCTCTGTAACATTATACTATTTATTATTTGTTTTCTCTTGTGTGTATTAGATCTTGCCTTCTACATTCTTCCTTTTTGATTTTAAGCACAAAAAGTTTCTTCAACTAAACAGACCCCAAAAAACCCACAAAAACCAAACCTCCCCTCCCTTCAGGTACTTCCCTGTCCTACTCTCTCTTTGTAGCCACATTTCTTCAAGTAGTTGTTAATGACACCAGCTGTCTACAATTCCTCACCTCCCACTCATTGCTCAACCTACTCCAGTCTGGCTTCTAGCCTTGTCACACCATGAAAACAAGCTCTCCTGAAGGTCACTGATGTCCTCCACATCATAAATTCCTGAGATAATTTTAAATTTTCATTTGACTTCACCTTTCAGTAGCATTCGCCGATGTTTATCATTCCTTGCTTTTTGAAATATTCTTCCCTTGATTTCTGTGACACAACAATTTCTTGGTTTTCAACATCTCTGATCAATTCTTTTGTTTCTTGCTTATTCATCCTCTTCTTGACCTTTAAATGTAGGCATGTCCTTAAGGCTCAGTACTGGAACTTTACGTCTTCTTAATCTTCACTGTCTTCCTAATGCATTTCATCCAGAATCATTGTTTCATTTAACATACACATGCGAGCTATTTTTTTTAAAGATTTTATTTATTTGAGAGAGAGAGTACACGCGAGTGCACGAGTTAGAGAGAGATCGAGAGAGAGAGCACGATCAGGGGTGGAAGGAAGGGCAGAGGGAGAGGGAGAAGCAGGGCCCCTGCTGAGCAGAGAGCTGGATGCGGGGCTGGATCCCGGGACCCTGAGATCATGACCTGAGCTGAAGGCAGACCCTTAACTGACTGAGCCACTCAGGCGTCCCTGAGATATTTTCAAATTAATACTTCAGTCCAGGACTCTCACAGGTTTTAGATCTGTAGACCTAGTTCCCTGCTTCTTTTTCATATGTCTCAAAACATTTCAATCTCAACATATCTCTAATTGACATCTGCCTCTTTTCTTAGACTCTCTTCCTTCCAACATTGCCTGTCCAGTTTTGGTGAGACTCCTCAGTCTTGAGAAGTGGGAATTCTCAACCTCCCACTGCTGAATCCACAAGAGCCTGGTCCTCATCCTGTGCAATGTCAAGGTGGCCTATTCATAGCACCTGATCAAGGCTTTTCCTACTGCTTCTTTGCCTTTCAAGTGACTGATTGAAAGGCAAAGATTTTTTTTTTTTTAATTTATTCCAAGCTTAGATGGCAATAATGGTATTCTGCCGCAGTGGTTTTGATGTTCTGGCCAGGAAATTGCTCCTAAAAGATGTTTATGATCCCCTGTGGCTCTGGGACCTCCAGAATGACCTCAGTTCTTGTTGATTTCCCAAGCCTGACTGGTCTGAAAAGTAGGGATTGCTTTTGAAGACAAGGGTACTTACTTGGGAGGGGTCTGAGGGGTTTTTCCCTATGCCCTCATCCAAATTCTTTTGGTACCACTTGTTCACAATCTTATTGTCATGCGAGAACTAGATAGATGGACATTAAACTGTGACAACCCCAAAAGAATTCATGCTGGGAGGGATGAAAGTCTGATTTTGGCTGAGGTTTTGCCAGAGATGAACTGTTCTTTCAGTCAGAATGGGAATAGTCACTTCCAGAACAGTCACTAGATGTTCCCAGGTTTTAGTTCATACCGTGGCACAAACATTTAGGTATTTGAATTTAATTATCTCTTTTTTTAAAGATTTCTAATGCTATTAACAACAGTAACTTCTACCCATAGTCACTGACCTGGTCAAATCCTTCACTGGTGGTGGCAGCAATGTCCCCTCAGGTTTTATCCCTATTGGGTACCAGAGTGCAGGTGACCAAAGATGATAATTTAATTACTTTTTGGTCATTGTATACCATGAACTTCCAAATTATCTTCCTATAACATCGAGGAGGCTTTCATGCTTTTCCATAACACCCTACTTCCTGGTTCTAAATTCTTTGATTTTATAAGATGCTTTTGATTGCAAATAACAGAAAGCATTACTGGTCTCCTTCAGCCAGCAATAAAAGGGCAAGGGAAGGATTTATTAGAAGGATGCATAGAGTTTATGGAATCAACATGTGACCATTATTCCCTCAAATGAGGCCGTTATGCTGCTAGAGGGAATTAGAATTATTTGCAGACTTGTATTCAGAGTTAGAACACAGAAAGCCCCAGGACACCAATTATAAAAGTGAAATCCAGAAAGAGAAGGCTTAGACATCAAAATATTGGAGGACTTTACCAATTCACATCAGCAGTGATTTGGAGAACACATATAATAATAGAATTCTAGTATATATGACCAAAGATGGAGAAACAATTTTAGATTAGGCTGAATATAGTTATTGATATGAGTTCACTTTTAGGAAATTCCTAATTCCTGATACTGTGTGATGGAAAGAAGTTGGCCTGGGTAACACTAAACTAGACTTACAAATGAACTTGAGATGTCAGAAATGTCTTAGAATAATGTAGAGAAAATAATTCCAATTGGGAGATTGGAATACTGGGTTTGATTTATCATAGGTGTCCTGTTCACCTGTACATTAAATACATTCCTCAAGCAGTCCTAGAAGACATTCCATTTACTAGGGTTTGGAGACATCTGCTGTGATTGAAGCTCTGGCATATTACAAAAGGGGTGTAGTGGCTGTTCCTTAGAGGCTGTGGAAGAAGGTAAAATAAAAATGGGTTTCCTGATTTCAGTAGGAACAGTGAGTCCCTAAGATGGTAGAAGCCAGATAGGTCACTGACCACTGGAGGAATGATGGGCCTGTTACTAAAATGGCAGCAAGGTGTGAAATGGGGGTGACTAGAGGCATCTTTGCCAACTGACTAATTGATCACAGAATCCTTGGGGTTCAAATAGAAGAACAGTCCCTTAAGATCACATTTTATTTCTCCAGCCAAAAGCTACTGGTCTGGTGAAGAGTTCTTTTCCCTATACTCTATACTAGAGTATAATATATATGGCTTATCAATAATGGTTAATCCTAAAATTTAGCTTTCAGGGTAAAGAATATATATATCACAATGAAACTAGAGGAGGAAAAGACATTACCTGGAGTTCATAGACTTATAACTGGATAGAGTAATGAGAGATTTGGGATTATCTTCATTTGGAAAAGAAGTGTGTTTTGTGGCATGAGTGACATCTACATTATGTTAGGAGGAACAGTCTTTGGGAAGTGTAATTTTGGGAAGTAGTATATGAGTGAATGTTGGTCTGCCAAAGATGTGGACCGTTGTGTACATTTTTTATTTTATTTCTGACTCTCTAGCATTTTACCACATTCTTATTGGGGCAGTCCTCTGAGAATTCAGTCTTGGTAAGGGTAAGTGCTCCACCTCCCACTAATAACATTGAAGATGTCAGTTCCTCTCTTTCCCTGCTCTTGGAAGACCAAGCTTAGGCATATGACTTAGTGAATTAGACACTGCTACCTTGGAGTGTAAATTTGAAAATGGAGCACATCCATGAAGGTAGGATGAGGATTCATGTTTGCTTATGGTGGCAGGATTCTTGCAATGGCAGGGGTATTCTGGCCAGATGATTCTTGTCAAAAGACACTTCTTATTACCACTGATTCCTGGACTTTGGGACCTGGTTTGATTCCTGTCTGGTTTCTGGGTCTTGTGCTCCAGCAGCCTTTGATTTGGTGATTTCATAACAGCATTTCTTCTCCATTTCTTTTTACTTACATAGTCAGAGTTCACTTATATAACTTTCATATGTTGGTTGTATCTTAATAGACACAGAACTTAAATGCTCAGTGAATGGCAACATCATTTATCTAGTTGAACAAGTAAAAAATCCAGGGTACATGTTTGACAATCCCTCTCTCTCCACTCCACCTCTAATCCACCACTAAATTTTATTGATTTTCCTTCCCAAATATCACCTGAGTCTATCCACTTCTCTCCAGCTTTATCACCATCAACATCAACACCCTAGCCTAAGCCACCAATATATCTCACTGGGACTATGACAACCTATTTGGTCTCCCAGAACTTTCCCCCTCCTCTAACCCATTCTTTTCTAACTGTAAAATTTGATCACGTGGGGAGCCTGGGTGGCTCAGTCGGTTGGGTGTCTAACTTGATTTCAGCTCAGGTCATGTTCTTGGGGGTTGTGGGATCAAGCCCTGTGTTGGCTTCATGTTCAAAGCAGAGTCAGCTTCTCTTTCTCCCTCCTCCTCTGCCCCTCCACCCCCTTGGATGCACCCATTCTCTCTAAATAAATAAATAAATAAAATCTTAAAAGGAAATTTGATCATGTTGCACACTGCCCCACTACCCAGCGAAATCCCCTTTCTTTTAGTCCCTGGGAATGTGCTGCTTCCTACCTGCGGGCCTCTGCATATGCTGTTCCCTCTCTCTGGAACTCTCTTCTTTCCCTGTTCCCTTCACATAGTTAACTCCTGCTCATCTTTCACTCTCATCATATCTTCTTTCTTCGTGATCACTTTCTTAGTCTGCTCAGGCTGCTATGACAAAATTCCATAGACTGGATGGCTTATACACAGACTTTTATTTACCTCTCACAATTCTGGAGACTGGGAAGTCCAAGATCAAGGCGTTGGCTGATTCAGTTCCTTGTGAAAGCCCTCTTCCTAGCTTTCAGACAGCTGAATTTTCATCGTGTTCTTACGTGGTTTTTCCTTGGTGCAGGTACATGTAGAGGGGGGATCTATCCCTCTGACCACAAATCCTATTAGATTAGGGCCCCACTCTTAAGACCTCATTTAATCTTAAGTACCTCTGAAAGACCCTATCTCCAAATACAGTCACACTGACTGACTTCGACAAATGAATTTGGGGGACACAAATCAGTCCATAGCATTTTTCCCCTGGTACCCCAAAATTCTTATTACATGCAAAACATACTTATTCCATCCCAACAGCCCTCAAAGTCTTAACTCATTCCAGCATCAACTCCAAAGTCTAAAGTTTGAAGTCTCACCTAAATATCATCTATATCAGATATGGGTGAGACGTGAGGTATGATTCATCCTGAGGCAAAATTCCTCTTTCTTGCTGTGAACCTGTGAAACCAGACAAGTTATGTCCTTCCAAAGTATGGTGATGGGACAGGCACAGGATAGACATTCTCATTCCAAAGAGGAGAAAAAGAAGGAAAGGATGATGGATTCCAAGCAAGTCCAAAACCTCATAGGGCAAATTCTATTAGATCTTAAACCTCAAGAATAATTCTCTCCAGTTTCATGCCCTGTCTTCTGGACCCTAATCAGGGGTCACATCCTCATGTCAGGTAGAGGCCATCTGACTTGTTGAAATTGAGTTAGTGACCCTGATGATCTCTGAATCACCTTTAAGGCCCTTTTTCTCTTTTCTCAAAGGATAAAGCATGTCTACAGCCGAATAGCTCTATGGTTCCATCCTATAGAATCCAAGAAGTCTGACAGCCTTTCTTCATTCTGTTCCACTTTCTCTGCCCCTTTTGGTCCAAACTGGCAGTATCTCTGCTGGTATAATCCCATCTTTATTCCTTGCTTCTGCTGAGGTGACCAATTAAATCCATGAGCCACATCTATGATCTCTTTATCAAGTGGTTGCTCAGCCATACACTTAGCATTCTCTTCAGAATAAGCTTTTTTCTTCTTTTGCAATATGAGTAGGCTTAGACTGTTTCTAATCTCCAAGTTTTTGCCTTCTGCAGTCTGGGTGGAGGAGGGTTTGAGAATTTTCATTTCTCACTTTGAGAATCACTACTATAAGCTATGAAAGTGCTTCTCAAACTTTAAGTGGCATGCAAATCCCAGGTCGTCTTGCTAAATGTAGATTCTGTTTCTATAAGTCCAGGTGAGGCTGGGGATTTTGCAGTTCTTCCAACTACCAGGCCCGTAGCAAACTGCCTCCAGGTGGGTTGCATTTGCCTAATCTGGAAGCTTGTTAAGAAAATCTCCATTTGATCACCAGCCCTCCAAATCTGAATCTGCATTTCACAATGCATGTTAATATGATTTGTGTCAATTAATATTTGAGAAACACTGCTCTAGCTGCTTGTATCAGCAGGGAATTCAGGGAAACTGCCATGGAGGTTATGATAGGCTTGAGTCACAAGAAAACTTGTGAATACTTTGTCCACGACAGGCGGTGTTAGATAGACCATTTACTTTTAATACTGTTACAGTTTATAAGCCACTTTGAAAATATTACTACTTTTGATCTTGACAGCAGCATTGTCATATGTGTAGTGCAAGTATTCCTATTCTCATTTTATAGTTGAGAAACTAAAAATTAGTGTAGGTAAATCACTTACTTAAGGTTACACAGCTAATACGTGGCAGGTCTTTAGTTTGAACCAAGAACTTTGCTCCAAGTCTGGGGTTATTTTCCATTAAATCACATTTCCAGATCTATCTATTAAAAAATATGGATTTGGAAACTGTATTACTTAAGAGGGAATTGGTCCTCCCAATAAAATCATTTCACATGATTTGTCAGCCTGCTGCTTCAAATTCTCTAAATACAGCTTTCAGCCTATCATCACCACGCTCTTCTAAGATGTTCTTTTCTGTATACTTTACTTTTTTTGACATTTGGAACATGGCTGGAAGTCAGGAAATAGAGGGAGCTCTGCACAGCCAAGGTGGGAACAACAAGATCAAAATGCCAAAGTTTACAGAATTTACTCACAGATAAATAGTCTCTTATACAGAAAAGCTCCTGGAGCCCTCCCTGAGAGTCGGAACACTCTGGAACAGGTCATAGAAGTATGGAAATTTCTTTCTTTCCTCCATCTCTTTCCAAATCTAAAGCATATAAAAAGCAGCATTTGAAAGGGGAAGAGTTTCTGTCACAGGCAAATAAAATGACAGAGATGAAAAAAAAATTTTGGACCTTTTGCAACAGAAAGGAGACAGGAACCACAAAAGAAGAAGAAGGAGGAAGAAGAGAGGGAGAAGGAGAAAGAACACAGGAAGTTCAGCAATACACAGTCCTATGCACCACAGCAGGCCAGGCAGGCATCGTGACTTTACACTAGAGTGGAATTTTGTTTCCAAATAATGATGATCATACATCATTTAAGAAAAGGTTAAGTTATATTTAGAGTACTTTGTTGAAGAAAGCAATAAAATATGCAATACAATTCAGAAAGATTTCTATCAAGATATTTAAGTGAGCAAATCTTCAACATTTCAGAGTGACACGTCCTCTAAGGGTTCCTGACAGATGAGATTTCATTACATTTTCTTTCTTTTGTCTCCCTTTCTATTGTAGTGTTTTAGAGTATTGAAAAGACATATCCACTTGCATTTCACTTACCTGAATTCAACTATATGTATCAGGCCAAAAAAGAAAAAAAGAGAGAGGAAAGAAAAGAAAAGGAAGAAAAAAAAATTCTGGGTGGGGGTGTTCCACCAGCCATCCCACTCAGTGAGCACATATTTTGGCAGGAAAAGGGTGGGGGGGAAGGGAAGACAGGCCTGTGCTGTTACTTCAATCTCAGTTACTTTCAGAGCTCTTATGAAGCCAGGATCTTGCTTTGTGATTATAGAGCCCAAAGGCATGTATTTTTTTGTGCCCCATTACCAACAAAACGAGAAAACATTAAACTCTTCAAATGCTGGTGTCAAACCTGGTTGTATTGTACTTATTGAGAGATACTGTATTGGTGTCCAGTGTTTTGTGTCAAATAAAAAACAAATCTGGATTAGTAAGGACTTCATTTGAAAGGATTATTGTGAGATGGGGAAGGCAAGCTTCTCAAGAGTGAGGCAAAAAAGGTTGGTTTTTATTTTATAGAGAGGAATAGGCTGGAAAGAATTAGGTGGGGAGAAGTGGATGAATGGCATCATCTGATGGTAGTTCAGAGGATGTTTTATCCTGAGACCAGCCTGTTTGAGGAGGGTTGTGTGCTGGCTCAGGATGAGAGTGAACCCCAGTTCAGGAAACTTGGGAAAGAAGAGGGGTTTAACCAAAGTTTGGTTAAGAAGCATTCTGTTCACATTGATCAGTGGGATGAGCAGTTCTGCTGATCATTTATGAAGCAAAGAATGAGAATTTGGAGGGACATTGTCTGGTCTCCCTCTAGGTAACTGGGGGCCACCTGTAATTCTTATTTAAGTCATGTGGGGAAGGGTCCTTCTTTACCCTTCCATTTCCTGGAACACAACGGAACAGGGATTTCCTAACCTTTGCTGTTTTTCAAGAGCACAAGGCTCAGTTAAAATTCAATATTGTCAATAGCATATAAATATTACAATACACACTGAATTTTAGGGGGTAATTTAAGGAGTTTCCCAAGGTAACTTTAATTATAAACCATAATCAGGTGGCAACTGCAGTATCTAACTACTGTACAAGATGACTTTAGTACAATTATAACCACATATGTAAGTTTGAAATTCAGTTCAGATGTAGTATTTAAAAATCTCTAAAGGCATGAAATTTTATATATTTAGGTAAAATAGCAAGTCATGTCATTTCCTCAAAGAATCCTTTCTTGATCCAGATCGACTTTAGTTTAAAAGCCAATTACTTGCTTGCATTTCTCCTTATTCATATTCATCACATTTGTAAGTTATTCACTTAATATTTTTCTTTCATGATAGGTTGCAACCTCAATGGGAACAGGGAAACTACCTGTGTTGTTTGCTACTGTGTTCCAGCACCTGGTCTATATTAGATGCTCAGGATGTACTTTTGGATGAATGAAAGATATTTCTATTAATCCCTCACTGTAGAATAAACTGAGGAAATAATAAAATTATTGTTGTACCTAAAAAAAGTACTTTATCCAATTGTCCTCCATTGTATATCATATATTGTTTTGACTGGCAATTCCTTGTAATTTAGGTTTGTGAAAACTGGAAGGAGTGTCTTGAGAATCATTTTATGATATTCTGCATAAGTTTATGTACCTGGAAAACCATCATCTATTAATCAACAATACCTAATATTTATTACTGCCTATTATATGTTAAATTCTTCACATACATTATTTTTTAATCTTCAAAATAATCTCATCAGTGAACTGTGGATTGTATAGGAATAGTTTTAGACAATTTCTGTATAAACAAAGACTAGGGTAGTCAAATTATCTAACTCTTATTGTAATCATGAATATTCCTGGAGCATAGGAAAAAATGGATTCCAATGGTATCTTTATTTTTTACAGTTATTTTGCATAATACTTCTGAAATATATAAATTATGAAAACATGGTGTGGTAAAAGGAATTTGGGAGATAATTCTTGCTTATGGAACCCTAATCCAAATTTACTATCATAGTAGTTTATAATGGTCTTTCCTCTGATTATAAGTATGGATATTTTTGTGGGTGAAAAAAATATAAAATAGGAAGTTATTTGCATTAGAATTTATACAGCATAAACTCATCTCTATAAGTCATAGAAAATTATGACTGAGAATGGTATAAGCCAAAAATATTAAGTATAAATTAGGGACTAATGCTATAACTCTAAATAAGATCCCTTTGTCTTAGCAGGGGACCCAGAGCACAGAAATAATGGGTATAGATGCCATGTACCGAAGACGTTGGTGCTGGGTCCTTCAGCTGGGTCATCACTTAATTCATAGCCAGTTGAGTGGATAAAATAATTGAACAAGCCTCTCAAACATGGAGCAGCTTCACAAACTTTATCCACTTCCCAAATCCTTGGACTCAAATCTGTTTGAAGCTGTCAGGTTATGATGGTAGGAGTAGGGGTAGGTTGGCAGCTCCTTCCTTCTTCCAAGGAAATTTTGCACTTCATCCTCCCCTCCTTTCCCTCCTTCCTAATGCCTTTGTATACTCAATAAATGTGGAGGTTTTGGGAGGATGAGGGACAATTAAGAAGAAAAAGGACTCTCTTGTCCTTTGTTCTTTACCCTCTATTGCCCTGAGGTGGAACCTTAATTATAGCTTTGAAATTGAAAGCTAGCTTATTTAGATTAATAAAAAAGGAACTGCAATTTCAAGATTGCCAAACTTGTGTATTATTCTTGAATTCTTTCCAGAATCCAGCTTACTCTAAATCCTCTTTTCCAGAATTTGTTTGACATAAGATAATAGTGGTTATCAAAATCAACTCAGGCAGTTGCTGATGGGCAATTTTTTTCTAAGCCAGTTCTGTATGTCAGCCACCACTGTTCAAAGCACTGGAGATATGTGGGTGAACAAAACAAAGTTCTTATCTTCATGGAACCTAATTCTAATGATGGAGCTAAGAGATAATCAACAAAAACATAGTATGATTTCAAGTGGTATTATGTGCTCTGAAAAGAAATAAAGTAATATAAAGCATAAGAAATGAAATGTGTGTGTGTCCTTTCTGATGAGATGATATTGAAGGAGAGATTTCCATGGAATGAGAGAGCAGGACAAGTGATAAATTGGGGAAAGAGCTGCCCAGATAAAGGGTAGAGCAACTATAAAAGCTTTGAGAGAAGCATGTACTTGGCAGGGGGCCAGGGTGACTGAAGAAGACTTAAGGTATGAGTGAGAGGAGAAATTAAATCTGAAGGGTAGCCTGGAACCAGATCATCTAGAATTCAGTATGTCATGGGTTAGAATTTTGGGTTTTATATTAAGTATGATTGGAATCCACTGAAGAGTTTTTGTGGAAGAGTGATGTAATCAGATTTACACTTGTAAAGGAAGTTCTTCTGGCAGAAGAAAAATTATAGCGGATAGAAACTTGGCTCTATGCAAAGAAACAAAGAGCACTGGGAATGATATCTATATGGCTACATATAAAAGACTTCATTTTTTATGTAAGACTTTGAAAAAATTGACTTAAGCAAAAATAACAATAATATTTTCTGGAGTTTATGACATATATGGAAAAAATATGCATCAACAATAGCGGTAAAACAGGGATAGGAAAAATGAAAGTATGTTGTTTTAAGATTATTATACTATATGTGAAGTGGTAAAATAGTAGTTGAAGGTAAAGTGATAATTTAAAAATGGATACTATAAGCCATAAACAGCCACTAAAATTAAAAAAACAACAAAAAATTATAGCTAATAAGCAACAAAGGAGATAAAATGGGACCACAAAAAAACCAATTAATTCAAAAGAGAAAGAGGAGAAAGGGAACAAACAACATATGTGAAAAATAGAAAACAAATAGCAATATGGTAGATTTAAAACCAACTACATCAATAATCATTAAATGTAAATGGTCTAAATATTCCAATTCAAAGGCAGAGATCATCAGATAAAAAGCAAGACCCAATTACCTGTGGCTTATAAAAAACACACTTTAAATACAAAGACAAATAAGTTGAACAGAAAAGGATGGAAAAAGATAAATCATGCTAAGACTAATCAAAAGAAAACTAGCCTGACTATATTATTTCAGAGAGATTTCAAAGCAAGGAATATCATGAAGAATAAAGAAGTATTAATTCATCAAGAGGACATAACAATCCTCAATATTTATGTATCTAGTTACAAAACTTCAAAATACATAAAACAAAAACTGATAGTACTGCAATGAGAAAAAGACAAATCCACAGTTATATTTAGAAATATTTTAACTCCTCTTTCATTAACTGGTAGAAAAAAATAGAGAATTAGAAAATATATAGAAGACTAAAACAGTACTGTCAATCAACTTGATCTAATTGACATGTATATAACATTCTAGTAGACAACAGCACACACATTTTTTTCAAGTGTATAGAGAATATTTACTAAGACTGGCCATATTCTGCACCACAAAACAACTGAATTCAATAAATTTAAAAGAATTCAAATTATACAAAGTGTGTTTTCTGACCACAGTAGAATTAAGTTACAAGTAAAAACAGAAAGACACTGAAAATCCCTAAATATTTGGGAAAAAATAACTCTTCTACATAACCCATAGATCAAAAAAGAAATCAAAAAAGAAAATAGAAAATATCTTGAACTGAATGAAAATTAAAATATCAAACAAAAAATTGTGGAATGTAGCTATTCTAGTAATTAGAGGGAAATTTCTAGATAAAACATTTATATCAGACAAAAGAAAGGTCTTAAATCAAGGACCTCAGCTAACAGTAAATGAAACACAAAGTAGAAGAAAGAAAATAATAAAGATTAGAGAGGCAAACAATGAATTAGAAAATAGAGAATCAGTAGAGAAAATCAATGGTATGACAAGTTTATTTGTGAGATCAGTAAAATTGATAAATCTCCAGCTAAACTGGTCAAGGTAATGATAGAAGATATAAACTGCAGGAATGTGAGATTTGATATCACGAAAGATTCTACAGATAGAACTTTATAACAGTAGAGTTGACCATTTACATGAAATGTTTAAATTCCTTAAAAAACACAAACTACCAAAGTTCACTCAAGAAAAAAATAGATAATTTCACTACTCCTATATTTGCCTTAAAAATGAATTTGTAGTTTAAAACTTCCCACTAGGAAAATTCCTGGCTCAGATGAATTTACTGATGAATTATACATTTAAGGAAGGCATGATATAAATTCTACACAAATTGTTTAAGAAAACTGGGGGCGAAGGAATAGTTCCTAACTCATTCTATGAGGCTAATATTATTCTGAAACTAAAAGCAGACAAAGATGTTACAAGACAAGAAAACTACAGACTAATATCCTATGAAAATATTCTTAGGAAAATTTTAGCCAATTGGTCATACAATATATAAAAATAATAATACATCATGGACAAGTGGTGTTTATCCCAGGAGTGCAAGGTTTAAGCCAACCTTAACATTTAAAAATTAATGAAGGCAAGTCAACATATTAACAGACCATTTTAATCAGCTTGTACCTCTATAACAAAATACCATAGATTGGGTGGCTTACACAACAGAAATTTATTTCTCACAGTTCTGGAGGCTAGGAAGTTCAAGATCCAGGTGCTAGCCAATTCCCTTTCTGGTAAGGACCCTCTTCCTAGCTTGAAGATGGTCGCCTTCTCTCTCTGTCCTTATGTGGCAAAAAGAGAGAGGTCTGGTAGCTCTTCCTCTTTTTATAAGGGCACCAGTCCTATCAGATTAGGGCCCCACTCTTATGACCTCTCTTAACATTTATCACCTCCTTACAGGCTCTAAATCCAACAACAGTCACATTGGGGGTGGTAGGGACACACACATTCAGTCCATAACACAGACTAAAAAGAAAAAAAACTATAAGGTCATCTTAATTGATGCAGAAAAGCAATTCATAAAATTCAACACCCATTCCTGATAAAAAGGTATCAGCAAACTGAGAAAGGAAAGGGCCTCAAAGTGATAAAGGGCATTCATGAAACACTAATCTAACATCATACATGATGATGAAAGACTACTTGCATTCTGCCCAACAACTCAAGGAATTTTGCTTACCATTCATTTGTATTCAACATTCTACTAGAGGTTCTAATCAGACAATAAGGATTGGAAAGGAAGAAGAAAAACTGTCTTTACTCATAAACAACATGATCACCATGTAAAAAAATCCTATAAAATATACAAAAAAGATACTGAGAGTAGTAAGTGAACTTAGCAAGATTGTAGAATACAAGATTGATATAAAAATCTATGTATTTCTATATATCAGGAATGAACAATCAGAAATTGATATTAAACAATGCCATTGATAATGGCATCAAAAATATGACTTACTTAAGGATAAATCTGGCAAGATGAAGGAATTACAAAAGGGATGAGGAAACTTTTGGGAGAAATGGTTATGTTCATTATCTTTATTGTGATGGTGTTTTGAGTGCATGTTAAACATTAATTGTACTTCAATACAGTGATTAAAAATATAATTCAATAAAGCTGTGATGAATGTACTTTTGTTTTTTAGGTATAAATAAGTTGTCCTACCTGAATACTAAATATTAAATAGCAGAGTGATATATTTAATAATTTTTACACTGAAATGTTAGAACATGATATATTATTTCATTTTACACCTATCCACTGAGCATTTTGTTGTATGTGCTTCTTCTATTTGAAGAGATTATTTCACTTTTCAATTTTGGTTTGAAATAATCTAATAGATCAGTTGAAAAATTATGATACATTTACTCTATATAATATCACACAATTCTTAAAAAGAATTAATTAGGACTATAATTTAGACTTGGAAGAATATCCATAATGTAATGTTGCAAAAAAAATTTGAGAGTAGTATAACAGAACGCCATTTTCTGTAAAAACAAACAACAAAATCTTATGTATAATAAATTAGTATATATATTTATGAGATAATGGAGAAGGGTGTGGAAAGATTCACACCAGCTGTCAAAATACATTGCTGTTGATGGGAATGAAAGTCTTTTTTTTTTTCATCATTTCACTGGTAACAACGAGTGACTATTACTTCTGTAAGAACAATATATTACAAAATTAAAAGAAACAATTTGATAATTTTCTATGATGGTACCTATTGATTTTTAGGTAAATCTGCATGAATTATTACTTAAAAACACTTCAATTATGAATACCATAATTTAATTCAGTACCTTATAACATAAAATTTTTAATATTTATCATAGTGATATATTCCTCTTGCCCTACACACACACAGAAGCTAGCATGATTTTAGACAATCTTGAATTTCCTCCTAAGCTTATTATTGAGAATTAAGTGAAATAATACATTCTATGTCCATACTAATCCATATTTAGAGCAATGTCTGACACCTAATTAATATTTAATAAATGCTAGTTATTAGTACTAAATGAGGCAAACTTTGTTTTACACAACTTAGTAACAAGTTGTGACAGATTGTGTTTTCCAAAGATGGCTTAAATAATATTTCTTTTTTTTTAAGATTTTATTTATTTATTATTTATTTATTTATTTATTTATTTATTTATTTATTTATTTTAGAGAGAACGTGAGCAGGGGGAGGAGCAGAGGGGGAGGTAGAGGGAGGAGGGGAAAGAATCTCAAGCAGACACTGTGTTGTTGTGGGGCTCAATCCCATGCCCTTGATATCATGACCTGAGCCAAAACCAAGAGGGAACCAAGAGTTGGATGCTCAACTGACTGAGCCACCCAGGCACCCCAGACAATATTTCTTAATTCACATGCCCTTCTCTATTGCTATATCAAGAGGTAGAGTCTATTTCTCTGTCCCCTTGAGTCAGATTTGGACTGCTTGACCAACAGATTAAAGTGGAAGCAAGATGATGCACCTGTTCTGGGCAGGACACTTAATTAATCTGGCAACTTTCATTTTTTGTCTTTTGGAATGCTTGCTTTTGGGATACTTTCTTGGAAATTAGCTGCCATTCTGTGAGAAGCTAAAGCCATAGGGAAGGCCACATGAAGGCACTCCAATTGACAGCTGCATCTGAGCTCCCAATTGACATCCACCCATCATGGCTGTCTAACTGGGTTGAACCTTCAGCTGCCTCTAGACTCAGCAACCAACCGGCTGCAATTTCATAAGACACTCCAAATGAGAACCACTCACTTCAGCCCAGGTAAACCCTAGAACAATGAGCGATAATGATAAATTATTGTTTTAAACCATTTAACATGAATTGTAGTAAAATTTTCTTACCAAATATTATACTTTAATAAATATACCTACAGTACACTATTTTAAAATTTTTAAAATTATGACTGTGAAACCTGTGAATTATTTATTTAAAAATTAATTTATAGAGATCGTTAAAGGTGCTGTCTCATGGACCAGTTTTGCACCTATTTAACTTGACCTAGGCTGGTGTTATTTTAAATTAGCATAATGTCTTAGTAGACCAGAGTTATCATTTTCCTTTTATACATGCTTATTTCTCAGTTCACAAATATGTACAACTTTTATCTATTTCTTTTTTCTTATTTTTTTTAGAGAGAGAGTGAGGTGGGGGTATGCGCAGGAGAGGGAGATAGAAAATCTTAAGCAGGCTCCACACCCAGCATGGAGCCCTACTCTAGGCTTGATCTCACAATCCTGAGATCATGACCTGATAAGAAATCAAGAGTCAGATACTTAACCAACTAAGCCACTCAGGTGCCCCTAACTTTTTTTTTTAGAGATCTTATAAATTTATTTGAGAGAGAGAGACAGCATGAAGGGGGGAGGGGCGGAGGGAGAGGGAAAGGGACAAGCCAACTCCCTGCTGAGCGCAAGACCAGATGGGACCCAAATCCCAGGACCCTAAGATCATGACCTGAGCTGAAGTCAGATGTTTAACCAACCGAAACATCCAGGTACCCTTTTATCTTTTTTTTTTAATTAACATATAGTATATTATTTGTTTCAGGGGTACAGGTCTGTGATTCATCAGTCTTACACAATTCACAGAACTCACCATAACACATACCCTCTCAATGTCCATCACCCAGCTACCCCATCCCTTCCACCCCCCTCCACTCCAGCAACCCTCAGTTTGTTTCCTGAGATTAAGAGTCCATTATGGTTTGTCTCCCTCTCTGGTTTCATCTTGTTTCATTTTTCCCTCCTTCCTCTAGGATTTTCTGTCTTGTTTCTCAAATTCCTCATATCAGTGAGATCATATGATATTTGTCTTTCTCTGATTGACTTATTTCACTTAGCATAATACCCTCTAGTTCCATCCACGTCATTGCAAATGGCAAGATTTCATTTTTGATGGCTGCATAATATTCCATTGTATATATATACCACTTCTTCTTTATCCATTCATCTGTTGATGGACATCTAGGTTCTTTCCATAGTTTGGCTATTGTGGACATTGCTGCTATAAACATTGGGGTGCAGGTGCCCCTTCGGATCACTACATTTGTATCTTTGTGGTAAATACCCAGTGGTACAATTGCTGGGTCATAGGGTAGCTCTATTTTTAATTTTTTGAAGAACTTCCATACTGTTTTCCAGAGTGGCTGCACCAGCTTGCATTCCCACCAACAGTGTAGGAGGGGTCCCCTTTCTCTGCATCCCCACCAACATCTGTCGTTTCCTGACTTGTTAATTTTAGCCATTCTGACTGGTGTGAGGTGGTATCTCATTGTGGTTTTGATCTGTATTTCCCTGATGCTGAGTGATGTTGAGCACTTTTTCATGTGTCTGTTGGCCATTTGGAGGTCTTCTTTGCAGAAATGTCTGTTCATGTCTTCTGCCCATTTCTTGATTGGATTATTTGTTCTTTGGGTGTTGAGTTTGATAAGTTCTTTATAGATTTTGGATACTAGCCCTTTATCTGATATGTCATTTGCGAATATCTTCTCCCATTCTGTCGGTTGTCTTTTGGTTTTGTTGACTGTTTCTTTTGCTGTGCAAAAGCTTTTTATCTTGATGAAATCCCAATAGTTCATTTTTGCCCTTGCTTCCCTTGCCTTTGGCGATGTTTCTAGGAAGTTGCTGCCTTTGTTCTCTTCAAGGATTTTGATGGATTCCTGTCTCATATTTAGGTCATTCATCCATTTTGAGTCTATTTTTGTGTGTGGTGTAAGGAAATGGTCCAGTTTCATTCTTCTGCATGTGGCTGTCCAATTTTCCCAACACCATTTGTTGAAGAGACTGTCTTTTTTCCATTGGACATTCGTTCCTGTTTTGTCAAAGATTAGTTGACCATAGAGTTGAGGGTCCATTTCTGGGCTCTCTACTCTGTTCCACTGATCTTTGTGTCTGTTTTGTGCCAGTACCCTACTGTTTTGATGATTACAGCTTTGTAATAGAGCTTGAAGTCTAGAATTGTGATGCAACCAGCTTTGCCTTTCTTTTTCAACATTCCTCTGGCTATTTGGGATCTTTTCTGGTTCCATACAAATTTTAGGATTATTTGTTCCATTTCTTTGAAAAAAGTGGATGGTATTTTGATAGGGATTGCATTAAATGTGGAGATTGCTCTAGGTAGCATAGATATTTTCACAATATTTGTTCTTCCAATCGGTGAGCATGGAATGCTTTTCCATTTCTTTGTGTCTTCCTCAATTTCTTTCATAAGTATTCTGTTTTTAGAATACAGATCCTTTACCTCTTTAGTTAGGTTTATTCCTAGGTATCTTATGGTTTTTGGTGCAATTGCAAATGGAATCGATTCCTTAATTTCTCTTTCTTCTGTCTCATTGTTAGTGTATGGAAATGCAATTGATTTCTGTGCATTTACTAAATTCCTGTATGAGTTCTAGCAGTTTTGGGGTGAAGTCTTTTGGGCTTTCCACATACAGTATCATATCATCTACAAAGAGTGAGGGTTTGACTTCTTCTTTGCTGATTCAGATGCCTTTGATTTCTTTTTGTTGTCTGATTGCTGTGGCTAGGACTTCCAATACTATGTTGAATAGCAGTGGTGATAGCGGACATCCCTGCTGTGTTCCTGACCTTAGGGGAAAAGCTCTCAGTTTTTCCCCATTGAGAATGATATTCACTGTGGGTTTTTCATAGATGGCTTTTATGATATTGAGGTATGTACCCTCTATCCCTACACTGTGAAGAGTTTTAATCAAGAAAGGATGCTGTACTTTGTCAAATGCTTTTTCTGCATCTTTTGACAGGATCATATGGTTTTTGTTTTTTCTTTTATTAACGTATTGTATCACATTGATTGATTTGCAGATGTTGAACCAACCTGGCATCCCAGGAATAAATCCCACTTGGTCCTGGTGAATAATCCTTTTCATGTACTATTGGATCCTACTGGCTACTATTTTGGTGAGAATTTTTGCATCCATGTTCATCAGGGGTATTGGCCTGTAATTCTCCTTTTTGATGGGGTCTTTGGTTTTGGGATCAAGGTAATGCTGGCCTCATAAAATGAGTTTGGAAGTTTTCCTTACATTTCTATTTTTTAGGAACAGTTTCAGAAGAATAGGTATTAATTCTTCTTTAAATGTTTGGTTGAAATTCCCTGGGAAGTCATCTGGCCCTGGACTCTCCTTTGTTGGGAGATTTTTGCTTACTGCTTCAATTTCCTTGCTGGTTATGGGTCTGTTCAGGTTTTCTATTTCTTCCTGGTTCAGTTTTGGTAGTTTATATGTCTCTAGGAATGCATCCATTTCTTCCAGATTGTCTAATTTGCTGGCATAGAGTTGCTCATAATACGTTCTTATAATTGTTTGTATATCTTTGGTGTTGGTTGTGATCTCTCCTCTTTCATTCATGATTTTATTTATTTGGGTCCTTTCTCTTTTTTGTTTGATAAGTCTGGCCAGGGGTTTAATCAATCTTATTAATTCTTTCAGAGAACCAGCTCCTAGTTTCATTGATCTGTTCTACTGTTATTTTGGTTCCTATTTCATTGATTTCTGCTCTGATCTTTTTTTTTTTTTTTTTAATTTGTTCGACAGAGAGAGACACAGCGAGAGAGGGAACACAAGCTGGGGGAGTGGGAAAGCGAGAAGCAGGCTTCCTGCTGAGCCGAGAGACCAATGTGGGGCTTCATCCAGGACCCTGGGATCATGACCTGAGCTGAAAGCAGATGCTTAACAACTGAGCCACACAGGCACCCCTCTGCTCTGATCTTTATTATTTCTCTTCTCCTGCTGGGTTTGGGGTTATTTGCTCTTCTTTCTCCAGCTCTGTTAGGTGTAGGGTTAGGTGGTATATTTGAGAACTTTCTTGTTTCTTGAGAAAGGCTTGCATTGCTATATATTTTCCTCTTAGGATTGCCTTTGCTGTATCCCAAAGACTTTGGACAGTTGTGTTTTCATTTTCATTTGTTTCCATATATTTTTTTAATTCTTTAATTTCCTGGTTGATCCATTCATTCCTTAGTAGGCTGCTCTTTAGCCTCCATGTATTTGAGTTTTTTCCAACTTTCCTCTTGTGATTGAATTCTAGTTTCAAAGCATTGTGGTCTGAAAATATGCAGGGAATGATCCCAATCTTTTGGTACCCTGTTGAGACCTGATTTGTGACCCAGGATGTGATCTATTCTGGAGAATGTTCCATGTGAACTAGAGAATAATGTGTATTCTGTAGCTTTGGGATGGAATGTTCTGAATATGTCTGTGAAGTCCATCTGGTCCAGTGTGTCATTTAAAGCCTTTATTTCCTTGTTGATCTTTTGCTTAGATGATCTGTCCATTTCAGTGAGGGGGGGTGTTAAAGTTCCCTACTATTATTGTATTGTTGTCGATGTGTTTCTTTGCTTTTGTTAATTGGCTTATATAATTGCTGCTCCCATGTTAGGGACATAGATATTTACAATTGTTAGATCTTTTTATTGGATAGACCCTTTAAGTATGATATAGTGTCCTTCCTCATCTCTTAATATAGTCTTTGGTTTAAATTCTAATTTGTCTGATATAAGGATTGCCACCCCAACTTTCTTTTGATGTCCATTAGCATGGTAAATGGTTTTCCACCCCCTCACTTTCAATCTGGGGGTGTCTTTGGGTCTAAAATGAGTGTCTTGCAGACAGCATATTGTTGGGTCTTGTTTTTTTTATCCAATCTGATACCCTGTGTCTTTTGATTGGGTCATTTAGCCCATTTACATTTAGGGTAACTATTGAAAGATATGAACTATCAAGGTAACCTTGCCTGTAAGGTGACTGTTATTGTATATTGTCTCTATTCCTTTATGGTCTATCTTACTTTTAGGCTCTCTCTTTGCTTAGAGGACCCCTTTCAATATTTCATGTAGGGCTGGTTTTGTGTTTGCAAATTCTTTTAGTTTTTGTTTGTCCTGGAAGCTTTTTAACTGTCCTTCTATTTTCAATGACAGCCTTGCTGGATATAGTATTCTTGGCTACATATTTTTCTCATTTAGTGCTCTGAGTATATCATGTCAGTCCTTTCTGGCCTGTCACGTCTCTGTGGATAGGTCTGCTGTCAGTCTAATGTTTCTACCATTGTAGGTTACAGACCTCTTGTCCTGAGCTGCTTTCAGAATTTTCTCTTTGTCTTTGAGACTTGTAAGTTTCATTATTAGATGTCGGGGTGTTGACCTATTTTTATTGATTTTTGAGGGGGGTTCTCTGTGCCTCCTGGATTTTGATGTCTGTTTCCTTCCCCAAATTAGGGACGTTCTCTGCTATAATTTGCTCCAATATACCTTCTGCCCCCCTCTCTCTTTCTTCTTCTTCTGGGATCCCAATTATTCTAATATTGTTTCATATTATGGTATCACTTACCTTTCGAATTTTCCCCTCGTGATCCAGGAGTTATTTCTCTTTTTCTCAGCTTCTTTATTCTCCATCATTTGTTCTTCTATATCACTAATTCTCTCTTCTGCCTCATTTATCCTAAAGCAGTTAGAGCCTCCATTTTTTATTGCACTTCATTAATAGCCTTTTTGATTTCAACTTGGTTAGATTTTTTTTAGTTCTTTATTTATCCAGAAGAGGATTCTCTGGTATCTTCTATGCTTTTTTCAAGCCCAGTTAGTATCTTTATAATTGTCATTCTGAACTCTAGTTCTGACACCTTACTAATGTCCATATTGATTAGGTCACGGCAGTGGTACTGCCTTTTTTTTGTTTTTTTTTTTTAGGTAAGTTTTTCTGTCTTGTCATTTTGTGTTCCAGAAAGTGTTCACTTCTCTGTTCATAGCATTGCTGCTATTCTTTTCTTCGATCTTCTGTTGGGGTTTCAGGTGTTCTGAATGGTTTGATAACTATCTAGCTGAATATTTGGGACCAGATGAAATTTAAGTCTCCTACTCCTCTGCCATCTTGCTCCTCTGCCACTTTTATCATTTTTAATACAATTTGTGGATCCACTAGGAATTATATTATCTTCAAATACATTCTGAAAGTCACCAACTACTTTGAGGGTTTAAATAAAAGTAATTTGAGACTGAGTGGGTTTAAGTCATTCTTTAAATTCTCTTTAATGTCGTTGGTTTGTGAATTTATAATTCTTACTCCATCCCAGATCAGGGGACAGATTTTGTTTTATAAACCTCTGCATGTCATAGATCTTGTAGCTCATAGAAGTCTTAAGAAGGTAGGGTGTGTGGAGCAGGTCCCTAGACTAGCACTCAGAAAAACTGGCTTCTGTTGCAATTGTGTGACTAGGTTTAGTCATTTCACATTATTTTCTTCCTTTGTACTCAGATATTATTTCTTCTTTAAGTTCTTTCCACTCAAATTGGGGGCAGAGTAAGGCATTTTGATTCCCAGACATGTCCTCTTTGCCTGCAATGATCTCCTCTGGCTCTAGCTTTTGAGAGGAGGCCAAATTCTGTTTTCTGGAGTGAACTGATCTTTAGCTTAGCTCCCAAAGTGAGCCAGGCACTGTCAGATGCTAATCCTATGTGACTGCAACTTTGAGAGGCTGGTTGTAAAATTAAAAATGCACAGATTTAGGAGGACAGGTACTGATTAATTCTAATTGTTTTATTTATATACATACACAAAACTTCATAAACTATAATCTAGGATTCTTCCAATATTATAATTTTCTTGATTAATATAGATATGAACAGAAGAATTGACACAAGATAATAATAGGATGTCTAAAAATAAAGATGTTTGCACATTCAATTCCTTTGTTTTTTTAAATTATTGTGTGCATAGCCTTCAGTTTTAGTGAACCATGAAAAACAAGGTGATAATCTCACCCATCCAATCATAGAGCTGTGACAAATACTTCAGGACAATGCTGCTACCCACATTGCATTGTTCTTAGGAGTAAAGATGTAGGATGGGTATAGAAATTGAACTTTAACAGGCAGCTTCACACAAATCATTTTAATTCATCTTGCTCTTATTCAATATTTTTACAAGAAATAATATTGTTGAAAATCAGTTTACCCATAACATTAAAAAAAGAGACATTAATAGATAAATCCATAAAGAAAAAAAAGAAATGAAACATATGGAAAAATGTTCACTTTTTTTAATAATCAAAGAAAAACCAATGCATCTAGTAAAATGTATCCAAAGTCTTTAAAACGTTCTTTATCTTTTTACCCTGTATGTGGCTTCTGCTTTATTTATTCTGCATTATTTATGGTGGTAAAAAATAGAAAGCAACGCCCAACAGTAGAATGATATGTAAACTATAGTACATTTGTTCTGTGTAACATAAATTCCTTAAAGATGATATTTACAAAGACTGTGAAGTAACATGGGAAAATATTCTTCAATTCATATTATATGAGTAAATGAAAACTTAGCACTCAATAACTTGACTGACATCCCAAAAAATTCTGGAGTACTTCTATATTTTTAAATCTTTAAAGAATATCCGTGTGCTAGAAAGTAAGGAAAGTAAGATCAGGAACCCAGGAAAGGAAGCAAAGAATTGAAGCTGGGTTTTTTGTGTAACCAGGTGAACTTGGACTTTAATCTGCATTTTGGGGTAGTAATCTTGGACTGTGGCTCTAGGACCAGGATGAAAAGCTCAAGGGCTATCCATGATGTGGGGTTACATAGAAAAGCATCTCCCATTAAGCAGGAACAATGAAGGGTTGCCTTTATGTGGGGGTCCAATAAGGACATTTTAGAACAACACAAACTGAAAAAGTTTGTGTCTACCAGAGCTTAACTAAAAGAAATCTGAAACGTTTTATTTCAGGCAGAAAACAGAAGAAGAGTTGAGATGCAAGAAAAAAATAAAGGCAGAGAAAGTGGTGAATAGGAGAGTAAATCTAACCTCTAAAATCATATTTGATTGTACTAAAAAACCTACCCTGTGAAGTAAAAACTTAAAAAAAGAGAGAAATAAACTGCTTGATAATAATAGCATAGAAATTAGGAGGAAATTAAATGGAAGTAAGTACTCTAAGACTCTTGTATTGTTCAGATGGAAAGATAAGATTGATTAACTTTAAACATTGCTAAGTTAACTATGCACGTTAAAATTTCTAGAGGAATCATCAGAAGAAGAGACACAGAATGTATATGTAATTTTCAAATTAATAGTATGATAAAATATTCTATAATCTAAAGTAAGATAAAGAAAGAGAAAAGAAAACAGAAAAGACAGGATAAATTTTAAAATTTGGGGGTAGAAAGAAATTCAAGTATCAGTAGGTAAATGCTCCCATGAAAAAATCAAAGACTATTAGGCTGGATTATAAACAAAACAAAGTAAAATTGAGATATAGGCTGCTTACAAGAGACACACTAAAAGCATAATAATAATAAAAAAAAGCTCAAAAGTAAAAGAAGAGAAACACATTTTGGGAAAAACCTAATCAAAAGAAACCTGGTATAGCTTTATTATTTCTATTAGATAAGATAATTTTAAGTCAAAAGCATAAGAATAAATAAAAAGGGTCAATCATTTTCAGAGATTTTAATATACTGTTTCAGTAACTGACAAATATAGAAAAAAAGTGAGACACAGACGAGCTGAATAATGGATATACAATAAAGTGATCAAGGTGTTTCACAAATAAATCATCAAATTTTTTTTAAACACACATGTAACATTTAAAAAATTGACTACATACTGGGCCCTAAAGTAAGTGTCAAAAACTTGCCAACAATTGGCACTTTGCAGACCATATTATTTGACCACAATAAAATTAATCTAGAAAATTCTAATAAAAAGATTATCTGAGAAATAAAAATATCCTGTAGATAGGAAACCAAGAAACTTATTTTTAAATAAGTTAAAAACAGGTAAATGATGAATGATAACAAAAGCACTGTCTATAAAAACTTATGGGAAGTAGCAAAAACATTATTAGAGGAAAAGACTTAGCCTTAAGGATTTTTACTAGAAAGGCTGAAAGCTGCTGAGTTATGCATTTCTATCAAGATGAAGTTAGAAAAGGAAGAACTAAGTAAACCCCAAGAAAGAAGGAAATGTATAATGAAAATAATAGTAGAAATTAGTGAAGTACCAAACAAACATTACTTGGAAAGGACCAACAGACACAAAAACTGGATCTTTGTTAGACTAATAAAATTGATAAACTTATGGCAAGTATGATCAGAAAAAAAATGGGGAAAAAGGCAAATAAATAATATTAGAAATAAAAAGAGGGACATAACTTCAAGTGCTGCAGGAATTAAAATGGTAAGAGGGCATTATGAACGGCTTTATTCTAATATATCGAAAATACATTTCTAGAAAAATGTAACCTATCAAATTGACTCAAGAGGATATAGAAAACCTGGATACCCATGTCTAGTACAGGGTATAGGCTGGTAAACAACGGTACATGGGCTAAGTAAGTCTAGCCTGAGGTCAGCTGTGTACAGTCTGCAAGCTGAGAATTGTTTTTACATTAAAAAAAAAGGAAAGGAAAAAGAAAAAAATAAAGAAGAATATGTGACAGAAGAGGACATGTACAAGGATATTCATAGCAGCATTGTTTATAGAAGAAGAAAACAGAAGCCCACCTCAATTCCATCAACAGTAGAAAGGTTAACATAGACTGTGGAATACTTGTGTGATAGAATGCTGTACAGCAGTGAGAATGAATTAGAGTAACATGTACCAACATGGGTGAATCTCAGAAAGAAAGGCTGAGGGAAAACAAGCCACAAATGAATACGTGAAATATGAGTTCATTAAATAGAGTTCAAAATTGAGGCAAAATTGAGCTATATTATATTTACTGATACATTACCATATGGCCAAACTATAAAAAATAGTAAGGAACGATGAACACCATATTTGAGAACAGTGGAGGCCTGTAATTGGAGACAATTATCTAGGGACTTCTTAAAAAAATGGCGGGAGTGCAAAGTTGTTTGCATGGTGTATGGCCACTTCGATTTTAAAAACACACACAGAGAAGGCTACAAAGAATTATACCAAAATGTTACCAGTTGTATTTGAAGGGTGACTTTCCATCTGATTTCTGTCAATTTGAATGTGAAATGAAGGAAGCAAAAGCAGAATCAGTGACTTTATTTCTTGTTTTAGTCAATTAACCTAATTTTGATCACAAACATTTCCTCAGACTTTATCATTTTTTGTTAACAATATGGATTTCTTTTCTGCCTTTTTTGGGGGTATATTTTAACTTAAAAAAAAAAAAGAGGATGTTGGGGGCGCCTGGGTGGCTCAGACAGTGAAACATCTGCCATCCGCTCAGGTCACAATCTCTGGGTCCTGGGATCGAGTCCTGTATCGGGCTCCCTGCTTAGCAGGGAGTCTGCTTATTCCTTTCTCTCTCTCTCCCTATGCCTCTCCCCCTGCTCGTGTTCTCTGTCTCTCTCAAATAAATAAATAAAATCTTAAAAAAAAAGCGTTGTATTTATAATGATAAACTTCAAAAATAAACTATATTTTTTTCCCCTTTTTTAAAGGCAAAACAAGCTATCAAAAAGACTTTCAGGACATCCTGATCTGTTTTTATGGGCTAGAAAAAGCCACTTTCTCCATCGCAAGCATGATGGCAACATCATCCTTCAAATCGCACAGCCTAGCAGGGAGATCTGACCTGCTGCGTGGCTGGGTCAGAGGCCAGTGTAGCATGCGGACATGGCGGCCTAGCCCTGGGGCAGCTGTAAGCACCTGCATGGGTGGGAAAGTCTTGGCTTTGATGTGCATTTTAATACCTATGTTGCTGGGACTCCCTACCAAACCTGAATTCTGTCAGTGGTGCCTCTGTGATAGGGAACTACAATCTGGGAGTCCGGGAGGCCTAGAAGAACTGCTGTGTCTTCAGTACTCAGGACAGGATGAGCATGGAATGGCTCCTGCTGTCCTGCGTTGTGGGAATCTGCAAATCTGGTGAGTTCTGAAAACTAAATATAATATGATGAACTGGAAGAGTAGGGGGCCCTGTGCACATGCCCATAGTGAGCTTCCTTCTTGTCCTGTCTAAAGAGAACAATGGATGTGGAAAGCTATTGTAGATTTTTCACTGTCTACCTTCACAATGTTAATTTCACTCTACATTCTTATTTCCCTTATGACAATGGATTTGTTTTTCATCAGTAGTAAACTTGGTCCACAGCATAGAGAAACAATTTTGGAATTTCCTATTTTATAGGGAAAAAAATGAAGATGATGGGTTGATGAGTTTAAGTTTAGTGAATTTAAGTTGAAAGATTTAGGTATAGATTTAAATTTTCCAGTAAAAAAATAACATGAAATGCTTTTTATTATCTTTTATGGCATATTTAGTAAACCTGACTAATTGCTTTGCTTTACCTAGTTTGTCTTCCCTGAAAACTGGGTACAATTTTTAGTTGAGCCAGCTGGTTGTTTGGTAAGCTTGCTAAAGACTTGACTAGCAGTTACATTTTCCTGACTTATTTATTCATGTATAAGACACCAAAGAGACAAGGCCTGATACTTTTCCTCTGGAGAGAGGACAAATGCACTAGAAAGAAGACAGTTTCTCAAATAAACTACTTGCATGGTTAAGATTTCTCAAACACATAAACAAAACATAAAGCCTGAGCCATGATTTTTGTGGGGGTGCATAAATGCGAAGCTGAGATGGAAATAAAACCTCTTGCTTCCCAAACCAGGCTTTGAAGAAGATCTTTCTTTTGAGCTAACTTGCTAGCAGTGGCCTTTGTTCCTGAGCCTATACCACCTAAAAGGATGGACAAAAGTCTTCCATGCTCTAAGCCATCTACAGTTGTAAGGTCAGGGACTGGAAATGAAAAATTACGATGACTATGATGGAGACTATAACCTGTATCGGAATACCCTCTCATTTCTCCCCTTCCTCTCTGCTCCGTGGCCTTGACTAGGTCATCCTGGGGCCTTTGTGCAGAATTGGGACAACAGGTAATTGTCCTCGGTCACAGACAGAAGTGACCTTGATTTGCTTGGTTGAAAATGGATAGAGCAGAAAATGTCTTCAGGATAAAGAAAAGACTGGATCTGAGAAGGAAAGGAGAAAGAACAAATCAACAAAGGCTAGTTTTGAGGGGAATGATTTTGGGGAATTTGGGAGTAGGGGTGAAGGAAGCGCTCTTCATGCTATGTGAAGCCCTGGGAGAAGGAGGGAGTGAGGGATCATGTGAAGTTTTGCTGGATATTATAAATGTAACGACTCAGATATCTTTGAAAGACTACAGTAAAGGTGTTAATTTTAATATTTTTGGAGGTTGGATAGGTGAATCTTTTGAATGGGATACTGCACAGAAACTATCCTTAAAGGAGGTGGGGGTGAAGATACCCCAACTTTATTGCAGCTGTAATCCCTATGTCTGCCTTGAATGTGTTGGTGTGTCCACCTTCAAGGGAGTTGATAAAGGCACCTGTTTGTTCTGCTAATCCCTAAATTTAAGGGAACTGAGGTGGGAGTAGGAGGATAAGAAGAACGGAAAGGAGGAGAGAGAAGTAGCCTTTTGTTTTTGATCTCTTTCTGCACTGTTAGCCATGTCTTTATCGTGTCCTTGATTCCTGAGCATAGCAACCGGCAAGAAGCTATTATGTTTTCCTCTAATTAACGCACGACCGATGAGATGTTTCTAATGTCAGAGAAATAGATTCAGCCGAGAAGAGCAACAGTGTTTTAAGGGGCAGGAAGTGACTAGCACCTGGGAGTGAGAAGCCGACTCAGACCCTTGCCTTCTGTCTTTACCTCCCTCTGATGCCGGGGTCGGTTGGGAAAGATGAAAACGGAGCGATTGTGATGTTGGGATGTTGGAGTCAAGCATCCTTACTTCACGTCCCTTCCCTAAGGACCTTCTCCTCCTCTCTGCTTTGCCCTGGGTCTATCCCTTCATTTCTTTGCTCACATTTTCTGCCAGTATTTTTATTCTTTGACTTCCTTACCCCTGCATCCACATACTTTCTCTTTTCTCCTTCCTCATCACTCTCTCTTGCTCACATCCTCCTGTCCCTTGAAGCCCACCCGCACCACTGTTTTTTGCCTCCTGATATTCATCAGGATTGACGTTCATCAAGACCTGGTATGTGCTATTTGAAAATGGAGACAATGGAGTGTCTGATTCCATCACTGCTCCTTCACTTTATACTTCTGGCACAGCTAAAAATCCACACTCGTTGCTCCTTACTGAGCTAAGAGTTTACCCATTCTAAAGGATAGCACTGGATGCTCTGAGTGCCTGCCTGATGATTGCTCCTTCTGAGGAATGTTATTACAGGCGATTTCTCATGATTTGCCCAACAGCTGATTAGACAAAGGACTGATAAAGGCACCATCCTTGGGCAAGTCAGTGACCTTGAGGGAGCCTGGCAAGAGAACTCTGTCCAGCAAGAATGCTCTTTCTGGATCGTGTCTGACTAACCCATGCAGTATCTCTCTCTCGGGGGAGAGTTTGAACGGAGGTTAGCAGCATTAAGTGAAAGTGGTTTAGAACGCATGTGTATCCAGAAAACAGAGAACAGGAGCCATGAGGCAGTGGAGGCTAATAGGAAAAGAGAGAAAGTCATAGGTCAGAGGGAAAAACGCTGTTGAGACAGAGACAGAGAAGCTGGTAGAAGTTATAACCACAGGTGCTAGAGGAGGGAGCAGGGGCTCTCACTTTGGAGGGGCTCAGCTGCTTCTCTCTCCATGAGGCCTACAGCACTATAGCTGTTGAGAGTGAAGCAACCAGAATATGCATCCTTTCCCCCTGCAACTTGAAAGAACTTAATGTGCACATTACTTAATTTAATGTTAACAATTCCAAAAGGTTATTCCCATTTTATTGGCGAGACAAATTCAGAAAAATTACATGGCTTGATTATGATCCTGTGAAAACCCCCAAATACCTCCTTCTAATGAAATGCTTGCTTCTAATGAAATGCTTCCTTCTACTGAATAGTAGTGGTAAGGTGGAGTTTTTGAAGCCTACGTTCAAGTAGAAAAACATGAGATTTTTTTTCTATTGCAATTCTTTTTTTCTGTCCACATTCTAATATAACTCTAATGCTCTATTCTCTCCTTTCTCCCATCTGCCACTCCCTCTCTTTTCATCTAATTAACTTGTATCACATACAGGCTATTTCAACCATGTACTATTTGATGTCCATATTTAAAAGACTTGCTTTGATAAAACCAACTTGGAATGTTTTATTTTGACACAATTTATAGAACAAAATAATCTGGAATTGTTCAATCAGGACCACACCTGGTTTGAGTTAGTTAACAGTGTAGCAGGGATTATGTATAATTTGTGACCTGGAAAATTTAATTCCCCAATTAGGAACCAAGAGCATGATATATTCTGTGGGGTCCATTTTGGTTTAATATATTCATTTGTAATGCTTGAGGTTTTCTTTCTTTTAAACTCAGGACATTAAAAAACAAAAGGAATTATTTGAGAACTCAGTACACTATGTAGAACAAAGAAGGTCTTATTTAATCACTATTCCCTCCTTAAGATAAGGCAGATTTTCTTCTATCTATGTATTGATTGATCGATCTATCATCTATCTATCTATCCATCTATCTCCCTCCCTCCCTCCATTCCCCTCCACCTTTCTCATCCTAGGACTAAAGGCCAATTCTGAGTACTAGACAGGCCCTCTTTGTTTCCCTTTGGTCCTCACATGCTTTTCACCACCGACACAGAATTTCAGTTTTCCTATGGGTCCTTTTCCTTCCTGATTGGCTTAGTGTAACTGACTTGCTACCATGCCTCAAATAAATTGTCTGCGGTCACTGCTTCTACTTTGTGTTCTGAGCTCCTGCGCTCTGTGCTGCAAGCCCTGTGCGGGGCTTGGTCTCCCTCATGCTCGTTTTGCGCTGAGCTATGTAACCTAAGTATGAACGTTCTCTTCAGCCTTTTGAGCTCAGAAAGCAACTCTGAGGCCTCCTCGATTCGGTTGCCAGCCACTACCATTTTACCTCAGACTCTTCTGTGGTGTTTTACTCTGACCTGTCCAGTGATTCACATGGACTCGCCTCTTACCATAAAGGGAGGAGCCATTATCCTGTGCCTGGGTTTTGGGTGGGGAGGAAATGCCTCCAGGCAGAATGCCTCTGGACAGACAGTTCTTCAGGAAACACAGGCATCCTAGTCCATAGTAATTTTCTACTTTCTCCCCCTTTCCACATGTGGCTCAGAGGATTTAAACCATGCTGAGGCTCATGGCCAGGGTTGTGTACAGCTGGAGAAAAGCTTCATACAAATCCTCTGTCTCTGTTTATACTGCATAATGATTTCACTGATGAGATAGAATTATAGAAGAGCTATTTATTTTAAAGATTTTATTTAATTATTTATTTGTCAGAGAGAGAGAGAGAGCACAAGCAGGGGGAGCAGCAGGGAGAGGGAGAAGCAGGCTCCCCACCGAGCAAGGAGCCTGATGTCAAACTCCATCCCAGGACCATGGGATCATGACCTGAGCCAAAGGCAGACACTTTGACTGAGCCACCCAGGTGTCCCTATAGAAGAGCTATTAAAGAGAGTAATGAAAATGAACAGATTTGGTCCCAAACTGGGCTATGACATTTGACTCTTTCTTGAATTTTCCCCAAAACTAGATTTTAAAAGGTTTCCTTCCATTCTAGAAGGTCCTAAGTTATCACTCCTCAAGGATTTCTGAGAAAAAAAAAAAGCCATTTTGGGCTGTTTCTTTTGACTAAGGCCTGGTTTTGGTGCAGTGGGTGTAGTTTCTGTTTCAATTTCTAAGGGCTCTAGAGACATTAGGTCTGGTTTAAACTTCACCTGGGGCAGTGTTTATAAACTCCCCAGCAGAGCCAGCTTCATGGGCATGAAGCCCATGTAGTTACATGGGCCCTTCTGCATATTCAGAAGGGCCTCACTCTTGGTTTAACACTCTGCTGTTGCCATCTTGAAATTTCCAATTATTTTTGAACAAGAAGCTCACATTTTCATTTTGCCCTGGGCTCCACAAATTATGTAGCTGGATCTCCTCCCTAGACCATTTGCCTCAGAATTACCTGGTATATGCATATAAATCAGATTCCTACTGTATGAGGCCCAGTAGGGCTGAGACCTCTGAATCAGCATTTTTAAAAACATCCAATTAATTCTTTCACAAAGTTTGCAAAGCCGGATAACCACTGGGAGAGAGTCAAGGTATCAGGTTCTTGGGCATTGCTTGTTGAAAGATTTAAAACAGAGTTCTTGGCTTTTATTTCAATGGGGGGAAAAAAGAAGCATTCATAATTAAAAACGTTTTATGTAAAATATATTAGGCGGTTTTGTCTTATTGCCAAGTTAATTATTTGGAAATATGCCTAAATTGTGGATTTAAGAATTCTCACATTCTTTGTTCATTCTAGCATTATTTATTTATGTTTATTTTTATTCATCTCCCATTAAGTCAGGGCAATGCATCTCCTATTTGTTAACTAATTAGACCCACTTAAAGGGAGTAATATTGCCCTGATAATAGTTTCAAACAATTTCCTCCAATCCCCTCAACACCCTGACAAATCAGAAAAGATAAGAGTCCTCATCCATGACTGGTAGGTTTTTGAGAAATGCTAGTTGACATTCTCATAGGCATATATATTTAGTTTTTATTCCAAACTAAGTTCAAGACAGGAAACAGCTTCAGCATCCCAGACAACTTTACCAACACATGATAACCTGGCTCTGGAAGGTCAGGCCCTGGATTGAGGGTGACAGGACTGTTGTCTTCTTGTGGATCTTTTTGGGACTGTGAACATGCAGATAATTAGTATTTGTTGCGCTAAGATTGTAGTATTAAATATTTAATCTAGGCTGACTCACCGTAGAGCCATTAGAAAGAAACAGCTTTTCATTACAGTCCCAGAACACAATTTTAGCCAGTGCTCTAGTGATGAAAAGTCTAACTGACACCAGAAAGTCCCAGACTCATCTGATTGCAGTGCTGTTTGAGGTCTAGGCTTGAAATTTCACTCTTTCTGGACAAAGCAAGATCAAACTATGACTATGAAGTATTTTGCTAATCCATATTCTTAGACACTTGCTGAATCAATAGATGGTTTTCACTGACTCCTGTGTATTTTAAAAGTAATATTTATTATGTTTTTCCCTTCTTATGAAAATAAGAGAATTTCATGGCAGAAAACTTAGAGGAAATAAAACCTATGTATTTTTGGACAAATTCCTTGATGACTTTTGAAATTTCATTTTACTGGCTCCATTTTACTTAATATTTAGAACGATAGTATATAGCTTTCATCTTTGATTCGGACATATGAATAAGAATTTTTAGAAGTTAATTAACAAGACTATTATTTTAGACATTTTACCATTATTGATGTCCTCTCATTGTATGAGTTTAGACTTAGAATTAAAATCTTTTAGGATGGAGTTCATTCTTTTTAAGAATAAATTCTTTTAAACCTGAACTTTTTACTGTCTTTTGATGAGTAAGTTCTTCAAAGAGGAATGAGAAAATAAGTCACAGCCCCATAAATCAGATCCCAAAGACAAACGTTTATGAATGACTTTTTGGGAGCCTCACATGTTTCTGTTTCCCTCCCGATTCATTTGCCTCCAAGCTCAGTGTGGTGGGCAGCCTCTCAGTCCTGCTGCTCATAACCAGCCTCATCCTTAATGCAAGCCTCATTCGAACCTCTCCCAGAATGGCATTCAGACATCTGCTCTGCCAGGACGTAGGCCAGAGAAACAAACTGAACTGTACTAATTGTCTAGATTGCTAAAGTGCATCAAACAACTGGACACGAGCCTAAAAGGTACAAATAAAACTTCACAAATATCTGAGATGTACTTTTTGTTTTTGATGTTATTGCCCAGTTAAATAGTGAAAATGGTTTATGTATGTGGTTATTTATAGTTTTGTTTGGGCTCTTTCTCTATAACAGAGCTGTCTGATTATTAAAGAATAAACACAAGGTTCTATTAAACAGATTTTATGCAGCTTATAATTATTTGGTGAAAAAAAGGTAAACACTAGCATGATCTGGGAGAGAGATTTGTGTACTCAGGTACATTGTTGTATTATTTACAATAGACAAGAGGTGGAAGTAACCCAAATGTCCATCAAGGGATAGAAGATAAAGGAAATGTGATATATGCATTAAATTGAGAATTATTCAGCCTTAAAAAAGAAGGAAGTCATGTCACATGATATAAAATGGGTGAACATTAAGGACATTATGGTAAGTGAAATAAGCCAGTCACAAAAAGAAGATGTTGTATGATTCCTATTTATATGAGATATCTAGTCAAACTCCTAGAAACAGAGTAGAGTGGTGGTTGGGAAGGGGTGCTGGGGGAGAGGGGTGCAAGAAAGAGGTGTTCCATGGGTAGAGTTACCCTCTGCAAGAAGAAAAAGCTCTAGAGATCTGTTGCACAACAGTGTGATTACACTTAACACTGCTGAACTATACACTTAAAAATGATTAAAACGGTAAATTTTTAATGTTTTTTTTTACCACAATTAAATTTAAAAATTTTAAAAGTCAAAACTATATGATGGCTGATTAGCTCAATTAGAGCAGCAATAAAGTTTAACCCTAGCCTTAAATAATTTTAATCCAAAACTTAAACAGTAATTGTCTTTCTCTGAGCCAGTTGGCTTTCCCTCCGTTGTAGGTCTTGATACTACATGGCTTAGTCTGGTCACCTATTTTCTGGATGTTTACCCAATGTTTCAAGGTATTGCTACTAGGCTGAATGTTTAAAATGGCATACCTTAATGACAGCTTTATAAACCTGAAGGATAGCCCATTTGCTAAATACTTCACAGTTAGTGTTATATAACCTGCCAAAAGTACAACTACTTAATTTTTTTAAGTGTAAAGGTTGAGAAAACACACAACAAAAACTCCCCATTCTCCTTTCATTTCTGCTTTCAAATTTTTCCAGTAATTGTTTTGATATTTAAAAAAGTATCTTACATTTATAAGAAATAAAAACTAGGGAACTGAAGGGGAATTTTAGTTGAAATTAACTCTTTTGCTTAAACCATGCATTAGTATTTATTCGGTAAAGTTCATCAGCAGATTGTCCATTTTACAACTACAAATTCATTTTCTATTACCAGGCACTGCACTATAATTAGGGGATTGTTTGTGTAGGCTTTCTGTTCACCAACCTAGTACAATTCTTATAAACACTAGAAAGAGGCATTGGGTTAAATGTTTAAAAATTTTTGCCAATGACTAATCCTTGACTGTTGTCAAATGAAAATGGTTTGAATTCAAGTTGATATAGTCCAATCACAGAAGTGCTTTGGAGGGGTAACACCAAATTCAATCTATCTAACAGCAAGCTTACTTGGCACAGCTGTATTATTTTGTACCAGTATTACTCTGATTGACTGATCTTTTGCCGTTCTCAGGAGCCGTTTGTCTTTTACAGGAATGAAACAGATTTTTAAAAAATGTATTGAGCCAATTTATTACTTTGACAAATGTCCAGCTCAATCTTTGTAGGTGATATTAATTTACAGTTCATTGCATTTACATTCCCAATGAATTATTGGGAGCCTTCCACCGAAAGTTTTTGCTCAGATTTAGATCATTACTTTTGGCTTAGGAATGTGACTCCATAGAAATTCAACGATTAACCCCATATGAAATATGTTTTTTTTTCCTTAACGTCTCACTCATGTAGCATATTTCAATGACCTCAGTTATATATCACTGATCTGCAATCCAAGCTAAACTGCTGTGTCTAAATCACTGTGTCATTTATTTTATTTTATTCTTCCCTTTCAGATCATCAAAATGCAATTAAAGTAGAATTAAAACAAAATGACAGGATAAGAGAAAATAATTACAAGTGTACTATAATATAGCTCTTTGTTAAGGATTTAGGTATACTGGGGTTACACTGTATTCCCTTCCTGCAAAAACTGAATTTACAGTTTTCCTATTACCATAGACTTAGGCCGGTCTCCCACCACCCTAGTATTAGAAAGGAATTCCACTGTTTTGGAAAAGAGTGGAATTTACAGTAAATGTAAACATAAGGTAAATATATCGGGACAATATTTTTTTTTATGCTTGCCCCAATAGTGTTGCAATTTGCCTAATAGAAAGCATATTGCTGATCGTGTAGAATATCCTCACTGTGCGGGTGCCATTTACTGGCAGGGAATAAGGACTCAGATGAAATTCAGAAACGAGAGTTAGGGAGTGAAAATATTCGGAATAGTTTTTAACTCCTTCCTTTAGACAAATGTTTTTATTTGTGAAATTATTGTTTTTGCTTCCCCCCCACCCCAAGTAAGCTATTTACAATAAGCAGGCAAGCATATCCATAGTTTGTTCAGCTCTTTCAGACCTTTAACATTCTCCCATGGCTTCCCCATTGCTCCCAGAAGGTGATTTTATCTCCTGAGTCACAGAGAGTCTATCTGGAGGCAACTTCCTCAACTTCTAATTTCTCTTCTAATCCCCTCTACTAAGATAGCTCTGTTTAGACCAGGACATAACTTACTTCCTCCATTTTAGAGGAACTGCTTTTAAAAATTTTTCCAGAAATTTAATCTCCATTTGTTCCCTTGGTCCCATTCCTCTTCGTGTCCTTAAGTATCTTGTACCACTGATTCTCCCTTCTCTCCTCCTCAGCCTGCAAAAACACTGAAGTCTGGGTATCAAAAGAAACAGAGGAAAAACTTTCACCCCATTCTTGCCCCCAAATCCCCCATTGCCTCTATAGCGCCCTCTATCTAACTAGCTTATTTTTTAATTCACTTATAGCTGAAAAGTTCCCAAGAAGATAACACTTATTCCCACTTCTCTGTTTTTGCACCTGAATTCATTGCAGTTCAACATCATTTAACTAAAATTTCTCTTTCCAAGTCATCAGGGTCCTCACTGCTAGATCTGAGACATTTCTGTCTTTTTCTTACTGCACTGCTCCTTAATGTTCAGCATTATTGTCCATTTTGTCTATGAAACATTCTCATCTTGTTTTCTATTATACTAAACTTTCATGGTTTTCAGGATACCCTTTCGGCATCCTTGTTTATCTTTCCCCTAAACATTGGTACTCCCTAGTAGTCTATGCACAGACCTCTTTGCTTCTTAATCTACACATGTTCTATGAAAAGCCTTCTCTACTTTGCTGGCTTCAGCTGTGACCTGCATGCTGATGAATTTCAAACCCATATCACATCCTAGAATTCTCTTCTGGACTTTTGTCCTTGACTTTGTCACAGGCACCTCAAACCTAACTTGGTCAAAAGTGGAGTCTCCAATGAATCTGGTTTCCCTCTGTGTGCTCTCCTATTTAATGGACCTGCAGATATCTAGTTACCCAAGATAAACTGGGACACAGTCTAGGTTTCACCTTCTCCTTTCTTATCATGGCTAAGTAGTGGCAGAGTCTCGTCAAGTTTATGCTGTTAGTATCTTCTGAATTCATCCCCCTCTCTGCTCACTAGTTGAATTTTGACCATCATCCTCCTTGTGTAGAGACAGTCACCCTACTACTCTGAATCCAGTCCTGATGTCATAAAATCCATTCTTTATCTGAAAAAGATAGTCATTTTTCTAACATGCAAATCAGATCATGTCATTCTGACTTTAACATCTTTAATAGTTCTTTAATGCCCTTAGGAAAAAAAAATCCTGACTTATTAGCACAGTAAAGAAGTTCCCTTTTTGGTTCCTGACTCTCCAAATTCACCTCTTAACACACTCTGCCATTAATTTCTTGCAGCCTTCACTCAAATCATGTTAAACCTCCTGTTTGTGGAAGGGCCAAGTGTTCTCCTGCCTCTGTATCTTTGTGAATCCCTTGGCTGCTGTTTGGTACGTCTTTCCTGTCCCTTTTACACCCATGTGTCTTTTAAAACCCAACTGGACATTGGCTCCTCAGAGAAATTTTCCAGCAGTTTTGTTGCCTTTCTTGTGAGCTCATTTTAAATCCTGTGCTTAGCTCATAGCACTTTTTCATTTATATTGAAATTATTTTCCTCTTAAACTCCTAGAGGTCAGGATATCTCTGATATCTCAGTGGCTGGAAACATAGTAAGTGATAGAGTTGGTGCTCAATAAATGGAAAAAGAATGAATGAAGATGGAAAGAAAATTAGCTGTTTTGTTAGAGCCAAATAAAGAACTCAGATCCTGTTCTAGCTTATATTGAGATTTGAGAGAGCCACTCAATTTTATTATCTAGGAGATAGAATCTATTGTGATGATGATTTCTAGTTTTCCTTCCGAAAGGTTTTGACAATAGAATTTCCCAAGAATAGAATTTAGAACCAGAATGTGCTTTAAAAATTTTAGGCTGTGTCTACTAGCCACACATATTTCAGATTTTATAATGTCCAAGAACGTATATGAACATTATTAAAAGACAAGATGCAAGATCTTCTGATAATTACTCTTGAAACCATTCTTGCTTATTAAAGCATTTTCAGGGGTGTAAGGTATGTAAAAGTGAGCAAAACAATCTTTGTAACTATATAGTTTCAAAATCCAAAGAAAGGAAGTTCCTGCTTTTTATTTTCAGTTTTCTGAAATTCCTTAAGTTTATCAACCACAGGCAAGTTTCCATTGACATTTTAATATTGTCTCTACCTTGTCAAACATAATGGTTAAAAAGGAAACCAATTCAGTCACTCAAATGTTTTGTCTACTTAACCTAAGACAATGGGTTTAATTTTGCCTCTATTACCTGGAATCCTGAGTAAGTCAGTAATTTTGATATCCTGCATTTTTTAAGGGCTAAAAACACATTGTTAGGTGTTGTAGTTGTATGCATTCATGTGTCTGTTCTTTAGACATTATTGGATCTCTGTGGAATGGTTAAAAAAATTCTTATAATTCAAAGTAAATCTGAAAAATAGTTGAGTAAACTGATATGCTTAATGATGATTTGATCTAAAAAGTTAAAAGTAAACAACAAAAATATAAACCACCACCACAAAACCCACAAATCCTTCTAAAATCCACCACCCAAGTATTTCTCTTGCTTTTGAGAATTCCCACCAGTAACCTTATCCTGTGCTTATGTAGGACGCTAGCCTCTTATAAATTCCTTTTTCCCAAGAATTTCTGGAAGTCCTGACCTATATACACACACACTCATCAGTTACTGAGTAGCCTCACCCTCCCTCCTCCACCTCGGCTGCTTCCCAAGATTTGTCTTCTTTAAGCCAGTTTGGGAGACATCCTTTCTTTATTTTGATGTAAGACTCTGTTAGAAAGTTGCCAAATTACCACTGCCTGTGTCCCAATGTTCAATGAGGCTTTTAGGGCAATCAGCTCTTAGACCATAGGAGATTGGGTTAGAAAAAATTCCATTTTGCCTGTTGTCCTTGTTATATGGGTTATCACTCAAAACGCAAGCCTCTCCATGTGTCAATAAACTCTTGAACAAAGGACTCACATCTTACTTGGGAGTTGGGTTAAACGGGTAGTGTTTAAGGCAAAATCAGAATGACTCTTGAAAGTCCTTTAAATTATCCACTCAGGACAGTGTATGTGGTTTTGAGGATACAGTTCTATACAGCGATTCTTTGAGAACCACTGAGGTGGACTAAAGGAAGGAACAAAGGGGAAATATATAGGCCGGTATATCTGACTTGTCTCCTTCAAGGTAATCATTACATCCTTGGTGGTAAAACAGTTGGAGGTGTCTGAAGTGTTCCAGTTTATCTGCGGACCAATCCACTCTGTTTCAATATTAAACCTTTACAATCTTAGTATGCATACAGTTCAATTTGTGGTGCTAAGGATTAAAGGAGATAATATATATGAATGTACCTAGTTCAGGCTCTGGCATATAGTAAATGCTCAAAAAAATATTTGTTGGATTCAAGGCTAACTCTTGCTTGGTCAGATTAATGTATACATTGTTCTTTGGAAATAGGCCACCTGTTTCCTGTTTTTGCACGTTGCTTTTCCTCTCTGGACAGCTGTTACTTTCATGCGCATTGGTCTTATGACCCCTACATGGAGTCACAGCTTCCTCAAGGGTTAAGATCTGAAGTCAGCCTGAGATAAGTGTGTGTGTGTGTGCTCTGAGTCCCCCCTGGACTCTTAGCCCCACCACCCTCCTCTGTACATTTCTCTTCAGCTCTGCTCGACACTTCCATTACCCTCACTCTTGCTTCATGCTTTAAAACTCCTCTTTCTTGAATAGCAAACTCATCAATATTTGTAGCTTTTTCTCTCTTTTCTCCTGTTCCTTTCCTTGTCTGGCTCCCAGTTAGGCACTCTGAGTCAGGATTTTTACTCTATTGTATTGTATTTTTTGAATTGGAGTCTAATTAACATACAATGTTATATTAGTTTCAGGTGTACAACATATTGATTCAACAATTCTGTACATTACTCACGGAGAATTTTCTAACTTTTATGCAGTATTTTGTTTGTTTGCTTCATGTTCCATGTTCTTCAAGGCCAGAAGTTGGGCCATTGTCCTCTTTGCTTCTCGATGTTGCTTCCAGACCATTACCGCTTCTTATCAAAACCCTGCTCTTTTGAAGCTAACCGTTTTCCTCTCATACAACCCTCTCGGTTAACATTTATTGAACACTTCCACTGAGCCAGGGAGTGTGCTAATCATTTGCCTAAATTATTTCACTGAAAACCCACCATGATCCTATTTAGGTAGAAACTATCATTATTATACCATCATGAGGTTTATAGAGGCCAAGAAACTTGTTCTCATCTGCATAATGGTGTATAGGAGTGCCTAACTCAGGGTTACTGTGAGACAGCAGTATTTGTAGGGTGCTCGGTAAATACCATGCAAATGTTTTCTGTTACTTTGCTGCTCAACGGGGCTCTATGAAAAAGTGGGGGATCTGGGATTCAGACCCTGGCAGTCTGACTCTGGAACAAACATCCACAATCATTATGCCTGGCCAGGTGACCTGCTACTGACCTCTCCTCATTCGGTGATGATATCCTTGGGTCACAGCCTTTGAAGCCAGTTCTGCTTCAGTTCCCCTAGACTTTTTCATAGTGCAAGGGCTGGCTCATTCTCCACCCTTGCTCCCGTTTCTTTGTCTCCTCTGCTGTAGCTCCTTGCAGGGAGTCAGAGCCAGAGCACATTTAGAGGCTGGTCTTTAACAAGAAGAGGGACATTTCCTCTACAGCAACAGGAAGGGAGGAAAAAAAAGGAATTGATGCAGGGGTGGTTTTGTGGGTCTGACAATGGGAAGTTGAAGGAGTTTTCCATCCTGTTATCTGTATTTTCTTAATAAAGTAAGGAAGGAGGTCATCAGTGAGAGTGATGTGGAAATTTGCACTGTCAGACTGGCCAAACCCACCCTAGAAAAACATGTAGGTTGGGCTTCTCACAGGGGCACTTCTAGTTTTCACTATCAGTATGCTTCACCAGGTGACCACAAAAGCTTAGCGGCTAGATGACAAAAGTCAAATCTGCAAATAACTTTGACCCAAATATTGAGGATTTCAGAAGACTAGAGACAAGATCTCTAGCATCTCATTCTTCACATTACCTCAGCCCACCCACTGCCACAACACATCCTGTGTCTCACTTCCTCTGAAATCAGTACTTGTATATTTCACTGTATATTTCACCATACCCTGGGGCCCCTTGGGGGCATCCTCACTGAGATACCTACTCCATAAATGCCACCACAGTTTTCTCATTCATCAGTGATCCTTTACTTCTTTGTAGAGCCTCTGTAGAGCCATGTCCTTGTAGAGCCTCTCAACATTTTACTCACCTCTCTGCCCCTCAGACCCACCTGGCAGAACTGCACTTGGTGAGCACTGCTGTCTTCGTTCTTTGTTCCTACATCTGAGCAATTGCGTATGGCTGGAGAAAAATCAATAGCCAGGCTGGTTTTTATAATAAAGGAATTCATCATTATATTTAAGTGCCTTTGGCACTTGGCACTGCACAACTGTATAGTGTTTCCCTAGTACACTGAACCACTCTTGAGGTAATTATTTTATACTCTCCCCCATTACTTCACATCTTACACACCGTTTCTTTATCCTCACTCTCACAGAGGACCTCATTTCTTACTTCATTAAGAAAATAGAGACAAGAAGATGGGAACTCCTCCAACTTCCCATTGTCAGACCCATAAAACCACCCCAGCATTAGTTTCTTCCTTTCCTCCCTTCTTATTAATACAGAGAAAATGTCCCTTTTATTGTTAAAGACCAGCTGGATCCGATTCCCTCCTCCTGCTCTTTTCTGCATGTCTGACTCCCTCTCAGCAATGTTCCGTGATGGAACCCTCCCATAGCTGCACATACCCTTCCAATTTCTAGCAAGCTTTGATCTGAAGTGGACTGCTATCTGCAATCATTATCTCTGCTTCCCCATCCCACATTCACTGTATCTCCACCCATCAGGCCACTCCGCTCACCATCTACACCACTTCTCCACTGAAACTGCTTTTCCTAAGGTTGCCGATGAGTTCCATGCTGTCAACCCAATGAATGCTATCCATTCTTTAGTTGACTCACTCACATGATGGCCATTTTTTTCATTCAGATTGCATCTCTTTAGAAAGACCTGCTCTGATGACTCAAGCTGAAATAGTTCCTTCCCCCCATTATAGTGCCATCACATCACTCTGCTTTATTGTCTTCATCAAAGCATTTATTATCTGAATACATCATGTTCATTTATTTGTTCATTTGTTGACTGTGCATCTCATGTCCTCACCTAGAACAGTGCCTGGCACATCACAGATGCTCAGTGAGGATTTGTTGAGTGATAGACACAATGCTGTATTTAGAATCTTCTCTTTCCTCCAACAACTAAGTTTTTGTTAACTGGATGAAGTTTGTCTGCCTACTCTCTCTAATATTGGCCTAGCTGCCTAGTCCCTCAAAGGAACATTCCTGGTGGGCCCCCTTATTCTTGGACAGGTCTGAATCCATTTAGGACCAGCTTTATTTTGGGTCTGTGCTTCCCATCTTTCTCCTCCTCCTTTTCTTCCCAGGCATCCATACCATTCTGGCCATGCATTTCTAGTCTCTCATTTTTCTTTCTTTTTTTTTATTTTAAGATTTTATTTATTTGACAGAGAGATAGAGGGCACAAGTAGGCAGGGAGGCAGGCAGAGGGGGAGGGAGAAGCAGGCTCTCCGCCGAGCAGGGAGCCCAATGTGGGGCTCGATCCCAGGACCCTGGAATCATGACCTGAGCTGAAGGCAGATGCTTAACCGACTGAGCCACCCAGGCATTCCTAGTCTCTCATTTTTCTTTTTCAATATGATCCTCAGTTTTAAAACCTCGTTCTTCCTAACCTCTAATTACAGGTTGCTCCATTGGTGGTGATTGGTGAGCATCTCTGAGCCAGTTTGGGAAGGCTGCACTCCTACACTTGCTCTGTAAGTCTGGAAAACTTCCCTGTTTGGGGCCAGCTAGATAAATTTCAGAACTTGTCTCTAGTCTTCCGAAATCCTAAGTGTCTGGGTCAAAGTTACTTGTAGACTTGACTTTTTTCATGTAGCTACTAAGCGATTGTGGTCATCCAGTGAGGCATACTGATTGTGAAAACTAGAAGGAATGTCCAACCTATATGTTTTTCAAGGGGGGTTTGGCCAATGCAACAGGGCAAAGCATCCCCAGTGCAAAAAAGAATATGCAATTTAAAAAGTCCCCAACTTTCAGCCAATGTTATGCTCCATTCTCTTATTGTTAAACAAACATGAAAACAAAACAAAGCCCACAAAGGTATTATTGAGAAACATTTTGGATTCTAATTTTATCGTATGTTTTCTTCAAGTGGTCAAATTCCTTTGAGTCAAGATTTAATGATAATATACACACCAGTATAATCATCTCCCTGAGACCTGGACTCAGCCTGGATGTATGCTAGAAACCTAAGGCCCAGAGGGGGCAATCAAGTGCCATTGGCTATTCAATTTCAGCTCCTACTTGACCATACCCAATAAAGGAGCCATATCCAGGGTGATCATTTAATTTACCACCCAAACTGGAGTGCTATTAATAATTATGCTGGGATAACATGAACAAACCAGGGCCATCCTCAGAAAATGGGAACGTGTAGTCACTCCAACCATAAGCTCCTATGATGACTGTGGACCAGTCCGGTCCCTATAAGCCAAATGGAGGCTCTGGCCCCTACAGCTCTAACTCATTGCTGCCCTTTGTCCACAGGCTTAAAGGTGTACAGGCACTGTTAGTCATGAATTTGGGACTTACTTAATTGTTATAAGTGCATTTAAATTATTTCAGTGTTTGTGATAGCACTGACATATCGTTTCTGGTGTTTTCTACCCTATGTCTCCAAAATAAAGCACATCCTGGATACATGTTTTTGAGAAAGAAGGAACTGAGAGAGAGGATGAACTAACTTTCCTTTTCCCAGCCCTACCACTGTTCAATTCAACACAGTCTTCTGTGGCAAGTAAAATTGAGTCCTTTACAGAGAGCATCTTACTTGCAATGCACTTGCAATTTCGAGCAGAAGCAAAACGTGTGTGTGTGTGTGTGTGTGTGTATTCATATATATGATACACATGAAAAAGTAAATTTCTTAGAGAAAGGTTATTATATACACACCCAAAGCAAACCAATCACTACTTTCTTAATGCTTATATTCCAATAAAATTTTTAAAAGGCAGGGACCCTGGAAGGCTCTCCCTCCTTTACGGTGACTCCTGTGAGCCGATCCTGGTTATTCTCCTTTACCTGAGGCCCTGAGGCCGGCCCTGAGGAAGGGCACCAGCACTGATCTCTGTATTGGCTTTTAAGTTATGAGCAGTCAACCGTGAGAAAAAAGCTTTGAAACCTGAGACTACAATGCATGCTTGGAATTAAAGAAACTCTTTTCCTTAAAAGAAAAGAGCTTTGGCAGCTCACAGAATTATCTCCTCATTTCACATATGCCTTCTACACGTATGAAGTCCCAGACTCCATAGGTAGGCTCGCCTTTGAAAGTCATCAATTCCCCACCTCCCTTTTAGTGCCAACCTCGTGCTGAGCTGAGAGTGAGCCTCTCCAAACAGCAAACTCATGACCTCCCATTAGAGAGCTCTGTTAAAAGGTGTCTTCCTTTCATTGAATCGAAATCTGTCATCCCAAGTGACCAACTATTCTTGTTTGCCCAGTAATATCTTGGTTTGAACTGAAAACTCTGTGTCCTGGAGGACCCTTCAGTCCTGGGCAAACCAGGACATTTGGTTGCTCCATCTTTAGTTGTCATTTGTTGGCCCTCTCCTCCATCTTGGGCTATGCAAAGAAATGCTTTTATTTCCTTCAGATGATATCCATTTTGACACATTTCAGGTACAGTTCTCTAGCTCCAAAAATCTCAGCTGGCATAGCTCTAAATACCGTATTTTCTACATCATCTCCTCAGAATGTGTCGTCCTCCATTGGGGGAGGAGCTTTCCATTTCTAACCACGTGTTTCCATAGAGGAGAGGAATTTTACTTCCCTCTCCATGCGGGGCTGAGGGGTGGGGTGGGAGGGTGGTGGATAGGAACACTTTTGTTGTTTCTCTATCCACTTCTCCTTTTATTCCACTCAGCGAAGAACTGAAGCTAACCTGATTGTTGAGAACCATAACTTTTGGGCCAAGTTTCTCACAATGGCCAGGATTCCTTTACCTCACGGGTGATAAGGAGGGTCTATCTTTTTCACTGCCAGCCTCAGCCTCACAGATCACGTAAAAGACCTGACTTTCCTCCTTCCCTGTTCTTGCTTCCAGGCAGTGAGCAAGCCTTGTCTTTTAGAGGCAGCTAAAAGTTCCTTAATTTTGCTTTAATTTCCAATTTCCCTGCTTTCTGGGCGAGTAGGTCCGGTCAGCCATGCCCTATAAAACATGGCTGTTTTTAATTTAGAGTGGACGAGAGGAAGGTGGGCTATCACTTCCTCCCATTTTTCTAGAGAGCCCAACACTTGTTATAACAATTAATTAGTCTAATTCTTTGGTTTCTCCTTTGGCTTAATTCCTCATATCTTGTCTTCATCCTTTGCAATAGTGATGAAAAAGAGGAGTGAATCCTCTAATTTAAAGCCCCATTAAGCTAGAATTGAAGGCCTGGTGCCCAGAAATGAGTGTAATAATGTACATGTGACAATTTTTTTGTTATAGATGTAGCCCTTCCTTAATCCAACCCACAATCACATTAGTTATTTTACTGACTTTATTCTAGATTCCTAGTTTTCTTAGTGATGACTGAAACCCCTGATAAGAAATGCATTTGTCCTCACACTTCTGCACTGGTTGTTTGTACCAAAGTCCAAAGGTTTGACAACCTCGGTACCCGACATTCACTTTGAACTGACTGTTGCGAGCCTCCTGCCCCCCAGTATGCCAGAGCAATTGCTGTCATTAAGGTTACTGATGATTTTCCAGTGGACAATGCTATTAATTCCTGGCCCTCTGCCTGATCACTTGCCCTGGGTGACCTCCTTCAACCCAACGGGCTTTATCTACCACCTAGATGTTCATGACCCACAGCCCAGACCTCTCTCCCAAACTCCATATTCAGGTAACCCAACTACCTGTAAGATAGCTCTATTTGGATGTCCTATTTGCACTTCAAATTCGACATCCAGCAATCAAGTCATTGTCTTGGTATAGGATTCTGATTTTACTCCAGCATTCCCATTTTCTGAGACTGGTACCACTATTCACCTAATCTCCCAAGCCAGAAACCTGAGTACTGTTCTTAATTCCACTCTTTTTCTTTCCTTTTATAAAATTTTTATTTATTTTTTATTAAAGATTTTATTTATTTATTTGAGAGAGGGAATGAGATAGAGAGCATGAGAGGGGGGAGGGTCAGAGGGGAGAAGCAGACTCCCCGCTGAGCAGGGAGCCTGATGTGGGACTCAATCCCGGGACTCCAGGATCATGACCTGAGCCGAAGGCAGTTACTTAACCAACTGAGCCACCCAGGTGCCCTCCCTTTTTTTTTTTTTTTTTTTACCTTCAATTTATACTGTTAATCCTACTTCCCAAATATTGTTTTACATCCCTCTCTTGCTCTTTGGTGTCATCGTCATAGGCTTAGTGCCCTTTCTCATTGGTATCGCTTCAATTGCTTCCAAACTGCCCTCTCTGCCTCCAGTCCTACCTGCCCTCATTCTCCACACCGTTGTCAGAGTAACCTTTCTAAAAGGGAAATCATATCATGTCACGTGCCTGCTTTTAAAATCCTTGAAGGAGCTCCCATATTCTTCAGAATAAAGATCAAACTTTCTGTTTAACACAGAATGTCCTTCATGGCTTGTCTCCTGACCGTGTGTTTTCCTCATTTCCTGCTACGCTCCCTACCTCTGGCCCTCATTCCTGCTCAGCAACATGCAAGTTACTGAGTACATTATGCGGCTTCATGCTCCAGTGCTGTTTCCATACACTACTCCCTCTGCCTGGAATGCCATTCCTTCCCTTCCCCCATCAAGCCCCAGCCCACTTGTCCTTCAGGATCATATCAGGGGTTACATTCTCTAGAAGTCTCTCCAGGCCCTGTTCTCCTCCATTATCAGCCAGTTTCATTTTTGATGCTCCTGTTGCAATCTAACTAAAACTCATGCCTGAATGAACGGTCAATTCAATATTCCATGGAAATGGCGCAAAGATCTATGGGTGGAGTGTACAATTTTCTATAGAAAGCCCCTCTATCTGCACCATTTTATCTGCACCATTAACAAAAACAAATGAGTGATCATTGTCCCAAAGCTGTATACTATAGAATGCAGTGGATATAATATATCCTGGAATATTTTCAAAGGAGGAGTTGCCAATTGCCTGTCACAGTCATGGAGAGTTCTTAGTAGTTTGCTCAAGAAACATCTGGTTTGGCAAAACGGAGCTACAGAGCTTCCAGTGAAACTGCCAAGGTCCTAAGCAACCACATGAATGATTTGTTAGATGGAATTATTGAATATAAACTAATTGAACCAGGGAATAGCTGCCCCAAATAATGATTTTTACCTTCAGAACTATTGGTCATAACCTATTCTTTCTAACAATCATTAGACAGCTGAACCAATTAATTGTCTATTGCTGCTATTAGTTCATGACAATAAAGCTATGTTCTCAGCATTGAGGAGGGATATTTTTCTCTCTGTGGTGAATCATGTGCTTGAAATCATCCTGAATAGGTTTTATTTTATTCAAGTATAAGTTTAAAGGAAATTTCGATTATGATTTGATCATATAGGAAGTTTTCTACAGACCCCAAGTCTCATGATGGTGCTAAAGAGAAGATTTTATGTAAGAATTACCAGCTTGGAGACTGACAGCTTAACCTGTAATTGCTTCTGGTCTGCAGAATTAAAAGCCAAAGACAGTCAACAATCTTTCATTTGTACTAAAATGACTGCTCATGTGGCCCATACTGTGTTGTACTTTTGTCTTGACAAGTATCTTCGCAAGATGATTAGAGATTAGAGGTTCTACAGTGAACGAAGCAAGCTGCAGATTCTCAGCTCTGCTCATGCTCTTTTAGCCTAAGAGTTAGAATTAAATTGTCATTAGGGTTATACAGAGCACCTAATAACAAATGTGGTTGTAATTGTGGAGAAATAAAGAGTTGTTTATTTTTACAAGTGAGATAATATTTCACACCCAGCCAGCTAGTATCATGCCTAGACTTAATAAAGACCAACACCTAAGTTCTCAAGAATTGGAAACCATCAGTGAGAACAGACAAATTCATTTCTTAAACATGGATTATAAAACAGAAAAATAATTCTCCTGTGTATTCAATGCATCTGGACTTCCGAAGGCTTTATCAGATCCATATCACAGATGAATTCATCTCCAAATCATACTTAAATGTTTAATGTTTAATTAAATTAATAAATGTCAAAAAAATTGTGTCAGAGTAATTACAAAAATTCTTACCAAAGAATAGTGAAAAAGTAAAATGTTTAGTGAAAAGTTTAACAAAAGTCTATGTAGTTTGATCTTAATAAACAAAAATGCATATGGCGCACCTGGGTGGCTCAGTCAGTTAAGCATCTGACTCTTGATTTTGGCTCAGGTCATGATTTCAGGGTCTTGAGATTGAACCCTGCATTGGGCTCTGTGCTCAGAGCAGAGTCAGCCTGAGATTCTCTCCTTCCCTCTCTCTCTGCTCCCCCCCCATAAATAAATAAAATAAAAAAAACTTTCATAGATCTATGAAAATATTGGAGGAATATTCACAAAAAAATTTTGTGTGTTTATTTTAAAGAATTAAAATGAAGGGAAACGTTTAGAACAATCTGACCACATTTCAAAATCCATCCTAAGGAGCGTGGTAAGCAGGTTATGGGCAAACTGTGCTACAGACCTCCAAGGATGAGTATACGAACGGCTTTTCCTTAGTCTTCTCAGGAGCAATATCAGTTTCTCTTTTTGACTATTTTTAATGAGGAATTTTCTACATGAGTTGGAACCCTTGATGCTAGAAGAATGGCACAGGGGAAACAGCTCCCCTCTGCCACACTGATCCTGGTGGAGCATGGTACATTGTGGATAATCAGGCTGCACAGAGCAGTCTTCAACTGTACTGCAATTGTTCATCTGTATTCTCCACTGTACAGTTGTGCTCATTATCTCTAGATGAGCCTGTGTCTGGAGAATTGCAGAGCTTCTGACTCCTACACAGAAGCCCCCATGCAGAAATGTGTGCCATTTCCACGGGGCAAAGGGCACTGGGATTGGTTTTGGGAGGCGAAGTAATGTTTTCCCTTGTTGGTAATGGTAATGTGGTAAGTGGACACATAGAAGAAAAGGGTGACCACCCCTGATGTCACTGCATGCATGTGTGCATAAGCATATGTGTCTCTGTGTGTCTGTGCCTTATGGGTACACTCACTGTATGAAGAGGATGAACGGGATTTGGTCTCTAGGATCAAAGGGCTTGAGCGGTGTGGGTGAATCTTGTCCACCATGATCCCATTTAATAGGGAGAGGAAAAGGGAGGCTTTTTCATTTCTGATGGCTTTTCGATTAGATGATGGGCTCATCTGAGCCTCTTAGTGTCTTAGGGTTAAGTCTTGATAATTCTGAGTGAGCAAAGAAGTGGGGTGGGGTGTGTGTGCATGTGTGCATGTGTGCGTGTGTGTGTATTTCCAGATGCTACTGTGGGAATCCCTTGCTAACAAGCCTTAAATAGGAAACCTACTAGGGATTCTAGTCCAGTATCCTTTTTAGATACGCATGAGGAGAAAAAGTTGGGAAACACACATTCAGCTGGCAGAAAGTTCCTTTCCTTTGCACATTCAGACATAGGTGAAGAGCCTTCTCTACAGTACAGTACTTACGGCTGCAGCTTTGAAGCTTTGCCTCATTTCAGCTATTCAGAGCAGAGCTGATTTTTGTTAAGAACAGAAAATGTATTCTTGAGGCCAAGCTTTCCTTTTGCTTCTTTAAGGTTTCTTGAAAAGAGTTAAGTCTTTAAGGTTAAACAGTTACTATGTGGCCATACAGTGAAAGTCATAACACTGTTTAGAGTAAATAAGGGAGTCTTTATGAAAACACCATGATGCATATACAGTGGTTTCTGCATGAATCAAATCGTATGCTTTCAAAACATAATTGATATTCTTAGGTGGGGTGGTGGCTTGGTCCCGTCAGAATACTGAATGGACTGGTGCCGGCCTGTAAGGGATAAGGATTAAATCCAAAGAAATGACACCAGCAGAGGTGTACAAAGAATCCATATTAAAATACCGACACAAAGTTGGGTTTGGGAATTATTTATAACCGTGAAATACAAAAGGAATTGCTAAGGTGCACATATAAGCACACACAGATGATTTATCTCAGCATCTATTGGAAACTTTGCTTTTTCACTGGTTTAGGAAAACAGTAATTCTTAGGTGGAATTGTGTATCTCTGTTAGGAAGATTATGATAATTTGCCTGGTCTTGGAAATAGTATGAATAAAAAAGAGCATGATTCATAAATAGAGGCCCTCTCTCTTCCCTTTTACTTTTTCTTAGCACATATTTTTAAAAAAGTAACTGTTTCAGAAAATAAAATGGATACAATTTATTGCAGGAGAATCTTTCTTTTTGAGTTTACAGTTCCTACGGGAAGAAATGCAAAGTTCTTTTAGCTATTGGAAAGCACTGGAGTGTAATGGCAGGGCTTAAATAATACTCAGCGTTCAGTCAGGGAGGGGGTTCGCAGTGTCCCTTGTAAGCCATGGTAAGAACAAATATACAAATACTTACGAGACATTGGGCTGTCTTCCTCTAAATGTTTTTGTTCTGTCAGTCGTGTGAAAGGGAAAAAAACCCTGTAACTCATAAAAATCACATTTCTCCATTTCAAGTACAAGTTTTGTTCCAGAGATATATTCAAAGTGGAGAATGGGACAAAGTATGTTTTATGTTCCCATTCATCTTTAAAATAGTCTCTTGACACTGTTAACTTGCAACCGGACAATTACTTGGCACATAACCCATGCAGACACCAACCTTGACAGAATTAGAGGAAATCCTACTCCAAGGATGAAGTGTTCTTGAACAATTCATTGGAAGCATTCAGTACAAATGCGCTCTTTTTTTACACCTCATGCACGCCACCCTTCTTGCTTGCCCATTTTCATGTGTTATAAATGGTTTTGTTTGTGTCATGTTTCCTGTTTTATTTCCGTAAGCATCCCTTCCCCATGACTGAGATCAGTTGAACAGATAGGGAGGCATTCCTCACACGTGTAATTCAGGTCTCCTCAGAGAATTTTTATGTTTTTAGAGGGTGCTTACATGGCATTAACAATAACCTACATCATTCTTCAAATGTCATAAACTCTAGAAAAAAAGGCTTTATTTAGCTCACTTGTCTCTTCTTGCTGAACAAAATAAATCCTCTGAGCATGGATTATTGATAAGAACAGCTCTGATTCCAGCCCAATGCTGGGCCTTACCTTATGCTCAATGATGACTGAGTGAATGACTTGCTACTTGGGGAGATTGTTAGGTGCCATTGTGACCCTTAAGGGAGCAGACAGAAACACCCTTCTCAACACACACACACACACACACACACACACACACACACAAACTTTATATGCTTAAACATGTAAAGAACTGGGCGTGCAATCCTGAACGTGTCCTGACAAGCATGAGTCCCTTAACTTCTCCTTCCCAACTTTCTGCCTAAGAAAACATACACGCAGGTTCTCACAACCTGTCCCTGGAGCATTGTGTCCCGGACATTTTGGGGCTCAGTCTCCTAAACTCACCCTCTTGGTCTTATCTGGTCTCATTCTTTTAGACTTCAACTTCTAAAGATCCCATTTTGCTGTCTGGCCTTAGCCTTGATGCTTTAGACCTTCCCTTGCTTTCCAGAATGTCCACATGTGATACTGTGATTTATCATAAATATATGTTTCGTCTTTATCCTTGTGTCTGGCACAGAGCTCCTAAAACCTTTGGAGTTTCCTAAGTGAAGGGAGCTTGACAGATAAGTGTCCAAATTGAGTTGCATTGTAGGACACCCAGCTGGTGTCCAAGAATTGCTTAATGGTGGTGGAAAACCCATACACATTGGAACTGGTCAGAATTGTACCATATCTAGGATGCTTGCGCCTCCTTGCTAATATGTCCCGCCTCCATGGGAAGCCTACATATTTGCTCGGCATCAGAATTTACTTCTCTATGTTCCTCATCCAGCAGCCAGCTAACTGCCCACTCCTATAATCAGCCACAGCCCCAAGGGACTGCCTAGGGTCAGAGCTAAGGGAAGGAGTGTCAGTAGAGAAAATATTTTTTTTCTCTTCTCTCCTTTTTTCCAGTCATGGCCATGGCTATCTGTGAGCATTTGGTGGGTATCCAAAAGGAAAGTGATTTAGAGAAAGGAGCTTTCTTGCCCATTTACCTAGGACCCATTTTAAGTGTGCTTTCCTGGGGTGCCTGGGTGGCTCAGTCCTTAAGTGTCTGCCTCAGGCTCAGGTCATGATCCTGGGGTCCTGGGATCGTGCCCTGCATCGGGCTCCCTGCTCAGCAGGAAACCTGCTTCTCTCTCTCACTCCCCCTGCTTGTGTTCCCTCTCTCGCTGTCTCTCTCTCTGTCAAATAAATAAATAAAAACTTAAAAAAAAAATACATCTTCTTTCCTTTAACTCTGTAATGTACGACACTCCACATGATATCCTGCATTTATCTTTTATTATTACCACTCAAATGTAGCCTCTGCATGTTAGTGACAATTTGAGAAAGACTGAACAAAGGTGCTGCTCCCCATTTGCCTTCTATGGCCTTCCCTCATGCTCAGCTTTCTCAACAACAAGGACATGGCCACCAAATTATCATCCTCAGGGGAAGCAAACATCAGGAGAGGAGCTTGGGAAAACCCATCCATTCATAGGAACTGTGCTCGTGAGTGCTCTCCCTTTGCCACATCTTCGGGTGGTGAACATGGCGCCTGTCATGCTCCTGAGGGAGAGGCACAGAAGGTTGGAGGTCAGGATCAGGCAAACCAGCACAGAAAGTGTTCTGAGTCCTTACAGAAGTGGGGCTCAAAGGTTCACATTTTAAAGTTGCAAAGAATTAGTGATTGAGTTTCCATTGCCACAAGGTTATCAAATGAAAGTGTCTTGCTGTACAGTGTTATAATAAGCAGAAATCTTTTGAATGTATTGGGCAGACTTCAACATAAATGATGAGAGTGGGGTCACTGCTCTGACAGAAATGTTAGCTTGGAATCCAAGAATTGTTAAATTATTATACAGTTCAGATAGGTATTGAATCCATTCATTTTTGCAGTACAAAAAAACAAAACAAAACAAAAAAAGCCCATTAATGCCTTCCTAAAGACTCCCACTATTAACAATTTTAACCAAGGTGAAAATATATTTAATTGTGTGATCTAAGGTTTCAGATTAATTTTGCTGAGGGAAGACCTTTCTAAAGAGTAATTGTTTGTTTGAAACTTTTAGATAATTCAGAATGTATTTTATTATAATTTCAAAGGGGTTGTCTTTCTTTTTAACCTTACCCATGGCACAGAAGACATTAACATTCCCATGCAGCCTTAGTAATGCTCGGTTTTTTGTGTGAGAGGCATACTTATCCATAATGCAGGTTTGTTCTCTCATCTCTCTTAGTAGGGATTGCTTAGCATATTGAAAATGCAGGAGAATTATGAATTTATGTAACTCAGACAGAGGACAGACTTTGGCCCAGTGGGTTGACTTAGTGCGGCAGCATAGTCTCCACTTTGGTGTTTGCCCTTGAAATCACTGCTAATCACTGTGTGCACACCCCTCCTGGTCCATTAACAAGAAAACAAACAGAAATAGTTGAAAACACTGATGTTTGATTGATTCACTATGAATTTCCTGAGCACTTGCTATATGCCAGGGCTGTCCCAGGCCCCAGGGACAGAGTGGTAAAGTTAAACAGATGAGTTTCTGCACTCATGAACCTGTGAAACAGCAAAACCAGATAAATCAAAGCCATGATCAAAATAAACCAAAGGTTTGCTCCAAGTATTTTTGTACTCGGCTTTTTTTTTTTTTAATGAACTCTTGGCTCCACACCCAAATGTTGGCTCCGGCCATTTGACATTTGGGCAGAACACCATGTTTAATGCTTTTTACACTCCCCTCTGGACATCTGGGGTCTTTGCACACTGCATGTCCTCCAGTTTTGCTCTTCCCTTTGACTTCTGCTTTCCTCATTGCTTCAAGCTGGGACTTAATTCTGGTGACCTTGGCCCTAAGAAACCTGCCCATTTCTACCTCCTCACGCCCTGGCAGTCTTAGAGGCCAAGAAATCTTCTGGAGCTACCTGCATGGTGATGGCATCTGCGATCACAGAGGCTGCTTGGAAGTGATGTGGATTGTTTCTACTTCTATGATCTCAGGTAAGGAATGATGTGGAAACTTTTTTGGGGATTGTAGCTGAAACCTCATCATGACAGATTTTCAAATATAATGAGAGAATGATAATAAATTGGGAGAACAACATCTGAGAATCCTTGACTTGCCCTCCTGACAGTTTCGTTTCTTAGAAGTGAAAAGGGGACCTGCTGCTCTGAACCAAGTTCTGATGAATAAAGGAAGATGAGCTGCTGAGGAGGAAGTGACTGTGCTATGATATATATAATAGCCAGAGGAGGAGAGAACCTTAACTTCTATGGAGAGGTAGATTTTTCAAAAAGCATAATCCCTGAATCTGAGACTCTGAAAGAGCCCAAGAGGCACAAGTGGCTATCAAAAAAAGAAAAAAAAATCCGACAGTCCTGTGAGAAATGATTCTTATGAGGGATAAAATTTAGTTATCCAAAGAAATAGGGAGGTCTCAGGTGAGTGCATATTTCAAAAGAATGTGCTCCCAGCAGAATATCAATCCCATTCTTGGAATCTGAAGTGAGTGTAAATAACTAGTAGTTGTCTTTCCTACTCACCTTCGTTCTGTTTCTCTTGTTTGCTTTTTAATGTTTCCTCCATCTTTTGGTTTCCTTCTGTCTGTGAATTCACCTTTGTGTTTAAATTAATCTCTCTAGGGGCACCTGGGTGGCTCAGTCATTAAGCGTCTTTGGCTCAGGTCATGGTCCCAGGGCCCTGGGATCAAGCCCCACATCTGGCTCCCTGCTCTGCGGGAAGCCTGCTTCTCCCTCTCCCACTCCCCCTGCTTGTGTTCCCTCTCTGGCTGTGTCTCTCTGTCAAAAAAAATAAATAAAATCTAAAAAAAAAAAAAATTAATTCCTCTTTCTCTCTTATTCCTGTAATTTCCTCTTGCAGTTTCTCTTCTTGGATTTCAACCTATACTCACAGGAGTACTCTTGCCCCTCACAGTCCTGGTGTGCTCCTGGTCCTATACTTTCACCTCCCAGCTTTCTTTCTCCCTTCCTTAGCCCCCTCCACACCTTCCCATCCCCCAGTAACCATGGCCAGAGAGCCTTCATCAAAAGACTGTACCCCCATTTGGGGTGGGGGCTAAAAAGCCCACAAACTTCCTATAGTGATGCTTCCTTCCCTTCAACCCCCATCATTCCCAGCCAATTTTTTTTTTTTTTGACACTAGTAGCAGAATGCTTACTTGAAAATTGGAAGATAAATTTAAGAGTGGATTCATTCACTTCAGTACAGAGGGATCAGAGTCCCTTTAAGTAGCATCTTCTCAAGTGTTTGTTTACAGATCATTAAATACTTAACTTAGTGAGAAACTAAAAGCTGAAATGTTCCAAACCACTGCTGATTAAATAGCAATCTGGAATTAAGATAAGGCAAATCTAAAATTAAAATAACAACAAATTCGAAAGGTTCAGGTTATCAGATAAGAAGCTAAAATACTTGACTCTCTGGTTCAAAGGGAGACACCTGGCCAGCCCAGATCTTGCTTTTTCTGCTTACTGAGATCTGATGACAGTTTCTGTGTCCTTCTTTTTATTTATTTATTTTTTATTTTATTATGTTATGTTAATCACCATACCTGTGCTGCTTGTATTACTGGGGATCTCCCCAGGGCAGGAGACAACTGCTCTGTTCTCAGCCTGGCTCCCTATCCCCTTCCATCTCTACCCTGGTCTCCCTTAGCCAGAACACAAAAGATTGAAGGAAGGGATCATTGCCAAAAATGAATATTCCTATAGTGACTAAAAATGTAAGAATCAAATCAGCAGGTCTAAAACTCATCATGATAAAAATGCTAACGGTAATAGAAAAGGACATTCAAACCCATGTTTCTAACTAAATAATCAGGATGGGATAAAGGCTTGATGGAGGAGGGATGGGTGATATAAGCGTAAAGGATTGAAAGAATGTCCCTAACAAACTTTGATTTCACCTCTGTCTTTTTTTAAGAGAATGCTCTCCAAACTAACAAGAATAGAACAAGTAGAGTTAAAAAGGAACAGAAACCCGAGGATGGGGAAGCAATAGTAAGGAAACACTTAGCTCCCTTAAAGGGGCTCGAGTCTCTGGGCAGAGTGCATTCTAGCAGAACTGAAGTGCTTACAGGTGTGATTATGAAACTACTCTTGGTAATTTTGGAGGATTTATGAAAAGAAGTATGCAAAGTTTGGGATGGGCATATATTATTAATTATTAATAAGGAGAGTGGATTTGAAATCAAGATTTAGAAAGGGAAGTGATGACTCCTAGCAACAGTGTGGATTTAGGAAATAATTCATTTTCTTTTTGTTTTGTGAGTGTTTCATCTCTTTTTATGAAAGTTACTGGACAATAGGACATAATTCACTTTGTTGATTCATGCATTCAGTAAATGAATCCATTATGAAGTGCTTACCTGGCTCTGAAGCCAGGTATGGAGATCGGAGATAATCAGACTTCATCTCTGACCTTAAGAACTCACAGTCTATCCGGAGACATAAGGAACCTAGAAGGAGGAAGAGATCTGGGCAAGCAAGCACAATGAATGTGGTCTCGGGGTTGTGTTGAATTTGAGGTCTTCAAGTTGGGACATCTAGTTGTCCTCTGGAGATGTCTGAGGTCCAGAGAGCTCTTGTCTGGAAAGGCAGCTAGGTGGTAAGTAATGCTGTGGTCTGGAGTGAGAAGAAATGAAGGTGAATTGTGGAGGACACTTGAGAGGCAGGTAGTGGCAGGGAGCGACCAGTTAAAGAGACCAAGACAGAACCAGCAGGAAGGTAAAAGGAAGATTATGAAAGGGGGACTATGTGGAAGCCAAAAGAGGTCACAGAAGAACTGAAAGAGAAATGTCCCAAAAGAAAGAATACAGAGGCTAGAAACAAGAGACAAGTAGAATCTACCACTTTTGGAATTTGATCACTGATGACCTTAGCAAGGCCACTTTAGTGGAGTGGTGGGGACAGAAGCCAACTGCAGCAATGTAAAGAGTAATGAGATGTGAGGAAATGGAGACAGACGATGGAGATTTTTATGGGCTTGGCTACAGAGGTGAGAGTGGGACATAGGGTGGAGGGAGGAACTTTTTTATGATGATAAAGTAAATACAGCCTCCATTTATTGAATATTTAGGCATTGTGCAGAGTGCTTTACGTACATTATCTCATTTAATCTTTATCACCATCTACAGAGGTGGGTATTAACATTCCTAGTTTATAGATTAAAATACTGAGGCTTAGGGATGGTAAGTCAAGTGACCTCAGTACACAGGAAGGGACACAACAGGGATCAAAACTCAAATTTCCCTGGCTGTACGGCCCTCTTTTTACTCCATATGCTCACCAGTGGTTCTCAGACATTGGTGTGCATGTGAATCACTTGGAGGGCTGGTTCAAACAGATTGCTTGGTCCTAGTCCCCAAATTTCTCATTCAGTAGGTCTGGAGTGGGGCCTGAGGTTGTGCACGTCTAACCAGTTCCCAGGTGGTGCCGATGCTGCTGGTCCAGGGACCACACATAAGAACCACTGGAACTTAAAAATGGAAATTCTTGGGCCCCAGAGATCTGTGATGTAACAAGACTTCCAGAAACTTCTGATGCCTGTTAAACGTTGAGAGCCACTGTGCCAGGCTAAGGAAGAGGTGGAAAACAAAGAGAGAGGAACAATGGTGCTTTAGAAGACCTAGAGGAGATTGGAAGTGCTGAGATTCATCATGGCACAGGCAGAGGGGGTGGCCCTTGGCAGAAGGAGTAACTTCAAGGTGGGAGGAGGGGGAGGAGGAGGTGAGGAGGTGAGCATTTGTGCAGAGGTAGCTGAGTGTGTAAGAAGGGAGTGGAGAGAGGAAAATCAAGGGCAGAGCTAGAAATTTCAGTGTTTCGAGCCTTTAGCAAGACATTTGACATTACCTTTTTTGATGCTTTTGTGCAAAGGTGAAGAAATGGGGGCTCGCTGCGAGTGTCTTCAGTGGTTTTGAAGCTGGCTATCTTCTAAAGGAAGATTTTTTAGGGATGTGCCACAGGGTTCAACTGAACTTAGAATAAACCAGCAGCAAAGCATGGAAAGCACACCCATCAAATCTGAGGATGACACAAAGCTGGGAGCCACAACTAAGTACTTGGATGACAAGTCAAGATTCAAAAAAGATACTGACAGGCTGGACTGGTGAGCCAAAAGAAACGAGATGAAATAGGTATAAATATCACTTCCTGCACTTTAAATTTAAACGTGTCAGCCTAACCAGTAGAGGGGCAATTTCCAGAACCTGAGTCCAGTAGTTCAAGCAGCTCAGCATTGTACTGGTTCCAGAACAAAATTGTTGCCTTATTTCTTACGCCAAATTCTTTCCTTGTATCTTGCCTCTGGTAACATGTCCCTTCCTCTCATTTCCTCCTGCTGGGTACACCCCAATACCGCAGAAATTAAATAACTGTCGAGATTTTTTAATGAAGTTTCTTTTTGAAGGAGTGAGAGCTTTAGCCTCGATTTATGTATAATTGCTCACAAAAATAAGATTCTGCACTCACACTGCACCGTAAAATGTATGAAGTACGTTCATATACTTTTTCCCCCATTTAAATGTGATCATAATCCTGGAGATAGGTATTGCCATCTTCATTTCACAGCTGAGGAAATTGAAGCTCAAGATGGTGAAATGACTTGCCTAAAAGCCACACAGCTTCTAATTGGTAGGAAGGAGATCAAAACTCAGGCCTTCTGATGCCAGCTAGCCTCTCACAGCTGCACCTGTTAATCAACTTGTAATGAAAACTCAAGTTGTCTCTTAAGTATTAGCTTTTCCTAAATATATATTTTGGGAAAGTGTCAAGTAGATAATGATGCCAGTACATGAAACAAAAAGAATGGCAAGGCCCTGAGAAGGCAATTTTAAGTGTAATATATCAGGGTCGTTTTCATTATTAACGGCATCAGCAACTACTTTGCCACTTCAGCTAAATAACTCAAACAGGTAAGTGTCCTAAGGAAACACAAGAAATGCAGCTTAGTCCAGCGCTGAGACATCTTTCCCATTTCCATCATCTCTGTCTAAGCTCTCATTAGTTCATGCTTGAGGATTTCTGTACCCATCGTTGGCTGGTACATCTGGTTCCATTCTCTTTTTAGCTGTAGGGGAGAACCTTTCTGTAACACTGCATTTACAATTGCTACAAATAGTTGAACCAAAGGCCTTTGCTGTTTCCACTTGTCTGAAACATCAAGTTGAAACTATTTTCACGGTCTTCAGTGCCCTTCCTAATCTGACCATATCCTACCTGGCAAACCTATTCCTCATACAGACCAGTCTCCTCCCTCTGTTTTATCCATGCTAGTTGCTCCTCATGCTCTCTGAACTCGCCAGATCTAATTCACTTCTTCACACACTTCTAGTGTCTACCATGGGTCATGCCCTGTGCTCAGCCCTGCAAACTTGAGAGAATAATATTATGGTGCCTGATTTAGCTACAGAAAGCATTTGCTACATAAAACAAGTAACCATGGGGGAAAAAGAAGTTCTCAAGCATGAGCTGAAAAAATTTCCTTGGAAAGAGCACAGATTGGGAAATTAAAACCCACTCTAATAAAGAAATCTGACAAAGAAGGGATATATTTTGAAATTTATGAAAATGGTGATTTTATAGAGATCATGGAGTCTCTTACTTTTAGATTTGCAAGGGATACAAAAAGTCAATTATTTTAAATGAGAAATATGGTGCGGTAAAAAGAACATGGGACTTGGTGTCAAAATCTCATTTCGAACATTTATCAATTTGTTAACTTGGGTCAATTGTTTGCCCTCCCCAAGCCTCATTTCCCCTATCTCTAGAGTAGAAATAATAATAATTCTTATGTATATACATATGGTAGTCGAGAGGATTAATAAGTGAAGTGGATTACCTAAGTGTGGCTAAAATTTACTACACAGTGTGGTGCTTAATAAAGGGAGCTATTATAATACACAAGACATGTTAGTTTTGGATGAAGTTATAGTGTTTTTCTGGGAACCTAGACCCTGAGCACCCTAAACCTGTCTTTTTCTTTAAGAAATACCTATACAAAATAAACAACCCAACGAGGATACACATAAGGCTACTGCCCTCAAACTCAGTGTGCAGGCCTTCCGAGGGGAGTCCTAAGTCCTTCCTCTCAGGCACTGAGGAGGATAAAGAAAGAGGCACTTTCCTCAATACGGGCAAATCCTTCACCTCCTAAAGACATGTGCATTTTATGTTCAGCGTATCCCTTCCTGGGCCAGTGTGCTGTGTAAGAACAGGGTAGTGTGTGTCTCCTTGCTTTGGGGAGATGGCTTCTAACTTCCCTCAAATCACACTGATATTAACTTTCCCCCATAGACTCAAATGATCGGGCATGGAAAAGAAAAAAATGAGAGAAAACAAAAGGTGAGACAAAGGGAGAGAAGGAGATGTGTGGAAAGGCAGAGACAAGATTAGGAAGAGAGAAGGGGGTGGGCTGTGAGGAGAAAAAGCAAAAGGAAAAACCAGCATTTTCTTCTGCTTACTCCATTTTCTGCAGGCCACATGCCAGCCCCAAAGTACTGTTTCCCTGCAGTTAAGCTGCTGTTCAGAACATACTTCTAGGTGTGTGTAGGCACCCTTTCAGCCCTTTGCCCCTATCCACAGCCCGTTGAGGGCACCATCCCCCCCTTCCTTCCTATCTTGTCCCATCCACTTCCTGGGCAAGCTGCCCCAGCACCTGGACTAGTGTCTCAGAGAAGGGCCTCAGCTCCCAGAGACAGGCTCAGAGCGTATCAGCCAGAGGAGGAGGGTGCTGGGTGGGGTGCCCTACGCACTTGGAGATATGGATACAATTGGATTTGATGAACTGTCTTTAGGAGAACTAGGAGATGTCCAGTTAATGTTTAATTTCAGGAGATTTGCTGAATGAAGCCTCACCTTGAACCACTGGAGGGAATGGGGTCCTGCTGACACCTTGATTTCAGATTTCTGACCTCCAGAACTGGGAAAGAATACACTTGTGTGGTTTTCAGCCACCAAGCTTGTGTTCCATTGTGACAGTGGCCACAGGAAGCTAACGCAGGGCCCAAACCCAACTAGCTAGAGATCCACCTCCCAGAGCAACCCTGATCAAATGCTCTTTTTCTCATACCTGAGGGTGAACGCTCTTCACGTATTTGAAGACTGACACAGAATGACAGAATCTGGAAGTAAAAAGGAGATCTTAGAGATAGTCCAACTGCTTTACACATGAGGAAACTGAGGTCCTCTGCTTGTGGCTGACAAAGTCTTGGCCAAGCAAAGGTGAGAATCAGGTCTCTGCACCCCACTTCAGTGCTCTTTCTTTGCCCCTGTGCTGCCACCTTTTAAGGGTAAGGCTGTGTCTTCCAACTTTTTGTTCCATATATTCCTCTATCAATTATGTATTGACCACAGATGATGGACATTCTTCTAGGTACTACAGACATGACATGACAAAAATATCTCTTCCTTATAATTTTAGCATGTGTGTGTGTGTATGTGTGTGTGTGTGTGTGTGTGTGTGTGTGTGTGTGTGTGTGTGGGAGGGAATGGCAGGAATGAGAGAAAACACAGCCTACAACCCAAAACACAATACTTAAAATGTTATGAAGAAGCACCTAAGCCCGAAGCATAGTTGCCTACAGAGTAGGTGCTCAGATCATTGTTTATTAATATTTATTGATTTAAGTTCTCTCCTTCTACCCCCAAATCCTGAGGAAACTCCAAGGTCCTTTGTAACTCTAGGAAGCTATATTCTCTGGCTCCAGGCTCCTAGTAACACTTCCTTCATGCATGACTGTGGTTTCTCAAGAATGATCTCCTTCAAAGTAATATTTATATTACAACTTAAAAATGTAGTACTGGCATTTGAAAGTCCAAAGACAGATGTAGTCTCCTTGGACCCACCCATTAGATCAACAATGATCAAATTCAAAATGTGGAAATCATGCCACACACGTGCTTAATAAAATAATGTTCTTAACAAGATCGCACATTAATTAGCAACATTCTGAATCATATATGTTCCTAGGCATTGCACTTGATTTCAAGTTTTTTTTATAGTGGCTAAATATTCTCTCACATATTATGGTCTATATTCTAATCACTCTTAAACTTCAGTTATGCTTCAGGTGTCTTGCTAACTGAATACACAATATTCCAGTTTTCTTAATACCACTTCTAACAAAATTATCTGTTAACTTACTTTTATTTGTAGTTAGCACACTCCACATTTTTTAAATACCAGAGTTACATTAGTATATCTAATAGAATTTCATTTTAATCCACTAAAAGGCCATTAAAATTACTTGGACAGGGAACTGATTATATTTCTTATGTGTACAAATCATGGGATGCCAGAAATGCTAGAGATACCAGGCTGGGGATATATGACTTCAAATCCTTAAGTGAAAATTGAATATCAAGTTAATTTCTGATTACCTGGATGGCTGCCAGCTTTTGGACAATTTTACATTTAAACATTTAATATAGTTTTAAAATGTTCTACTAAAACACCTTCTATTTTGTAGACTGTAAGCACCATGAGGACAAGGACTAAATCATTAATATTTATCTGTGTGACTTCCAAACATTACTTAACCTCTTTGTGTCTTAGTTTCCTAATCTGTAAAATTGGAATATCAGTTGTATGTACTTCGGAGACATTCAGCAAAGACAAAATGACATAAATATGTAGAGGAAATGGAGATAGAGCATTGGCATTTGGCATAGGCTCTTTATTGGCATGCCTGCTGCTTTGCCCAATGACCTGGACATAGGAAGCGCTTAGTAAATGTTTGTAAATGACTATATATAGAGAGAAGCATTTGCTGAGACCACACCCTAAAAAAGATGGCTTACACACACATTTTCAAATACGTTTCTTTATCTTAATGCAGCAGATGTATTTTTTTCCCCGGTCCACTGCCTGATTTTTAGACCCTCAGTAGATAGAGGACAGAATCAGGAAAATTTCACAAATTAACCTTGTAATCTCTTAACTACTTTCAGGGCAAAAGTGTCAAAGAAGTGAAGTTTACAGTTACTCTTCCATCTGCTGATTTTGTGTCCCTCTAGATCTTTCCGAGCCCCTGTAGGAGTTACTGTGAGAATGTTAGTGGGCTAGGATTAAAATAAAAATTGCTAGCAGTTATTGAGTATACCTAATGTGCTGGGCATTATATTAAGTGTTTTACCTGATTTATCACATTTAACCTTCGTGGCAAATAAAAGAGGGAAGTATTATTACTTTCACCACTTTATAGAAGAGGAAACAGAGTTTAGAGAGTGTGTGCAACTTGCCCAAGATCATATAATTAAAAATTAGCAATGGATGGTCTTCCCTCCACTCACTCTGAGCCACTGCAGTTCATGGTCTTATTTGCTGAGTGTCCTGCACATGAATGGTTGCCCATGCCCTTACTCTCAAGAAAGTTGGGATCTCTCCCAAATTTTCTCCCCAGGTTTAAAGAGTCAGGAGCTGGTTGGGGGTTATTAGATACCCAGGGTTAGCTGTGAATACACTTATGATTACTGCCTCCATTTCATTCAGTGTGGCAAACTGCTTTTGCCCATAAGAGAGAAAATGAGATGGACAGGTGCCCAAGGGAGCACTGGATACAAATACCTTAATTTTTTGGTGTGTGATTAAAAACATTCTTACCACAGTTTAGAAGATAGAGTGAGTACCTCAAATTCAGGAAAATATAACAAAGCTAGTGTGTGGAAAGTGGCCTTAAATCTCTTTTAGAGTAGCATTTCTGCTGCCTCTTCCTCTTCCCATTCAGGGGGACTGGCTATTTGGAGGAAAAGGAGAGATAGGAACCAGGTGGGATTTATGCAAAGTTGTAGAAATACAATCCTAAGGCTGGTCAAGAAAGAACAGCTTGTAGCAGATGAGAACTCCTAATGAGAATGACTATAAAGCTGGATGAAACGTAAAAATCATCAGTATGGTCTAGGAAGTGAAAACAATACTAACTGATGTTAGATTCTTTTAACTCAAAATGCATGTTATAATCTCCAGGGATAAAAGAAAGTATATCTAAGAAGCTAACAGAGGACAACAAATGGAATTATAAAACAAATACTGGATCTATCCAAAGAAAAGCAAAAAAATAAACAAATGGGTATATGACAGTTACAAATTTAAGTATTTCAGTAACTATAATAAATGAAAAGGATCTAAATTCTCTAATTAAAAGACAAAAATTTAAAAAAAGGCAAAAATTGTCAGATGTATAAGGAAAAGAAACACAAAATACACCAAAGACCGTTACTTACAAGAGACATAACTTACAGGGATGCACAAAGCCTGAAAGTAAAAGAAGGCAAAAAGACATAAGTGTATTAGTTTGCCATGGCTGCTGTAGCAAATTACCAAAAATATGGTTTAAGACAGCAAAAGTCTTGGAGGCAAGCAGTCTGAAATGGATCTTATGGGGCTAAAATCAAAGCTTCAGCAGGGCTATGCTCCTTCTGGAGGCTCTAGGAGAGAATCTGTTTCCTGCATTTTGCAGGTTCTAGAGGCCAGTTGCGTTCCTTGCCTGTGGCATGTTCCAGCAATCACATTACTCCAACCTTTGCTTCTATTGTCACATTTCTTTCTTTGACACTAACTGACATGTATGAAACACTGCCCCCAACAATGTAACCACACATACTATTTTCAAGTGTATATGGAGCATTTACCAAAACTGATCATATGATGTCATATAATAAATCTCAACACATTTGAGTGAATTAAAATCATTGACAGTATGGTGTATGATCACATTGTAATTAAGCTTGAGGCCAATAATAAAAAGATAACTAAAGAATCCCCAAATGTTTAAAAATAACCCATGGGTCAAGGAGGATTTAACAATGGCAATTAGAGATATTTTGAATTGAATGATTCAAAAAAATATTTTGAACTGAAAAGTTGGCATCTTAAAACTTGTGGGATATAACTAAACCTGTGCTAAAGAGGTGAATTTATAGTGATATGTGCTTTATTATAAAAGAAATTCTGAAAATTAATTATCTAAGTATCCATCACAAAAGTTAGAAGAAAAAAGGAAATTAAACCCAAAGAAAGTAGGAAGATTAAAATAATAAAGATAAAGCTAAACATTAATGAAATAAAATAGAGCAAATCACTAAAATCAGGATTTGGTTCTTTGAAAAGATTAGTAAAATTAATAGACCGAAGTAAGATTGACCAAGGAAAAAAAAAGTACAAATTTCCAGAAATAGGCAAGAAAGAGAAGATATAACCACATTTCCCATAGATATCTAAAATATAGTTAAAAGATATTAAAACAATAATATATTATTACTAGATTTGACATATATGTGAAGTGGACAAATCCTTGGAAATCCATAATTTCCAAAAAATTACACAAAAAGATACAAAAACATAAATAGTGCTACATCTACTTGTAAATAAACATCTTCCCAAAGAAAATTCTCCAGATCCAGGGGCTTCAACTGTGAAGGTGTTGAAACATTTAAAGAAGAAATAACATGAGTCTTAAGAATCTCTTTCAGAGAAAAGAATGAGAGGGAACGCCTTCCAACTTGTCTTATGAAGCTACCATAACTTTGATAACCAAATGGAACAAGGATATTACCAAAATAGAGGCCCATCTCTCTCAAGAATATAGATTCAAAAAAATTCTACAAAAAGTACTAGCAATTTGAGCCAGTGATGTAAATAAAAGGATAACATATTATGATAAATAGGTTCTATTCCAGGAATTCCAAGGTGGTTTCACACTAAAATAATCAATGTAATAAACCACAAAAGAATATGAAAAAAATCATCCAATTGTCTAGACGCAGAAAAATATTTGATTAAATTTAACAACCATTTATGGTTACAAATTAAACTCTTAGGAATCTAGGACTAGAGGGGAACTGCTTTAATCTGGTAAGTGACATCTGCAAAACACGTGGTACATTTCCTACTCTATGGTGAAATATTGAAAATTCCCTTGAGATTGAATTGATGCAAAAATTATGTTATTGTCTCTTCCATTTAACATTATACAGACATTTTTAGCCAGATCAATAAAGCAAGAAAAAGGTATTAACATTAGAAAGGATGAAATAGAATTGCCTTTATCTTCAGATGACATAGAAATCCAAAAATTATAGAAACACCAAAGAATCTGTAATCAAACAACTTAGATGAGGAAGGCCTGGGTGGCTCAGTTGGGTAAGCATCTGTCTTTGGCTCAGGTCATGATCCCGGGGTCCTGGGATCAAGCCCTGAATCAGCGAGGAGTCTGCTTCACCCTCTCCCTCTGCCACTCCCCTTGCTTGTGCTCTCTCTCTCTCAAATAAATAAATAAAATATGAAAAAAACAACTTAGATGAAAAAGTAAATTTAACTAGGTCTCTAGCTAAAAAGTGAATATACAAATTCAATTGTATTTCTCTATATAAGCAACAAAAAATTTGAAATAAAATAATAAAATATATGATATATTTACATCAACATCAGAAAACATCAGAAGCCTAAAATTCAATCTAATGAAAGATGCCCAAAGACTTTTTACAGAAATATACAAAAACACTGAGAGAAATGAAAGCGGACTTAAACAAATGAAAATTTATTCCATGTTTGTGTATTAGGAGATTCAAAATTGTAAAGATGTCGGTTCTCTACAATTGATCGATACATTCAATGAAAACCCAATCAAAATCCCAGGAAAATATTTTTTCTAAAAATTAAAAAGTTGACTCTTAATTATGTACGGAAATGCAGAGGTCCAAAAATAGTCAAGGTAGTACTGAAGAAGAAAAGAGCTGGGAGACTTACACTAGCAAATTTTAATATTTACTATGAAGTTACAGTAATTAAGGTAATACTGTATTGTCTGGGGGAATAAACAAATAGATAAAATAGTAGAAAGTCCAGATATAGAGCTATCAATACATGGTTACCTGGTATATGACAATATTGACATAGTAGAGAGAAAAGAATGTTTAATAAATGGAATGGTTCAATTGGATATCCATTTGGAAAAAAAGTAAATCTGACCCTTACCTAATGTCACACACAAAGATAAAATCCACATGGATTGTATATCTTAAGTGTAAAAGGTAAAACAGTAAAGCTCACCGGAGATAACAAAGGAGAATATATTTATGACTTTGGAGTAGGCAGAGAGTTCTTAAAAAGGACACAAAAAGCCCTAGCCATAAAAGGAAAGATCGGAATTCATTAAAATAAACAGCTCCTCAGAAAAACACATAGTTAAGAGAGTGAAAGGCTAGTCACTGTGAGAGCATATATTTGGAATAGGTATATTTAACAAAGATCTCATGTCCTCTGTATAAAAACAACTCATAAATTAATAGGAAAATGATGGGCAACCTAGCTTAAAAATGTGCATAGGCTTAGCATGCATTTGAAAACAGAGGATATCCAAATGGCCAGTCAACAATGGGCAAATAAATTGTAGAATATTAATAAAATGTAATAGTATATAAAAAAATGAGAATACAGGAATTACTGCTATATATATAATACTGATGCATTTCATAAGCAGACAAAATTAAGTCTGAACTGTATGAATCCATTTCTATAAAGTTCAAAAACATGCAAAAATTACTGATGGTAACTGATGTCAGAGTAATAGTTATCTTTGGGGAGGCACACTGGTGGGAGGGAGCAGAGGGTAGGATACTGAGGTGCTGGTAATATTCTACTTCTTGATCTGGGTGATAGTTACACAGATGTTTCGCTTTGTGAAAACTGAGCTGGACACTTATAACTTGTTTCTTTTATCTATACACATGTTACAAAAAGAAAACTTAGAAAAATAAAATGAAGTGATACAACACCTGAATGCAAAGTTGAACTTAGACTAAATACTGGCAATATGTTTTTGGGAGAGTATAGATAATCTGAATATTGTCTAGATATTAGATGATATTAAAATGTTTATTCATTTTCTGAGGTGTGATGGTGTTGGGGTCTTTAAGGAGAACATTTTAATTTCTGTTAGAGGTAAGCTGAAGTGGTTATGAATAAAGGGCCATGATGTTCACAATGTACTTTCAAATGGTTCAGTAAAACAATATATACACATATATAAATATATTCTTAGGTATTATCAGTACACACACCAATAAAGCAAATATGGTAAAATGTTAATAAAAATATTAACAACTGTTCCATTTAGGCAGTGACAATACTTACGATCAATGTACCAATCTTTCAACTATTTTTTACGTTTAAAAATCTTTATGATAATAAATTTGGGGGGAAAGTCTTAAAGCATCAGTTAGTGTTCAGCTACATGTGGCTTGTGGGCTTGGAGTCCTATGGAATGGCTATGCCTGGCCAGAATGATGTGGAATGTTTATTTCCGTGGGCCTCCCAATCTTTCTAGCTCATTCTGCACTCCCAGGAGTCAGGAGGCAAGGCCCAGGCCAGATGCTGCCTTGCTCGGCCACTCACCCTACCAGATGTCAGGCGTCCCTTCCCTGCTTCATGCTTAGCAACCTCTCCGTTTTCTTGTCCTTCTCTCCTTGGGCATGGCCTTCCTTCCCTCCAACCCTGCACATGGCACCACACAGTCCAACTCCATTGTTTTGGAACCAGGAAAAGAGAAACAAGGAAATCAAATAAATATATCACCCCAATACACTGGAGGGGACTCTAATGCAGCAGAATGAAGACAGTTCCTCTGTAGCCAGCACCAACCACAGCCAGAGCTGGGCTCTCCACCACCTGCGAAACACTCTGCATGTAAATATTTTCCAACGGCCTTGTTAAAGAGAAGAGGAAACCCAGGCGGAGTCATACATCGCCCAGATGTATTAGATCAGAAGAATGAGAGCGGGAAAGGCGAAATACTTCTGTAAAGGAGAGAATATCCCTATTATTAAGGGCAGAACGAAGACTATTTGGACGGGGAGACAGATACTAGCAGGCTGCCTCTGGAAAATTAATGCAGCACTGCAAGGTGTAAGAGGACAAAACCCTGGCACGTGTGAAAGTCGGACGGAAAAAGGAGGAAAGGCTTCGGAACTGCTCTTCTGTAATATGCGGGCCAGAGGTGGTCCTTGCAAGTACATGATTGTTTCCTGGTCCCAATGCCCCTTATGAACACTATTGAGAACCAGCAATAAAGAAAGTTTGTCCGACAAAAACATTTTGATGTCTGCCCCTCACTCAGTTTTAACAATTTCAAGATGACTCTGGGGCCAGAATGTCTGGACTTGCAATTCAGGCACCACTGCTTACTTTTAATGATGTGACCTTGGGCAAGTCCCTGACCCTTGTGTGTCTTCATTTTCTTACTTATAAAACGAGAGTATTATTAGGATGTACTTCATCAGTTGCTTTTAGTGTTGAATTAGTTAATATGTGTTAAATGCTTAGAATGCTGCCTGGAACAGAACAAGGGCCCTCCCTTGTAGACCGTGATGATGGTGATGGTGTTGATCAGGAGGAGAAGCAGGAGGAGGGTGACTCCAGAGGCATTATCTTCCCTTCAATCATCTTTTCTCACCTGTTTCTATTTCTGAAACCATCACTTCAGCCTCTAACCGCAAATCTGAGAGTCACTGTTGACTTCCTATTTTCCCTAAGATTTCCAGAACTCAATCAGCTGACACTTTCTGTTGATTTGACCTTCTTATGTTTATCATCTCTCTTACCTCATTTCATCATCAAGGCCTTCACTCTTAGTTTGCTTCTAACCTGAGAAATTGCCAAGGACTTCTGGGTCTTACTGTCCTCCCCGTTCCCTCCATTCTATTATGTCAATGATGCCACTGACTTGGGTAATGTCAGAACCTGCTCAAAACCTTTCAGGGGCTGCCCACGCTGTCTGGCAACAGAGTCTTTTATCTAGTATTTGGGACCTTGGGAAATTCTGACCTGCATTTCTAGACTTATTACTATTTAGTTTAGAGATATGCACCAAAAGCTCCATTCAAACTAGATTCTAACAGGTACTTGAAACATTCTCAGTTTCAGATGGTGCTACTTTTAGCTCTATGGTCCTGGGCAATGAACCAGAATTTCAGTTTCCTCTTTTGTAAAATGCAGACAATAATAGAATTTGCAGTGTGGTTGTGAAGATTAGAGGCGTTCACCGCGGAGAGAAGTTAGCTCGGTGCCCACCATGAAGTGAGTCCTCCGTGAATGCCAGTCTGATGATGACGAAGAGTGCTATTGTTTATGCTGCTGTCCTTTTACAGACGCTTTCCTCACCTCTGTTTCCTTTTGACAAAACACTAGCTATCCTCCAAGTCTTGTCTTTTCTCAAATCTTCCCATTTTATAAAGTGTTTTTTCATTCCATCCAACCAGATATCTTCTTCCTCTCCTCTGAACTCTCATGTGCTCCTCTTTCTTTTGGAACAAAACCCTTTTCCTGTAGCCACCCTATCTCAGGAGTCACAACACATATCACCAAACAGACAATGAACCCCTTGGAGGTCAAGACCGCTGCTTTACTTACCTTTGTGTCCCCTGCAGGATCCCCCATGATCCCACGCAAGATCCTCAAATACCCCTTTAATGGACAATTTAAGTGATATTGATAAATTAATTAGTAAGCTTAATTGATAAGCCCCGTTTTCTGGATTACCTGTCATAACTCCCAGAAATCCTGCATTTTGATTTGATAGCCACAAAATTGAGTGTTAACTACTTCCCAAAGCCCCTGGCTTCCACAGGGGATTACTTAACAGGAAAGTCCATCCTCAGGACAACCATAAAACTGTGGTATCCAAAACTCTTTGGAAAAAGTTTCCTATTTCCTATTTCCCTGTTAAGATATACAGATCAAAGTAATCAAGATGAGATATCAGAACTTTGCTGATACTCCTTTACGCATATTGGGGGTGGTGGAAGGATTGCATTTTAATTTTTTTTAGTGTTTAAGCTGTAAAGCTCTCTCTCAGTCTGATCCTATTTTTTTCTCTTTCCCCAAAAGGAACTTTGTTCAAGCTTACCCTTTTGTTCTCTTTATTCGTCTGCACTCCGTGTTTCACGTGGATGTGGGGTGGTGGTGGAAATGTTTTCGCAACCCCAGGCGCTTCGCTGGTGTAATCTGAAACTGGCCCCCATACACAGGGGGCAGGGACAGACGGAAGAAGGAGGCAGCCACCCCAGGTTGGTAGGTGGCGGGTTTAATAAGCCAGGGAGGTTCCATCCGGGGCATGTCCTGAGCGCAGGCAACTGGAGTAGACCTCTGCACCTGCCCACCAGAATCTTACATATTTACCTAGAGGCCTTCACTCGGTTGGTCACATATACCACCCCGGGGTCCGGAGGGAACGTTCTCTCTGACGGTAACAGCCTGTTACGAGGGGGTGGAGTGTTGGAGCAGGTCATCGCGAGAACGTGACCGCTTCTTGACTCGAGAGCTGGATCCGCGCAATCCGGGCTCCTCACGCCCTCCCCTCCCTTTGCGGGGTCTGTCCGCCATTCCCATGGTGGGAGCCCCTTTCATGGGCGCGGCCTAGAGAGAATGTCGTGTTGCTGAGACCCTCTGTGCAGTATGTAAACTTGGAAGATTCTGGGGCCCGGGGAGGAGATCTACTGGAGTGGCGGCCGCGCGGGACAGGCCTGGGATGGGAGCTCCCTGGCTGATTAAACCTGCCACCCACCAATCCGGGAAGTGGCTACCTTTTCTTCCGTCTCTCCCTGCCCTCTGTGTATGGGGGTCAGCTTGAGAACCAAAAGGAAACTGTAAGGAATAAAGAGGGAGTCCTTCATTCCCTTCTCATGGGGAGACTAAGTTACATTCCCTTATCTGTACTCTGAAAAGCTTTAGCTGCACATAGCTGCTGATTCCAGGCTTCAGATGAAAAGCAACAGCCTTCCTCAAGTCAGCGCAGGGACTTTTTCTCTCAGTGGGCTGTTAAACCCGGACCCTGGGTTCCCTGGAGCACCCTTAATCAAACCAGACCACTTAAGCAAGGTTTTGAAAAACCAAAAAGGTAAGATAATGGAGGACATAATTTGTTTTCAGATTTATGTTTTTAATGATATTCTTCTGTAGATTGTGTATCTAAGAATCCATGCCACATAACCTGGGTAAGTGAGGACAAATCTGGCTTAGCCTAAGGAAATTATTAGATTCATGGACTGGTAATTAGAAAGATCTTCATGTTTTAACCGATGGATTGCTTATGTACTATCTACTGCAGTAAGGCAGGGTCACAGCACCTCTTACCTGGAGCTGCTCTACACTCATGCTTGAAAATTGCTGACCTACACAGGTAATAGAATCTCTTTTAAAGATATCTTTCTAATGTATTTACTTTCCAGACAGCCAAATACCAGGCTGCTAACAGATGAGTTGTTTGTACTTTAAAAGTTTACTGTTCCAGTTTAGGACATTCTTGATGGCATTTTATATTCTCTTTGCTGTGCAGTCAGCTGATTCATGCTGTATTCTGAAGGTTATGAGTCTCCATGTGATGTTAACTATACGTCTGAACCATTAAAGAAGTGTATAAAATGCAGTGTTGCTCAGTGGAAGTATATGAACCAGAAGTATTTCATCTTATGCCATGGCTCTAGCTATATTTGTAGTTTTTGAGCACTGATAGTTCTACTTTCTTTTACTTTTGAAGTTATAGCTGTCTTCCATGTTGAAAGACATAGAGCAAGGTTACTACCAGAAGAACTCTTTATATTTATTATATGTGTTTTTAGTTCGACTTACAAATGCCACGGGTTGCTGAGTTACTGCTATTTGTCGGGTTTTCTGCTAGATGCCAAGAGGACTACCAAGATGATTCAGGTAGAGTCCCTGCTCTTCAGGATCTTTTAAGTACACCCATGACTGAAATGCTTGGTAGAATGTGTTAGAGATTATTTGAAAAGTATAAAGCATTAGAAAGATTCAAAAAAGGGAGAGAACATATTTGTTTGGGAGATCTGAAAAAAATGCATAAAAAGTCTTGAGATGTGCAACTGAAAGATAAACATGGAGCTTGTTTCGGGTACAGGAAATCCAGGAAAGGGAAAATCATGGATTAGGCCATACAATCTGGGAACGTATGGCATGCCTTTAAAGACCAGTGGGTAGTCAAGGGGGCTTGTATAGGAGTGGAGTGGGCTGTGCCCACCTAAGATTCTTGCTCTCTTCTCCAGTATATTGTTCCTAGAGAGTGACTACCCAACCAAAGGTAGTATTTCCCAGATTCTCTTAGAATAGAGGCAGATGTGATGGGTTATTTCTAGGCCTCACCTGCCAGTTAGATCTTGATTCTGAAGGTGACCTTGAACGCTGCCTGCTGCAGTTGGTATAGTCTCTGTGAGCTTGGATTCTGAATGAGTAGAGGAGAGCACTGCTTATATTCCCTTTCCTACCCCAAGTGGGAACACTCAAGTATACTTAGGGGAGGAAGAAAAACAATTCTTCAGTGTGTTTAGGTTGTTTTGTGTGTGTTTTCTTAAGGAAGCTGGAGTTTATATGCTTTAATACAATGCGGTAGTTAAAAGGGAAAGGTGGTCCTGGCCCATGTTTTTGAGACAGCATGAGATAGTAGAAACATCTCTAGGCTAAAAACATGGATTTCATTTATTCATTTATTCGCTTATTCATTAATTCATTCATATTTACAGAGACTTTTATAGCCTGTCAAATCTTGAACTAAATGCTGGGAATGCTGTGATTAACAATGCATAGTTCATGGCCTTATGAAGCTTACAGTGGAGTGCAGGAGAATTAAGAAAAAAACCCACTGGGCTGTGATGATCCACTAGAATGCCTTAGACCAGCAATATCAGCATCACTCAGGAGCTTGTTAGAAATGCAGAATCTCAGGCCCTACCCCAGATCAATGGAATCATCATCTACATTTCAACAAGATTCTCAGGTGATTTGCATGCACATTAAAATTTGAGAAGCACTGGTAAAATGGGTGCTTGATAGACATGCATGAGGGCAATGGGAAGCCCAAGGAAGCACAATTAGTCCAATCTTTTATTGAGACGTTTTAGAAATTTTCTAGACCAAATGATGGCCAAACTTGACTATTGAGCAGCATGTTTTAGTTATAACAATTGTGTGAATTTGGGTAAGTTATGTACTGTCATCTTTGGTTTCCTTCTCTGCAAAACTATGGATATATTTCAAGGTCGTTTTGAGGTTCAAGACTTTCCAAGGTTATTTTGAAGCTCAGATGAGCAATATGTGAAAGTGCTTTGAGTACACTAAAGCTGTACAAAAAAATGGAAAACTTACTTTTTCAGCTACATTTGGAATATAGGGAAACATTGTCTTCTTTGTATAGTAAGGTACTGTAGACATTATTTAGTAAGAAAAAATTATCCTGTATGGATGTGTTCTGAGTATATGCAGAACTGAAAGATAATTTTTTTCCTCCTACTTATTGTGGAAGAGTATATAATATCTGAAAAATAGATCAAGTATGTTGGTCAAAAAGGATGTCTCCTGGGGTTGAAAATTGCATTTCCTTGGGGCTTGTGGGGTCTGGACTTTAACCATTTGTGCCGTTGTATAGAGTTTACCCAAAACACAGAGATAGTGGGAAGGGACTTTCTTTTGACTAGGGCAAACATTAATTCCTTGGCACAAACAGAAAAATCTAACCGAATGAGTTTATTCAGAATTAATAGGACTGCAAAAGGTTAATGAAAAATAAATAGAGAACAATAATTAATTAGTGATGTTAGTGATCCAGTAATACAGTCTTCACACAGAATTTCCTCACTACCAACAAGTATTTTTAGTGTTTACCAGGTTTCTAGTTGTGTATGGTCCAGTCACACAAAATGACCTATTCATTGATGCTTCTATCCTTTTGCAAGTATTTTTTGTCTTTGCCTGGGATATTCTTCCTTTTCTGGACCACCTGGGCTACCTGGGCCATTTGATGATTTTCCTGAAAACATCATTTAGATATCATACCTGACAGTACGAAGCTTTTATTGACCAGTGTAGGCCAGTTGAGACTCAGCTTCCTTTATAGTCCCATGAAAAGTATACTGAGTCACTCTGGGATCATTACTCCATGTCTTACTCACTTTCTATCCCTAGCATCTGGCACAGTGCCTGGCACCTAGTAGTACCTAAATAAATGTTTGTCAAATGAATGTGAGAAAGGCTAGCAATTTTAAGAATTTTAAGAATGAATACATAAACAAAAGTTATACTAATACTGATTGAAGCTTGGTTACTTGTTGATGTCACTTAGAAAGGGAATTCTGTCAAATAATAGTTTAAGAACATGTAAAAAGAGGTGGTTATTCACAGATTTTAGATTATCTAAAATCTAAAATATGCTTAGATATTAACATATATTTAAATTAAAAATACTTTAACCCAGAAATTATACTTTTAGGAATTTATCCTGAGGAAATTAAGAATGTGTACAAAGGGAGTGCCTGAGTGGCTCTTGATTTTGGCTCAGGTCATAATCCTAGGGTTATGAGATTGAGCCCCTTGTGGAGCTCTGAACTCAGTGGGGAGTCTGCTTGAGATTCTTTCCCTCTTCCTCTCCCCTGCTCTCTCTTTCTCTCTCAAATAAATAAATAAATCTTTTTAAAAATGTGCACAAAGATCTAGCTACAAAGATGATCATTTTATTCACTTTATAATAACAAAAAACTGTAGATGAGCTAAATGACCAACAATTGTGAATTAAATAAATTATGGTACAAAATTAAAAGTGAAAGTGTAAAATATATTTATATTTAGAAAGATATATTCATATTATTTCAGATGTAAAAAGCAGGTTATGAAGTATATTTACTAACTTGGCATTTTATTAAAAGGAAAAATTTGCGTGCTTAGGGAAGTTTGGGCAGAAATATTCTTTAAAATGTTAATAGACGTTTTCTTTGGTTGGTAAAATTATGGGTCACTTTGATTTTTGTTCTCTTCGCCTATAATTATTTAATATTCTCACACTGACATGTATTAATTGGATAATCAATGTTTAAATTATAAAAGGAATCATAAACATTCTTAGAACAAATCATCCCCCTGAAGGCTTCTTGGGAACTTCATATCTTTTAATGTTCCCTACATTCTATTCTTGCATGAGTTTTTCTCATCCTCCAGTGGGTTCCCCAGATTATTACAGGCTGCTGAAGGGGGAGGATGGAATTAGGGACCAGGAAGAAGAGGAGTCTAATTCACTCTTTCCATGTTGCCCAAGTTTATCTGCTGAATTTGAACCACCAGTCAGTTTTTGGGCTGGCTGGGTTGTCCACTTGGATCACCGATGGCAGGACTTGGAGTGGAGAGTAAGATGTGAACCAGGTGCAAAAGATGTTGACAATGAGGGGGTGTGCAGTGCAGTTCTTAGATCTGATCAGGAGAAAAGGAAGAGGATTGAACAGTAGAAACTCATGTTCTTCAAAAGAACATGGCTTTTTCTCTTTTTTCCAGGAAAGTGAGAGAGTGTGGTTTGGAAGTAGCAATGAGGAATAAGACAGACACCAACCACGTCTGCAGATCCTAAGGTACATGAGGTGTGAGAGAATAAACAGGTACCCCTTCAGGAGGTCACAGGGGATATGGCGTCCTGGGAGAGTCAGGTTTCATTTAAGGCAAGGATGCTGTTGGTATCAGACCCAGTAATCTTATACCTCAAGCTCAAGGACCTTGGGTGTCCCAGAGGTTGCTCAAGAAGGATAAGACATAGTTCCTGGCTTTAGGTAACTTGTTCCAGCTAGAAGGCCACACTTGGCATACACAAAAACACCTGGAAAACATTCTGATGCTGAGCTATAGCAATTGGCTGTTAGCCTTGGTCTTTAAAACTAGCCCAGCTGGATCTAAGGTTTTGAACTCCGTCAGCCTTTGAACACAATTCCTGCCTCTAAGTCCTTCTCTCTTGGCAAGCTCAAATTCCATGTCATGAAGAAGGAGTTACACTGCAACTTTCTGTGCAGCAAGGATTCAGAGAAGGCAGATCAGAGAGGCAGGCAAGAGATAGAATGGGGTTGATGCATGAGATTGACTTAGCCAGTTCTTAAAAAATGAATAAGATTTAATTTCTAGATACTGGAAAACAACACAAGCAAAGATAGAACAGTGGGAATGAGCATGATATGAATATTGTAATATTTTTGTATGATAAAGTTGTTTCTATTTTTCTTAGCCCATATTTTAAAATTAAGTTTATTAAGGTATAATTTACATTCAATAAAATTCACCCTTTATAGTGTACAGTTCAAAGAATTTTGTCAGTGTAAGCATTCATGTACCCAATATCACAATCAAGATACAGAACAACATTGTCCAGTAGAAACATAACATAAACTATATATGTAACTTTACATTCCTAGTAGCCACATTAAAAAAGTAAGAAGAAACAGGTAAAATTTATTTTAATAATATATTTTGTTTAACTATATACATAAAAGTATATCACACTTCAGTGTGTAATCAATATAAAAATTATTGACATAACTTACATTATTTTTTCATACAAAGTTTCTGAAATCTGATGTGTCTTTTATACCTACAGCACATCTCAATTCAGACTAGTCACACTCAGATGCTAGTAGCCTCATGTGTCTAGTGGCTACTGCATTCAACAGTGTAGACATTGATTATTCCCCTCATACCAAAAAGTTCTCTTGTGCTCTTTTGCAGTCAATCTGTTTTCACCCAATTCTGGCCACTGACAACTACTAATTTGTTTCCTGTCCCTACATCATTAGTTAGGGTTCTCCAGAGAAACAGAACCAAAGGGATGTATCTACATCTGCCTATCTCTCTCTGTCTCTATCTATCTAGAGACATTTATTTTAAGGAATTGGCTCATGGGATTGTGGGGTTGGCAGGTCTAAAGTCTGTGGGGCAAACCAAAGACTGGAGACCTAGAGTTGATGTTGCAGCTCATATCTGAAGGCATTCTGAAAACAGAATTCCTTACTCTCCTGGGGACCTCAGGAGAGGTCTTCTTTTAAGGCCTTCAACTGATTGGATGAGGCCCACCCACAATATGGAGGATTATCTGCTTTAATCAAAGTCAACTGATTTAAATGTTAATCACATCTAAAAAATACCTCACACCATAAGATTCAGCAATTCCATTTCTAAGCATATACCCAGAATAACTGAAAGCAGTATCTTGAAGAGATATTTGTACACTTGATAGCATCATTTAGTAGCATCACTATTCACAACATCCAAAAAGGTGGAAGCAATGCAAGTGTCTATCAGCAGATGAATGGATAAACAAAATGTGGTATTTATTTACATATGATGGAATATGATTCAACCTTAAAAAGGAAATGCTGACAGATGCTACAACATGGATAGACCTTGAACATCTGCTAAGTGAAAAAAGCCAGTCACAAAAAGACAAATGCTATATGATTTAACTTCTATGAGGTACCTAGAGGAGCAAATTCATAAAGACAAAATAAAAGTGTGTTTGCCAGGGGCTGGGGACAGAGTGGAGAGGGGAGTTATTATTTACTGGATATAGAGTTTCAGTTTTTCAAGATGAAAAGAGTTCTGGAGATTGGTTGCACAACAATGTGAATATACTTAACACTACTGAACTGTACACTTAAAAATGTTTAAAATAGTAAACTTCATGTTACATGTATTTTACTACAATAAAAAAATGTATATACCTTCACAGCAGCATCTAGAGTGATATTGGTACCTAAAACCGGATACCGTGGCCTAGCCATGGTGATGTATAAAATTAACTATCACACTATCGTTTTTCCTTTTCTAGAATATCAGATAAATTGAGTCATACAATATATAATCTTCTGTGGGTGCTTCTTTTACTCAGTATACTGCTTTTGAGATTTATCCATATTGTTGGCTATATCAGGAGTTTCTTCCTTTTTACTACTGAGTAGTATTCCACTGAATGGATATACTGTAATCTTCTTAACTGTGTACCAGTTGATGGACATTTGGGTTGTTTTCAGGTTTTTGTTATTATTAAGGCTGCTATCAACATTCACCTACAGGTCTTTGTTTCTCGTTCCTTTTGAGCAAACATTTAAATCAGTGCATCATACTGAATGCTTATAGCTGCAAATCACAGAAAGTTGCCTCCAATCAACTTAAAATATAGAAATTTATTATTTCATTGATAAAAGTCTACAAGAAGAGTGGCTCTTAGGGTAGTTAATTCAGCTGATCGACAGCATCATCAAAGACCTAGGCTCTCCCTCTCTTTCCTCTATTTTTCTGTGTATTGGTTTTGTCTTTGAGCTGCCCTCACTCTTGGTCACAAGATAGCTGTGACAGCATCAAACATGATACCCAGATAGAACAATGTCCAGAGGTCATATTTTTTCTGAATTTCAAGGAATCTTCCCCAGAAGTCCCCCAGTGGACTGTCTCACATTTCATTGCTTTGGGTTGCATCAAATGCCCAGAATTGCATCAAATGATTAAAGCCACTAACAGCAAAGAGAGTGGGACCCCTTTAGTTGGCTTAGAGCATTCAGAACCCAATCCTTTGGGATGAGGCTTGTATAACTTCCCCTAAAGCACATAACTGTGCAGAGGAGCATAGACACTTGAACATAGTCAGAGTCTGTCAGCAGGAAGAGTAAGTCAATGTTGGATAGACACAGTCCACGTCATTAAATCTGTCCCATGCTACTTACACACTGGTTCTGCTGTTCCTAACTAATGCACACTTCCTGAAATATTTTCACATCTATTATTCTATTTTTACTAAAGGGTTAACAACAACAAAAAGAAACTCCAGTCCCACCCTTTAGAACAGAAAACTGAAAATTGTATGCATTCCTCCTTCAAGACCCTGTTTTAAATAATTTCAATAATTTATTCAACAATAATCTGCTGAACTCTTATTCCGTGGAAGGCTTTGCAAGGCAAGTAAGGAAGGATAAAATTAAGATTCCTGCCCTTATCACTTTACAATATAGTTTAGAAGACAAATTAGAAGTGATGAGTTAAATAGCTGCAGAAGGTATAAACAGTGGCTCTACATAACTATGCGGAGCTGGCGCAGGCAGGACGATGATTAATAGTTAAATGACAGTAAGTACTGTGGCAGTTCCAGGAGGACAGCATACCTGCAGGCTGGAGCAGGCTGAGAAAGCTTGTCAGCAGAGGAGGGATTACAGATGGGTCTTGACAGATAGGATTTACAGAGGCAGACAGGAGCGAGGGCGGGCCCCCAGCTGGAGCATTGGGAACTCTTTGGACAGAGTGGTGGAACAGTGTATTTGCTTATATCCAAGATGTACAGAAGACTCTCCAAATAGATTATTTTCACTTGTTCATTAGATAAATCTTTTTTGTGTGCCTATTACGTCCCCGGCTCTGTTCTTGGCAGAAAGGATATTTCAGGAAACCAGACAGACACAGATTCCTGTCCTCATAGAGGCTGTATTCAAGTAAAGGAATATAGACAACCATACAAGAAGAAAAATACGTCTCATATCACATGTGGTAGAGAAGAATCAGGGAAAATGAGGGACAGGATGATGGGGGAAGATATAATTTCAGGGGTATGTCTAGACCTGGAGATCTGAACCGGCCTCTCTCACATAATGTACCCAGTGATACAGGGCAAGGTGAGATTGCCTTCAAAGGTTGCGAGGCAGATGGTGGTGGCAAGGCTGTGAGTGTGGCAGGGGAGGAAGGGTGGAGGTCTTGCCAAGATCATGCAGGGACAAAGTCTCCTCCTTTATTCCTGCCAATGGTGAGGGGGAGGCTGGGGGGAAGGCTCAGACTTATCCAGAGCTCATGGGACTCCTGGCCTCTTCCCTACTTCTGCCATTGGAGAAGGGCAGTTGGGAGGGATAGCCTTATTTTTTACCAATAGTAGGAGTTAAAGTTGGAAAAATAGCCAGGTCGTGGAGGGCCTTGAAAACCAGGGTAAGGATCAGGTGGAGTCTTGGTGAGCTAGGGGATGGTTGAGTTCTTGTTTGCTTGAATTCCTGTTTGTCAGCATGATGAAGGCAAAGTATAGAATGGACCCTCTCAAGTACCCCTTAAGTCAAGTCTCTCTTAAAGCTTTTGAAGTTCCCGATGTGTTACAAAACAGAAGAAAATCCAAACTAGGTTAGCAAAAATTGTGGTCTATTTAAATTGTTTAAATTTAATAAATTACTGTTTTATCAGACATTAATGCCATGCAATATAGCTGTGTTTCCTGTAAGATATTACAAGATTTATTAAAGAATAGTTCAAAATGCCCTGATAGGTTTGATCACGGGACTCTTATTTAAAGTTATATGACAAGTACCTTCTTTCAGTCCTGTCAGTTTATCTCTGCATCTGTATGTGCAACCTCATCATTTGGGTTTAATAACCCTCTACTTTGGGCTGAGCTTCAACTTCAGCTGATTTCCCATTTGCTCATTGTTGGATCCTTTATCATTCTCTGTCCTCTGCTGTCAGTGTCCTTTTGACTTTTATTTGTTTAATGACTTTTGACCAACCCTGTTACTGATGTGACCCTCATGTTTTGTCTGTATCCCGGTTTCCTGATTCTGGCTCCTTGCCTGGATCCCTCAACCTGCTGCAATTCACAGCCTGGCATGACAGATGGCCATAGGCTAATGGCAAGGGCACTCCATCAGAGCTTTGGCACTGCAGTCATCTAAGATGTGAGACAGGCAGCAGAAGAGAAAACATGAATAGGTAGCTGGATGCTTTTCATGGTTTCTATATAGTGCCAAGTTTTGCTGGACTGCTTATTGTCCACCTACATGAATCACTATAAGTGAGACCTTGGGTAAATGGAATCTCCCTTTAGGTCATATTGCAAATTAGTTTAATTCAGTGCATGCTTGTTATAGGTCGGTCCTGCACAAAGCTGTGCTGGATACTGAGGGGGATACAAAGATGACAAACACTGTTACTGCCCTTAAGGAGCTTACAGTCCAAGAAGGAAGATGCCCATGTAACTAGCAAATGATAATATAAACTAAGATGGGAAAGTCCTGTGGCAGAGATCCAAACCAAGCTGCCTGAAGCACATAGACAAAGCCATTAGCTTGACAACGTGAAGGATTCACTGATGGATTTGGGTTGTACTAGTTGTGATCTGTGTGCCCCTGGGTCTTGCAGACCACACACAAAACATCAGTTTCTGCTAATTCTTTTGATCACTGTTTCAGAGTCATTATTTCAGGAGTAAAAGGAGTGTTTAGATATAATTAGCACAATAAGGAATTTATTCTCTAGATAGGATTCAAAAGTGCATCATATTTATAGAAGAGGAAGTGACGATGAAAAAAGGGTGAAGAAGAAATGGCTCATTATGGTAAAACCATGGCATATAATACATTTTAATGTTTAAGGTCAAACAGTATGTGGAATATTTTGGTCATAGGTCCAGTGTGTCAACTTCAATAGTCACTTAACCATTTTCAGGTGCAACTTATTTACCTAGAAACAAAAAACAAAACAAAACAAAAATAAGTCCTCTACTTATCATATGTGGTTACAATTGATTAGGAAAAACTCTTTTATTTTATTTTTATTTTTTAAAGATTTTACTTATTTATTTGACAGAGAGAGACACAGCGAGAGAGGGAACACAAGCAGGGGGAGCAGGAGAGGGAGAAGCAGGTTTCCCGCAGAGCAGGGAGCCCGGTGTGGGGCTTGATCCCAGGACCCTGGGATCATGACCTGAGCCGAAGGCAGATGCTCAACGACTGAAACACCCAGGCATCCCAGGAAAAACTCTTTAAGGGGTGCCTGGGTAGCTCAGTTGGTTGAGCGCTGGACTCTTGATTTTGGCTCAGGTCATGATCTCAGTGTCATGAGATCGAGCTCCTGATGGGGCTCCGCAATGGGTGTGGAGCCTCCTTAGGATTCTCTCTCTCCCTCTCCCTTTACTCTTCCCCCCCGTTGCTCTCATGATGTTTCTCTTAAAAAGAAAAAAAAATAAGAAAAACTCTTTGAAATGCTTGGAAGTTACAGTAAAAGACTTTTTTCCTTGGAGAAATACACCATATCAGTTCCTTTAAGTGTTCTAGCTGATATTCCTAACATTTATTTAAACTGACTGTATTAATATAAAGAACTACTTTATATTTTTCATAAAAACAAACAAGAAATAATGACAATTTTAATCCCACAGGAAAATATACAGAAATTTTTTTTTTTTGGTAATATATAGGTTTTAAACACTAACTGGTTTCTATGTTTCCTACCAATATTTGCTCAGAGAAATGTTGTATATACATGAATTTTTGTAGATAGGCTTGTGCATGTGTATAGAAAAAACATCCTGCTTATCATCCTGCTTCACATTCTGATCCTCCACGGATACAAATTAAGGTGTGTCTGTCATAGACTTTACTTTTCTAAAACTATAGTTTCTATTCCAAACTTCTATTTTTTTGATATGGTGCAAATTTAATTTTATCAATCTGGAGGTTCTTCTCATATCCCCCAGAGTCATGACTAAGGTCTGGGGGTCCCCACTCTGTCAAGATATTAGAAAGTTTGTCTAGTACTCAGTGATATCTGTCCACTTTATATAGATATCAGAAAAGATATCCTTTATTCCTATCCTTAATTACCCTAAGGAAAAAACTCAGTTTACAGCTTAAATGATCCCAGTGCATTAATAATTTATTCATTCTTTTATGTATCTCATTATGTATTCATCCAAAAGTTCTGTACCTATTGTGATATCTTCATGAAACAAAATGAAACTGTGGTAAATACAATCTGAGTTTCAATTTATTTTTAGATATACCTGATGGAGACACTTAAAATCCTTTTTGGAAGTAGGTATGGATATAAATAAATAAATAATTGCTATATGATTGATGAATTTGTAAACTTAATTATTTATAATCTTATTTTCTCCAGAATGGATTTCGGGAAGCTAACAGAAATGAATGCGGTAATATATCATGATAAAATAAATAGATAAGAATAAATCATACAGTAAGTTTATGGAAAATTGCTAGAACTGGATTGCAAATTTAATTCTGAGTTTTTGAGAGGCCAAAGCAAAGAGGAGATCACAGTTTATGGAAGGATTCATGTATCAGCACAATACTCTTCAAGAGTCGCCCTAATACCAGGGTCTCAGAGAGGGGATCTCTGGTAGGTCTTCATGCATGGGACCTTAGGATGTCATAGGCAACGTCCTCAGGGCCATCCTTAAAACCAGTCTAATACTGGCAGGGGCAGTTCATGAACAGTTACTGCATAAGGCACCAAAGCAATGTTGCTTAAGTACTGACTTCTCTGCTGGTGTGACTTCAAGGGAACAGTATTTGAATTATCCAGAGGGATAGAAGTGAAGTTGGCATTTGGCTCAACTGAACACTTTCATCTGTGATTGAATGTAGGCAGGGGTTATACATCCAACAAAAACACACTCAGGCATAGTTTTGGTGTTTAGAGGTTCCTCTCCCTCATTAGTTGAAACTCAGTTGTTGACACTCTTAGTTTCAAGTGAAAAACATTGACTATGTGACCTTAGAGTTCAGAGCAGAGCAGTTTTGGGGCCCAGAACAAGCAGAATGGAAAGCAAACTCGTCACCTGTGTGATTTGTGATGTGGCTTTCAGACGGCGCTATTATCAGCGGGTGCCATCTGGTTGCTGCCTGTTTTTGTTATTTTTGCAGTTAGGTGCGGAGCTCACTTGTTACTGAGCTACTGAAAGGGGGTGTATACAGTAAACATGTAAATGTCACATATTTTAAAAGGAATAAAATTAAAAATATTATTATTATTTGCTTCCTATACATTTTGGTGGTCCAAGGCAAAGGCCTACGTGCTGTAGTACACTGGGGTCACATTCCAAAGTAAGTTCATTAGGGCTTTAGGAATGTCTCCAGCTTCAGATCCAATCTCTAGTAACCAGACACACTGGTACCTCAGGAATCTGAGAAACAAAGTCTTTGCTGGTATCATGATCCTGATGAATTAATTGCAAACATTTATTTACTTGTCTGACTCTGCATTATTTTGCAAACTCCCTTTGAACAGGAACTATTTATTTGACTTAGATATATTTGTAAAAATTTTTACTTTAATATATTTTAGAGGTTTTTGTAAATACAAGAACATTCAGAGAATAATTCTTTACCATATATCCACCAGTCAGCATTAACAAAGGGTCATATTTTCTTAGTCTTTTGTTGGCAAGGCAGAATGTTGAGGTATAATTTGTATACAATAAGGTGCATAGATCTTCAGTGTGCACTGTGAAAGATTTTGACAACTGTACATACACATTTAACAACCACCCAAAGCAAGTTATATGACAGTCTCAGGAATCCAGAAAGTTCCCTGAAGCCACTCTTCCGTCCATCGCCTGTCACAAAAGGGCGACCTTTCTGATTTTCTAACAGCTCAGATTAATTTGCCTGTTTTTGGACATCGTATAAATTAAATCACACAGTATATACTCCTTTGTGTCTGGCTTATTTCACTCAGCATAACGTTTTCTAAATTCACTTGTGTTGGTACATATTACATTTATTTCTTTTCATTGATGAATTGTATTTCATTTTATTTGTTCATTTTCCCTATTGATGTGTGATATTCAGGTCATTTCCAGTTAAGTCTATTGTGAGGATTCTTGTAAAAATCTTCTTGTGAACATGTTTTCTTTTCTTTTCTTTTTTTTCTTTCTTTTTCCTTTTTCTTTTTTTTTTTGGAGGGGGTAATAATTTAGGAGTGGAATGCTGAGTCAGAGGGTAGGTGTATGTTTAACTTCACAGGAAAATGCCAAATTGCTTTCCAAAGTGGCTGTAGCATTTTACACTCCCACCAGCAATGTGCAGGAGTTCTGCCTGATTCACATTCTCCTCAAGAGTAGGTGTTGTCAGTCTTTTCAATTTTAGTCATTCTAGTGGCTTTATTTTGCATTTTCTGACAATAAAGATGTTGAATTCCTTTTCATGTGCTTATTGGACATTTGTATATCTTTTCTCTTGAAGTGTCTGTTCAAGTCTTCTGCACCTTTCTGTTTTTTCCTTTTGCTTGTTTGGTTGTCTTTTTATTCCTTTGTTGTAGGAGTTCTTTATATTCTGGATACAGAATGTCAGATATGTATTGCAAATATGTTTTCCCCATCTGTGGCTTCCCTTTTCATTTTTTGCCTCTCCTAATTTGTAAAGATATTCTCCAGTGTTTTCTTTTAGAAACTTGAAAGTTTTAGCTTTTCTTGTAGGTCTAAAATTCATTTTGAATTAATTTTTCTGTGTGGTTTCAGAGAAGATGGGTCTCTTTTTTTTTCTCTATCTCATATAGATATCTAGTTACCATAGAGCCATTTATTGAGAAATTTTTCTTTCCCCATTAAGGTGCTTTGGTGCCTTTGTTGAAAACCAATGGACTGTTTAAGTGTGGTCTCCTTCTGAATTCTCTATTCTGTTTCACTGATCTACTTATCTCACCTTATGCCAGTGCCACTCTGTCTTGATTCCTGTAGCTTTTGATCAAGTCTGAGGTTACCTAGTCTAAGTCCTCCAGCTTTGTTTTTCTTTTTCAAGATTGTTTTGGCAATTGAGGAACATTTTATTTCCAAGAAAATTTTAGTATGGGCTTGTAAAGTTCTCTAAAGTCCTCTACTCTAAGGAATTATGATTAGGATTGCATTGAATATATACATTAATTTAGGGAGAATTGACATCTTAATTATATTGGCTCTTCTACTACCATGGTATATCTCTTCATTTATTTAAATCTTTTAAAGCTTTTCACAACATTTTTTTTGTCATTGTCAATGTAGATTGATACTATTGTAGATACTGTTTCTCATACTATTGTAGATGGAATTGATATTTAAATATACCTCATAGTCAGGAAGTAATAAAATTCTAATTGGGTGGTGAATTCTGAAAAAAGGATGTTAGTGCAGAATTATCCGAGTAAGTGAATTGCAAGTAAATTCAGAAATGACTAGTTATTAGAAGTTCCAGGCTAATTTGCAATGATGCAACGATGTGGATGGAACTAGAGGGTATTATGCTAAGTGGAATAAGTCAATCAGCGAAAGACAAGTATCATATGATCTCACTGATAATGAGGCATTTGGGAAACAAGACAGAGGATCATAGGGGAAGGGAGGAAGAAATGAAACAAGATGAAACCAGAGAGGGAGACAAAGCATAATGGACTCTTAATCTCAGGAAACAAACTGAAGGTTGCTGGAATGGAGGGGGGTGGGAGGGATGGGGTGGCTGGGTGATGGACACTGGGGAGGGTATGTGCTATGGTGAGTGCTGTGAATTGTATAAGACAGATGAATCATAGACCTATGTCTCTGAAACAAATAATACATTATATGTTTAAAAAAAAAAGTAGGAAGGGGAAAATGAAGGGGGGGAGGTCGGAGGGGGAGATGAACCATGAGAGACTATGGACTCTGAGAAACAAACTGAGGGTTCTAGAGGGGAAGGAAGTGGGGGGCATGGGTTAGCTCGGTAATGGGTATTAAGGAGGGCACGTATTGCATGGAGCACTGGGTGTTATATGCAAACAATGAATCATGGAACACTACATCAAAAACTAATGATGTAATGTATGGTGACTAACATAATAAAATTAAATTAAAAAAAAGAGAACGACAAATACCATACGATTTCACTCATATATGGAATTTAAGAAACAAAACAAATAAACATAGGGGGAAGAAAAGAGAGGAAAACAATGAAACAGACTTAACTATAGAGAACAAACTGAAGGTTACCAGAGGGGAGGTGGGCGGGGTGATTGGTTAAATGGGTGATGGGGATTAAGCAGGGCACTTGTGATGAGCACAGGGTGTTGTATGGAAATGTTGAATCACTAAATTATACACCTGAAACTAAATTTATACTCTATGTTAACTAACTGGAATTTAAATAAAAACTTGAAAAGAAAAAAAAAAAAGTTCCAGGCTATTTCTAAGGGCACCTTGACATTGCCTAATTGTGGAGATTTAAAAGTCCTATAAATTACAAGTCATTGAGATGATGGTTTTATTTGGTTCATTAAAACGTTAAGTTGATAAGAAAATTTTGATCATTGCAGCAGATGCTCCCTCATATCACAGTAATTATGAGGAAGGCCTTTTCATTCCCATACAAAAAATTACAAAATATGTTTTTTTAACTTGTAATCATAATTCTGCCTTGAAATTTGTAATTGATTTAATCAATTAATGTATGAGGTGATATTTTCTCTAAGTTAATTTAGATTAATTATAGAAACAATAAGATCATCATAATAAATTGAGGTTGTTTTGCCAATATGTAATTCATAAAACAGAAATCTCCTTGATGAGAAGGAAATACTGATAAATTACAGAAAGCTCATTAATTTTATTTAATTTATAAGTCTATCCAGTTATCTATAACAGTTAATATTTACAATAAAATTAATATTAGCATAAATATATACCAAGATTCAACCTTTAGATACAATTAATTCTATTTTGTAAAAATTAGTGAGTGACAATGAAAAATTTGTGACAAGGGAAAAACTCATTCTACATCCTTTTTTTATTTTTCAAATTTCTATTTAAATTCTAGTTAGTTTACATAGAGTGCAATATTGGTTTCAGGAGTAGAATTCAGTGATTCATCATTTACATACAACACCCGGTGCACTTCACAAGTGCCCTCCTTAATATCCATTGTCCATTTAGCCCATCCCCCACCCATCTCCCTCCATACTGAGTTTATTCTCTATCTTTAAGAGTGTTTTATGAGTAATATTCCTGTGTGTGTGTGTGTGTGTGTATGATATATATTAAATATATACAGTAATATTCCTGTATGTATACACACACCACATCTTTTTCCATTCACCAGTTGATGGACATTTGGGCTCATTCCTTAATTTGGCTATTGTTGGTAATGCTATTATAAACATCAGGGTACATGTACCCCTTTGAAACTGTATTTTTATATTATTTGGGTAGATACCTAGTAGCACAATTGCTGGATCATAGGGAAGTTCCATTTTTAACTTTTTAAAAATTAATTAATTAACATACAATGTATTATGTGTTTCACGGGTACAGGTCTGTGATCCATCAGTCTTATATAATACCCAGTTGTATATAATGCTTATTACAACACATACCCTCCCCAGTGTCCATCACCTAGTTACCCCATCCCTCCACCCCTCTCCCCTCCAGCAACCCTCAATTTGTTTCCCAGGATTAAGAGTCTCTTATGGTTTGTCTCCCTCTCTGGTTTCATCTTGTTTCATTTTTTCCCTCTCTTCCCCTATGATCTTCTGCCTTGTTTCTTAAATTCCACATATCGGTGAGATCATATGATAATTATCTTTCTCTGATTGACTCATTTCATTTAGCATAATACCCTCTAGTTCCATTCATGTCATTGTAAATGGGAAGATTCATTTTTTGATGGCAGCATAATATTCCATTGTATATATATACACACCACATCTTCTTTATCCATTCATCTGTTGATGGACATCTAGGCTCTTTCCATAGTTTGGCTATTGTGGACATTGCTGTTGTAAACGTTGGGGTGCAGGTGCCCCTTCAGATTACTACATTTGTATCTTTGTGGTAAATACCCAGTAGTGCAGTTGCTGGGTCATAGCGTAGCTCTATTTTCAATTTTTTGAGGAACCTCCATACTGTTTCCCAAAATGGCTGCACCAACTTGCATTCCCACCAATAGTGTAGGAAAGTTCCCCTTTCGCCTCATCTTCACCAACATCTGTCGTTTCCTGACTTGTTAATTTTAGCCATTCTGACTGGTGTGAGGTGGTATCTCATTAAGGTTTTGATTTGTATTTCCCTGATGCCGAGTGATTTTGAGCACTTTTTTATGTGTCTGTTGGCCATTTGGATGTCTTCTTTGCAGAAATACCTGTGTATGTCTTCTGCCCATTTCTTGATTGGATTATTTGTTCTTTGGGTGTTGAGTTTGATAAGTTCTTTATAGATTTTGAATACTAGCCCTTTATCTGATATGTCATTTGCAGATATCTTCTCCCATTCTGTCCGTTGTCTTTTGGTTTTGTTTCCTTTGCTGTGCAAAAGCTTTTTATCTTGATGAAGTCTCAATAGGTCGTTTTTATTTTTGTTTCCCGTGCCTTTGGAGATCTGTCTAGCAAGAAGTTGCTGCGGCTGAGGTCAAAGAGATTGCTGCCTTTGTTCTCCTCAAGGATTTTGATGGTTTCCTGTCTAACATTTAGGTCTTCCATACATTTTGAGTCTATTTTTGTGTATAGTGTAAGGAAATGGTCCAGTTTCATTCTTTTGCATGTTGCTGTCCAAGTTCCCCAACACCATTTGTTGAAGAGACTGTCTTTTTTCCACTGGATATTCTTTCCTGCTTCGTCGAAGATTAGTTGACCGTAGAGTTGAGGGTTCATTTCTGGGTTCTCTGTTGTGTTCCATTGATCTGTGTGTCTGTTTTTGACACATAATTACAGCTTTGTAATAGAGCTTGAAGTCTGAAATTGTGATGCCACCACTTTGCTTTTCTTTTTCAACATTTCTTTGGCTATTCGGGGTCTTTTCTGGTTCCATACAAATTTTAGGATTATTTGTTCCAGCTCTGTGAAAAAAGTTGATGGTATTTTGGTAGAGATTGCATTGAATTTATAGATTGCTATAGGTAGCCTAGACATTTTAACAATGTTTGTTCTTCCAATCCATGAGCATAGAACGTTTTCCATTTCTTTGTGTCTTTGTGACTTCCTCAATTTCTTTCATGAGTATTCTATAGTTTTCTGAGTACAGATCCTTTGCCTCTGTGGTTAGGTTTATTCCTACGTTCTATTTTCAACTTTTTGAGGAAACTCCGTACTGTTCTCCAGAGTGGCTTTGCATTCACCAGTTTGCATTCCCACCAACAGTGCAAGAGGGTTCCCCTTTCTCCACATCCTTGCCAATACCAATTGTTTCTTGTGTTGTTAATTTTAGCCATTTTGACAGGTGTGAGGTGGTATCTCTTCATGGTTTTGATATGTATTTCCCTGATGATGAGTGATGTTCAGCATCTTCTCATGTGTCTGTTAGCCTTCTGGATGTCTTCTTTGGAAAAGTGTCTGTTCATGTCTTCTGCCCATTTCTTAATGGGATTATGTGTTTTTAAGGTGTTGATCTTGATAAGTTCTTTATAGATTTTGGATACTAACCCTTTACCAAACATGTCATTTGTAAATATCTTCTCCCATTCTGTAGGTTAGCTTTTAGTTTTGTTGATCATTTCCTTCAGAAGCTTTTTATCTTGATGAAGTCCCAATAGGTCATTTTTGTTTTTGTTTCCCTTGCCTCTGGCAATGTGTCTTGTAAGAAGTTGCTATGGCTGAGGTCAAAGAGGTTGGTGCCTGTGTTCTCATCTAGGATTTTAATGGTTTCCTGTCTCACATTTAGGTCTTTCATCCATTTTGAATTTATTTTTGTGTATTGTATAAGAAAGTGGTCCAGTTTCATTCTTTAGCATGTTGCTGTCCAGTTTTCCCAATACCATTTGTTGAAGAGACTGTCTTTTTTCCGTTGGATAATCTTTCCTGCTTTGTCGAAGATTAGTTGACCTTATAGTTGTGGGTCCATGTCTAGGTTTTCTATTCTGTTCCATTGTTCTGTGTATCTGTTTCTTTGCCGGGACTATACTAGTTGATGATTACAGCTTTGTAATATAGCTTGAAGTCTGGAATTGTGATGCCTCCTGTTTTGTTTTTCCTTTTCAGAATTGCTTTGGCTATTCAGGATCTTTTGTGGTTCCATACAAATTTTAGTATTGTTTTTTTCTAGCTCTGTGAAAAATGCTGGTGGTATTTTCGTAGGGGTTGCATTAAATATTTAGATTGCTTTGGATAGTATAGACATTTTAACAATGTTTGTTCTTCCAATCCAGGAGCGTGGAATGCTTTTCCATATCTTTGTGTCCTTTTCTATTTCTTTTGTAAGTGTTCTGTAGTTTTCAAAGTACAGATCTTTTACCTCTTTGGTTAGGTTTATTCCTAGGTATCTTACTGTTTTTGGTGCAATTGCAAATGGAATCAATTTCTTGATTCTTTTTCTGCTGCTTCTTTATTGGTGTCTAGAAATGCAACAGATTTCTGTATGTTGATTTTATATCCTGTGACTTTGCTGAATTCATGTATTAGTTCTAGCAATTTTTTGGTGCAGTCTTTCAGATTTTCTATATAGAATATTGTGTCATCTGCAAATAATGAAAGTTTAATTTCTTCCTTGCCAATTTTGATGCCTTTTATTTCTTTTTGTTGTCTGATTGCCAAGGCTAAGACTTCCACTACTATGTTAAATAGTAATGGTGAGAATGGGCACCCCTGTCTTGTTCCTGACCATAGGGGGAGGGCTCTCAGCTTTTCCCCATTGAGAATGATATTAGCCATGGGTCTTTTGTATGTGGCCTTTATGATGCTAAAGTATGTTCCATCTATCCCTACTTTGTTGAGGGTTTTTTTTTTTTAATCAAGAATGGATGCTGCATTTTGTCAAATGCTTTTTTTCTCTGTCTATTGAGAAGATCATATGGTTCTTATACTTTCTTCTATTAATGTGGTGTACCATGTTGATTGATTTGTGAATATAACCAGTCCTGCAGCCCAGTAATAAAGCCCACTTGATCATGGTAGATATTCTTTTAATGTACTGTTGGATTTGATTTGCTGGTATCTTGTTGAGAATTTTTGCATCCATGTTCATCAGGGATATTGGCCTGTAATTCTCCTTTTTAGTGGGGTCTTTGTCTGGTTTTGGAATCAAGGTATTGCTGGCCTCATAGAATGAGTTTAGAAGTTTTCCTTCCATTTCTATTTTTTGGAACAGTTTGAGAAGAATAGGTATTAACTCTTCTTTAAATGTCTGGTAGAATGCTCCTGGGAAGCCATCTGGCCCTGGACTTTTGTTTGTTGGGAGATTTTTGATTCCTGTTTCAATTTCTTTGCTGATTATGGGTCTGGTCAAATTTTCTATTTCTTCCTGTTTCAGTTTTGGTAGATTGTATGTTTCTAGGAATTTGTTCATTTCTTCCATATTGTCCAATTTGTTGGCATATAATTACTCATAATATTCTCTTATAATTGTATTTCTGTGGTGTTGGTTATGATCTCTCTCCTTTCATTCATGATTTTATTTATTTACTTAATTTTTATTTTTTTTTTTTTAAAGATTTTATTTATTTATTTGACAGAGAGAGACACAGTAAGAGAGGGAACACAAGCAGGAGGAGTGGAAGAAGGAGAAGCAGGCTTCCCGCTGAGCAGGGAGTCCAATGCGGGGCTCCTTCCCAGCACCCTGGGATCATGACCTGAGCTGAAGGCAGACGCTTAACGACTGATCCACCCAGGCGCCCCACATTCATGATTTTATTTATTTGAGTCCTTTCTCTTTTCTTTTTTATGAGTCTGGCTAAGGGTTTGTCAATTTTATTAGTTCTTTCGAAGAACCAGGTCTTAGTTTTGTTGATTTGTTCTACTCTTTCTTTTGCTTCTTTATCATTTATTTTGGCCCTAATCTTTATTATTTCCCTTCTGCTGTCTTCAGGCTTTACTTGCTGTTCCTTTTCTAGCTCCTTTGGGTGTAAGTTTGGGTTGTGTATTTGAGACTTTTCTTGCTTCTTGAGGTTGGTCTACATTGCAATATACTTCCCTCTTAGGACTTCCTTTGCTGCATCCCAAAGGTTTTGACTGACGTGTTTTCTTTTTTATTTGCTTCCATGTGCTTTTTTATTTTGTCTTTAATTTCTTGGTTAACTCATTCATTCTTTAGTAGGATGTTCTTTATTTAGCCTCTGTTTATTTGTGGTCTTTCCAAATTTTTTTTTATGGTTGACTTCAAGTTTCATAGCATTGTGGTCTGAAAGTATGCATGGTCTGATCTCAGTCTTCTGTACTTGTTGAGGGCCGATTTGTGACCCAGTAAGTGATCTATTCTGGAGAATTGTTCCATGTGCACTTGAAAAGAATTTGTATTGATGAAATGTTCTGAATATATCTCTTAAGTCCATCTGTTCCAGTGTGTCATTCAAAGCCATTGTTTCCTTGTTAATTTTCTGCATATATGATCTGTCCGTTGCTATAAGTGGGGTTGTTAAAGTCCCCCACTATTATTGTATTGTTATCAATGAGTTTCTTTATATTTGTTATTAATTGATTTATGTATTTGGGTGCTCCCAAGTTGGGGGCATAAATATTTACAATTGTTAGTTCTTCTTGTTGGGAGATCCCTTACTTATGATATAATGCCCATTTTCATCTCTTGTTCCAGTCTTTGTTTTAAAATCTAGTTTGTCTCATACAAGTATGACTATTTTGGCTTTCTTTTGACATCCATTACCATGATGGATTGTTCTCCATCCTCTCATTTTCCATCTGTAGGTGTCCTTAGGTTAAAAATGAGTCTCTTGTAGGCAGCATGTAGATGGATCTTGTTTTTTTAATCCATTCTGATACCCTATATCTTTTGATTGGGGTTTTTAGTCCATTTCCATTCAGAGTAATTATTGAAGGATACGAAATTAGTACCATTGTGTTACCTGTAAAGTTGGTGTTTCTGGTGATGTTCTCTTTTCCTTTCTAGTCTTTGTTGGTTTTGGTCTTTTTTTCTCCCCAAAGAGTCCCCTTTAATATTTCTTGCTGGGCTGCTTTAGTGGTCATGAACTCCTTTAGTTTTTGTCTGGGAAACTCTTTATCTCTCCTTCTATTCTGAGTGACAGCCTTGCTGGGTAAGGTATTCTTGGCTGCATATTTTTCATATTCAGGATGTTGAATATATCCTGCCACTGTCTTCTGGCCTGCTAAATTTCTGTGGACACATCTGCTGTGAACCTGATCCGTCTTTCTTTGTAGGTTAAGGACTTTTTTTCTTTGCTGCTTTCAGGATTATTTTGTGAATTTAGCTATCATATGCCTTGACCATGGTGTGTTTGGTTGAATTTAATGGGAGTCCTCTGTGCTTCTTAGATTTTGATGTCTGTGTCCTTCTCCAGATTAGGGAAGTTTTCAGCTATAATTTGCTCAAATAAACCTTCTGCCCCTTTTTCTCTCTTCATCTTCTGGGACTCCTATGATATGAATGTTACTCCATTTTAATAAGTCACAATTCCCTAAGTCTACCCTTGTGATCCATTACCATTGTTTCCATCTTCTTTTCAGCTTCATTATTTTCCATAATTTTATCAATTGTATCATTGATTCATCCCTCTGTTTCATCCATCCTCATAGTTATGGCATCCATTTGGGATTGCATCTCAGTTATAGCATTTTTCATTTTGACCTGACTAGATTTTAGTTCTTTTATCTTTGCAGTAAGGGATGCTATAGTGTCTTCTATGCTTTTTCCAAGCCCAGCTAATATCCTTATAATTGTTGTTTTAAATTCTAGTTCAGACATCTTATATCTGTTTTGATTAAATCCCAGGCTGTCATTTCTTCCTGTTCTTTCTTTTGGGGTGAATACCTCCATCTTGTTATTTTGGAGGAAAAAAGAAAAAAAAAGGTAAAATAAAAATTAAAAAAAAAATAAATTAAGGAAGCTAGATCCTAGGTGTGTTTTGGTTTGTTTGTTATAAGAAACTTCCATGGGTCTTTTTTTTCTGTTTGTAGGCATGCAGCTTTGTTCTCTAAGACTTTCGATTGATTTCATTGGTGTTCAGAATGACTTGATATTTATCTAGTGTTTTTCAGTGGAGGAGGCAAACTTAGGGTCAGCCTACTCCTCTGCCATCTTAACCCTTCCCTCACTCATTCTCCATCTTAATACTTAGTATTAATGTTCAGTTTTCAATATATATTGCTGATCTTAACTGTGTGAGGATCTGTTACACCTACATATAAAACACATGGTCTCTAGATAACGATTTTCATCATTGCTGTTATATTAAAATTATCTGTAGTACTTCTAAATATCTGGATGTTCTTCCCTGTGTGACTTATGATACTTGTCCATATCAGTCTCTCCCCATCCTTGTCACTGTCACCAGCTGTATTAGTGTGCTATTGCTGCATAACAAATTACCATTAACTTAGTGCTTAAAGTAACACCCATATATTAACTCACAATTCTGTAGGTCATAGTCCAGATAAACTTGATTGGGTTCTCTGTTAGGGTCCCACCAGACCAAAATCAAAATGTGATCGTCTGGGCTGGGCTCTCTTTTAGTCTCTCAGGAAAAGATATGCTTCCAGATTCATTCTTATTGTTAGCAGAATTCAGTTCTTTGTGGTTGTAGAACCGAGGCCCTGTTCCCATGCTGGTTTTGGAAGGGGGCTGATCTCACCTCTGAGAGGCTTTTCTCAGGTCCTTTCCTTGTGGCTCTCTCCTTCTTCAAGCCAACAATGGAGAGTTTCTCATGTACTGAGTCCCCTTTATTCTGACTTTTCCTTCTGCAACTGGCTGGAGAAAACTGTTTTTCCAGGGCTCATGTAATTAGGTTTGGCTTCTCTGGCTAATCTCCCTAGTTTAAAGCCAGTTGATTCACGCACTTAAATCCATCTGCAAAATCCTTTATGTTGTGTAATGCAACACAATCACAGGGGTAATAACAGGGAGTGGAGATCATGAAGCCATCCTAGAATTCTACCTACACCCCTTGCACCAACCTCCAGGCTATGTCTCCCTACCTACTGACCACTTTAAGCATCAGACTCATTATCTTCCTCTCTATCATACTCTGTTGTTTTTTGGTTTTTTGGTTTGTTTTTGTTTTTGTTTTTCTTTACTAGGCTCCATGTGAGACTTGAACTCTTGACCCTGAGATTGAGACCTGAGCTGAAATTAAGAGTCAGATGCTTCACTGACTCAGCCATCCAGGTGTCCCTCTCTATCATACTGCTGATGTCACATGGGTGCTCAGCATTTCTAAAGAGACCCTTGTTACACATTTACTCTTAAGGTCCTTAACTCTGTGCAAATGGTATTCAGCCCCAGACCTTATTATTTAATATCATTCAGAAATATATGTATGAAATCTGAAACCTGTTCTCCACTCTTGGACAGCATTCTTCTAATGTTTTTAATATATCTCATATTGATTTTACCAGGAGACATAATGGTAAAGAAAGGGGAGGAAGCTAGTAATCGGCAGGGCCAAGGATGTGGGGACCGAGTTTGTAAGAGGGTTCAGGGTTTAGGTCAGCAGAGAAATAGTAGGTCATTCACAATGATCAAGGAGGCAGGGCCTGGTGGTGATATCAAAGAACCCTTACTGAATGGTTAGGGCTGGAGTTTTTAGCTTCCGTGATACTGAAATCAGTGAGGTGGTCATGTTTTGGCACCAAAAGTCAGTCTGGATTTAGGCTGGATCCCAAGCCAGCAGGTGATAGCACACCAGTGTGGTCCCTATGTTGGGTGAGAGATGGCTGTAAGGGATTAAGTATGCTGTTAGCATTGCAGGCAATCATTTGGCACCAGGCAGCACTCTAATCTCCATTGGAAATCTGCTCAGGAACCAGGAACTGGGGCATAGAACTGGGCAATTGTGGAGGATTTGAGGGAAGACCTTGGCTGAGGCCAATATAGAAGCTAGGCTTTAGATAGCAAGATTATTTTAGATGCCACATGCTAGAAAGATGATGCTTCTAATTGTTTTGTGGGCTGAACTGGAACTATATCAGTGTAGGCTAAACTTCCAGTTCCTGCAAGGGAATGGATGGAGCTAGGAAAGCAGGACCATCTTCTGGCTTTCTTGGTCTCACCGAACCTCTCACTCTGTAGTCACCTGCCCAGTCTTTTCCCCATGTGGGAACTAGAGAAGAGTTTCCTCTTCTAGTTGATCCCAGATCCCACAGGGACTCAGTAGGGTACGAGGTCCTGAGGCACTGTATTCCATGGTCTCACAAGTAGGAGATCAGCGAGAGGGTGACATGTCAGGTCCTGGATGGATGGTGCTAAAGTCAAAACACAGTGTATCGAAACCCAGGTGCCCATCAAGAGGAGCCAGCAGAGCAGCGGTAACAAGAATACAGGGTAAAGGGAAGAGGCTTAAAGGATCAGGACAGTTAGGGCAGCAGGGGAATGGGCGGCAGACTGGCTGAAATGCAGTCCTCTTCCCTCCTCCCTCGCTCCCGCCCCCACTCTCTTCCTTCTTTTCTTCTTTTTAACATTCTCAGCACATTTTGACCTGAACCAATCAGAATGGGTGGGCACATCTTTCCATTTTACTCTGGTGTAAAGCAGTCTGTGTATATGTAACTTTTGTATCACTGTATCCTCTAATATTTAGAACAGTTTTTTGGGGGGGGCTATTGAACAATAAAATTAATTTAAATAAAGAAATGTAATAAAAGAGGGAAAAAAAAGATCTTGTTCACAGCTAGGGCAGAAACATTAGCTAAGCCTTGTATGGCTAGAATTTTACTAATATCTTATTGAAAAATGAGTGGCAGCTCAACAGTAGACCCAAGGTGTAATGACTGTGGGTGTTATATGTATTTTGCTTTGTGAAGTTATTGAGTTAACCATTTTCAATGTATATGGTTTGTTCTCTTGCAAGGCTGAAATTCCTTTCAGCCTATCCTGTTCTTGTTCTTACAGAGCATCAGAGTCTCCTCAATATTGTTACTGAGTAGCATTTGAACAGCATATGCTCCATTGATTGTTTTAGGGGCTTTGCTGATGTCCAGACCAGGACAACCCCTTCCTTTAAGTATGAGACTGTGGTGGTGCCCACAAAGAGTCGTAGGAGTACTCTATGCCCTTCAGAACACAATGAATGAAGTGTGGTTACATCACAATAATATCTTGTCATGCTGTGTCCTACGGGACACACAGTGTTCCAGTAAGGGTCTTAGAAGGTTTGCAGAGCTGCCTAGGTTGGGCAGGTCAATAAAAGTTCATTGAGAGCTTTACTCTTTTTCTCTAAGCAAGAATATTGGAAAACACAGAGACCCCCCAGGTGGCTCTGGATCTGCAGCATCAGTGCCCTGTTCTGGTGGAAGTTTGCTTCAAGATCACTTCCTGAATCTCACTGGGCCAGAGCAGGTGGGCGGATGTGAGAGCACAGCCCCCACTCTTGCCTGGCACTCAGCAGCGTTGTCAGAAACATTTGTGTATCATCAATCCCCTAATCATTTCTGAGAGACTGATGCATTTCCGTAAAAAGCCGGATTTACATGGTATGACTACAGATGTAAAAGATGGATTTTGTTCTGGCTTGTTGAAATCATTCTTTAGAGACAATGTTTGAAACAAAATTTATCAAATGGTCTGTGGTCTACTTATTCCCAGATATCAATCTCTGCGTACCAGTGCTGGGAGTCTCTTTTCCTCCTGAAAAAATTCCATTCTTATGAATTTAGTCCATTCATGTGGCGTCAACCTTATAGGACTATTATTGCCTTCTCTTTTTTGAGGCAATAGAATAAAAAAAGAAAAGGCCTTGGCAACCGATTGTGTGGCCCGGTTCATAGAAAGACAAATGATCTTTTCTTACTCTTTAAAAATATACAAAGCTCTGCTAAAATATCTGCTAAAATAGAACTTCATATTACAGGTTGCAGTTATTAACTTAGGAGTTAATGGGGTTTCTACTTTCTCATGATAAAAGCTTCCCATGTTAACACCACCTATTGCATAATGTCTTGGCACGATGTGCAGAATTTTCTTTGTTATATAGTTAGTGAGTGGCAACTTTTCCCTTGTGAGTTCCAATTTTTAGGCAAAGATAACTCCATGAATTCTAAGAACAAGAGCTTGTGTTCTCCTTAGAAATAGTAAGCAAGGCAGTAAAAGAGATACTATTTTGGGTTGCTTGTTAATCTTCTGTTTTATTATATGCCACACATACATTATTCAGAAAACTTCCCTGAAACATGAACATGAATAAACATTGTAATTCTTTACCATCAACCTTAATATTTCTAGAAAAGTGTATGGTTAAAAAAAGAGGTTTGGCAGAAAGCTCTTTTGCCTTTATTCTCAATCTTCTTGGCTCCTCACCCAACTTCTACAAATCTATAATGCCATCGTCATCTAAACCCCGTTGAAGCGGAAGATGGAAGAAATGTGTGGGACTGAAGAGTCTCATACTTTTGGAGATTCCCAAAGCTTCCATACTGGGGGAGGGGAGTGCGTGCTGAGGAATAGGGATGTGTCTCTAACAGAGGAATTGATTTGAATTATGGATGTGGGGCAAAGGGGACTCCTCAAATCCTTTCCTCTTGCAGTCTTCTTCCTATGGAGAATGGGTTCTCCTCCCACCTTGTGATGCAAATTGTTCCCATCATCCCTGGAATTGTGGTCTTTCCACTTTACTATTTAGGGGTTGTTTATTGACTGGTAGGGCAAATTATTTTCAAGTAAAGTGCTCCAGATCCCCACTTTGACTTGTGATTAGGGGGAGGATCAAGGGGCTATTAGATTTCCATAAGAATTTTAAGTGTTTTAAGTAGTGAAATGAGTGTTTTTTAGTTTTTAAAATGTTCAGATTTATGTTGCAAGTTAGGATAGACTTAGGGAAATATTGGTATGCTAACTTAGAAAAGCATAGAATATAGTTTTCAACGCCTTTTGTGTAGAACATTAGATCCATGAGATCCAGGAATTGTAGAACAATAAACTCCTATTTTCCCTTTAAAAATATGGGAGGTATACTTCACTCTGCTTGTTAAATAGAGTAAATGGAAGGAGAAGACATTGAGAATATTATAGTCTTGTGTTTCTGATTTAGGCTACTATTTAGAGTGCGGATTGTCATTCACATTTTATGCGTATGAAACAATATGAGTTTTATAAAATTACTAAGTTTATGAGAGGATTAAGCAGGTTTTACTTTTATAGTCATAATGTGTTCAAATGCATTTGCATCAAATGGGAGATATAATTTCTCTTTGTAATTGAAATTTAAATCCCAGCATAAATACAGCGCTTAGAAAACTATTTTATGGGCCTTTCTTTTATAAGGATCCTGTATGGAAAGAGGGTTACACAGCTGGAGATTGTTTAGAGACAATTAAACTTATTGGCTTTTCAGCTGGTGATAAAAGCATGGCTCTGAGACTCCGCATCTTGAAATTGTTACCCAGGTGAATTTCCTTTACAACACTAAGCTCTTTAGTATTCTTAAAAAATTATTTAGCACCAGAGACTTAAGGGGATCATCTATTGGAGTGTAAGCCCATGATGAATGCAAAGCATACATTTGTCTTTAACATGATTCATGCAGGGTGAACCTGAGACCCCAGCCATCTTTTTAAGACAATTACTCACTTCTTTTCCTGAGGAAATTGAAGTGTACTGTTAGTTTGAGCACTCTCTGCTTTCTGTTTCTAGTGCCTCTGAAATAGTACCCTGCTCCCTTTAGATTTTAACATCTACATCCTTTTATTCTTTCCTCCAGACTAGGAAAGAGGCTGCCTGATCCAGCAACCCTGATAAGTAAGTGATTTAGAAATAGTGCTGATAGGGACAAGGATTTTATGGGTGACTCTTATTAATGAGGAACTTTCAGAATCCATTGGTAATATACATATATATGTATATGTGTGTATATATATATTTTACCAGTGTTTCTTTTTAGTGATTTACAAATCAGATCACGTAGGGGATGCTTACTTTATGAATAAGTGTGTCAGTTTTTCACAAAAACCCTAGAGGATATAAACTTTTATAGTTAAACACTTTCACTTGGCACCTGGCTTAATTCTCCTTTTAGCCAAACCCCAAGTGGCCACAGCACTCAGATATGAATAGATAATCTGAAGCCATCAGTGTTTTGAGATTTATTGATGTAACTAGTCAGAAATTTGACTTGACTTATTCTCCTCAGTGAGTATGGGTATCACATGGGTAAGGATGAATCTGTTATAGAAGTTTGATTTCCAAACTGAGCTTTTTACCCTTATTTGACTTAAATCTCTCCCATTTAAATGTGACAATGTATTTCTTGATACATAGCAAAGGCAGGCTGAATATTGGATTAATTTAATTTGTCCTGTTACACTAGTACTATGTGTCCCTTAACTTCGGGGGGAACCTATTGAACTTGTCTTCGGTTTGCTATTTCATGCCGGGACCTGAGATGGTGTCACTAATGCTTCCATCTCTGTTCTTTGCTTCTACTTGACACGGTTTTTTTTCTTTTTGACAGACATTCAGTGGTAAAAAGTAGTGTAATTATTAATTTCCCACTTGACATTGTGAACATTTCAGTGCTAAGTTAGCAGGTAAAAATGTCATTTCTATTAGATGTACCCACAGAACTTCAAAGGGCTCCCTGCAATCGGTTCTTGAGTTGGAAAGAAGTCTGTGACATGCAGATCCAGTAAAATGAACTTTGTTAACAGTACTTGACCTTTCCATAAAATACTCAATTTTGTCAGATACTTTCCTCATGATGATAGTTTGCAAAAAAATGAACATTCATCATCTTACATTGCTTGTGTTAGATGGAAAGAGATTATTTTAGCAACAGACCTGCATTGGTCTCTCCCATATTGAGCAAATGCTACTCCCTGGGGCTATAATAACTGCCAAGCTGTCGTAGGTACGGGAAAATATCAACCTGCTTTACTGAACTGATATATGGTGAGAGACAATTGCTTCTTACAAAGGTACTGCTGATTAATTGGCTTCAGGAGTTATGCCTCGGTCATATTAACTTGAGTGTTAACTGTAGCGGTGAAGAGCACTGGGCACAAAGGTATGGGGAAGGAGCACAGCTTTCGGGCCGTGGTGAATCTTGTAGCTCCGCCCAGTGGAAACATAATACTTGCTGCATTAAAAAATTCCTGTGGCCACAAAAGCACTAGAGGCAGGGGGAATTAATTTTTATAATGTACTTTGACTCAGTATATCCAAAATATTTCCAGGGCTCAATAGCTACCTGTGGCTACCGGCTTCTGTATCAGCCAGAACGGCTCTTGTGACTGCATCTTCAAGGTATTTGAGTTCCTGACTGTGCAAAACTTGCTTTCTAACCCAAATGTTATGTCTGTGGAGGAAATCCTGAAATACCAGTTAGGTACTGTAACTATCATCTTTGGCCTTTCATGGATAGTTTTAACTCTTTAGTTTTGTAACACCTATGATTCAAATGGAAAAGAAAGTGGTTTCTCTAAATCAGATTGGTGTGGTAGAAAGAGTCTTGGGACAGGTGTTCAGACAGTTCTGGTTTGTGAAGGCCATTTACTAGTGACAGGGACAATTCAGGCTATCCTCACTGAGATTTAATTTCCTTATTTAGAAAATAGAAATAATATACTCTGTCTACCATTTTTCCCATGTGTAAATAGGCATGGGAAAGCACTTTAAAAAGTAACTGTAAATGGGGCGCCTGGGTGGTTCAGTTGGTTAAGAGTCTGCCTTCGGCTCAGGTCATGATCCCAGGGTTCTGGGATCAAGCCCCTGGGATCGAGCCCCGCATTGAGCTCCTTGCTCAGCGGGGAGCCTGCTTGTCCCCCTCCCTCTGCCTGCCACTCCCCCTGCTTGTGCTCTCTCCCTCTCTCTCTCTGGCAAATAAATAAATAAAATGTTTTTAAAAAAGTAACTGTAAAAAGCTAAGGAATAAAAGGCACATTTGGGGTACTAAAATTGTTTGAGACCAAAAGTAACTCTTTGAGAGCCATGCCCTGATTCCAAACAATTCTCTGGCGTGAGGCTACTTTCTGCCTCTGTTTCCTCGCTCAGTGACTCCTTTAAACTTACAGATCAATTCTCTTTCCTCTTCAAAACATTTCGTTTATTTTGAAAAACTTTATTGTCTATGTGACATAGGTGTTGGGCTGGGTTCTTTGTGTGTATCATCTCATTTAATCCTCAAGACAACTCTACAAGTTTTGTTTCATTGTATGGGCGAAGGTGATTTGCAGAGAGATTAAGTAACTTGCCCAACACCCCATGGATAGTAAGCTGTCATTTGAGTCAAGCCATCTGAAGAATCCAGGGTTCAGTTACTTGTGCACTAGCAAAAGGCGCCGCTGGAGCATGCCATTGCTATGTAAGAAACCAATGCAGAGCCATAGCACGTATGTCTCGCTCTGGCTCATACACCTCAGGAGGCACTATTCTTTTATCTTAATCATTCTGGAGCCAGGTACTAGGCAACTGCATACCACCTCTATAGGTAGGGGCCCCCTGAAATCATTCAAACCAGCCAGTGCTAAGCTGTTTATCCTGCTCTGCCTTGCCTTCCCTACAGAAACATTGATAAAGACTGGCCTAAGCCCTCTCCTGGCTCCTGTCTTCTGCCACCTGACCAAAATGTGGTGCTTCCCCTGCGACTCTCTGTGGTATGTGGTGACCCCCCTCTCTAGGACCTGTGGGTATGAGAAGCCTTGTTTTCTGTGCCTGTCCCGTGTCCCCTTTTGTGGCTGTACTTGACCATCACCTAAAAGAACACAGAGCACTGAACCGCAGCAGTCTGGGCATGACAGTAGTAACTGATGATGAACTTTTGAGTAAATTTTTTTTTACTACTCTAGTAATTTTCCAGCTTGTAGGGTACTTGTAGGGGGACAATGGATAACCAAGAATGACCAAAATATCATAAAAATGACTGGAGATTTCTACAGGTTTAGTGAAGACAACACTAGGGGGAAAAATGCTTGCGACATTTGATTGGAGAGGGCTTTTTAAAGGTTTTCTTAGGAGCTGGTCAAGTTACAGCAGTCCAAATTCAGTTTTTAGAGCTATGGTAAAATGAGTAGGTTCTTAAAATGGCCATAGAAAAAAAATCTAATTTGGAAAAAGAATATGGGTGTGGATGATGGATGTGACTTTAAGATAGAGAAGGGAAGGAAAAAAAACTCTTCATTCTATTTTTGTCTCAGAGGTACCTGTAAAATGAAGCAAATAAGTAACAAGGATCCACTGAGCATGCACTCTTTCTAGGGCACTACTGGGTACACCAGTATGACAGAGAGATCACATGCCATTTTATTGGGAGGCTAAAACACACTACACAAAATTCAGGTAATGTAAAGAGGAGAAGGAGAGGTGGCATATGATGACTGGTGGAGTGGGGGTCAGGCCATGCTTCCTTCTGTGGTCAGGATGAGGTGAGAGCCCTAGGAGTGCCATGGTGGGAGCTCCAGTTCCAGCGAGAGCTGGGGCAGGTAAGGGCCAGAGAGACGGTGTAACGTTTGGACAGTTGGCAAGTAAAAGAGAAAGTAGTTTAGGTATTTAAGAAGATACATGATTGACTTTTCTATGTAAATGATTAGAGCATGGGAGGGAGGGAGGAGGAGAGATAACTAATTTGTGTGTTCACTTAAACTTTCATAACTAAGATGACTCTCAAAGGCCTCTCAGATGCGGAAGAGGGAGACCATTGGTCAGACAACAGGACTTATGGGATGAAACTGATTTATCCTGATTTAATAATTTCTTCCTAAGAAAGTGTACATTTTAGTTCCATCCAAGTGTAACCTAACTAAAAGGAGGATGGAGCTGGATGACCAGGAAGAAGGTCAAGATACATCTCAGTATTGAATGCACCTTCCTGTAGGTGTGAAGGGAATGTGGAGGTCTTCTGAGGTCTGGCCTGGGACATGATGAAGTCACCTGCCTCACTAGTCTCCAAGCCCTCCTTGCTGCAGTGATTACACTTACTGACAGGGTGTGATTTCCACTGTCCTTGCAAGGCACACTGCCAGTCACTGTTTTCTGGGTTCTTCCCTGTTGATATGTTAGTTTAGTGCATATGCTTGTCACAGATTGAAGGCTCAGTAAAATATAAGAAGTGATTGAAGTTGCAGATTGTAGAGAGGCAAACTTTATTTCACAAGCCCAAGGGGATAATTTACTTTTCACTTCCTCCCTCTCTCTCAAAATAGAGAACCACCAACAAATGGTATATAAAGGAAAACAGAGCAAACAGAAGAGGGAAACTTTGCAATTTATTAACTTAAGCATGAAAGCACAGAAAATAAGCAGGGCTCAACCTACTTGGAAAAATAAGTTTGAACTTACTGCATTAAAACATGGTGTTGCGCTAATCTAATGAGTTTTCAGGCAAATGAGGCATGAAACATTGCCAAAATAAAAAGTCAGTAAAATATCCAAATTACTATTTAATGCCATTATATGTTTTATCTTACTGGGAACTGGTAAAGAACAGATTATTTGTAAATCTGCATTAGTAGCAAAATAAGTGAAATTATTTTATAAACATTTATTATTCTGATAACTTTTTAATAATGGCAGATCAAAAGCAACTGAACTTCCAGCAAAAGATACACATATATTTACTTTGTAAGAAAGCATTAACAAGACAGAATACATTTTTACTTTAGTCATTCAGTCCTGAGGAATTCAAGATAATGCTGAAGGAGATGAAACTTGATAGTATGTATGCAAGTTTGAGGCTAGCATGAAATAACCAAGGACGGCAATATAATTTTGTTAAGAAAAGAGAATTATTTACCAGACATATTCATAAGATTTATTTAGAAAAAAATAAAGAAAATATCTCTAAAGTTTATCCTAGAATTATTCTATTACATTCTGGATACGGTTGAATACAGTGTTTCCTTTTAAATATCGCTGAGTGGGATTAATGAAAAGCTTTGGGTTATGTTTTCAGTCGCGAAAAATGGAAATGATTTATTCTAGAAACCCTGATTTTATTATAATACTGTCAAGTTATTAAAATATTGCCAAATTATGTACAGTTTAGTAAGGGATGGCAGCTCATGAATTTTTTAAGTCCTTATTTATATGGTTGTTTGAATCTATTTATGTACCATTTGTAATTATTTCTAATGATTAGTACTACTGGCTATTACGTGACAAATCCTTTTTCAGGGGAAAATTAATCTTTCATCCTCCACATCATCAAAAACTTGTCATTTAAAGGCATCTTAAGTGCCTTCCAGTGAATTTAATATGGTATTTATTCTGCCTAGGTGAGGCAGGACTAACTTTACAATTTTTGTCTCTGCTAGCTTTTGTCCGGTGTGTATTGTACAGTTCGTTTCGTTTCGAATGGTTCTAAATGATTCTCCACACTTGGGTAGATGTGCTTATCTGTGAATGAGAAGGTTTCTTGTGTGCACTTGTTTCTGTCACCTTGTGCTGATTTAAATGCCCTTGGTGCTCAGGAATCATATTACAGTGGGAGGGCATCAGAGAAAGGAGCTGGCCCAGCAAGAACCGGGGAATTTCTCCTTTGTCTGATTCTCCTCTGACAGAATTTCTGGTTCTGACTGGAATGAGAAGTTGCTCTTTTGGTCTGCGTCCTTCACAGGGCTGGAGGTCCAGCCAGAAATTCCATTAGCATCCACAGTTCTGCCTCACCCCTCCTATGCCAGGCCAGGCAGCACTCCTCTGATCTTTTGTATTCATGCCCTTTACTACCAAACTGGGGACCCTCATCCTCCCTGCCCTGCCCTGTGTGATTTCACACCTTGTTCTCTCTTGTCAGATGGAGCTAGTTGGCACTTCCCTGTATAAGTTGTATCATTTCCCACTTCTTTTCCAGGGGTGAAACTAACACCTCCACAGCTCATGTACTCCATCTGCCCCCCATTTGGGCTTAAAGGGTCTGGTAAGAATTGGAGATAAAATTTCTAATTGATCTCTTATAGTAAGTTACAATACCATTAGCATACAAACAAAAATGTACTTGACTAGAAAAGAATTTGCCTGAACCTCTTTAAAATCTGCCTATGCTTTTATGGTACTAAAACACATGATTTAGTTTGGCATTGAGTCTCTGTGACAAGAGGATGGGTGAAAATCCCTAAAATCTTTGGTGCGGGTCTATAGCGCATTGCTTCTCTTACTGGTATTCAATGCAAACTGGTTTTAAGAGCGAACTGCTTTGGGGTTTGTTAAGTATGGGAAGAATAAAACAAATCTTTGTGCAAATAAGTTTGTTTAACTGTTATACAAAATTATGCAGATTTATTTACTGATACTATTCTTATGTGTTTATATGCATTGTGAATCTCCCGAGAGGGAGACTTCATTAGGCAGTGTTTTCTGAGCTTGTGTGAACATGTCTACCCCTTCTTGGAACACAGTCTGTGGAAGCCTACTCTGTCAAATGGCCTCTGGATAGTTTGTAATTCTGTCTACCGGGCAGTAAAATTTAAGCCCTGCCCTTCTGAACTGTTGAAGAGCCAACTTATAAATGCCTGATCAAATATCCATGAGAGTATAATCAATACCAAATACATTACTGTACCTATCCAAGTTTCTCTGCTATAATGTAAACTTTTCTATTCTGCTCATATAAAGACCTCTCCCAAATTAATGATGCCATAAATCATTAGAGAAAAGCACACTCTGCCTGGATTATTATAATGTGGCATATTTTCCCAGTATTTTAGAGAAAGGCAGAGATTGGGACCCTTATTAGACATTTTGTCAGTTATGCAGCTGTCTCTGCCTTTGCAAATGTTGTTCCCTCAGTCTTTCTTGTTATAATTCAGGGTTCCAGACAGAGACTTGATGTGAAAAACCCAGGGAAAGGGACGCAGGGGAGTTACTGGCTCCCAGATTGAGCAAAGCAGGCAAGGGCAGGAGTACAAGTGGGACCTGGCCTGGAACAGAGCAGGACTCTGTCCAGCTGCCGCTGGTCTGCACTTCTGTGTGCCTGTTGGCTGTGTTCTTTTCTTCTGCAGCTGCACTTCTTCCATGTGGCCTTCGATGTGGCCTTTTTGCCTGACGTTGTCCTTGCTTCCCCATCAGAGAGTCAAAGACTCTATTCTTTTCCTTCTAATTTAGAAAATCATGAAGGAGTCTGATGACCAGCCATCTTGGATCATTTGTCACCTAGACAATGGCTATGGCCATGCACGGGACCATTTAAGAAGATGGCCGTTCCTTGTTAGAGCATTCCTGTGCACAAGTCAGGGAGAAGGGCCATACTTTCCAAGAGGGAGGGTGCAGTGCTCATCAGAAGCAAGGGAATAATAAATGTCCTCTTCAGAAGCCTGCCCCCTTCTTGAATGGCTAACTCTGTCTCCTTTCCTGGCCTCACCGCATGGGCCCTAGAAGCTGTCCCCACTTTACTCACCCCCAGCCCAGAGATTCTGAGATCTTGGGAGGATTCAGTGGGTGAAAGCAAAAGGACATAGGCGCATGAGCAGAGCAAACTGTTTATGTCGCTCACATACTTAAGGTCAGTTATGTTTTAGGGAGCCTCCTCTGTGGTATTGGTGTATGCAGAACAGGAACATCTGTCCTTTAACTTTGCTACTTGCAAGGAAATCAGTTTATTAAGGGTGATTTGTGTCTGTCTGGGATGATTTCTTGAAACTCTTCCAGGCCAGGGATTCTGATAATTGTCCTTGTTCCTGATGTCCTAGCACTTGTGACATTTAAGCTCAGTTCCAAATTAGTCCCTTCTCTCTCTTTCTGGAGGAATGAAGAGGAGAAGGGGGAGGAGAGATGATGCTTCTGTGGCTTTTCTTCTATCTGAACATTGCCAATGTGGCTCTCCCATAATTTCATTGAAATTTTAAGCATAATGATTCTTCCACCACTGAAACTTTGTTAGCCTTACTTGCTATCTATGGATGGACTAGACTTGTATAATTATAACAGATTAGAAAGAGAGTTGTGAGTTACATTTGATAAGGTCTCATCTGATAACGTAATACACAAATAAGATGTATTTTACATTTTATTTCTACTGATGCCTATAGCATGATGATATCAGTGAATCAAAAAATTTCAGAGGATTTAGAGCTATGTGCAATTTAGAAATCACCTGAATCTACCACCTTTTTTAAAGATGGGAAAGTCTGGGCGCCTGGATGGCTCAGTGGGTTGAGCATCTGACTCTTGATTTTGGTTCGGGTCATGATCTCAGAGTTCTGAGATTGAGCCCTGTGTCAAGCTCTGTGGAATTCTCTCTGTCCCTCTCCCTCTGCCCGCCCCTTCTCTCTCAAAAAATAGAATAAATAAATAAAATTAAATTGAAAAAATACAATAAAGATGGGAAAACAGATGCCCAGGCTTATGAGACACCAGAGTTAGTTGAAGAAGTAGGCATCCCAGCTCTTTCCAGGCTAAGGATTTCTCTAGTTAATATTGATGCTTCTTACATCTTAAATCAAGTGGGTTATTAGAAAACTATGTTTCCCTAATTTGTTTAGATTAATCAGTGTACAGAATTGTAGATCAGTAGGTTTCAAACTTATGGTAGTAACTGTAGAAATATTGTTAAAAAAAGAGTCAGCCCCAGGGTTTTCTCTTTTGAAATTATTTGATTTCAAACAGTATTATGTCTCTTTTTTTCTCTCCTCCCCACTTTCTTCTCTTTTGCTTTTATTCGTCCTCTGTTGTGATGATCATTTTAGGTGGTTGGTATGCATCTTGGTACCTGGTTGCCTGAAATTAAACATATTTCCCCAAGAAATGTACTTTTGTTTTCAAAAAGACTTTTGTTTAATTTAGGGAGAGTGAATAAATTCACAGAGCAAGATTTGTCAGTAATGAATGAAAATCACAGAAGCTTGACAAGGAAACGTCTCTCATTCATTTTAAAGCTGTAATGGACTTTTAAAGGAACAGAGCTTATATTTGCTTATATTTTTGTAAGAACTTTTATGGTTTGTAAAGCACTTTCATACATATAAAATTTTATTTGATTAGGGTTGCTAACAAACAAACAAAAACCCACCTGTGTTTGAATTCCTATAGATACAAAATAAGTTTTTAATATAAGTATGTTCCAAATATTGCATGAGACATATTTATACTAAAAAGTATTCTTTGTGTATCTGGAATTCAAATTTAACTGACTATCCTGCATTTTATTTGACAAAGCTATATTTGATCCTCTGATAATTCTGTAAAGTTAGTAGGATACTGTCCCCATTATACAAATGAAGACCTTAAATATGAGTGGTCTCCTATGTGTCAGATCCTGGGCTATTCTTGAGCATGACATGATGCATAATTCATAGGTCCTGCCTTTAAGGCTACTCCAGTCAAGTTATCAAGGAACAAGTCATCAGTGTGATGTATGTCCTAATAGGGGAAAGAATAGAGTACTACAGAATATGTAAAGGACACCTAACCCATTATTGGCAAATCAGAAGGTTTCCTATGGTGGTGACATACATTTTGAATCCTGAATGCTGAGTAAGGATTAGGACCAGATGAGTCTGGGGAAGGAAGAAAGGAAGAGGAAAAAGTTCTGGTATCATTTAAGGAATTTCACGTTATTCAGTACAACTGGCTGGAGGATATATTTTGAGTTGGTGACAGGTGAAGCTAGAGAGGTGAGCAAGAGTCAGCTCATGGATTGATATATGCAATGCAAGTTTTTCTTTTTCTTTGGGACAACAGTTACCCTTCAAGGTGAGATGAAATGATCCAATTTGAGTTTTATTGTGATCACCATATTGCAACTAGGACAATGGCTTGGAAGAGACAAGACTTAAGGGAAATTATTCATTGGAAGACCCACAGTAACTTGGGTGACAAATGAAGGTGTTGAGAACTAAGATAATGGCCATCAGGATGTGGAGAAATCAATCTTTGGGGAGATTTTTAGGAAGCTGAATCAACAGAAATTGATTATTTACAGGGCTTGGTGTATGAGGGAGAGAACTAGATGAAGATGCTGGAAACTGGATGGATGAGTGACATCACTTGCTGCTGTAGGGAATGATGCCATATAGGAGGGGAAGAGTACTTTTCAGTTTGGGATATACTCAGTCTGATGTGTCTGTAGGGCTTCCAAGGAGAGATATTAAGGAGGACACACACACACACACACACACACGTGTGTGTGTGTGTGTGTGTGTGTGTGTGTATAAACATTAAACCTAGAAGAGAGATCTGGGCTGAAGAGTCCTTATGATTTATGATTCATGAGCTTATTAGAGCTACGTGTTGAAATAATAGGTGAGAATGAGATCACCTAGGGAGTGTTTGGAGTCAGAATAATGCTTGCCAGACAGAATCTCCAGGGAAAAATCAACATTCAAGAAGCAAAATGCACAGAGGAAATTGACAGTGCAACAGCCTCTGCAAAGGAAACTAAATGGGAATGTCTAAGCCAACAGAGAAAAACTAAGGAAGAAGATGTAGAGGTCCAACCTGTCAAGAGCTGAGGACAAATATAGTAAAATGATAATTGAAAAAAAAGTTCCATCTTTAGTCATACAATGAAAATGGTTGATGAATCTTGGTTTAATGAGGAGGACTGGCTGGTAAAATGAAGTACATCATACCTACAGGAGTTGAGGTGAACTGTACTACAGGTGAGATCCACTTGCAAATAGAGTGTGAGTTTAGGGAGACCAGGGTAGGCCACAATACTTGCTTCATTCTGTTCTTTGGAGCATTAATATGGTGAGAAGCTTCCTTAAAAAAATCTGTAGCTAAATAAGTTTGGGAAGTATTACATGTTATGTTAACATATTTAATATTCTGAGAAGTTCTGAAGCAATAAAACCTGCCTAATTTTGCTTATCCTAGAGTTGCCAATATATATTGTTTTTTTCATGTAGTAACAATGTGATGGAATAGTTTAGGAAATTCTGTGCTAGTGGACATGAGGCAATGGATGCAAAAATGAACAGGATTGTCTTTAGAAATACATAAAATACTGATAGACTTTTAGCTGCAGTTATTTTGACAGGTTTAATTTTGACAAGTTCTACAAATTAACCAATAAAGTGATTTCCTTTCCCCCTGCCAATGAAAGTTGAAAAAACAAAACAAAACACTTAAGAATGGTGTTATTTTAAAAGAGTCAAACTATATTATGAGTCATAGAGAAAATACAAATCAACTGTAATCCTACCACTCAGATATAATCATTGTTAAAACATTTCATGTATGTATGCTGAAAAAATAATAATGAGAACATATCATTCATATTGTTTGGGATCTAGATTCTTCCCACCCCCATCAAAAAGGGCCCCATGGGTCAAGAGACCTTTAGAAACCCCGGAATTGTGTATTGTGGAACTTCCTGGTCATACATCATGTGATCATTTTTCTTTACTCTGGAAGGGTTTGATTGATAAACCAATTCATCTGTTTCTAGAACTTGGGCTTTGCTCTTTTATGACGTAATTTGTACACATTACAATTACGAGGGATTCAAAAGCCTAAAATATTCTGCAAAATTCTAATGTCTCTTGTCCTCTGTCCAGGAAAATTATATACATTCTTGCTATTTTGTAACATTTTGTTTAGAGAATAGCAATGACCTGGTTGTCCATGGACAGTGACTTTGCTGGTGGTGAGAGATGTGCTCCCCTGGCTAAGAGTTTTGACAAAAAATTAAGAATCTCCTCCAAAGAGGAGTGAGAAACATGCATGCAAATGTGTGTTCTGAATGTTGATTTCAGTCCTGTGTATATTTAAAAAATAGTTGAGGTTGGCAGAGAAAAGACTAACACTACCTAAAGCACATGGGCATCTTTTTAATTCTCCACATAGAGACTAACACTTTTTTTTTTTTTTTGAGACCAACACTTTCTTAAAATTTCTAGGGATTTCATTTTAGAGAATGATTTTTATTTTTTATTTTATTTTTTTTGATTTTTTAAAGTTTGTTTATTTGACAGAGAGAGACACAGCGAGAGAGGGAACACAAGTGAGGGAGAGGGAGAAGCAGGCCCTCCGCTGAGCAGGGAGCCTGATGTGGGGCTCTATCCCAGGACCCTGGGATCATGACCTGAGCCAAAGGCAGATGCTTAACGACTGAGCCACCCATGCGCCCCATTTTAGAGAATGGTTTTTAGCTTATTTAACAAATTCCTTCTTATTAGCATTTGAGGAGTTATAGTTTCTCATTGATGTATATGGTACAATCCCCAAATTCTTTTATACGGTATATACTCAGACGTATACATTCAGATTGCACCACACACACACATACACACACACACACACACACACACGAACAATCTTTTCATGTGGTTCTGTTTTTTTTCTCTCTTGGTGTAAGTTTCAGAAGCAGGAATGTTGGGTCAATGGGAATGTACACCTAAAATTGAAAATCATATGTAATGCCAAATGGCTTTCCTGAAGGGCTGTGCCAATTTAAACATCTAATAGCAGTGGATATTATTAAGTGCTTTAATATTTGCCAATATAAGTAAGATCAAGTTTTCTTAATTTTTATTTCTTTGATTAATAATAAATTTGAACATCTTTTCCTATGTCAGTGGACTTATATTTTCATTTAGTTCTTTTGGAATTCCTCACATGTGTGTTCCTTGACCATTTTTCTATTGCTATGTTTGTCTTCTTATTATTGATTTTTAAAAGCTCTTATATTAGAGATATTACTCTATTATATATGCTCCAAATATTTTTGCTGTTTTTCCATTTTCTTGTAACTTTGTTGCTAATTATGTTTACTGTGGTAGTCAAATCTATCCATCATTCCTTTATTGTTTATGGCCTTGACATTTTGCTTTAAAATTTTTTTGACATCCCACGTTTACACTTATAAAGTATTTACCTGAATTTCCTTCTAGGGTTTTTGTTTCTTACGTTTTTGACCATTGTATATTGTACAGAACAGACACTGTCACCCAGTGCCCAGCTTCATCAGGTGTAGCAAAGGCGACAGATGGGGATAAGGCTTAGAGGCGTCAGTTTGACTTAACACATTGTTTAAACAAAATAAATAAGAGTGTTTTGCATGTTTGGTTATCATTTTGGTGTAGGCAAGTCAAAATATTCATTTAAAAGGGTAGGTCAGTTCAGTTGCCAAAATGTATTTATGGTGGACAGAGGCATAACTTTTTCCTAAGGAAATTTTTATAATTTTTTTATTATCAAATTTATGAAGCAACAAATGTAAATTTTCCCTCCTACATTTGAATCTCTCAGATGACTTTCAGGGTTCTTGAAGGCCCACAACAGTACTATTTTGCATTGTTATACTGGAGAAGATCAGAGACACACATTCTGTTTGCCAGAAAATCTCTGCTGGGTACATGGAAAGAATTAGCTCATAAGTGTGATGACAATAGTAGACATCTGTTGTTTTGGCTTGCTCACCATTTCTTCCTTCCTCAGTACCAGCACACCAATTTTCTTTTGGAAAATATCCTCTCCTTAACTCTTTGTAGTCCTATGGGAGCTCTGTGTCCCGAGGCACTCCCTCAGGGGCAGGTTTATGACAGAATGGCCAGTTAGATCACATGTTCCTCCCCCTTGGTTCCTCCCCCTTAGATCACATGTTCCTCCCCCCTATCATTTGACCAATGATAGTCATGTGATCAAAAAGTAGGTTAAGTTTTCCCTATGATTTGATCTCTGAGCCCTTGCATCGGGGTGGGGCAGGGGAAGGGTCCCATTTTCTTTTGGTTCATAAACTCTATTGAAAATATAAGTTGGTACTTATTGAAGTCATGTTCTTTGCTTTTTCTGTAAAAAAATGAAGTCAACATGCAAAGAAGCAGAGAAAGAGATGAGGTGGAGGAGTGAAATCAGTACTAAACCTTCAACTCTTAGATGCTTACCTAATATATTAGCACCTCCCCCTTTTTTTAAAGCTATGTTGAATTGTCCTTAATCTTTGTCACTTGCAACTAAAAGATTGTTGATTAATATCACAGTAAAGTCCTAGCCTTTCAACTGCTGAAGATTATTATTGTTGAATAGATGTTGATGGCTGGATTTTATAGTTTGGTTTTAATCTAGAAACAGGGTATAACATGAGAAAGAACATGGCTTTGAAACAATGAGACAACACTATGATTTTCTAATAAAAGGACCTGAGAATTATTTTCAGATTTGCTACTGACTAATTGCATAAATCTTTTCTGAAAATGGCTGCATGATGAAAGAATGATATTGAAGTGATGTTGGGAAGTCACTAGACAGTTCTTCCTCATAGTCTCTTCAAATGAACAGCTGTTTAAGATGCACACTGTCAAGCACAGTTGTTGTGATAGAGATTGATTCAATGATTCCAAATGTCTGGAATTCCCTAGAGAATATGGCCATGTAATAGCTGGTGTCATTGCCCTCTGTTTAAGTAATTTATTTAGAGGTGGGTTTGTAGTTCTGGGTTACCCTGATTGACTTACTACATAGGGCACAGAAACCAGAGTGTTAAGCCTTATTACCTTGGTGATTTTTGAATACCAGATACTTTGTAATATTCAAGCACTAGTCTTTTAACATCTAAGTAGCATGTACTACTACTTTAAGGTGTTAACGGTGGCTTTCAAAAGGAAAATTCTTCAATCTTGTTATCTTTTTTACATGATATATTTCTAACTTTAAAAAAGGCATGTAAAAATTCAAGTAATTGAACAGCATGGATGGCAAATCCCTCCCTCCTTTCCTCTCCCCCTCTCTCTGTCTCTTTCTTTCTTTAAAAAAAAACATAGCAATTTCGCTGTGGTGCTGGCTGTATGGCTGTTTCCAGCTAACGTCGGTATTTTATTCTCTTTTCCACTGCTTCGTTGTTGCTTCACTATCCTCATAAACACTTTTCTTCTTATAGGGTGTACATTATCCTAGCACATCAATTCACAAGTGTAGACTAATAGAGAATAGAAAAGATGAGTTTATGACATCTGCTTTGTCTTTTCCCACATCTTTTAACCAAATAACTGAATGGTTTCAGTTACGTTTCTCAGAAGCTTTATGTTCAACTTGGCAATAACGTGTTAGAAACAGAAATGGAAGGGGAGGGGAAGAATGATGAGGTAAGAAAGGGTTTGCGGCAGAAGAATTGGAATGGCTGTGACATTATCCTCCTTAAAAATTTTTATTGAAGCATAAAATAAAAAAAATTGAATGAATTGGTTCATTAATTTTCACATATGTATGTATCCAAATAGCTACGGCCCAGATCAATATTTAGAGTATTTCCAGCACTTCAGAAGTCTCCCTCCTTCTCCCTCCAAGTCAGTATCCCTCTCAATGGTGACCATTATTCTGATCTTTATCATCAAGGAATGGGGGGTGCTGTTTTTGAACTTCCATAAATGGAATCATGTAGTATATACCTTTTGTTTATTTGGCTACTTATATTCAATATTTTGTCTGTGAGATTCATTGTTGTTGACTGAATTAATAATTTTCTTTTTAAGCATATACCACAATTTGCTTCAGTTGTAAGAAAATACTGCAATTAGGCAAACCCATAGAGACAGCAGTGGATTAGTGATTGCTTGGGACTAAAGGTGATTACAGGGATTAATGGTGAAAGGACATGTGGGATCTTACTGGAGTAATTAAAATGTTGTAAAATTAGATAATGGAGATAGTTGCACAACTTCGTGAATTTCTTAAAAATCATTGAATTGAGTATTTTGTTATATTGTTAATCTTTAAAAAATAAGGAACCCAGGATGATCACACTTACCACCCATATTTGAAAAATAATAGCAATCTATCACTTGATTTAGATATTTGCCTTTTTTAAAAATGAAACTTTATAGGTGCAATTTAAATTTAATTTTCCACAGACTTCTGCCTTTTCTTCTTTTCCAGAAGTTTCTACTATCATGAAATTGGTGTATATTCTTCCTGTTTATGTTTTCATATATATATATATAAATGTATATTATGTATATACACAATATATGCATATATTCATAATCCATATATAGTGTGCTTGTGTAATGAAATAATGAATTATAAGCCTTATTCATTGTTACCTAGCATCCAGTAGATATTCATTAAATATCTGAAATAAATGTATTTAGAATAACATTTAGTTTTTAGATTGCAAGAGGAATGCATATGCAATGCAATAAACTTGGCAAACAGGAAAACAGGAAGAGAAACAAAAGCTATAATCTCTTCTAATCTCACCATTTGAACACGACTTTTATTAAATTTTTGTCATGTTTTTCTTCTAATTGTTCACACATATATGTGAAGCTGCCTGGGCCTTCTGGAGAACCTAGTAGTCTTTAAACTTGAGCAACCTCCCTTAGCCCGCATGATTGATTGACTCACCTTTCTTTGTATATCTATAGATCATGCATTCTTTCCTAGAAAGTATAGAGCACAACTCCCAAGCATTAAGGAACCAGACCCCCTTGCTCAAGCCCTGGACACTAAGGAACCAGACCCCTTTGCACAACTGCCTAGCACTGAGATAAGGACTGTAGCTGGCACCGTTGAGTCTGCACATAATCAAGGAATGTTATGGACCACTGCACTCCCTTTACTGATTAACTGCCCTAAGCCCCTTTAAAAACCCCTGGGCCATGCAGAAACCTCAGAGCTGGCCTTTGTACAAGAGTCTACCTTCTCCCCGGGTGGCCAGCCTCCTAAGTAAAGTTCATATTCCTTTCCAATCAAAACTTGCCTCTTGTCTTCGCCTTTGGAGCAATGGGCAGTCGAACTTGGGGCTTCCATAATATATATACATACATGTACATGTATGTTTATACATGTATGCTGAATACATTTCTTTATTGCCTACTTTAAAAATTAATAATGTATGATTTAATATTTGTTTTTTGTCTCCTCTGTGTCAGAAACTTCTACTGAGCACTTTATATACATTATTTCATTAAAACATACTGTGACTACATTTATCTACAACCTGATTTGTGGTTATTGCATGGCATCCTAGTGTATGGATTAATCCTAATTTACTTTAATAACGCACCATTCTTAAACATTAGTTTGTTTCCAAATTTTCACTTTTCTAAGTAAGAAATCTAAGAAATTCCTTCTAAGAAATTTCTTATATGTATATGCAATTTATATACGGTATATATGTTTATATATGGTATATATGCAATTTATATATGGTATAGCCTGAGTACATAATCAGTGATTATGTACTCAGGATAAAGCCAAGGAATAGATACATTTTAGAATTTTGTGGTTTGTTTTACCAAAATAAACTTCAGAAAAGTTGTACCCTTTTTGACTCTCACCAGTAGTATAGTAGACCAGTTTAAGACAAAGAAGTAGATTTTGTCTCAATATAGGAAATGACATTTTCACAAAATAACTGCCCTAGAGAGATTCAGGCAGATGTTGAATGAATATCTGTCATGGATGCTGGAAAGGAGGCTCATATTGGGTGGCATTTGATTTAGATAAATTCTAATGACCTTTTCAACTCTCAAATTTGTAAAATACTATTTCCTGTTCCTCATTCCTCACTGTTTATTTCTCTCAAAACAACATTTTAATAAAAACTTGTTGATCTTAATGCCAAGATTACCTTCTGGTTTCTATTTACAATTCTCATTAGGTCTTATGTTTGATTTTCCAAATAACTAAAATGACATCTTTTCATTGTTTTCTTCATGACTAAATTATTTATAAAAAAGGCATTAGCATTGTATCCATAAGAATGGCCCCATGGGAAGAATTTTTTTTTAAATTAATTTTGGCACCTTGATAAAACCACTCTTTGTGTGTGTGTGTGTGTGTGTGTGTGTGTGTGTGCGTGCGCACACGCACGCTGGGGAATGGAATATATCTAATCCCTGCAAGACTAGAATCTCCGTGAGAAAGTTTTCTCAAGCGTTCATAAGGAGAATACAAATCTCAATAATAAAATAGGAAAATAATGTACAAAAATGAACATGGTAAGTGTATTTTCACTGTGCTTTTACACTAAAGTCTTCTAAGATCAGCATGGTTACTGGTATTTTAGGCTAATGTAAGACAAAATGTTTAATCAAAAGATTGACTATTTCATAATTAAATCACCATTGAGCATAGTGGTAGTGGGGTTCATTTTGTGAAAATTATTGACGTGGATATTCTGCTGCAATATCATGCATGTATAAAAAGTACAACGTAAGTTCTTTGTCTTTGAACACTGTATAATCAATATTCTATTACCACAATGCTGGTTTTGCTGCATTGTAGCTAAATTAGTGTGTCAGGTATAGAAATGCTTAAACCAGACATTTAAGTAACAAGGATGATACAAGAATTCTAATGATTTTCTTACCTATTTATGCATTTATCTTTTATCCCCAGTGCTTTTAGAAATACCTCTCAATTTAAAAGTCATTAAGATATTTATAAATATGTAAAGGAATGTGTTAATTTGTATTATTATAAATGAAATTGTGTGGGAAAAATCACATTTTAGTAACAGTAGCAATGACATTTATATAGTCTTATAGTTGATATTCAGTGGGTGTTAATTCTCAACTTGGCATAAATGTAAAACCTTAAAAGTATAGAAATATACCACAGGAGACTCTTAATCTTAGGAAACAAATGAGAGTTGCTGGAGGGGAGAGGGGTGGGAGGATGGGGTAACTTGGTGATGGACACTGGGGAGGGTATGTGTTGTAATGAGCACGGGGTATTATATAAGACTGATGAACCACAGACCTGTACCCCTGAAACAAATAATACATTATATGTTAATTAATTGAATTTAAATTAAAAAAGAAATTAAAAAAGAAAAAAGTATAGAAATATAGGATATTTTAAAATATGTAAATGAAATGTGGAAATATTATTGAAATATTAATAAAGTTACATAATAAGGTATCTAAAGTATAAGTTACTATGGGATCTTTTAACTGGAAATTCACTAGGAGAAAAAGAAAATATAGTAGCATAGATATTTTATGACAGTATCTAACATGCTACCTTCAAAAATGCATGGAAGCTAATGCAAACGCTTTGAACATAAGTTATAAGGGGTGGTATAACATTCTAATAATAATTTTTGTTAAAATAAAATCCAATTTATTGAGATCTTTTTATATATATATTCATTTTTATTTATTAATAGGAATTGATATATTTAAGGATTTTTTTTCTGATAGCTTTTTCAGCATTTTTAGTAGGCTTCCAAAATATGTCCTCTTATTCTCTAAAGTGTGCAAAAAATCTAGAACATTCCTCTCACGAATCAGTAAAGTATGCACTCCATGGTTAACATAAAACTCCTTTATTGTGATTGTTTGGGGGATAATGACATAACCTTTAGGGACTAAAATGCTTTTGAAAGATTAAAATGAAAACAATTACAACTTCTTCCAAGAATAAAATAAATACAAGAATGCACAAACATAAACAATGAACGTATGGATAAGTTAGAGAGTGAAAAATGCCTTGTGATCAGGTGAAGGCTTAAGCATTGGGTTAGAGTTGGAGAAATGGGTCACAAGAAGTACTTGGTAATACAAAACAGTGAATTTAGATTTTGATAGAGTGTGCCAATGAGGCTGCATTAATGTGACTGCTTCAAAATAGAAATGTCAAAATCCACACATCATGAGGTTGCTGTGGGAATGCAGGAGTACCAGCCTGACCTGTCCAGAGTGTGGGTTCAATTGCGATTCTCCTTTAACTACCAGGTATCAGATAAATAAGCCTTTGAAACTGATTCCATATATTTGAGAATATGCGTTTCTGCTTTGTGGCACAGGCATCAAAATGCCTGGCATAATGTATCAGTAACTTTCCAAAATTTTTTTCCCAGAGCAATGTCAATGCAATCTCTCAAATGAACATTTTCATCTGTCCACTGTTTTGGGTGAACATGGTTGCCATGTCAGTGTGACTAGAGAGGAGAGGAAGGAGTGGAAGGAGTGGAAAGGACAAACCATTTGCAGTTCATAAATACTTGAATTTAAAAAGTACTTGGGCAGGGGGATGGGTTAAATGGATGATGGGTATTAAGGAGGGCATTTATGATGAGCACTGGGTGTTGTATTTAAGTGATGAATCGCTGAATTCTGCTGAAACCAGTATTATACTGTATGTTAACTAGATGGAATGTAAATAAAAACTTAAAAGAAAAAAAAAAGTACCAAATGCCAGCCATTTGTGACTGCCTTACAACACCTCACATTCAATCCTATCCCAAAAAATTACCCCAACTTTCATTACCCATGAAGGGAGAAAGAGGACTCAAACCAGTTATTAGCAACACAGACTCACCCATTCTGTGTGGCCTAAGCTTTATTATTGGAAACACTTAAAACCAGGCTCAGCAGAGTGTAAAAGATTTCTTGGTATGAAACAAACCTGTATTAGTAGGGGGTGAAGAAGAGGATAAAATAGGTGGGTCCTCTTCTCTTTTCTCATCCTGCTTTTGCGATCCTAAAGCTGTTCTGTTGGAAAATTAAATTAGTACTTCAGGTAGGAGAAAGGTTGGGTTAGAGTTTTTCTTTATGATAAATTACTTTGGGGGACTTGTTTTGTGACAAAGCTTAATTATTTTTCCTTAAAAAATTCTCTCTAGCATTCTAGCCCCAGGGAGAGAATTTAACAAAGGAGGGTAAATTGTGGGAGATTACATAGAAGATCCCCCAAATATACGTAATGAATATGGAGTTGCTGAGCAAAGAATGTTCTTTTACCTCCTAGTTAAAAGTCAAGATTTTCTTTTTTACTCAAATGGCAACTAATTTTTTGCCACGGTTAAAATCCTCTAATGTGTTAACCCATCACTGTACCCTCCTCTTCACAGACATGTTCCCAGCTTTGCAGTTGGTAACTGTCTTCATTTTTTAAGGACTTCAGGTGACAATGGTGAGGCAAGTTGGTGTTGAGGAAAGGCCTGGGTGTGGGTCTAGGTATGACCACTTATTGACTGGTAAATTAAAGCAAGTGTGTGAACCCCCTGGCTCTCAGTCTCTCCACGTCCAAAAATGGAGATTTACTTCAGAGTTCTATTTTGTGAGGAATAAATGAGGTAATATATGTAAGAGATGTTGGTGAATTATAACATGATGTTAATTATTATTGCAGAACAGGAAATGAAATGGTGGTGTGGACTTAGAACTCTTTTTAGGTGGGCAGAGTTAGAAACAGTTTATAAAATTAAGTCCTTGAGTGGCATGGATTCCAGGTTTCTAAAAAAAAAAAACCAAACAAAAACCGTTTAAGACTGATTAAACATAGTTCCAAATATTGTAAAATTCCTAGTATCTATTCCGCTATTAGAATAAAAGTTGAACATTTTTTAAAAATAGAAACTTTAGGCAGAAATTGAATTATCTACAGATTTCAGATCCAATTCTTATAATCCTTTAAAAAAATATGTTTATTCCTGTCATTCCTCCACTTCATCCATCCATCCATCCATTCCCATACATCAAATATTGTCAGCAGATCCTGGGAGGCATACTGAGTTTAGAAAAGAGTGAAGGAGAAAGTACCTTGGATTGGCAGCAAAATTACTTCAGTCTCTGTTGTAGCCTCACAGCTTTGGCCTCTCTGACCTGGCAGGTGGGAGGAAGCCTTGGCCTTTTTCATCATGTTTTCTCTGAAATCTGTGATATATGTTGTGAAGGCCTTGCTTGTAGAAACACAGAAACCAGGAAAGGACCATATTTTTTTCTTTCTGTTCTTAGATCACTCCTCTGAGGAAATGATACATATCTTGCAGCTGCTTGCATGGCTGACTGAAGAGTGGGTGAGAAGAGAAGGTAAAGGAGAAGGAAAATATTGGGGAGAGGGAACATCAGCTAATGTTTCAAAAATACTCTGACGTAGGTCCATAAAGAATATTTTATTTTATTCCCCTTACAAGACTGTACACAGTAGTAAGCAATTAATTCCTGTTCAGTGATTGATCCTAGTGACCTGGACATCCATAGGAGCTGTATAGGTGGTATTCTGCCCAATGAAGTGAGAAGAATAAACTTGAGAAAAGAGGTCAATGGTTTTTTTTTTAAAAGGTACAACTTACTGGGTTTGAATTAGAACAAATAAAAACAGTGTTTTATCTTTCTTCAATAAGGATGATCAAATACAGTAAAATGGTTGGGTTGGATAGGACAAACTCTGTGATGTTCCGTCTCTCCAAGGGACCATATTTCCTAGGCATAACTGACAAGGTAAATTATATGACCCCCAGAATTGTTAATTTTTTGTTTTGTTGTTCTATGGAGTAGATGAAGTATATATGTATTTTAATATTGGCTGTAAGGAAATCTGTACAATCTTTCTAGAAAGGAATTTATAATAAATAATTATTATAGTAATAGAAGGCTTATCAGTTGCCAGGACTAGAAAACTAACAACAGCAACAGTACTATTATTAAGTGCTCCCCATCTGCCAGGCTGTGTATTGTTTTATATGTATTAATTCATTTTTGTCTTGCAATTACTCCAGTGAAATAGGCACTAATATTTTTTCCATTCTAGAGATGAGGAAACTAAAACATAGAGACATTAAGCCATGATCACACAATTAGTCCTTGCTGGAATCAGGATTCAGAGCAGGTAGATTTATGCTTTTAGCCACTGTGCTTTATGCGTATATATTGTTTAATCCTCCTAGGATAGCTCCTCATGAGATAGTATTCCTGCTTCACAAGTGAGGAAAGAGTGTCAGAGAAGTTAAATATGTCCAAGAATATAAATCTTATCACTTTGATGGATTCAGGACTCAGTCCATGGTGTGGCTAACTTTAAAATCAGTGCTATTAACCATGATGCTAGAATATCAAGAATGGTAAATGTTATACACTTCTGACTCTATATTGAGGGAATAATCAGAAATTTTGATAAATTAGAATGCACAAAACATTTATATAATAAGTAAACAAAAGTATCCTAACTGATCATGGTTAAATAAATTATGTATATGTGTAATATTATGGAATTATTAAAATTTACAAAGATTTTTAAAAAATATTCATCAGACAGAGCACGTGCATGTAGACAAGCAGGGGGAGCGGCAGGCAGAGGGAAAAGCAGGCTCCCCGCTGAGCCAGGAGGCTGATGTGGGACTCAGGATCATGACCTGAGCTGAAGGCAGACACTTAACCAACTGAGCCACCCAGGCATCCCTTACAAAGATTTTTTGATGATATGGAGTATTTAGGTTATAATGATACTTTGATTGAAAAATAAGGTATAAGTTAAATGGTTATGTCATGGCAAATATTTTAAAAAGGGAGCAGAGAAAAAAGAATGGAAGGAAATACATAAAAATGTTAACGAAAAATGAAAATTTCTGAATGGTTTGATTATGGACAATTTTAATTTTCTTCTGCATTTTCCACGTCAGTAGAAAATTTGACTTTACAAATGCAAAGGCCAATATTTGAGTTTGGGTTTTTATATTTACTTCAGTATAAATTTTTCACAACACTGCAGTTAGTTCTTTAGGACAAATTTCTAAAGTATTTACCATCAAAACGCTCTTCCTTTGTGTACTGAAATATAGCAAGTCATTTAAATTTGCTTGTTACAGTGTTTTTAGTAGTTAAGTATAGTTCTCTATGTGTGGATCTTCTGTGGAAGCAAATGAAATTTGGTATGTGACCCCTGCACTTTAATAACATTTGATCTACAGCTGACCAAATAGAAAGTGAGCCTCTTTGTTTAGAGAAAAAATAAATTGAATTTTACCCTGTATCAGTTCTACATATAAATTTGTTTCACCAAGAATCAAAGATGACGGGTCTTGCTTCAAACCCTAGGGATTGATAAAAGCAGACAAGAAACTTTTGGACTCCTGTGTGAGTTAGAGGCATTGCTGGCCCCTTGTCCTAGACCATCAACCCAAAGCACACAGCCAAACATCCCCAATTCCAAAACCAGTTGAACTGATAATTTCTGATTATATGTTTATTTTTATTTTATGATTTGGGGAAGTTACTTGCATTTGAAAGTTTAGCACAAACACAAGATTTGTTTAAAGACTAGTTCTGTAGAAAACAATATATTAAGAGCATCGGGTATTTCAAGGTTGGAATTGAGAGGAAGAGCTTTTATATGTACTTTTATAATACAAAGGCAAAGACACAGAAGACATGATCCTGTCCTGAATTATCCTGGGGAGGAGTATTGCTGGAGGAATACTATGTGATGGAGCAGATCAAATGACTGAGCAAAAGGCAGGATTGAGAGGGCAGGGCTGAGCGAGGTCCAACAACACCTCTGCTACCTGTATAATTATGACATTTCAGTAAATCTATAACATATTACCTAAAATAAAAAATGTGTTTTGTTTAGTTGTAGACTGTTTCCAGAAATGAATCATATAGCATCTGGGGAAGTGCCTCCGGAGATATTAAACAAATCCTCTATTAGTCATGAGCAGTAGACTGAGTGATAAAACCACATCTGGACAATTACATTTCAAAAGACTCATCCTTTTCTTTTTAATTTCACCAGGTGCTAAGCCAGGTGTTTTATATAAATTATCTCATTTGTTTTCTCTGACAATATACTAAGGCAAGTGTTATGAATCCCATTTTATAGATGAGGAACAAAGGCTTAAACAATAAGTTGTCCAGTGTCACTCACCTCACACTGAGACTTGACACAAGATCTGCTCAACTCCAGTGCCCTTGCCCTCCCCCCAATAGCACCCACAGGAAAGCAGGGCATGATAGATGAACGAATGGGAAGGGAGTGTGGTGAAGAACTCACAGAGGGTTGGCATTGTGTGGCCAGGAAATAGAAGTCATGAGGTAGACTTATGTGATAAGTTCTATTATTTATAGTGACATAACACAATGAAGAGGTGAAAACAGGATGGGCGTGTAAGGGGTGAAGCTGTCTGGAAGGAATAAAATAAGAAAGTAATATATATATATTTTAGGGATAATGTATATAATATTATGTATATAAATAGTAGGTTGGAAGGAAGTCCAGATGCTAGCAGGTGAATAGGCAGATCTAGAATGTGGGCTTGAGGACTTGATTGCTGGCCTAATATCCTCTGATGGATGTAGTTTCAAATGCATACAGCTTTAAAATAATTTAGCCTTGATTGCCTGTGGTTGGAAGTGAATTTTTGGGAAGCAAAATGTATTTTCTTTCCTCTTGGGAGCCTTGTGCATTGCATCAAATAGCCTATGTTAAAGGAATTGCATTGGCTTGTATGTGTTGATAAAATTACTATTTAAAACAAGCAGAGGGCTTCAATTTTTCAGAAGAGGAGGGAATTAGAGATAGAAAATCGGTAAGCTGTGACACCTGCACAGAATCTTGTTTGAAGTTCAGAAAGGGGATAATTTTTGTAAAACCTTTTTTTTTTTTTTCCTGGAGAGAGAAGAGATGATAGAGCTCTAGTCTAAATGAACAGAAACAGGAATATGGTGAATTAACTGAATAATGTGGTAATTTTCATATAGTCTGGTTTCCAGGAAGGAAAGAGACATCTCACTGGGATGTTCATAGTAAGGTGATTCAGTAAGGTACAAATGATGTACACATGTAAGACAGTGGAGACCAGAGATGACTCCTGTTTGAAGGCTCAAAACTAGCCAGATAGAGACCAGAAAGTTAGGGGGTTCTGAGTATCAATGGGGAAGTCAGTTACCTTGCTACCCTTGAGAAGGGAATGCTGAGCTCCTAGGGCTGTTAATGAGAAAAGCTGAGGCTGAATATGCAGATTTTAGATGCAGCTTAATGTTAATAGACCCCCAGGAGAATGCTTGCCAAATGAAATCTGGAAGGTAATTTGTGACTGGCAGCTTGTTCCAGATGGGCCAGGCCAATGGAGGGTATCAGTTAGAAACTACTCCAGCTTGTTTAAGAGAAAGGATTAATTACAGTAATTATAATTACTAAATTGACTATAGAATCAGTGGGAAAATAAAGGAAACAAAGTTAAGCATTCAGGGACTACTTTGAGCTCATGTCACAGAGTTAAGTTATCAAAAGAGCTGTTTCTTCTGTGATCAGTAAATGTGACCAGGACCAGGGAATTGTCATGATCTGGAAGAGAGAGCAATTTGGAAAATATCACAGAAAAACCACGACTGTGTTTTCTAGCAGAAACAAGAGAAGGCATGGAGGTACAGCCTCATTCTCAATTCCCCCTTTTAATTATTACACAAGTATTGGTGGAACTTAATCACATCTAGAGCTCTAGCTGAATGGAGTCCAAGAAATGTGCTTTGACATGTAGCAGAAGGAAGTTGGCTGCCTTGTGCACTTACTGCACCCAGCACAAGAAGCATTGCACGTTTGGAGAGGCAACCACTGTTGTGGCCCAGATAGCTGCCTGAGATGATGTTCCTTGTCTATCCTTCTCTTTGCTTTTTTCTTAATGGAAAACTTTTCATGAATACATGGTGAAACAACAAAGAGAACTAAATTTTGTTTTATACTTTATGTAGCCATGTGATAATTTTTCTCCCTCTTTGGAAGGAAAAACTGTGATATCGGTATGCTTTTTGGGGAGGATTGTAGAAGTGGAAAGCAAAGCTTATGTTTTATGTTTAGAAAGATTAGCCCTCTGCCCCAAATGCTATATTCCTCTTGGCCATATTGGAGCTGATTGCCCAGAGGGAGTGTATTCTGACCCAGGTCATGGAAATCAGAGCCACTAAGTGAAGGGGGAGGCACCTTTGATGAAAATCGCCAGTTTCTCAGTTTATGTAATTTCCACCTCCTTTTTTTCCTGCAAAATTCTTAGGTACTAGGGTTGCAGTCTTTCCGTATCTGCTCAGATGTACAGAAATATTTGTAGGTTCTTTGTCTTCCAAACCCCCATCCATGGGGAGTAATCTTTGTGGCCCCTCTACGTTTTTAAGTTGATATCTAAAATTTTTCAATCATAGTATTATACTGTGGCAAAGGATATACTTTCTGGCAGGTCGTAATTATTTATATTTTATTTATTTTTTTAAAGATTTTTTTTTATTTATTCATTTGAGACACAGAGATAGAGAGAGAGAGCATGAGCGGGGAGAGAGGCAGAGGCAGAGGGAGAAGCAGGCTCCCCGCTGAACCAGGAGCCCGGTGTGGGGCTCGATCCCAGCATCCTGGGATCATGACCTGAGCTGAAGGCAGACGCTTAACCATCTGAGCCACCCAGGCGCCCCATAATTATTGATATTTTAAAAGAAAACTCTCACACTGCTCTTTTCAATGTATCTAATAGAATCTAGATTAAAAAAGCTTTCTAAATTTAGAACAATCCTATGGAATTATTGAAATGGTTCTAGATGATACTGTCTCTATGTGTCAAACTTCTGTGCCACCCTCCCCGCTCCCTCTCAGAAATGGTGTTGGTCACGGTGTGTGTAGTGAGAAATCATTTCCCAGAGTAGCAAGAAATTGGTAAGGAGTAAGGAATTTGTAAGTGGGGAGAGAGAGCCCCACCCACATAGGAAGCAGCCATCTTACCTGCCTTCCTCTGAGCAGGACTAGAAATGCCAGAGGGAGAAATCAGGACGGGGCTAACTGTTTTACATTCTTTGCACATTCAAAAGAGGGAGAATTTTCTTTTTTCCTCTCATGTCATATCTTTCTATCACAGAGATGTAAATTTCATAATTTATCTATCATAATCTTTTTTATTTCAGTAGTCTTCAAATTATTGTATTTGAATAACTTCAAAATGATTTTCATTCTGTAAATCCCATCATACATTTTTAAGTTACTGTCTAAAATTTATTGTTCTAACTTCAGTAGTTTCAAAGAATGTAATTTCTGATATGTACTAAGTATTATTGACTGATTTTATTTTTTTAAAGATTTTATTTATTTTTTTTGACAGAGAGACACAGCGAGAGAGGGGACACAAGCAGGGGGAGTGGCAGAGGGAGAAGCAGGCTTCCCGCCGAGCAGGGAGCCCAATGTGGGGCTCGATCCCAGCACCCTGGGATCATGACCTGAGCTGAAGGCAGACGCTTAACGACTGAGCCACCCAGGCGCCCCTAGGTATTGATATATTTAAAGAAACCATTATAACTCTTTGAAATATGTCTAATAAAATCTAAATGATTGTAATTTGATCTTGTCATTTGAAAAATATGGGCAAACTCTTCTTTAACAATAACATTACATTGTTCTTTTTTCCCCTAAAATTTATATTTTTTTCTATTTTGCTCATAATATTTTATTCTACTCTTTTTGAAAAGAATCAGCATAATCAGACCTACTTTGAGACAGAGGTATTTTAAGTACATGACCAATGAACAATCACCTAACCCCTAAATTCAAATTCTGAAGTAGAAATTTTTGTTAGATGTTCCTTAAAAATTTTACCTTTTATCACTATGAAATGTCCCTTTTAATAGCTAGTAATACACTTGGTTTTGAAGTCTCTTTTATCTGATATTAAATATCTACTCCAGTTTTATTATACTCACTATTTTCATGGTATATCTTCTTCCATTCATTGGCTTGCATTATGCCTTTATATTTAAAGTGTGTCTCTTGCGCACCTGGGTGGCTCAGTCATTAAGCGTCTGCCTTCGGCTCAGGTCATGATCCCAGGGTCCTGGGATCAAACCCCGCATCGGGCTCTCTGTCGGCGGGAGGCCTGCGTCTCCCTCTCCCACTCCCCCTGCTGTGTTCCCTCTTTCACTGTGTCTCTCTCTGTCAAATAAACAAATAAAATCTTAAAAAAAAAATAAAAGTGTGTCTCTTTTAGGTAGCATATGTAGGGTCATACTTTTATATTCACTCTCACTCACTGTCTCTAGAGAGATTAACAAAGATAAAGTGGTTAAATGATCAGCTTTTAAACAAACAATAGCTTTATTGGTATACAATTCATATAACTTAACATTCTCCATTTAAAAGGGTGCAACTCACTTGTTTTTACAATGTTCACAAAATTGTACATCCATTACCACTGTCTTATTTTGGAACATTTTCATCGCCGTTAACCTTGTACCCATTAGTAGTCACTCCCCATTCCCTCTCTCTTCAGCCTCTTGTAACCACTAATGTACTTTCTGTTTCTGTAGGTCTGTCTATGCTAGATATTTCATATGAATAGATCATCTAATAGGTGGCCTTTGGTGACTAGCTTCTCTCATAGAACATAGCATTTTTAAGATTCATCCATATTGTAGCATGTATTAGTACTTCATTCCTTTTTATGGCCAAATAATATTCCATTGTGTGGATGACTGCATTTAATTTATCCTTTCAGTTGATAGATGTTTTTAATTTCCATTTTTTGTTTTTATGAATAATGCTGCTGTGAACATTTGTGTACAGGACTTTTGTAGACACAAGTTTTCAACTCTCTTGGGTATACATGCTGAAGTTGAATGTTGGGTCTGGGTGATATGGTAACTGTATGTTTAACATTTTGAAGAACTGCCGAATTGTTTTTCAAAGTGACTGCACAGTTTTACAATCTCACCATATTTGAAGATTCGGTTATCTCCACATCCTCATCAATACTTGTTATTGTGCATCTTTCTTTAAACCCATCCTAGTGGGTGTGAAGTGGTATCCCACTGTAGTTTTTGACCTGCATTTCCCTGCTGGTTAATGACATCAATCATGTTTTCATGTGCTTATTGGCTACTTTTATGTCTTCGCTAGAGAAATACCTATTCATATCTCTTTCCTGTTTTTTAATTGGGTTACTTGTCTTTTCATTGTTAAGTTCTAAGTGTTCTTTATTCTGGATACCAGTCCCTTATTAGATATGTGATTTGCAAATTTTTTTAACTCATTCTGTGAGTTGTTGTCCTTTGAAGGACAAAAGTTTTAAATTTTCTTGAAGTTCAATTTATCTATTTTTTCTTTTATTCTTTGTGCTTTTGGTGTCTTATCTAAGAAACTGTTGCCTAATCCATGATCACTAAACTTTTATATTTTATATATTATCTTTTTTGCTAGGAGTTTTACAGTTTGAACTCTTATAGTTAGCCCTATAATCCATTTTGAGGTAATTCTTGCATATAGTGTGAGATTAGGGTCCAACTTCATTCTTTTGCATGTGCCTATCCAGATGTTCCAGTACCATTCTTTCCTTAGTGAATTGTCTTGGCACCCTTGTCAAAAATCAACTAAACATAAGGTAAGGGTTTATTTTTGGACTCAGTTCTATTCCATTGATCTATATGTGAATCTTTATGCCAGCATCACATTGTCTTGATTAGTGTAGATTTGTGTTAAGTTTTTAATTTGTAAAGTGTGAGTCCTCTGACTTTTTTTCTTTTTCAAGATTGTTTTAGCTATTCTGGGTCCCTTGCATTTCCATATGAATTTTAGGATCAGCTTGTCAATTTTTTCATAAACAGCTAGAATTTTGACAAGAATAGCACTGAATCTGCAGATCACTTTTGGAATGTTCCATCTTAACAATGTTAAGTCTTCTGATGCATAAACATGGGATATTTTTCTATTTATTGATACCTTCATTTCCTTTCAACAATTTCGTAGGTTTAATGTTTAAGTCTTACTCTCCTTTTGTTAATTTTATTCCTAGGTATTTTATTCTTTTTGATGTTATAAATGGAATTTTCTCTTCATTTCATTTTTGGATTGTTCATTGCTAGCGTATAGAAATACAATTAGCTTATGTATATTGATCTTATGCCATGCTGAATTCATTTATTATTTCTAATAATTTTTAGGGGCTCCCTTAAGATTTTCTAGATACAAGTTCATGTAATCTGAGAATAGAGATAATTTGATTTCTTCCTTTACAATCTAGATTCTGTTTATTCTTTTTCTTGCCTGTTGACTTTGCTAAAACCTCCAGGAAAGTGTGGATTAAGAATGGTGAGAGGAAACATTCTTGTCTTGTTCCTGATCTCAGGGGGAAAGTTTTCAGTCTTTTACCATGAAATATGATGTTAGCTGTGGATTTTCATAGGTGGTTTTTATCTGGTTGGGGAAATGCCTTTCTATTCTTAGTTTATGTGAAAGTATGCTGGATTGTATCACATTCTTTTTATATGTCTGTAGAGATGAGCATGTGTTTTCTTTCCTTTATTCTATTGCTATGGCATATTACATTGATTATTTTCGTATGTTAAAGTAACTGGTCATGGTGTATATAATCCTTTTTGTGTATGTGTTACTAGATGCAGTTTGTTGGTATTTTTTTAGAATTTTTTCATCTGTATTCATAAAAGATATTGGTTTCTGTAGTGTTCTTTTTTTGTTATGTTGATATCTTGGTCTAATTTTGGTGTCAGTGTAATACTGACTTGAAAAAATAAGTTGAGAAGTGTTCCCTGTACTTCCATCTTTTGAGAGTAGACCATTAACTTTTAATATAATTATTGAAATAGTTGGATTTAAGTATACCATTTTATTACTTGTTTATCCTTTCTGTCTTTTGTTCCACAGCTATTACCCCTTTTACTCCTCCTTTCTTGCCTTCTTTTGGATTGAGAATTGTTTTAATATTTAATTTACTTTCATCTACTTAATTTTTGACTATATATCTTTGCATTATTTTTCAGTGGCTGTGGTTGAATTACATTATACATATCAACCTTTCATAGTCAACTATGGTTAATTTTGTACTACTTCATGTCAAATGTAGAAAATTTGTATCCATACAGCTCTCTTTAACTTCCATGATCCTTTATGTTATACATATCATATATGTATCTACATACATTGAAAATCCCAGCACAGTGTTACAATTTTTGCTTTCAGCAGATCTTTACAGGAAAAAAATAATCTTTTTATTTTTTGTTTATTTTTTAAGGATTTATTTATTTATTTGAGAGAGAGTGAGAGCGCACGAGCAGGGGGTGGCAGAGGGAGAGAGAGAGAGAATTCTCAAGCCAACTTCCTGCTGAGCATGGAGCCTGACGTGGGGCTTGATCCCAGGACCCTAAGATCATGACCTGAGGTGAAATCAAGAGTCAGATGCTTAACCAACTGAGCCACCCAAGTACCCCATGGAAAAAATAATCTTTTTAATTTATTCAGATACTTATTTCTGTTGTTTTTCCTTTATTTCTGAAGATTCAAGTTTTCCTGTGGTGTTATTTTTCTTCAAATTGAAAAATCTACTTTATTTTATTTATTTTTTTTGTAGAACATGTCTGCTGATGAATTTTATTAGTTTTCTTTCATTGGAGAATGTCTTCATTTTTCCTTCATTTTTGAAGGACACTTTTGCTCGATACAGAATTCTGGGTTGACAATTCTTTCAACAGCTAAAGATGTTGTTCTACTGTCTTCTGGCCTCCATTCTTTTTTTTAAATTTTTTTAAGGATTTTATTTATTTATTAGACAGAGAGCAGGGAGAAACAGAGGAGGAGAGAGAAGAACAAGCAGAGTCCATGCTGAGCCTGGAGCCTGACATGGGGCTCAATCTCAGGATCCTGAGATCATGACTTGAGCTGAAACTCAGAGCTGGACACTTTAATGACTGAGCCACCCAGGCACCCTGGCCTCCATTATTTCTGATGAAAAATCCATGATTATTGAAATCATTGTTCCACTGTGTATGTCATGGTTTTTTCTCTAACAGCTTTCAAAATTTTTCCTTATATTCTATGTTCAGAAGTTAGGTTATTCTGAGTCAGGATTTATTTTTTATTGAATTTTTCTTGTTTTGGGTAGTCAAGAGCTGTGAAAGGTCTGAGATTTTACCCTACTTTTAAGATAACAAGTTAGCCTGATATAACTTCATGGATGTTAACAGAAGACATGATACTCTTGGGTAAGAGACAAAAGATTTTATTGCTCATGGCACTTTAGACAGTGTGAGCTTCAGGTTCATATTGATTCCCCTTGCCTCTCAAGTCCTGTGGTGTGACATAGGGCAGTCTAGGAGGAAGCTGTACATGCAGTGGATTTGAGTTACAGCTGAGGAAACCCCAATCTTTTGAAGGGTAGTAAAAACAAACCTGCCCACCTTTTGCCTAAAAAGAGACAGTGTTTATTATAATGGTCACAAAACAAATTTGTTCTTTGTCTCAGAGGGAGATACTATCTCTCTAATCTAAGATTGTTTGCTACACAAACATGCCTGAAAAGATAGTCTGAAACAAAAGCCGATACAGACTGTGCAGAACTGCCATAGAGAATTGTCTTCCAACAGGAACATGCTGCACTTCTTGGATCTGTTAATATATGGTTTTTATCAAAAAATTATCAATTTTTGGCTATTATTTCTTCAGGCATTCAACCCTAATCTTTTTCTTCTCTCTTTGTGGGACTCCGCAAAGTCATGTATGTTAGACTTTTTAATGATGCCCCACAGGTCTCTGATGCTCTGTTAATTTTTTTTCTAGAAACTACTCATAAACGGAAGTTTGACCCAAAGTTACCCATTTGACCAAGCACCAGTCCCCCCATACCCCCCCACCAGCAACCACCAATCTACTTCCTGTTTCTATGAGTTTGGTTTAATTAGATTCCACATATAAATGAGATTATATAGTATTTGTCTTATTCTATCTGACTTATATAACTTAGCGAAATGCCCTCAAGTTTCATCCATGGTGTCACAAATGGGAAGATTTCCTTCCTTTTTCAAGGCCAAATAATATTCTGTGTGTGTGTGTGTGTGTGTGTGTGTGTGTGTGTGTATGTCTGTGTGTATGTGTATTTTCTTTATCCATTCATCTGTTGACAGACATTTAGGTTGTTTCCATGTCTTGGCTATTGTAAATAATGCTGCAATGAGAATGGGGGTGCAGATATCTCTTCAAGGCAGTGATTTTATTTCCTTCAGGTCCTATAAGTGGGATTGTTGGATCATGTTGTAGTTCTATTTTTAATTTTTTGAAGAACCTCCATATTGTTTTCTGTGGTGGCTGTACCAATTAACATTCCCATCAACAGTGTACCAGGGTTCCCTTTGCTCTACATCCTCATTAGCACTTATGTTTTGTCTTTTTGATAACAGGTATGAAGTGATACCTCATTGTGGTTTTGATTTGCATTTCCCTGATGCTTAGTGATTTTGAGCATCTTTCATTTAATTATTGATAATTGGTATATCTTTGGAAAAATGACTATTCAGGCCCTTTGCCCATTTTTAAATTGGATTACTTGTTTTTGTTTGCTCTTGAGTTTCTTATATATTTTGGATATTAACCCATTATCAGATATATGACTTGCAGATAGTTTCTTCCACTTGGTACATTGCCTTTTCATTTTGTTAATCATTTCTTTTGCAGTGAAGAAATTCTTTAGGTTGTTGTCCTAGTCATTTATGTTTGCTTTTGTTGCTTATGTCATTTGCTGTCATTTCTGGAAAATCTTGTCAGGACCATATCAAGTAGCTTTTTCTCTATGTTTTCTTCTTTTGATTTCTTTCTTTCTTTCTTTCTTTCTTTCTTTCTTTCTTTCTTTCTTTCTTTCCTTCCTTCCTTCCTTCCGTCCGTTCTTTCGTTCGTTCGTTCGTTCGTTCTTTTCTCTTCTTCCTTCTTCTTCTTCTTCTTCTTCTTCTTCTTTTTTTTAAATAAGTAGGCTCCACACCCAGCATGGAGCCCAGTGCAGGACTTGAACTCATGACCCTGAGATCAAGACCTGAGCTGAGATCAAGAGTCGAACACTTAACTGATTGAGCCACCCAGGCACCCCTTCTTTTGATTTCTTTTTAGATCCATTGGTTGTTCAGGAGTATGTTGTTCAGTTTTCATGCAATTGTGATTTTTTCTAGATTTTCTCTTGTTATTGATTTCTAGCTTCATACTATTGTCATTGGAAAAGATAAATGATATAATTTCTATCTTCTTGAATTTGTTATCTACTTGTTTTGTAGCCCAATATATGATCTATCCAAGAAGAATGTGTATACTCATGGTGTTGGGTGCAATGTTCTGTGTATGTCTGTTAAGGGTCCTTTTGGTTTATAGTGTTCACATTCACTGTTTTTTAATTAATGGTCTGTCTGAATGATCTATCCGTTGTTGAGAGTGAGATATTAAAATTCCTCACTATTACTCTATTGCAGTTTATTTCTCCTTTTAGTTCTGCTTGTATTTGCTTTATATATTTAGATGCTCCAATGTTGAGTGCGTACATATTTACAATTGTTGTAGTTTCTTGATGAATTGACCTCTTTATCATTATATAATAACCTTCTTTGTCTCTTGTGAACATTTTTAGCTTGAAGTCTATTTTGTCTGATATAAGTATAGCCACCCTTTGCTTTCATTTGATTACCATATGCTATTCTTTTTACTCAGCCTGTGTAGATCCTTAAAGCTAAACTGAATCTCTTGTAGGCCACATGTCTTTGGATTTTGTTTCTTTATCTATTCAAATATTCTATGTCTTTTGATTAGAGAATTTAACTTATTTACATTTCAAGTAATTATTGGTAGGTAAAGACTTATGATTACCATTTTAAAAATTGTTTTTCTGTTTTACAGATACTAAAATATTCTTAAACAGAACTTTAAATATAATATAAAAAAAACATTTTCTCCCTTTTCTTCAGATTGGATAATTTTTATTGATTTATCTTCACATATACAGAATTTTTTTCTCTGTCATCTCCAGTCTTCTATTGGACCTATCCAGTGAATTTTTAAATTTCAGATATTGATTTTTTCAGCTAAAAATTTCATTATTTTTATAGTATGTATTCCTCTAAGAAGTCTTATCTTTTTTATTCATTTCAACTCTGTTATTATTTAATTCATAGTGCATAGCTGTAATAGTTGCTTTAAAGTCTTTGCCTGATAATCCCAACACTTGGGTCATCTTGAGAATGGCATCTATTTATTGTATCTTCCTTTGAGAATTGGTCAAATTTTTCTGGTTCTTGGTATTTTGAGTAATTTTATTTGGCACAATGGAAATGTTATGTTGTGTAGACACTGGGTCTGGTTATAATCCTCTGGAGAATGTTGAGGAACTTGAGTAGATTAAGACTAAATGTTCTGTCTGGTCTTTTCTGGCTCTGATATATATCTCAATGCAGTTTTCAAAGCATTTTCTATGTTAGTTTTGGCTTGTTCCACACATGAGTAACTCAGGGTTTAGTCTGAGACATGGGCAGTGGTTCACATCTCCCTTTATTTCTCAGAGCATTTATTGTATCAGTTTGGGTCTGTCCTACACATGCATAGATGAGGTGGCGTGCCTGAAACTTGACATAAGCTTACGGATTTAGGGAATCTCTTGTCTAGCTCTTAGTGCTCTAGGATTTCTTTATACTCTTCAGCCTGTTGGATCTACTTTCTCTTATTTCTATGTCCAGAAATGTGGGGTTACCTGAAAGTTTTGTGGCTGCTGCCACTTCCAAGCCACTGTATATGACTGGGGCTCAACTTTGGGGACCAGGCTTTGAGAAAACAAATGGAACCATTCCTAGCTTTCTTTTATGCAATCTGCCTCTTTTGGTTTTACTTCTTAGAACCATTATTAGGTGTTTAGAGCCCTTGGGTAATTGACAAAGTTTTTAGTTGTATTTAACTACAGGAAGGGACTGTGGTGTGTTTATATCCAGTGCTAATTCCAAAATCATGCCCTTTCCTTAATTTTTTAAAATGAGGATACTAATTAAAGGCATGTCCTGAGAAGGGCACTTGGGGGTCAGTCATAAAAAAATTGTAATTATATGTTCTTCGCTTTTCTTTTCTCTATTGCTTTTCTTCCCATATACTGGCCCCTCTTTCCTAACACACAAAATACTCTCATCTCTACTCCTGGCTTTCTAGTGTTTGCTATTAACAACCTCACCCAGGATGGTTCTCATCTATTTTTTAGTGTTTTCCCAGCCTTGTTAAGAATCCTATTTTCTTAGTAATCTATTTGAACTTAGCTATCATTTGAAACACACTTGATAAACTAATTCTCTTTAAGGTGCTATTGTCTGATAATGGTTATCTCCTCAGTCAGTATTCCATGGCCACTTTTAAGTATCTTTCCAGAAGAGACTTTATGTTAAATCTAAAGCCTCATCTCTAAGAGTAGAATTTTAAACTTAAGTATCAAATACTTACAGATACTTTCATAGGGGAGATAAACAGGAATTCTCAAATCAGCAGGAACAAGAATTCTCAAATCAGCAGGAAAATTTTACCCAAACATAAGGGCAGTTTTGGTTAGTTATATGTGTAATTTATATATGCAATTTTTATTATTCATATGTTATAAGAAGGACTTGTGTGATAATTAAAAAATCTTATTAGCAATAAAAATAAATGTATGTATTAGTAATAATTTAGACCTTTTACTCAAATTTTTGTATTCAGCAATAAAAAAATAGGAAAATCTCTCACAAACAGCCAAGATTATCTTTTTGTTATTACTTTCATTGTGGCTTTTAATATATCATTAAATACTTTTATTAAATAAAAGGAAAATGGTAAATATAATTAACTGTGAAAAATAAAGACTTAAATATAAGTAAAAAACTCTAAAATTTACACAGGTATATTTTTCTACCCTTACCCTCCAGATCACCATACCTACCTGAGTAAAATTTCTAGACTGTAAATCTAATTTTGTAGCTCTTCTTCATATTGCCTAGAAGCAATATATAAAAACATTGGTTAATAGCATAACATTTGGGCAATATAATCAATAGTCCTTAAAATTTAGCTCAGGCTTCATCTTCTCTACAGAGTTTTCCTTGGCTCCTCCCAAAAGAATCTAGCACTTCATTGTGTATGTATCTAGAAAAACACTTTTCATATTGTATTCTAATTGCTTGTTTAATTGACAGTCTCCTTCACTGGGTGATGGGCTCCTTTAAATCAGAGACTCTGTCTTACTCCTCTTTGCTTCTTCTGAGTCATAGTAAATCCTCATTTAATGTCTGTTAAAAGGGAGCATGAAAATTAAAGAAGGAAGGAGAAAAGAAAGAAAAGATGGCTAGCACCAGGGTTGTTATGTGGCTAGATATGAGGTAGCCATGTGTCAGACATTCAGGTGAGTGATAACAAAGTGTAGGTTGGAAATCCAAAACCCCAGGTTCCTGTCACAAGGGTAAGAGGAAACCAGTGTGTCTGAGTTCACTCTGAGTTTGGAGATAAAGGATTCAGCAAATCAACAACAGAGGCAAGTCAAGCAAGGAGAGAACCACCATGGTATGGTAATGACCAACTAGGTTGGAATCCGTCCAGATGGTCAGAGCTCAGGGTTCAGCCAGGTACGTACCACAGGAAGCCATAAACATGAAGGAACTCTGTTTTTAAGGGCATATTTTGACACAGTAGTTGAGGAAAAGGAGCAATAACTATTAACATTCCTTTTTTCGGCACTTTCTTTAAAAAAGTCACTGAGATTTCATTTTTACCCTTAGCCTTGGGCTATTTTGAAGACATTCTGTGGACAGTCAGCTACTTAAAACAGCAAAACACTTATTAAGTACTTAGTGTATGCAGACAACTGTGTAAGATGCTGTGTGTTATGTTAAGGGAAAGCTCAACAAACAGAATCTGCTTTAGGCAAAGACAGTATGATTTTGTGTATGTGTGTGTGTGTGTGTGTTCTTGCACATGTGTGTGAGAGGGAGAAAGACTGAAATAATGTTTTTTAAGCTTGGCTTGGCAGAAATCCACATTGTGAAAAAGTCCTAAAGAATACTGGGGGGGGGGGGCTGCGCCTGGGTGGCTCAGTTGGTTAAGCGACTGCCTTCGGCTCAGGTCATGATCCTGGAGTCCCGGGATCGAGTCCCACATCGGGCTCTCTGCTCAGCGGGGAGTCTGCTTCTCCCCCTGACCCTCTTCCCTCTCATGCTCTCTATCTCTCATTCTCTCTCTCTCAAATAAAATCTTAAAAAAAAAAATAATACTGGGGGGAAAACTCAGCAAACACTTGAGAATCAATTAAGGTTTAGGGGTTAGGGTAGGTGAAGCATTTTTCCCTTGTGCTTTAGGCTTTTTTCTTCTATCCATCAAGATAGTGGGCTAGAATCTGCCATATGATAAATAGAAATTTATTAACCCCTCTTGAGAAACTAGTCATTCAATTAATTCAATTGAATAAATATTTTTTAAAACTTTCTATGTGTCCAGTTTTGTGCCAAATGTTGTGTAAGATAAAAGATAATTCTTGGCATTATCTTGCCTTTGAAAGTGTTTGGGGAAGATGATAAATGAAGCAGTATGAAAAAATAATAAGGCTCACAGCAAAGATCTTAAATGAATTCAACAAAAAGCAGTCAAGAGTACTGACATATGTAACTACTCCTTACTTTCTCAGATTGCACAAGTCATAAGGATAAGCAAGGACATGGATAACCGTCAGAATAGCTGTTGAGTATAGGCTTTTGCTTATTTTTTCCCTATTCTTGAGATTCTTTTCTTTCTGTTGGTTTCCAGAGCACTTCTGGGCAATTGGTATCATTGTCATGGCGTTTATAGCTGGTACTCTGGCCACCACTCCCCAAGAACTGGGACTCTGGGAAGTCCTAGGGAGGGCTGGACCTCCCCCTGCCTATTAGGTAATAGGAGAGGAAGAGAGCGGTTGGTAAGCACTGGGTGGGTACTTTTGGAGCAGCTGGAATGGGCACAGGAAAGAAGTGAAGATTTTCAGTTTGGAAGTTTGGAAGAAGAAATTTCTTCCAATCTAATGAGAGCTCTTATGGCCAATCCTGGATGGTCTAATTTTTTTTTTTTTTTTTTTTTTTTTTTTTTTTTGGTGACTTCAGCTGTTTTGGTGTTTCACAGTAAGTACTATCAAATAACTTAGAATACATTTTTCAGGGATGCTGTACTAGACATTTGATTGCAAGGAATGAAGCCCACTCAGGCCAGTTTAGTGAAAGGATTTTTATTTAATATAAGAAAAATGGAAACAAGCTGGGTCTTTTGAGGATGGACTTGAAAACTGGAAAGCTGTTAGGAATGGAGACTACTCTCTCTGTCTTTCTCTGGGTTTCTGGCTTTCTGGCTTTAACTGTATTGCTGTGTTTGCCCTATTTTAGTTCTCTGTGCAATTTAGCTTTCTATGACTTAAACATAAGTAGACGGACATGTGGTTGGAAATGGTCACTCCATCCCCACATCCTTATGACTTTTCAGTGGGAGTTCCCACTCTGACTCCAGCTCTGTAAGGTCTTAATTCAGAGTCTTGGGGAAGGATCTGCCCTTGAAACTAGTGCCCATGTGTTGCCCAGTCACCTGTGGCCATAGGAGCGGGGTCATAGGGTTAAAACACGGCCACTTAGACCTACTCTGAAGTTGATCCTGTGCTGTAACAGAAAAGATAACCTAGATTGGGCAGGAATCCCCAAACCTGCCTGCAGAAGTGCATATGAAGGACGTTTACTTACGTAGCAATACTCCTGGCCAAAATCAAATTACTTTCCTAGCTCCTTCTGAAACAGGATGACTCACTGCTTTTCTGGAATCAAGAGTTTGAGAGCTCAAGGGCCTCAGAGAACCAGCTGTCAAAAAAGAAAGTTACCTTTCTTGTTTCCTTAGAGAAGTCTTTATAGAAATGGATCCTCATGTAAAAGGAGTCCTGGTGGCCTGCCTGAGTATCTGGGGGTTCTGGAGGTGCTCTTGACAATTTGGATACCGGTATAATCCTGGTCACACAGTACAATTGAATAAGTTCAAATAAGTTTTGCATATTGATTGTTAAAGAAGAGAAGAGAATAATAATGTAACCAAGTTGATATGGAAAAGGGTTATCAGTGGGGAAACTTCCCTCCTCTGATTCCCACCCCCCCATAAATTGATTTGAAGAAAATTAACTATTTGGATTAAAATCTATCTCAGAAATTAGGGAATGCATTTGATTTCATTTATTCAATGAACATTTCCTGCTTGCATGCCATGCACCAGATACATGTTAAATCCCATGGCAGTGGAGATGATGTAACTTTACTTGCAGTTGTTTCCCTGTATGCAGAATTGGCTACATAATTTGTGGGGCCCAGTGCAAAATGAAATTGCGGGACTCCTTGCTCAAAAATTATTAAGAGTTTCAAGATGGTGATAGTAGAGCATTAAGCCAAATGCAGGACCCATTCTGAGTGTGGCTGTATGCATGAACAGTTTACTGTTAACTTTGTCTCACATAATGTCATGAAGAAAATATATTTTGTTCCCAAAATTAGATATATGAGGTAGACCAGGTGATTCTGCTCCTTCTTCCAACTGTTACTATGCCGCAAAAAAAGGCCCCTACTGTGCAGGGCTTTCATTCTTTAAAGAATAAAGCTCATTACTTCTAATTATATGCATAATTTCATTACAGTATTGGATAACTCTAGTCATTTATTAATTAAAAAATTACAAAAATTACAAAAAAATACAAAAAGTATTCCCTATAATGGTTTTCATGTTAAATCTTCCTCTTGTGTTTTCTTGTTGTTTAAAACTTTAAGGTGATAGGTTTATAAACTCCTTTGTTATAGGTTTTGCATACAGTTAATTTTAGTTTAATTTGTATCCTGGATTATAATATCCCATAAAATAGCAACTCAATACATTTTAGTTAAGGAAGACAATTGACTGGTTGTGTTTCAAGGGGATACAGTGATTTATAATTCCAGAATTTGTGAATTGCAAGTATTTATCATGCAAAACCAGAGGGAAGTGGTTTTTCCTGAGGGGAAGATGGCAGTTTTCTACAAGCAGTATAATGTACCTTAAAATAATTTAAGTAATAAGTTTTATCTCCGGATTTTCATTAACTCAAACAGCATGTATTATAAAATATATCAGGCTGATGTATTATAAAAATGCTGGATTTTTTTTAAGAAAAAAAGGGCTTATATAAAATATTTAGATGGAAAAGTTTCTAAAGAATAGATGTTCCAGAGAATTATTCATAAAAATTATGATAAAATTATCCTTTGTAACATCAATATAGCCTGAAATTCAATATACAATTATGCTGAGAAGGTCATTCTTTTTTTTTAAGACTGAATTCCTGAACTGATCAATCTTCCTTTATGTGTTCTTCTTCCCACTGTGCTCCCCGTGGCTCTGGCTGGGCTATTTCACGCTCTCCCTATGCAGATGCCTCTGTGTCAGGAAAAGGGAAGGCACCATGTCAGATGCTGGCAAGAACTGTGACTCTGGGTATCCAGGCCTGCCAGCCTCAGGCTTATGCAGCCCTGCTTGGTTCCTGAACCAGCTGAAGCCTGACTGGCAGTACACTGAGGGTCTCTTTCCCACCAGCCGGCAAGATCTGTAAATAGTTTGTCACCTTGCACTCATTGTCTGGTATGCGACAATGATTCAGTGTCTGGCTAGGCAGGGGAGTATATCTTCAGCTCTGTTTTTTTGTTCTGTTTTGTGTGTTTTTGTTTGTTTGTTTGTTTTGTTTGTTTGTTTTCATCTCATTGTAAGTGGGGCCAGTCTGCTGTTTGGATCTTCTGTCTGATGGGCTCTTGGCTTCTGGTTCCTACTTTAGTTTTCTTCTGGGATTGAATTCTGGATCATGGACTTGGCTGGGACTGAACCTTCTTTCTAAGATCTGCCAGGCTTTTCTCTCTGGGCCTGGATCCTGCTTCTAACATCTTTTGAAGAGACTTAAATAGACCTTCTTAATATTATTCTGAACTTCTACTTAGTTGGACAGCTCTTCATTGACTGGGCATTGTTTTGTGTGCCTTTCCCTGCCCCTTGGAATGAGATTTTAGAAATGTTGTAACATGCCTAGGCTACGTTTAAGTTCACTCTGCTCCAATGAGACTGCTGATCTTCCTATAGTGGCCTCACCTTACTGTTAGATTCCCCTGATTGCTTGGTCTTAAAGGTCTCAGAATGTTACCTGGGCTTGGCCAGCTATAACAGAAACCAGGAAATTGATTGAGATCAGTCATTAATTGCAGTGGCTTATCAGGTATCTTAGACATGATCTGAGTTGAGTGGTTATAACTGAGTTGATCTTCTCTATTTAACAAATGTGAAATATATTCTATCTATTAGCAGGAAAATTCTTTTGAGATAATAAAGAATGTAAAGTACCATTACGTGACCACTTGTCAATTTACCCTCACCCCGCAATGGAGTAAAACTCAAAGTGTGACTGCTTTTCTTTCAGCCATTATTCTTTCCAGTTCAGTGGCTCCAAGAGACTAAAAAGTTCCAGAGCTGATTATAGGGCTTTTGTTTTTTATTTGGTGGCTCTCTGATTTGGAATTGGCTCTAGAGCCTGCTCTAGTACAATTAGGGGCAACTGAATTTTTGGCTCCCATTTGGCAATCACCTGACTACTAAGAACGTACTCTTCTTCAGCTCTTTCTTCCCCACCCACCTTGAACCTGCTCACAACCAGAGTTCTTCCCTGGGCAAAGTTGACTTGTGACTCCTGTGACAAAGAAGAATGCCACCTCCATGTGGTTGCTGAGTCTTCTGTTTCCTCTACCCCAGGTCCCTTTTTCCATATTAAAACCCACTCTCAAAATTCCACTTGAGAAAGAGCAGAATAATTTCAATATAAAGTATAAGTAAATAATAGCTATTATCTTACTTTTATATAAACATATGGAAATACCTGTATTATCTCATACATCTCATATTACCTACACATATCACACAAATGAAAAGGATATGAAGTGTTTAAGAATAGTAGGTATATAAGCAAAACAATAATTAGAATTAGGTTAGTAAATCAAGACATAAATAACGAGGATGAGAAAATTTAAAATAGGGAAGAAAATTTGATTAAAAACACAAGTTAAGAACACTAGATATAATTGTGAATTAATTTTCTCTCTAAGATTTCTGATATCTAAGGCCAAAATAACAACATGATCAGATTTATAGACCTTATTTAGTCCTAGATCAAAAGAAACATACACTTTCAAAAGGAGAGATAAAATATAAAGAAAATATAGTCTCTATCTACACTCTGAGAAGAATTTATCTCAGGAATCCTCTTACAAAAGGATTACTGTATGTGTATATACACACATACATTTTATCTATATGCTATATATATATATATTTCTAGATGTTTATGTATATATACATTTAGTGTGTGTGTGTATATATACATACATATACATATATATATACATGATACAGATATTCTCATAAAGCCATTCTCTAGACAGAGTTTCTAGGAGTTTTAAGACATGCGTACTCCCCAAAACTATACAAAAAAAAATGTAGTTATTCTTCTGGTCATGAAATTCTCCTCTGGTGAAGTCACCTTGGCTTTGAGGATTAGATAGGAACAGACTATTGTTAGTGGTGGTTTATCATGGTCTTGATATTATTTATTTGGTGTTTACTTGGTACTTCAGCCTAGCCCTGACAGCCATATTGGCTGCTGTAATGAAGTTGTATGGATATATTTTCTACTCAGGTTCGGTGACCTAACCAAACAGGCCTCCTATGGATTAAGAGTGACAAGTTAATCTCAGCAATTTTAGAATTATTTTCTGCTTTCTTTCTTTGAAGATGTAAATACTTCATTGTTTGGGGATTTCTTTGTTTATAGTTCTTCTATTCTTCCAATACTAAGTAAGATGCCATTAGTGGGATTGTAGAACACATTTTAATCTGTGCACATATATATTCCTCCTAGAAAAAAAGACAAAAATATCCATTCATTGGAGTCCAGGGGTACAGGAAATGAAGAAAATGGAGAAAAGGCCCATCCACTTTCTTCTTATTATAGGACATTAATATTGAAAGAGTATCAACAAATATGGAAAGATAAAAATCAATAGTCTCTTACCTGTAGTTATTTCATTTTTTTTGTCATATTCATGAAGAATTTGACAAAGGTAATAAGCCATAGAGTAAGGATTCAAAGAACTTAGATTTTTAGGAGTATTTAGCTTGAGGTAAAGATGACTTAGTGGTGGGTATTGTCCTTGAGCATTTAAGCCACTATGTCAATACATATGGACATCTGCTCTGAAAAACTAACCACAGTGGTGTTGGTAGATGTTCCTCCTAGAAGCTCTTTCTAATATTTCTGTACTCTGTCCAGATCTACTGCTCCCTGGGGTCATGTTCCTGGTTCCCTGGTTGTCTGGCTTTACTGGTCTGTTCCAGGTACTTGCCTTAGGAGCACTTGTTCTGTGATCAGTTTGGACAACTGAACTTTATCCTACCATCTCAGACAATGTTTTTTTTTTTTAATTACATGTTACATGCATCATAACAATAGCTAAGAGATAACTGTTTATTCCCCAGTAGACCACTTTATTTTTAAACCCTGTTCCAGATGGGGTGTCCTACTTGCTTGCTTTCTTGGGCAGGTAGAGGACATTTAAGGAGCATCTCTAGTATACACTGTGTTGGGTCATTCTTATCTTTATATCATGCCTCACCATGTAGGTGAAGCGTGTAGGTGTCTATATCAATGGTTCTTTTGATGCTTGACCTTCCCTCAAGGGGAGAATTAAGTGTGGAACAGGAATATTCATCACACAACTAGAGACAAGCTTTTAAGGGCAAGAATTTCAGGGAGATATATATGGGGTTCAATTCATCCTAAGGTGTAGATGACCGATACCTGATCTTTTCCCTAGTCGCATGGGTGGTAGTGGTGAGTTGAGGTGGCAGAAGAGCATGGCACAAAGATTTTGCATGTCTTTAGAGGAAACTTGGGGCAATATGGAGAAGGAAGTTTGGGATGGGGTGGAAAAGAGGTGAATTTAGAGGCTGCGGAACTTTATAAATTTTGTCTACTTCAAAATGATGTCTAAAATCAGCTCTGGATAAAATGTAAATAGGTTTTGTATTGCCCTTCTCATTACTTGCCTCTTGTAACCAAAGTAATTGGCAGTTGACTTTACATGCAAATTTGGAATGGAAACTCTAAAGACTCAAGTGTATAAAGAGCCAATAATCACCTTATAATGTGATACAGGGACTCACTAATTCCGTATCTCAGCCACCACCTGCTTTTCCCTTGGTTTTCCTCATAACAGCAAATGGTATGTATATTTATTCTACTGAAAGGTGTTATATCTATTTTCTTTCTGTTAACTTGTTTCTCTTTTGTGATTGCAAGAATTGTTAAATGAATATATAAATTGACGGGCGAGAGAGTGGCTTTCTTGTAAAGTAGAGTAACCTGGAACCATATACATTGAAATAATGTTAAAAAGGGCAAGGATAAATATCAAGTAATTGCATTGTTCTCAAGGTGCACTTGTGGAAACCACTTTGGGCCCAACACAAGGTGCTCTCTGCTTTTCTTGGCCTCCAAGGAGAGGTGTTACTATCTGGTGGGTCAGAGGCCAGAAACTGTAGCCTCGTGCCTCCCTGGGGGAAGCCAACCACAGGTAGAAGGAGATGATAATAATTCCAGGAGGGTCTTTGCAACTTCCCAGTGGACAGGTTTCTGATGAATAGATTACCAGGCAGATGCTTTCCTGAGCGAGATCAAATCACAAACACTTAATACAACAAAAGAAAACCCAGCAGAAACGGTGAGCACCCATTCCTAAGGAACTGTGGCAGGAACGAGATAAGTTCCAAGCCAGAGTTCTATAGTTGACTAAGTATCTTATGGTTTGGCCTGATAACACAAACTGGTGGTGGCTAATGGAGACATGCTCCAGTCTGGGCTGTCTAGAATAATGGTACAAACGTGTTAATAGTAGAAAACATAGTCTAATTACCTAATTGTACAAGGAAAAACCATATGACCCTTGTAAGCAAAGAAGTTCCTCTGCCTTTGCCAAATAGAGGTCAGACTTGAACTGTACCAAAACATGTAGAGTGTACAGAATTTGGGAGGTCATCACTGGCCAGAGTCTTGGTAGAGAGGCATGGAAAGTGTGAATTTCAAAATCTACTTGAATTTAGGGTCCATGGTAGGGCTTACTCACAGCAGAGATGAAAGAGTTAGAAAATAAATTCCAGGAAGAAGAAAATTCAAAGTTGAGTCAATAGCTGTCTTCTAATTTGTAAAAGCATTCTTTTGCAGACAGTAATGAACTGTCGTGTTTTACCCCCTTGTCTTTGAAATCCCTGTCACTGTCTACCTTATGAAACTCAGACCCTTCTTTTGGAGAGGTTTCTTGACTATGTGATACTCTGCTGCCTGGAATTTCCTACTCCTCCCCCGCCCCCCAATCCTCCCCACCCTTATTATCTGGTGAAACTTATTTCTATTTCAAGGAAGATGCTTCCCCAACCTTTCTAGAAGAACAGGCCCTCTGTGTTCTTTTCTTCCATGGGATGTAATTTGTTCACACCATAGCTGTGCTGTGTTGGTCCACTGTGGTACTTTTAAGGCCTGTTCTCCTGATAGCCTGAGATTTTTCATAAATGCGGGTATTGCCTTATTTATTCCTGTCATGCTTTGGCACAGAATAGATTTTTTAGCAGATTTCACCTTCTCTACAAGGTCTTTCCACTGCCCCAATTTTAAGGTAATCTGCATCTCTAGCCTTCTTTACTAATATTTTGTTTGTACTTTTTCTGATGCATTTGTCACAGTCGGCCCGGCCTTAGAACTATTTGAATTTATGTGTCTCTCTCCAGGGACCATGTCTGATCATGTATTCTCTTATGTGCCTAGCACAGTGGCTGGGCATTAGTAAATGCTCACAATGTTTAAGCTATACTAAGGAGATATGGACTTAGGCTTCCAAATGAAAACTTCTTATCACTTAGGTGAGAAAATTACCTATCTGTGATGGCTGTGAAGCATTGGTTTAGATATCAGAATATGATGTCTAAGTTGTTTCCTGAAGGTTGTATAATTAAAAATGGAATAGATTGGGGGTGCTTGGGTGGCTGAAGTCGGTTAAGCATCTGACTTGATTTCGGCCCAGGTCATGATCTCAGGGTCGTGAGACTGAGCCCCTTGTCAGGCTCTGAACTCAGCCAGGAGTCTGCTTGAGATTTTTCTCTCTCCCTCTGCCCTTCCTCCTACTCGTGCTCTCTCTCTATCTCTAAAATAAATAAATAAATAAATAAAATCTTTAAAAAATGAAATACATTAATATCTTCGAAAGAGGAGGAATAGATATAATGACCTTGCAAGTTAGCTTATTTTCCATTTAAAGTTTAGTAATTTTTCTGTACTTTCATATCTAATTTTCAAAATCATGTTTGTAGTCCACCTTAATTAATCAAGTATGCTAATCCAAACACATATGAAGTTCTATACAGAGGAGAAATTACAGAGAAACTCAGAAATGCCAAAGGCAAATATACCACAACAAGCTGGGCCACAAAAGATGATGGTGCTTTCAAAATCAAAATCCTATCAGATACAAAGGACTGAATTGATAATAGTGGAATTTTAGGCATATGGGAAAAAGGGGATAGGTTTGATGGTGAGATTCGTTCAGCCCTTCAAATCATACTATGGGGGCCAAATGTTTACTATATACGATACTGGTAGGAAGAAAACCAATCTTACTGTCCTTTCCTTAGATGAAATGCAAGTTCTTTCTTCAGGAGGAGATACTCATGCCTAAGCTGTTAAATTGTAGAACAATCTATGAAGTCCTTTCTGCAGCACTGCTTGTTCTGTTTTTTTCTCACAGTAAGTCACTCAGCCAATCTCACGTAGTTGCATGACAGGCTTTACTCCTCCATGTAAATAGATTGAATTTTTTACTCTTTCTTTCATTTTAATTTTATACATAATAGTACAGCAGGAAAGCTTTTTCTGACTGGAAGAACATGAAATACAGGTTCTGTGTCTTTTGGGCCAGCAGTGAGTTCCCTCCTATTTCTAATTTGGTGAAGGTTCTCTTGACGTAAAATAGAAGTCAAGGAAACTCCCCCTTTGGTTATTATTTTTGAAAATTTGGTGAATCAATGTGGTTAAAATTTTTCACTTTATTTTGAAAATCACATAAATATATCCCACTCCCTTCTCCAAGTCCCATTTGGCACATATAATTAGTCTTTAAGTTATATAGATTGTCAGTAATTAAAGGCAATATCCAATATTTCTGCAGGAGAGAAACAGCATTGACTTTTTCTGTTAGTCCTTTTAAGTGGAAGTGTAAGAAATTTCAGTATTTGGGAAATATATCAGCTAGAAACTGGAGATTCTTTGAGGCCTACTTTATTTTAAAGATAGTATTTTTGGTTTTGCAAGTAGTATATTCTAAATTAGTTAGCTGGCAGAGCAGACGATGCAGAAACAGTTTCATTTTGGAATTGCATTGTGAACTCATCATTCTGTAGATGGCTCTGTTTATTAATCGATCTGAGTTTGACATTTTTACTAAAAAAAAGATTTTCTTCAGAGCAATGCCAAATTGTAACTCATGTATTTCCATGTTGTACCTTGCACAAAAACAAACAAACAAAAAACTCCTGTGATGAAAAGAGTATGATGATGCTGATCCTTGATTTATGCTGTACCTTTCAGGAAAGTTCAAGCAGTATATGTTTCCCTACAGGTCAAATGCCTCATTGCCCTTTGAAAATAGTCTGACTTTAAGTTCATGTACTCCTCTCCTGCTGAAGTTTCATTTGGTGGTCTTAGATTATCTGCCAAGAAGGATGGGGAAAAAAAAATTTGGATGTAAGCTTCATGAAGGCACTGACCATCTTGTTCATCAGGTTTCCAAGTGTCTAGCATAGCTTAAGGCATAGCTAGAAATTATTAAATACTTACTGAATGAATGAAGATGGGTAACTCTCGTGTTTATAATCCTATTCATTATGTGGGATATATCCCTTGTGGCTCTAGATTATGGTAATTAAGAACAAGAGTTTTGGCATTATGAATAGTGAATTTTATATGACGTTTGCTTGTATTGATGTATATGAATATCTACTTCAACTAAATAGTAACTGAATGAGTTAGAGTTTCTTTTTTCCCCCTCCACTTGCTCACTTGCTCTTACAGAAGTAGAAGAGACCCAGCTTGTGCCCAAGCTATATTTTATTCTTGAATTAAGGCCAGTCTGAACAACTGAGGGTCTTGTGAAGGGACTATTTGTATGACAAAAGGGCCATCATAGTGTAAGAGAGATTTGAGGCACATTGCCTTGCTTAAAGTCAAAGATGAAAGGTCATTCTGGCTGTGGTACCTCCAGCTGGTCAGCTAGTCCCGAGGTTGGGTTCTAGGGTAGAGCCCCTAAATATGAGTGAGCAAATACTAAGAGCTAAAAGTAAGCACCAAAATTACCATTTAACCAAAATCTCCCATCAGTATTTGAAAATATAAGACATTATCAGTATCACTGGTTCCAGCAGCACTGGTAGCTGGGCAGACGAGTCTGCCTTGGAGAAATGGCACCAGCAGAAAGACACAGGATGCCTGGATAGCCCAAACTAGTAGCCTCCGTGAGACATCTTCAGTCTCCCAAGCTCTGCTGGATCCAGCTGGCTGCACTGTCAACATCTCTGCTCTTGATAGCATGTTGCCAGTGGCATTGATGGCCTAAATAATATCACAGCAGTGAAATGTTGCTTGCAAGTTACATGGTAACTGAGAACTTTAGGTCAGATGCACAGAAATGGCATTTAACAGACTACTAGATTTATTTGTGAGAGATTTGAGGGAAGAGTTTCTACACCGTTGTAAGCATATCCACATAAAATAGAGTTTTGGGATTGTTAATATGACCTTGTTTTTGTCTGTAGACTGTGAAGCATGGCTTACGTTAAGAGGAAATAAGTAAATGTAAATTGTGGTTAAAAAGAAAAGATCAGAAGATGATCTTGACTTGATAGCAATCCAGTGTTCCATGATTTCTACATGTCCAAAGAAAATGCTTGATTATAATTCCTGAACAAAATTGTTTTAGAAAAGAAAAGAAAACTAATATTACAAGGATTTTCTATGAATTCCTGATGAAACGCCTACGGAGAATTCTTCAGTAAAAACCTGATTGTCAAGTTATGAATCACCCACAGTTAGTGTTCTATGTCCTCTTTGGGATCATCTTTATTAGATAATGGTCATGAAGAATAAGTGAATTAAAATATGCTGGTCCTATAGGAAGTGAAGTAAGCGTCACATTATGCTGTATTTTGTACCTCCTCCTCAAAGTTTGGAAAATATGAAGGCACAAATCTTTTTTATCTTATTAGAGTTTTTCATCAGTGAATATGTTTGATATGATTAATCCTTAATTTCATGGACCTGTGAGTTTTATTATGTTGATTTAATTCAATACATCAATCAGTCAAAAAAAAAAGCTTGAAAATCTTTGTCCTACCTGACCTGATTCTTTGAATAAACTGATTGGAGTCACTTGTTTGCTTTAAGCACTGTAACTGCAAATTCTGATTTATGTTTGATTAGCATAATTTCAGATATATCTTTATGTATAAATATATATGGAATGATAGAAACAATTTTAGGCAGATAGACTTGGTTATGCATATGATTTAAAAAGTAAAAGGTGAAAATATGATTTTGAAAATTGAATTTTACTGAAGAAAAATGGAATTTTACTGAAGTGATGGAATTATTGAATTCCAGATAAATCTTTATAAGACATACTTGGTCCTAAAAAGATCCTTCTAAAATTTCTCTCCCTCTCTTTCATATATATATATATATATATATATACACACATATATATATGTGTGTACATATATATAGTCAATATCATATTTTTAAGTATATATTTCACCATTATAAAATGTCCATTGACTTTATGAAAGATTAGTTTATAAACAAGATAATTAGACCTTATAATGGTGGTCATTTCACAGTGTATAAAAATATTGGTCACTAAGTTATATACCTGAAACTCATATACTATTTCATGTCAATTTTAATTCAATAAGAAAGAAATTAGGGGTTTAGGTACAAACAGCAGAAACTGACTATGGTTAACAGACAGAAAAATAATTTTTTTGGAAAGATATAAGGTAGGTCCCAGACCTGATGGAAAATTTTTTTTTTTTTTTTACTGCAAAGATAATACTTCTTTATTTTAAAGAAGAAAATTTAAAAAAAGAATTTAATCCTATTTTTAAAAATTCATGTACTAGGATTCCATCTCAGACATTGAATCACATCACCACGATTATAGGGATAAATAACAATGGAGTGAGGGGCAGAATAAAAAGATTCCCATGAATTTCCTCTCCTCAACTGAGGTTTTTTTTAATTAACATATAATGTATTATTTGTTTCAGGAGTACAGGTCCGTGATTCCTCAGTCTTACACAACACCCAGTGCTCACCACAACACATACTCTCCCCAATGTCCTGTTGGAAAATCTTGACAACATTTTCCTTATTATCCTCCTGGTAGAATATTATTCTGTTGCTATGCAACAGGTCATCTAAAATTTAATGATTTAAACAATAGGCATTTTGTTAGTGATCATAAGTTTATAGATCAACTGGATGATGTGGTTTTTTAAAATTTTATCTTATTATGTTATGTTAGTCACCATACAGTGCATCATTAGTTTTTGGTGTAGTGTTCTTGAGTTGGTGCCCAAAATGGGATGTCTGGTGGTTGGTTGTTTGATTAACAGGGGCAATTCATTGTCTGAAAGACTAGCCTGGGATTTTTCTTATGATGCTGGACAGAGTTTGAAGAGAGAGAAAGTAGAAATGTGCAAAACCTTTGGAGGTCTGGACTCAGAAGGGGCACACTACCACTTCTGCCCTTTCTGTCAACCACATAGGTGAACCTAGATCCCAGGAGTGGGAAAAGAGATTTTACCTCTTGAAAGGAACTTCCAAATCACATGGCAAAGGTGTGGATAAAGAAAAGAGTGGAGAATTGGGGACGTTTTTATCATCAATCTACCACAATCTCAAACTGTAAGAAGTTGGTTTTCCTAGTGGAATGAATATAGATGACTTTGGGGGGGATCTATTGCATCAATTTGTGTGGTCAGTTCAGTGTGGCTTAGATCCTTCCATTTCCTCTCAGAGGGAGCACAGTATTATCTCAAGGCATTCATTGGAGGATGGCTACATATAGGTTCCATTGTCTGCTACTGACAATAGTGAGATCACTCCTAAAATATATTGGAGTTTATCTTGATTGTTGTACCCAATAACTCAGCTCTTTGGGATTGGAGCACACCATTAAAGTCCGGTGCTTTGGTAGCCCTAAACTTCCTCCAAAAAGTACCTGCTCTGCAAATTTAACCCAAGATATGGTTAATTTTCTATATTCAGAAAAGAGGCTTAATCCATTCCTTGTTTCAGGAGGAATATAGCCAGGTATCACAGAATCACTGTTTTAGTAGGCTTGTATCTTGACATGCTAACTAAGATTCCTTCTCCTTGCTCTGACAGCTCAGCTGTCTTGTTCCTTTCTCCTCAGCTTTTTGTATGAGTTGCCTTCAGGGTGAGGGATTATCTGGAGCAAGAAAAGAGTCAAATTCCTGGCATTTGAACTTATAACTTCATCAAAAGCCATGATTCTGGCATAAACGATAGGTTAGTCTGAATACCTAGCCATATTTTTCTGCCTCAGGGAATAAAGATAAAGTCAGTTGACTGAGGGTAGGAGTGAAATTGAGAAAAGAAGAGAAAAATATTGGTTATTTGACTCCATGAGAAATGGGTATATATAGCTAACTTATCCTGGGGGTTGAAATCCTTTTTGTTGGGGGGGGAATAATAGAAATCTAAGAAAAGTTTGGAGGCTCTGTAAAAAGAGGGATCTATACCTTTCTCCTCAGGTTGTAATCAGGAGAAGCCCTCTGACAGGAGAAGCCTCTCTGTGATAAGCCCTGGGTCTAGAATGGAGCCAGAGCAGAAGTGTGTTCCTAGTTGAGGGAGATGTACAGCAGATGGGCCTACCTCTCACTGTAGGGTGGGAAAAGCAGCTGGGAGTACCTGAGCTTCTTGAGAGATGACCAAAGGGGCTGGTGGACTTGGAGGCACTTTGAAGTTTGATCACACTGGGCATCAGAGTATTTGGACCAGGAGAATGGAGGCCGTGGAGGGATGAGCTCCATCTCAGCTAAGGTTTTTGTGGCCTGAGAAGACTGTGGCTAAATATTTCATTTCCCCTTGAAATTAAGAAAACAGCCCCTCCCTTCTGAACTGTCTCCAGGAGAATTCTGAATTGACTCTTTACCCAGTGAAACATAGTAAAATCCCGAAAACACAGTTTACTTTGAACTGGAAAAATCGATGTTCCTGTTATCAGTAAAAATGGGGTTTGAGAGTTAAGTAAAACTATGGAAATACTTTAGTTCATTGATTCCAAGGCACACATTTTTTTCACATTTAACATGTCTGAAATTGAAATGCAGCTCACAGTCCATGGCATATCATAGTTTAGCTGGCAGTGATTTTTCTTTCTTAATGGTATGTAAAGCAACAGTGCATCTTACAAACCATGATGTCTTAAATACAGTGAAATACAGTGTAATGGAAGTTGTATCTTTGCATACTTGGGATCTGTAAGTCTCACTTATTATAACTGAAAATGCTAGTAATTCAATACCTATAGCTCAACCATTCCTTCCATTCTTAACTCTTCTTTTATGCACAATGATATCTTTAGTAATAGTTCCAGAGCTTGATGTTGTGCTAGTATCTAAGGTGGGAGGGGCTGTAACCACTACTCAGTGTTAAGCTCAATGTCACTTGGGGTCAACGTGACAATGGCATGGGGTCATTCTGTACTATATATTGTACATTATATATGATGCATATCACACACACACTGACAACAGTTTGGAAATCAGTTTTGATAGTAATATATGCCTAGATAGTAAGAATATGAGTAATTTTAATTTTTTTATGATTTGCTGTTATTTCAAAATTTCTATAACAGATATATTTCATAAATTATTAAAAAATGGTTTTTAAAAAGTACAATGCTTGGGTCCTGTGTACAGATTTCAGGCCACTGCCGCTGCCCTCTACCTCTTTACTCCAAAGGCCACTGGCAAAGGAATGCAAATCCTCTGGCCCGTTTGTATCATTGGCCTTTCATGAGCCATTCCTTTTGAAGGAGCCTATATTCAAACACCACTTATTTCCTTCTTATTCTTCTTTAGCAACTCTAACATAGATAGTAATGCTAGTTAATTGGCCAGCCAAACATTGTGTGGGGGAGTTTTTAAGAAATTGAAACACATATCTCTAGGGAGTATCCTGGGCATCAAAATACTTTTACATAATTTGTTCTATAATATTTAGTAATTGCAATCCCAGAATACTAAGCATATTCCATCTCAAATAAGATTTAATTCCTTTGAGCTCAGCTAATTAGTTTGTTTTGTAGTTTATTTAATCCCTGATTGTAAATTACAAAACTCTATAGACAGGTCATTCTAAAATATTATCTGTTAACTATGCTTGTAAAATTTCAAGGTGAGGGACTGCATGAACCTTCAAACCCATGTTTTACAATGTCCATGTTTTTATTATTGTCTTCTTCCATGCTATATATTCAATAAGCTATTACTGAACAAAGTGTAATGTCTAAACTAATACTCTACACTATAAAATAGTATTACATATTATGCTATAATGCTGGAATTTTATGCCGCTATAAAATTGTTTTAGGAAATGATTTTTGGGTTCAAGTTTTAGGCTTTTTTCCTTGAGTGCAGCTCATTTTTAAAGCAGTTTAGTTGGCATTTATTTTTCTTAAAAACAAAACACCATGAAACATGATAGAATATTGATCACCTTCCTTTACTGTTTTCAGAATCCATTATCTCTGTTGTGACAGAGAACTGTTAATGCTGTGTGGTTTGGTCGCTCACCATCATTCATAAGATTTTAGCAGAGGCCTCATGTCACATACAAGATGGCATCCATGACACCTACAGAGCATTTCTCAGAGCCTGAACTCCAGATCTAGCTCAGATAGAGTATGACTTTAGTGTCAGGATTTTGGTCCTTTCCTAAATACAAACATCTATGATGACCATAAACAAGTTTCTTATGGTTAAGTTCATGTGTCAGCCTAATGGGCCAATGGGTGCTCAGAAAGTAATTTCTGCAAGTGTCTGTGAGGCTGTGTCTGGAAGAGATTAGCGTTTGAATCAGCAGACTGAGTACGAATGATAGACCTCATCATTGTGGTGGGCATCATATAGCCCCTTGCCTGAATGGAACAAAAAGGTAGAGGAAAGGTAAATTCTCTCTTCTTCTGTCTGAGCTAAGATATCCATCTTCTGCCCTCAGACGTCAGTGTTTCTGGTTCTCAGGCTTTCCAAAATCAGACTAGGTTTATACCATCAGTTCCCCAGTTCTCAGGCATTTGGACTCAGACTGAGTTATACCTCTGGCTTGCCTGGTTCTCTAGCTTGCAGATGACAGGTGGTGGGACTTCTTCGCCTCCGTCAGTGTGTGAGCCAATTCCTATAATAAATCTCCTCTTATGTATATCTCTATGTATCCTTTCAGTTCTGTTTCTCTGAAGAACCCCGATTAATGCATTTCTCATTCTTTTTTCTTCTGTCTCACACATGACAGTTGAAATTTATATTCATGACACAGTATATACATGGACCAAAATGTTTCAGATAATTCTTAAACTGTTAAAAGGAAAAAGCAAACAAAATAAAATAACAATAAAAAACATCACACAGACTATGTATTGGTATAATTGTCATATAAGGTTTGTACCAAACAGATACTCTTTAAAGAGCTTAAAAGAGCATAGAGCAAGGAGAAATGGTTAATTTCTTTTATTAGAAAATATTTAAAGAATGTTTTGATTTTTTCTAGATACCTACTCAACAAATATAATATGAATAAGAATAGACCAGCAAATATGTACTACATATACTACTAAGAAAAAGCAAGCATTACTTGCTTTTTAAAAATTGAAGGAAAGTTGGACTTCAAAAGTAAAAACTTTTGTTGTTCAAAGGACACTATTAAGAAAGTGAACAAAGAACTCACAGAACCACATATCATATATATTAAATCATATATTTGATGAAGAACTTATATGCAGAATGTATAAAGGATCTTACAACTCAATTCAAAAGAGACAGCTCTATTTTTAAAAAATGGGCAAAGGATTTGAACAGACATTTTTCCAAATAAGATATGCAAATTCCCAATAAGCACATGAAAATATTCTCAATATTCTTAGCCATCACGGAAGTGAAATTCAAAACCATACACTAGGATGTATGGCTATATTAAAAAAAGACAGATAATAGGTGTTAGAGAGGATGTGGAGAAATTATAGCTTTCATGTACCACTGGTGGGAATGTAGAATAGTGCAGTCACTTTGGAAAAAAGTCTGGCATTTCTTCTAAAGAATAAACATAGAGTTATTATAAGACCCAGCAATTCTACTCCTAGATATATACCCAAGAGAAATGAAAACACATGTCCGCAAGCAAAATCCGTATATAGATGTTCATAGTAGCATTATTAGTAAATAGCCAAAAAATGGAAAGAATCCAAATATCCTTCAACTGATGAATGGCTAAACAATGTATAATATATTCATACAATAGAATATTATCTAGCCATAAAGGGAAATGAAGTACTGACATGTATTATACTATGATAAACCTTGAAAACATTAAGTGAAAGGAATCAGTCACTAAAGACTGACTTTGTCTTATTCCATTCACATGAGATGTCCAGAATAAACAAATACTTAGAGACAGAAATTAAATTAGTGGTTGCCTAGACTGGGGAGGTTTGGGGGAAAGGGGGAATGACTACCAATAAATACAGGGTTTCTTTTTGGGGTGCTGAAAATGTTTGAAAATGATTGTGCTGATAGTTGCCCACCTCTATGAATACTCTAAAAATCACTGCACTTTAAAAAATATTTATTTATTTGAGAGAGAGAGCATGAGCGGGGGTGAGAAACAGAGGGAGAGGGACAAGCAGGATCTCAGCTGAGCAGGGAGCTGATGCGGATCTTGATCTCAGGACCCTGAGATCATGACCTGAGCCGAAGGCTGATGCTTAACCAACTGAGCCACCCAGGTGCCCTGAATTATGCACTTTAAATGGGTGAATTATATGCTATATTGTGTTCAACTGTATCTCAATAAAATCGTTATACAAAAAAATTGAAGGGTATGCTTCTGGTTCTTCCAAGACAAAGAATTTCTCTTGTTCTACCAAAAAATGGAGTAGCCCCATCATCACTCACATGTTATCCTTCTTACAACTAAAAATACTCTAGATATGTTACAATAACAAGCATAGGAAAACTGAAAGGTGGAAATAAGAAAGTGTGCAACCTAGGACCCTCAGGACCTTAGGAATGAGGTTTCCAAGGAAACCTTTTCCCTTTAGTTAAAGGATTGAAAGAGTGTGGTCTAACAATGGAAAATCTTTTTGGCAATACTCACCCTACTCTGGCCAATGACCAGTGGAAAAACCACCTCACTGCCTTTCACAGTTTCAGCTGGGACCAGTTGGGAGTTGATTTTCTACCACCACTCCCTACCCTCTGTCCTGGGGAAGTAGGCAGCACACTCTGATTCCCCTACTATGTGGTATTGGTGGGCTCAGTTGGGAGCTATTCTTCCGTCTCTACCAGTGGAAGCAGGCAGCAGCTATGTATCTAATTTCCCTATTGGTATATTATTGGCAGAATGGAAGGACAGCTGATCTTCCATTTCCTCCTGGCAGATGTAGTCAGTCCTCTTATGCTCCTGCCAGGGTAGTATCAGTGAGCCTAGGACAAGCAGATCTTGAATTCTTCACTTGGTGGAAGCAGATTATGCTCTAATTTCCCCCTTGTCGGGGTATATTGGCAGGGTCTGGTGGGATGACCTCAGGCTCCACCCCTACTCAGCAGTAACAAGACCAACTTGACAGTGTGAGGTGAGGCTAGTTGACACTAGGTTTCAACACCTGCCATTGCATATCAGCAGGTCCTAGTAGGGAGCTGAGCCTCCACCCTCATCTGTCATTATGAAGTAGAGAGAGATGGTGGAAAGTAAGACTAGTTGGCACCTTATTTTTCCATCCCTTCCCTTAGTGTCAGTGGGTCCCAATGCAGAGTTGTTTCTGACCCCACCATGTAGCAATAAAGAAGTGTGAGTCAACCCTCTGTTTACTCTCTCTGTAGTGGCAGTGGGGCCCACAGAGTTGGTGATCTTACAACATCATTCAGAGCCAAAATGGCAGTGCAAGTCAGTGCTACATTTTGGCTGGGGTGGTATTGGCAGGGGCCAGGGGGAAGCTGATCATACATAGTGACCTAGCCTTTTTGCTATACTTAAAAAGGAAGACTGCCTGCTAAAAAAAAGATTCAGTAAGATCCAGAGGCTCATAATATATCCAAAATGTCTAGGGTATAAAAAAATTACTCATTATACCAAGAACCAGGAAAATAACATGAATAAGAAAAAAATTCTATAGTCACTAACACTGAGATGAATCAGATTTGGAATTATTTAACAAGGATTTTAAAGTAGCTGTAATAAAAATGTTTCAACAGGTAACCATGAATTCTTGACACAAATGAAAAAAGTTTAGGAACTCTCAACAAAGAAATAGAAATTCTGAGAAAGAACCAAATGGCAATTATAGAACTGACAAATATAATAAAAACTCACTGGGTAGCCTTAATAGTAGAGATGACAGAGTATAGAATCAGAGAACTTAAGTACAGATCAATAGAAATTACCTAATCTGAACAATAGAGAGAAAATAGAATGAAAAAGAAAAAACAAAAACAGACTGTCAGGGACCAGTGGGACAATAGCAATAGAGATAACCTTTGTATCATACAATTCCTAGAATGAGAGGAAAGAGTGAACCTGAAAAATTAGCTGGGGAAATTAAGGCTGAAATTTCCCCAAATTTGCCCAAAGACATAAGCCGGTGGATAGAAACAATCCCAAATTGGATAAACCCAAAGAAATACATGCCAAGACACATCATATTTGAAATCCTACAAACTAAAGACATAAAAAAAAAATCTTGAAAGCAGCCTGACAGAAGCAACATATTACTTACAGGGAGATAACCAATTTGAATGATAGTGAATTTCTCATCTGATACCATAGAAGGCAGAAGGAAGTGGCATAACATTTTTTAAGTACTCAAAGAAAAAAAAAATCCATGAATTTTATGTCCTGGAAAAATATCCTTTTGAAATAGAGGGGAAATACTTGAATGAAGGAAACCTAAGAGAATTCATTGAGGAAGTGCTTTAAATAGAAATCTGATAGAAGGTTTGAAAATTCCAAAAGGAAAGACAAACATCAGAATAGATAAAAATAGAAGTAAATGTAATAGGCTATCCTAGTTCTAGTGAGTTTCTTAAATCATATTTGATAGTTGAATCAAAAGTCATAATGTCAGCTGATCTGGTGCTCAATATATGTAGAGGGAAATACTTAAGACAATTACATTTAAACAGTAAGAAGGATAAAGAGACTTAAATAGAGGTATGTTTCTACATTTGATTTGAAATGGTAAAATGTTAATATTAGTCAACTATGATCAGTTGTGTATATATATGGAAAGACTTAGAGCAACCACTAAGAGAAGTATACAAAGTTTATATACTCAAAAACCAAGTTACCTTAAAAATAAGTGATCTAAATACACCACTTAAAAAGCAGAAATTGGTACAGTGGACTAAAAACAACAAACAAAAATTATTCAACAATTCCTTAAGAAGCTCACTTCAGTACAACCTCATAAGTAGGTTGAAAGTAAAGAATGGAAAATTGTACCATGCAAATATTAAAGAAAAAAGCAAGAATGGCTATTTTAATATCAGATAGACCTTATTTATTTTTTTAAAGATTTTATTTATTTATTTATTTGATAGAGAAACAGCATGAGAGGGGAGAGGGTCAGAGAGAGAAGCAGGCTCCCTGCTGAGCAGGGAGCCCAATGCGGGACTTGATCCCAGGACTCCGGGATCATGACCTGAGCTTAACCAACTGAGCCACCCAGGCACCCTTATTTATTTATTTTTAAAGGTTTTATTTATTTATTTTGGGGAGGGAGGGAGAGGGAGAGAACCTCCAGCAGACATTGTGCTGAGTGCAGAGCCTGACATGTGGCTCAATCCCATGACCCTGAGATAATGACTTGAGCTGAAATGAAAAGTCACTTAACTGACTGAGCCACCCAGGTGCCCCTCAGATAGACTTTAGAGCAAAGAAAATTCCTATGGACTAAGAGGGCATTACATAATGATGAAAGGATCAATCCACCAGGAGGATGTAACAGTCCTAACTGTATATACATCAAATGATAAAAATCTCAAAATACATGAAGGAAAAACTATAGAACTTATAGGACAAATAGAACCACAATTACAGCTGTGGATTCAAAGACTTTACTCTCAGCAGTTGGTAGACCTACTAAATAGAAAGTCAGCAAGGATATAAAAGAGCTGTGTAATAGTCAACCTAGAGGGTTTATTTGACATATATAGGATGCTTTACCCAACAATGGCACAGTACATTTTTTTTTTCAAATGGCCTTGGAACATTTATCAAGATAAACCATATCCTCTGCCATAAAACAAACCTTCACAGATTTGAAAGAATTGAAATTATACAGAGTTTATTTTCTGACCATAATCAAAGCAAACTAGTTATCAATAACAGCAAGATAATGGGAAACTCTCCAAACATGAGGAAATTAAACAACACAACTCTAAATAATCCATGGATCAAAGAGGAAATCTCAAAGGAAATAGAAAACAACATAAAACTGAATGAAATTAAAATGCAACATATCAAAATATTTGAGATGCAACTGAAGATGAGGGGGAAATTTCTAGTACTAAATGCTTGCATTAGAAAAAAGAAAGAAGGGTCTGAAATTAATAATCTAAATTTCTACCTCTGAGAACAAGAAAAAGAAGAGCAAAATAAACCCAAAGCAAGTGGAAAGATAAGAAATAAATGAAAACAGAAAAACAATAGAAAAAAATCAATGAAATGAAAGATGCTTCTTTAAAAAAAATGAAATTGATTATTTTCTAGCAGGACTAACAAAACCATCTATTTCAGGAATAAAGTATGTGATACAATGACAGATCCTGCCGACATAAAAAGGATAATAAAGGAATACAATGAATAGCTTTATGCTCATAAATTTGACAACTTAGAAGAAATAGACCAAAAATTTCAAAAACTGCAAGCTATCAAACTTCAAGGTGAAAAAAAATAAGCAGGATGGTCCTGTCACCATCAGAGAAATTGAATTTGTAACTAAAATCTTCTGAAAAATAACTTTGGCTCAGTTGGTTTCATTGGAGAATTCTACCAAAATTTTAAAGAATTGGCAACAATTTTTACATAATTTATCACAGAAAATAAAAAAAAATCTTTTCACTCATTTTATAAGGTGTCTCATCTTGATATCTAAATCAGACAAAGATAGTACCAAGACCAGACAAAGATAGTACCCCCCCACCAAGAAAAACCCTATAGACACAATATCTTCCATGAATTTAGACACAAAAATCTTCAACAGAATATTAATGAGTCAAATCCAACAATGTATGAAAAGAATTATATACCAGGAACAAATGGGATTTTTTCCAGGAATACAAGGCTAGTTTAACACTTGAAAATCAATCAATATAATCTATCCTATCAACAGGCTACAAAAAGACAAATCATGTGAATATATCAATTGATGCAGAGAAAGTATTGGACAGTATTCAACATTAATGATAAGTGATAAATACTTTTAGCAAACTAGGAATACAGGGGAACTTCCTCAGACTGATAAATGCTATCGATAAAAAACCTATAGTTAACATCATACTTAATGGAGAAAGACTGAATGCTTTCTCTCCAAGATCAGGATGAAGGCAAGGATGTCTGTTTTTAACCACTTTTTTCAACATAGTACTGATAGTTCTAGCCACTGCAATAAGGCAAGAAAAAGACACAGATTAGAAACAAAGAAACTAATTTATCTATATTGGTAGAAGGCATGCTTGTCTTTGAAGAAAATCCCAATGAATCATATACGACTTCTGCTAATTTATAAATTAGCTCATCAATTTCACAGGATACAGGAAATCAGTCACATTTCTACATACTGTAATGGCTGTATGGAAATCAAAATTAAAAATACAATTCCATTTACAATCAGCTCAAAGAAAATGAAATATTAGTTATAAACGTAATAAAATGTGCATAGGATCTGTATGCTAAAAATTACAAAATGCTCATGAAAGAAATTGAAGAAGACCTAAATAAATTAATTATCTAAATAAATGTTATGTTTATGGGCTGGAAGGCTCAACATTAAATAAAGATATCAGTTTTCCCCAAATTAATCAGAGGGTTCATGAGATCCAAGCAAAGTTTTTTTTTTTTAAAGATTTTATTTATTTATTTGACAGAGAGAGACACAGCGAGAGAGGGAACACAAGCAGGGGGAGTGGGAGAGGGAGAAGCAGGCTTCCCGCCAAGCAGGGAGCCCAATGTGGGGCTTGATCCTAGGACCCTGGGATGCTGACCTGAGCCGAAGGCAGATGCTTAACGACTGAGCCACCCAGGGGCCCCCCAAGCAAAGTTTTTTGAAGACACAGACAAGCTTTTTCTAAAAGTTACAGGGAAAGACAAAGTCCCTAGTATAGTGAAAACAAACTTGAAATAGAAGAATAAAGTGGGAGAAATCCTGTAGTTATCAACTGCATGTACCAGGCCTCTAGAAACTAGTAGTTAAACTCAACCAACTGGATGGAAGTGACTATGTACAGGGCTTGTTTTCCAAAGAAGAGCGTTGTTTAGAGTAGCAAAATTCTAAGCCTATTTAGGCATGTTGTAAAGCTGTTCAAGAAGTAATTCAGCAAATTCTGTGAGTGGAAATGTAGTGCTCAAGTCACATTCTGCTTTAAAAGGTTATAACAGATACAAACGAATTAAAAAAAAAGTGGGAGAAATCCAATATTAAATTCTGCTGTATGGCTATTATAATCAAGACCACTTGGTTTTGGTGGAGGGATAGACACAAAGATCAATGGAGCAGAATAGAGAATCCAGAAATAGAGCCACACAAAAATGCACAACTGATTTCTCACAAAGGTGCAAAAGCAATTCAATGGAGGAAAGACAGACTTTTCAACAAATGCTGTTGCAGTTAACCCTTGAACAACACAGGTTGGAACTGTACGGCTCCACTTGTGCACAGAATATTTTCTTTTTTTTGATAAATACAGTATAGTACTGTAGTGTATTTTCTTTTTAAAATGATTTTCTTAATAACATTTTATTTTTTCTAACATATTTATTATAAGAATGTAGTATGTAATAGATGTACTATACAAAACATTTGTGGACCGACTGTTCAAGTTATCAGTAAGACTTTAGGTCAGCAGTAGGCTATTAGTGAAGTTTTTGAGGAGTCACACATTATGCATGGATGTTCGTCTGCACAGAGGTCAGCACCTCTAACCCCTGTGTTGTTTAAGGGTCAACTTTAATTGGACATCCACAGGCAAAAACAGACAAACAAAAATATAAAACTTCAAAAACAAGTAAAAACCATGAACTAAACTCACAGTTCTATTGGTAATTAAGAAAAAAAAATGTATCAGGATTGTGCTTATCTCCTAAAATGATTTGTTGACTCTTCCCTCCCCTTCTCTTTTCTGAAATTACATGAAGTTATTATTGTTTCTTCCTTGAAAAGTTTAATATAGTTTGCCAAGAATACTGTGTGGCCTGAAATTTCTTTATGGGAAAGTTTTGGATTATGACTACAATTACTTTAGTTGGTTTGGATTATGAATACAATTACTTTAGTTCCTATTTAGGTTTACTCTTTCTTCTTGTTCTTAGTTTTGATAATTCAAATTTTCCAAAAAATTTGAAAATTTGACTAGATTGTTGAATTTAATTTTCCATAATTTTTCTTTATGATCTTTTTAGATATTCAGGGTCTTCAGTGATATCTTCTCTTTCATTCTTGATATTGATAATTTTTGTGTTTTACCTTCTTTTTTTAGATTACTAGGTAGGGGTTTATTACTTTTATCAATTAATAATTTTATTAGACTTTTCAAAGACTAATTAACCCATTTGAATTTCTGATTTCTTTTTCATTTTTTATTTTGTTGATTTTGTCTCTTATTTTTACTAAATCCTTCATTCTGTTTTCTTTGAAATGGTATGCTGTGGGGACTCTAGATATTATTTTTCTCTGAACAGATTGAGTTTTGTTCTGGCAGGCAGCTAAACTATGAGAGATTACTTTAGTATGATGGAGGCTTGGCTTTAGACTTTGTTAGGTAGATATTTTGATTTTGCTCTTGACTCTTAAATCATGGTTCATTTTTGTTTCAATGGGAAGTCACTCTAACTTGGCAAGACATGAACTCCAATGTTCCTCTTGCTATGGGAAGCTGCAAAAATTTTTGCTCAGCTTTTTCAGACTTTCAGCTGTTGATAACTCCCCTGGGCTTTTTGGAATCTTACTGTCTCATGAGCTGTCTGGAGTCAAGCAAGGATCTACATGGGTTTTGGTATTTTCCACTATGGGTCCCTCAATTTCTGTGGCTCTAAATATGTCCTAAATGTGTCCTCTGACTTCCCAGGGCAATAAGAGTACAGCCTTCTCCTTGATCTCGATTTCTGTACCTGGACTGGGGAATGCTCTTAGGAAAAAGCCAAACAAATATGATCCTACTTAGTCTGCTTCCTTTCTCTCAAGAGTTGAATCCTCTCCGGTTTCAATCTGCTTTTGGTTACTCTCCAGTGCCTTTACACAGTTGCATTTTATACTTCATTTACAGTTTGTAATTGTATGGGCAGGAGAATTACTGTGGTAATAAGCAACTCCACGATTACTCTTAGAACATAATAGACCTCATTTTATTGTTAACATTACACTACAGAAAATTTCCAGATTTTTACCTGATTATTATTATTATAAACTTTATTATTGCCAATTTCACTTCCATTTCATCATTATCACTTTGTCTTTGATTTAGTAAATGTGATTGTTTTGTTTTTATTAATAGAAGTGTTTTTTAAAATTTTTTATTGTTATGTTAATCACCGTACATTACATCATTAGTTTTTGGTGTAGTGTTCCATGATTCATTGTTTGTGCATAACACCCAGTGCTCCCTGCAGAACGTGCCCTCTTTAATACCCATCACCAGGCTAACCCATCCTCCCACCCTCTCCCCTCTAGAACCCTCAGTTTGTTTTTCAGAGTCCATCGTCTCTCATGGTTTGTCTCCTCCTCCAATTTCCCCCCCCTTCATTCTTCCCCTCCTGCTTGGGTGCAAAATGGATGTAGATTTATTATGGATAATTTATCCATCAATTTTTCATCATTAAAAGTTAATCCATGGGTAAGATAAAACAAGAAACCATTGAAAGTAAAAAAATCTCAGAACTCACAAGCATTTAATTCCCACATCTAATAGTGTACACCTTTAACTTGATAATTATTAAGTAATATTACTATTAATAATGTCTCATGATTACCATTGTGCATTCTTTGAGCACTCTGGTCAAGCAGTACCAGGCTTGAAGCTGTCAGCATGATGGCTGAAATGGGGTTTCCTTTTTGTTTTCCTTCTTGCTCTGGTTTCATAATCCCATGGCTACTCTTGATTAGGACATTTTTGTTTTCAAACTTCAATGATCTGTGTTCATAAAGAAACAGAACCATGGAGGGAGAATGAGGAGGTAAATGAAAAGGCCGTGGAGAAGGAGGGAGTCCATACTTGAACAATTATAAATTGTTCATGGGGGAATGGTTGAATATATTTTAGTGATCTTGACTTTTGGCAACACATTTACTGAGAAAATAGCTCCCATTACTGCACAATGAGAGTGTTCAACGGATAACAGCTCAGGGCTCCACAGAATTAATCTCCTCAGTCTTTCTTCAAGAATCCATTAGTAGGTCAGAGGGCTTAGCATCAGCTTCATTCTCTACTATTGTTTTTCCTCTCATGGCTTTTTTCCCTTTTGCATGGACTGTTTTTTCTTTTCCTTTTAGAAGCTATAAAATATATGAGGGATAAATGAGTTTTCCTTCATCAGAATACCTAGAGTATTAGTCATTATGTGCACATGGTACTTAGTAATAACATGGGTATCATTTAATGAAATGGGTGTTTATAAGGTGAAAAGAACTTTGTTAATAACTAATATATGGATTTTCTAAGTAATTTAGAACATTTGCTAGTATACATGTAAATGTAAATATTTTAGGTGGAAGAAATGCAAATTTTCAAGCCACTGCCCCTCCATCAGGTTTGATGTAATTTTCATTAAGCTTGTTGAAAAGTTAATGGATGTAAGACTGCACATTACCACTTAAATACTCATGGACAATATTTTTATTAACTTGAAAATAAAGAGTATTGAAATATTCTTAAGGAGAAACAGTGCATTCAGTTGTTTGTAAAAGTTAATAAGCAAATAATTATTAATCTCCATACTAAGTGTTCTAACTAGTATTTTTAATTTTCAATAAATGTAAATAGGAGTTTGAAAATTTTGTTGGTATAAAAGAGGGCTAGGTATTGTGTGTACTAGTCATATGGACCTGGCTGAGAGCTTTAAGACATGAGTTTTTAGAGTGTAAGTGGAAGATAAAACTCTTACCAGAAACTAAAATTATAGGCCCAATAAGTGGTATGAATATCTGTATATTCAAATAAAAAGAGTACCACCAAAGAGGCTAGCTAGACCCTCCAGCTGCTTCTGTATCTTATCCTCTAAACTGCCTGGCAGTGGAATAAGCTTAAGTTAGATTCGAACTGACAGAGAAAGAGCTTCCTCTGATAATTTTATTCTTACCTGAATATGATATTCTGTCTGTTATAATTGCCCTATTGTTAGTCCAGCATTACTGTTTTACACTGATATATAGAACACATGGTTTATAGCACTATATCTAAAGTACCATAAGTAACATGGAGGCCAGGATGTAAGGATGATGTAAGTGCAGTGGTGGCAAACCCATTGATCTACAATTTGATCCATTTACCTAAGTGGCTGCCTTCTTCCCTCACTAGTTTTTGTGGATTCCTTCCAAAGAAGTAAATTCAAATGAAGAGTACTACCTTTTCAGAGATTTTCTTTCACCAGTAGTATGTGGGTAATTGTAGTCTATTGCCAGAAGCTCAAAGAGCATAAAATATTTAGTTTTCTAGTTACTGAATTTGAAGTATATATTTTTTAGGAACATAAGGTGAAACTTCTAGTTTTATGTAACAGTTAAAATTTGAAATAGTGACGAGGTGAACAACTCACCAGAAAGTCTTCAAAAGAAAGTCTCATGAGAAAGACAGTCACATTGAGGGGAACTGGGTAGGGAAGATGTACCGGGAATGCCCAACGTGAAGGGTGCCTGTGGCTCCGGTGGGGCGGAAATGGGTGGGAACTGAAGTCTCTTGGGCTCTTCCTGTATGGGAAGTGATGTTGAGTGAGACGGAGGAAGTGAAGGGGAGAGGTAAAACAGAAGGGTAAAGTCCCTGGAGAATTTTGGTCATAGCATTAAAAGCTTTTCTGGATTGGTGGGTGAAACGAAAGAGAATGTTTGCAATGCAAGAGGAGAAAATAATAATATTGCTATGGGTTATAAATTAAATCACAAAAATTGTATTTGATATGCAAGTAAAGACTGCAATTCCTTTTAAATTACTCTTAGTTGCTGGGCTGTGCTGCTTTGAATGTGACTTTGAGGAGAGGCTGAACCACATGGGGTCCTGGATTTATTTTGTTCACAAAAATTCATGGTTTCTAAGTGTTAAAAGATACATTAAAAGCTGATTTATCTTTTAGAATAAGAGGCACAAAACCTGGAATAGAAAGCACAATAGACTCCTTGAGTTCTTACTCTGCTCTTCTATCAATTATGACTCTGGAAAACTTTGTAGCTGTTCTGGGCCACATTTTCTTAATTTGTAAAATAAAGGGCTAGATGAGGTAATTGAAAGATTAGCTTTCACCTCTAAAAATCTATGCTTAATGAGTTAAAAGGTCAACATGAGTAGATGCTATTATTTTATAACTAATGATTATTAACATGTTTATAAAGCAGTAATGCCAAAGATATGACTAACTATGCCTTAATGAATCTTTTTTTCCTATGTCAGGGATTATCTAGGTATTATCTCTGTCTCATTTAATTTTGACAGTAGTCCTTCAATACGGGTATTTTAATCCCCATTTTATAGTTGAGGAAACCAAAGAAGTTTAAATTAGCTAAGACCTCAAGCTTTCAGCTCATTGATGTTAGAAATGAGATTTGAACTTAGGTCTGCCTGACTCTGAGGTCAGGCTGGTGTCCCACACCTCAGGGACATATGTCTACAAAAGAAGGCTTGAGCCCCCCACCTGAGTACCAGAACTAGCAATCTCTAAGGGGCTTTGCAGCAATTTCCAGCATCCCTAGAGCAGAGTGACAGGGAACTGTAACCAGTCAGTCAGCTAGCTGTAGCCCCACTGTGGCATCCTGCCTAATCTTCTCCAGCTCTGTAGCATTGACTAGACAAAGAATTGCTGCTGTTTCCTTCTTTCCCTGAAAACACCACTATTTATATTTAAGGTGAGCCTACAGCTTGTTTTGTGCAAGGCGGAACCAACTGATGAGTGCAGACAGAGAGGGAGTGAGGTGCGGAACAGAATTCTTATGGACTTCAGGTTACTTGTTTTTAAACTTCAGGCCTAAAGCATCTCTACTTGTGTCCATAGCTACTCTTAAAAGATTCTGTTGGCTTTTCTTGGTTACCACTTGCCCAGAATCTCAGTAAGTCACTCTTAGGAAAAATTCTGAGGGTTCTGACTCCCTTTTTGTTAAATAAAATTTAAAATCAATCCACAGACCAGGCAGGCTGTAAATCCACTATAATTGTCATTCTCTTTTCCTTTCTCCCCTCTCCCCTAAGACAGTCAGATTCCCCCCTTTCTCTAACTACAAAACTCAAGTCCCCATGCATAGCTGAGTATATAGACCCAGATGGGGAAGGGAGAATGATGTATGGAGCTGTCTGCAACCATCCAACTGACATGCCATCTTACACCCAAACCAAATTTATGGAAGAAATATCTCAGTTGAGTCCTAGACACAAAGAGCAATGATAGGAGCTTGTCTTGACATATAAATCAGGTTGTGAAATTTTAGAGAATGAATCACAGTCTTCTTCCACATAAATTTTTATGCATAGTTATGATCTTTCCAGGTAGAATGAATTGTTTTCTTTTCTGTGGTCCTATACTACATGTATTTGTATCTCTATTATAGTATGGATTCTACTTTTTTCTTTCATTACTGTGACTTATATATATGCCTTATCTCTCCTCCTAGATTGTAAACTTCTTAAGTCCAGATTTATAGACTCTATTTATAGACTTGAACTGAATATTCAAATCTTTAGAAATAGAGCTTAAATCTTCATGATATTCTCCTACCATATATCTGTGAAACATCAAAGTTAAAATTTAAAAGTTCAGAATAATAAAGTTCAGAATTCAAGGTGGGCTAAAATGCTTAGAGTTATTTACTTATAGTAATGTGTGAAAAGATATAGGAAAGAGGATTATTAAGATATATAACATGTCCTTACCATTCGGCCATGTCAGATCCTAACAGTAGGAGAAATTCTGTGAAATAGAAAGAAAGGTATAATCCTTGGGGTGCCTGGGTGGCTCAGTTGGTTAAGCAACTGCCTTCAGCTCAGGTCATGATCCTGGACTGCCAGGATTGAGTCCCATATCAGGCTCCCTGCTCAGCAGGGAGTCGGCTTCTCCCTCTGACCCTCTTCCCTCTCATGCTCTCTATCTCTCATTCTCTCTCTCAAATAAATAAAATCTTAAAAAAAAAAAAGGTATAATCCTTTATCTATTGACAAGCTCCCTTCACAAATCCAGGCTAGTTTCTCAACACAGAGCAGTGCTCCTACAACCATTCTAGGTTTGTGAAACATGCCGTTCCCTTTTTGTCCCCAGTTCTGCCCCTCAGAGGAAATGATACAGAGGATAAATAATACACCTCAATCAAAGTGAGATAATCCCTTATCAGAGTCTATCTGTTGTTAAAATTCTGAATTTTATTTACTTTGATTCATTAGAGATGATCAGTTTCATTTCCATTACAAAGCACTCTGGATGTATTTTCTCTGTTTGTTTTTTGAAATACATCCTTTCTTTATCTGTCAATAAAAGATCAATATATGAAGTTTTGGAGGTTTTCACTGATAAATTCTGAAAGGTCACTAAAGTGATATTTAGTCCTGGGATCCTGATACTTAAGATTGTATCAGGGCTTTTCATTTTGTTTGTCATCTATTTATTACCTTTTTATCTACCTACCTACCTGTTTTCATTTCTCTGTCATCTATTCATCCACTCGTTTATCCATCTTTTTTTAGTCCAAGAAGCTGTCTTTCATAAAAAAATAATTCTCTAGTTTCACAAGTATATCCCCCCCCCCCCCCGCTTACCCTCTTTCTTTGTCTCTCTTCCTTTTCTCATTCCTTCTTTCCTTCCTTGAATTTCTACAGGCCAGCCACTGCTTGCAAGGGAAATACATACAACCCTTGATATCAAGGATGGGAGGACTTTATAGTATACTAGTGATGCAGACTGTCAAGAGAAGCAGCTCTCATGGATATATTCAAAGTAAAATGAGAGCAGAGAGAAAAGAACAGGTAAGAAAAAGATATAACATTTGAGTTGAAATTTGAAGGACGGGTGAGTAGGAGTTTTTATACAGACATTTCAGGCAGAGAGAATTACATATGCCAAGACAGAGGGGAGAGGAGTGAGTCAACAGGGCATGTTCTGAACATTAGAGACATTCAGTATTGCCTACAAGGCAGGTGTGTAGGAGGAGTTGGGGTTGGGATGATGAGAGATGATGACCTTAGCTGCCATTTGAGGCAGTTTGTCCTTTATCCCAAAGGCTCTGAGAGCCATTTAAGGATTTCGAGCAGGGATTTTGAGCAGCTTTAATTTTCATTTTAGATAGATAGCAGAACAAGATTGGAGGAAGGGGACAGGAAAGGAAAGTTGGCCTGCCTCCTTATATCCTTACACATTCTTGTATCTCACTCCAGGTGAGAGATGCTAGAGACAGAAAAAGGGCACAGGCAATGACAATGGGAAGCAGGGGAAAGTCAAAGAATTATATCAGAGATAAAATTAATTCAGTGATTGGATGACCGAGATGACAAGAGAGAACCTAGTCTTTTAGCCCTTACTGCACTCCTTGTATGTTTCTCATTTGAGTTGTAACATTTCTTTTATTAGACATTGAATTTTGCTATTTCATATGTACTCAAGTAATCAGTTGGCCAGAATAGCCTATCAGCATTAGTTGAAGAAGTTCTGTTTCATAGTCTACCATCACATTATAGAGTTGGACTTCTACTAAATTCCTGCCTGTTTGAGATTTTAGATTTAAAATTTCTGAAAGAAGATCTCTGGAATACTTTGTAGGTCTATATTCCTAATAGACTGCGATTTTTTTTTAAGGTGAGCCTTTAGCTTGTAGGAGGACATTTATTGACTTGAGAAACAGATAACATAATTATTAATTGAAAAAGTATGTTGCAAAGTACCAAGTACAGTGTAATTCCATTCTTGTTGAAAAAAAATCTACTCAGCTATCGATGTTTAACTATACATCAAGGCATCATACATCATGATTCATTTTTGTTGGTCTTATCTCCATTTTCTTTAATAATCATGTATTGCTATTGTAATAAGAACTAGAACGAAGGGGGGGAAATCGGAGGGGGAGACGAACCATGAAAGACTATGGACTCTGAAAAACAAACTGAGGGTTCTAGAGGGGAGGGGGTGGGGGGATGGGTTAGCCAGGTGATGGGTATTAAAGAGGGCACATTCTGCATGGAGGACTGGGTGTTATGCGCAAACAATGAATCATGGAACACTACAAAAAAAAAAAAAGAACTAGAAAATGCAGGAGTCACTTATTTGCATCTGTAGTTAACCCTCCAACAACATGGGTTTGAATTGTGTGGGTCCACTTTTTTGAGAATTTTTTTTTTATAAATACAGTACTGTATTTGTGTTTTTGTTTTTATGATTTTCCTTAAAAAAAAGATTTATTTATTTATTTTAGAGAGAGAGCATGGCAGGGAGGGGCAGAAGGAGAGGGAGAGAGAGAATCTCAAGCAGACTTCCTACTGAGCAGGGAGCCCAACAGGGGGCTCCACCCCACAACCCGGAGATCATGACCTGAGCTGAAATCAAGAGTTGGATGCTTAACTGAATGAGCCACCCAGGTGTCCCATTTTTATGGCCTTCTTAATAACATTTTCTTTTCTCTACTTTATTGTGAGAATACAGTATACACACACACACACACACATAGCATACAAAATATCTGTTAATTGACTGTTTATGTTATCAGTAAGTCTTCCAGTTGACAGTACACGTTTAGTAGTTAAGTTTTGCAAGAGTCAACAGTTATAAGTGGACTTTCAACTGTGCTGAAGTTCGGTGTCCCTAATCCCCACGTTGTTCAAGGGTCAACTGTATATTCACTTGAGTTGCCCTGGTGTGTCTCTGAGGAAAACTGCTCATGTGGGTTTGAATAGGTGGTGCTTCCCTTTGCTGGGCCTTTGGAGTAGGAGCTGAGACTGGGATGGCCACCTGCTCTGGGAACCTTCCTGTTGGTTATTCACAAGCTACCCCTTTTAGGCTAGCTTCTCTTCATAGAGGGCAAACTCAATCAGGCACCCTGAGGTGCAACTGATGAAGGTTGAGAACTGTAAGAAGATGAGATGACCTGTGTTTTTAAAACAAGTTTGACCCTCAGGTGGGTGGCTCCAAGCCAGTACTCTTAAACTAGGTTGAGGTAGTCTTATTCGTAAGTGTGTAAACTCTTAAAAATATCTGATTTACCGGGGCACCTGGGTGGCTCAGTGGGTTAAGCATCTGCCTTCAGCTCAGGTCATGATCCCAGGGTCCTGGGATGGAGCCCCATGTCAGGCTCCCTGCTCAGCAGGGAGTCTACTTCTTCCTCTCCCTCTGCCCCTCCCCACCACTTGTGCTCTTCTTCTCTCGCTCGCTCTTTCTCAAATAAATGAAATATTTAAGAAAGTATCTGATTTATCAAGCTATCACTGTTAGGAATCCTCAGAGTTCTAAAGGTCTTTATAGTGTGCCATAAAGATGTATGCTACCTCTGACAAGATTGGAAATATATTCGTTAACTTTCAGATATTCTGATATGAAATAACTAGATCTATGAAATTCCCATAATTACCAGCATATGAAACTTTTTGGCAGTTTTGAAAGATTTTTTTTTTTTTTGAGAAAATGTTGTAGTTGCTGTGACTCCTGTTTTTAACTTGTGTTTAACATTCTCCTTTTGTTCCATCCTGAATAGTTGGAGGAGTGCATGATTGAGCCTGTCAATTTGAAATATGGTTTTTAGATTTTAAGATATGGTAGAGATATTTTCACATGACTGCAGGAATTAAGTAGCTATTTTGAAAGATATTTTTGTTCATATTTTGTGAGGCATTCCACCCAGATCATTTACTTTTTTCCATTCCAGTAATAATAATAATAGCTAAAATTATTGAAATACAAATATGTGATGACACTATTTAGATTGTTTTATATAAATTATCTCATTTAAACTTCACAATAAGTTTATAAATAAATGTTATTATATCCATTTTACAGATGAGTAAATGGAGACATAGAAAATTTAAGGAAACTTTAAGCAGCTCATACAAACAACTGGGATTTGACTGACTCTAGAGTCTTAATTACTTCATTATATCAGAGCTTTTATATTCTTTAATATATATATGTATATACACACATACATTTATATACATACATATATATACACACATATGTATATACACACAAATATATAACTTTGGAAGGAACATTGTATATAGGCTGGCAATCAGGTACCTTCACACTGGATTTTGTTCTTTGCATTTCTCACTAAGTATGTAATTTAAAAAAAAAATCATTGATTTGCTTGAGAAAAAAACTCTACTAGTTGAAAATAGTAACAAACAAACATATGACAATAGGTAGAATCTGTCCTAAGCACAGATTCAAGTTTTACCTTCCACAGAGCTTGGGCAGAAAAGGGTTCTAAAATATGCATTTAACCTAGTGAGAACCTTTTAACAGTGACAGGTCTGAAGTTTTCAGCTTCTAACCACAGCTGTGTTAAAAACCTCAGGCGCTATTCTCACTTCAATTGGTTTTGCATTAAAAAAATTGTAAAAAGTGGGTATCTCCTGACTGGGGCACTTGCAAATACCCATTTTTATTCAGAAACTTTAGTTACAGTTTATATCTTACACAAATGAGAAATACATCTTAATTCAAGAAATTCCCAGAAGTATTCAAACTCATAAAGTGGAGAATATCACTAAAATGCAGTGAAAGTTGGGCTAGAAACTAACTGCAAGCAAAGTAGTGATGTAAACAGCTTGTTCTTTTGGTTACCAGTCTTCCCAGTGAGTAGTCTCTCCTTTTCATCCTAAGAGAGCAAATGTCCTTGTGTCCCGCATCCACCAAGATTATCTTCCCGGTCCTTCATTAATCTGACTTGGCAAATGATTGAAAAGAAATGATGGAGAAGATGCCCTTCCAAAGATACTTTCATTTTAGAGGTCTTAGAGATTTTACCTGAGGAGACAAATATATAACAAAATTTTAGGCAGGAACCAGGAAATAGAAGTAGTTATTTTAACTATTTCTTGTTTTGTAGTTCTTCAGTTTTGTAGTCCTTCAGGAGTTCAGCAGTATTTGTCCATATGCAAACCTGACCCAGGCTCTTTAGCTAATGTTATTTTTTTTCTCAGATTGAGCTAGTTCTGATATTCTCTCTTCACTGGTTAAATCAGTCAACGACATTCAAACGTCCAATGTATAAAAAGGAGATTATGAAAATGATTCATGTCCTTTAATTTCACACTAATAAGAAAGAAAGGAACTACAGATGATAAAACCCATAATTAACATTTGTTTATTGTGTCACGGTTTGCAAAACACCTCTTTTATGCATTGTCCTATTTAATCTTTGCCACGCTTTTGAACAGTAGGCATTTTTGTTATTTCTCCTTTGCAGCTAAAGGCACTAAGCTATAGAGAGGCGTTGAGCCAGTCTCCAGTCATCTGGCTATTAAACTGCAAAGTGAGGGCTTGAACCCATGTCATTGCTTCTTGCAATTCTTGGGACATGGTGGCTAAATAAATATTGATTTTCTTTCTCATTTCTTCACCTGCCTTCTACCTTCCTGCCCTGATTCATTGTTCCCTTCCTTTTTTCTTTAAATCTATTAACTCACCAATTCCTCTTCATGAAAATGAATCATATAAATGTGAAATATCAGTAGTATCACATAGATAAGTTTTAATACTATTTTGTTCAGTAAACGTGTGTGTGAAACAAACATGTATATGTATAACCCTTAAACAAATATTAATGAATATACAATGAATGAATGAGTAAATCAACAAATTAGGGCAAAAGAGAAACCTAGGCAAGTTGAGAGTTTATCAGCCCAAGAGAAGTAATTATGTAGGTATCTGAAAGACTTTTTGGTCTTCCCTCTCTATTAGTGCATGCCTTGTCACTGTCTAGCAAGTATCTCATTTACTTTGTACTTTATGAGCTGTTTACTCAAAGAGAGATTTCACAAAGCTTCTGATTTAGAATTGAATTTCTTACATGTTATGGTTGTGGGGAGTCATGGAACTTGGGGTAACATCTATACAATCAGAAAATGGTCATTTTTGATTTGGCTCCTTGACTCTGCCCTGTATTTCATTGTGCTGTGGATCCAGGAAGGCAGAGGCTTGCTGCCGGTGTGCCTGCTGCAGGTGCACATGCACTGGGGGTAAGTCCACTCTCAGCTCAGGGCCTGCTCCTCCCCTTTTGCTCCTTCGCCCATTTGTGCTCTCTCTCTCTAAAATAAATAAATGAAATCTTAAAAAAAAATAGACATAAAAATGGCCAATGTATTTATGAGAAAAAGTCAAGAGCATAAAAAATAAGGGTGGAAATAAGGGTGTGAGAAAATGTTCAGACTTAAGGACCATTAGTGAGAGTAAATGCGAACAGGTCTTCCAGACGGTTTCAAAATGTAAAATGTTCATGGCTTTACATGTAACAGTTCAATCTCATTAAAATTTTTCACATTAAAGAGATAATTATACAAAGGTAAACTCAATGGAGTGTTTTAATAGTAAAAAAAAAGGAATAAACTTAAATGTCAATTCAGATGTGCATACATACCAAAGAGCCATTACAGCAGATAATTTACATGACAACAGATGCCTCTAGTATAATGAAATACAGCTTGCCTATGGTTACTACCACCTAAAATATTGTGCTGGTTGCAGAACTTCTATGGAGGAAAGTTTAGAACAGCCATCTAGGTGGAAGTGAGGGTAAGGACTTCAGAGAATCCTATATTTTCTACCTAGACTTTTTGTTTATTTAGGGTGGTTTGGGGGAGGAAGAACGTATGGAGATAATTGGTGATATGGACTGATTCCAAATTATCCCATACTCTTTAGATACAATTTTGCAAATATCAAATTTACCATGTTTTGCCTTCTTTGTAGGTCCCGATCCCTTAAAATCCCCCAAAGACAGTTAATCATATTTTATAGGCCTATATTAGGCTAGTAGTTTTATCTTTATAAATACTTTAAATTCTAAATTGAAGGTGCATTGTGTGTTCTAAGACTGATCATAACTTACTTAGCCCCCTTTTGTCTCAGTGTGACACTCAAGGAACACTGATCCGTGAGTCACTTGAGGAGACTTTTTCTACATTATGGTGGGAATCTTCTTTTCTTTTTTAAAAACACGTTATTAAAGACAAGATTAAACCATTGATGTGTCATCTATCTCACATTTTTTTTTCTTAAAGACTGAGTCCTGATAGGTTAAAATACTGCTTCTCAGATCCGCAATTGGGTACCCTCAGTGCACACAGAATAAATACCCAAAGTTTATTCTATGAAAAACAATTTTCAAATGATTTTATATTACAACCAATAAATATTCATTCCAGGGTATATTACTTATTTGTATTGATTTTGAAACAACCAGCACAGTTCAAAGCTATTTGGATCTTGTTTTGAATAGAACATAGGGCTCTTTCACAGTCCAGTCTCCACACCTCTCTAGACTATGGTGGGTTGCCATTTGCATTCTTCTCTGCCACTTGGGTTTTTGTTTTATGGAAGCTTTAGAAACTGGGTTAGAGACTCAATTTCTGCTTTCTAGGATGTTATGGTGCAATCTAGTTTGCAGCTGAATTCCTTTTCCTTATACTTGACCCTTCTTTCCATGAGGATTCCCCAGGCACGTATAGACCTACTCTCTGACACCTCCCAGCAGCTACAGAGCATCTTTATAATTTACCAGTTAGACCTGTTCACAGTGGTGCTGATCCCCCACCTGAAGCTTGTCCACTTATCTGCTGAGAGGCTCTACAGAGTCCTAAAGGCAGATGTTTTCACATGGCTGGTGTCTTCCAGTCCCATTAAAGTAATTCATATAAGTCAAATGAACCAATGTAATTCACATTGTTTCCCAGTCTTTGTTTCACAGATGTTAAGATCAACTTGGAAAGTTAGGGTCACAGCAGTCAGAGAAACCAGCAGAAGCAGCTTCAGTGTTTCTCCAGATGTTTCCCTCTGTAGATTGCTCAGGTTTTAGAGAGGACTTGAAGGGCATTAGAATTCTTCCACGATCACAGATACCTGCAAGAGACTTAACCTGCTCATATGTGACACTGGTGCAGGTGACAGTCTTTATCCTCACTCTCATCACACCAGCAACAATTTTTTATTGATTTTTTTCATGGTTCGGAGAACAGAGTTTAACTGTTAGAGTTATCTCTGTCCTACTGTTGCTAGGCTATTTGGATTGGAAGTCACAGGAGCAGAAAATCTAGGTAATGTTAAAAAAAAAGTTGGGTTATCTTTCAAGTATTCACTCAGTGGGTGAATCAAAAAATCATTTTGAATCTGAAGGTTATTCATGTAATAATTAAGATGACACATTTCGAGCTCACCCTTCCTGACAAATGTTTCTTTAAAGAGACACTGATGCCTCATAGAAAACTTGCAAGACATGACACATCAGCAGAAATTGTTTCTGCACAGAATGTTTTTCAGAGATTTTTCCTGAGTAATCACTGGCATTTCCCCCCCTTTTTTCTATAGTCTTTGCAAAACCTTCTGTTAGTGCATGCTTGTTATTTTTGTGCTGTTAGTAAAGGTTTCATTTTTAAAACAACTTCTAAAACCACAGTATATATAAAATTGCATTTAAAATAAGCCAAACACTCTGATTTGAATACTGATTAGGATAGAGCATACTCATCAATAAACATGGAGCCACAATGACCTCGGGAGGGCGAGGAGCTTGTGATGTGCATCAGTTGTGTTTGGGAAATAGCTTTTAGTTATGACTCCAAAGTCTGTTTAAATTTAGGTTCCCAAATGCAAAGGACATGAAGCATCTAGCTCACCTGCCAGCACGGCATTGGGCACGGCTTCTATTTTAGTCAGGAAGTCAGGCAGCATAATAACAACGTAGTCATTTCTCTAGATCATCTTTTCATTTTTCCTACCCCAAATTGCTTTTTAGGGGCTTTGGGAATGGCTTTGCATCCCGGACATGCACTTAGGGAGGTAATGAATCATTATTCCTAAAGCTTGCTCTGATTCTGTTGCACAGATTGAAATATAGGGAAAAAAATCAAAAGGTACTAATTTTCTGTCAGAGGAATAGGATGGTTTCATGCAGTATGACTAAATATTGATCCCGTAACAAGCTGGCGGAGGGCAGCAGCTGGAAGTTTAATGCCATTCATGTGACTATTGCAGGAGGGGTCTGTTTGGATGCCCAGGGAAGGAGTCAGGGAACATCCCATCAGTACTTGTTTTAGGCTCCGTTGGTTGAACTTGTGTAGTGTGTCCTACTGGGCTTCGGTGGTCAGTGAGGTCAGCTGGAGGTTTCCCCCAGCCTAGAAGCCCACTTCCAATAGCCTGGTGCTGTCTGTTCTAGACTGGGATGGACGCCAGCCCCAGAAGAAAGGGGGCTGGGTGTGGTGGGTCAGCATGGGTAGCTCCAGTCTGCCCCATTACTAACACTGTGTAGCCAGCTGGGTTCCTAGGGGGAATGCATAGGTGCCAGGTGATGGTAAATTTGTGCAGAGGAAAAACCTGTCGCCATATGTGCGCCTGCTGGGTGCTGTTCTCCCACTCATGGTCCTCCTGTCTTCTTCCCAAGCCTCCAGGTTCTGAGTCTTACCTCCCATAGGCAAGCAAAAATTCAGAGCAGAGATGTTCCTTGTTTGTTGGTGGAGAAGCCTTTCCACAATGCGGAGATTTCAGTAGTTGCCTGAAACTGAAAAAAAAAAAAAAGAAAATGGTGGTGGGGAGGGGCTAGGAAAGAGGGTGGAAGGACAGAGAGACAAAAGAAGAGAAGCCTCACACTAAATCAGGGAAATCCCCGGAAGCAGCAACCCCGTGAGGAATTTACAACCCTACTGATGGCTATTTAGCCATGCATCTGAAAGATCCCGCAGGTTAATAAGCTTTGACAACTGGTGCCTCCATCTCATTTTTTCCCACAGCTTCATGAAATACTCTGCAGACCCCATCTTATTGATATTAATGTTGTAACAGCTGCACAGGCTCACCTGGTGTGTTATCAAAGCCTCTGTGCTCAGCCCTGCCATGTGCTGTGCATAGGCTCATTTCCCAGGAGCCATCCTGCACTTTCTGCAGGTGGCTGGGCCAAAGCTTTCAGCACAGGTGTCCTTGTGTCACTTCCGAATTTGGAACCTGGTGAGATATTCAGATATGACACAATTTGGTAGCTTTCAAGGTGTAAAATGTCCTGAAACACAAGTGCTGGGGAAAAAGATGTGCTTTGTTTTAGTCCCAGACACGAAGTGTCTTTTAGTCCCTTCATTCTCACGAAGGAAATAAATCATGGGGAAATAATTAAATGGGTCTGCCTGATTCAGAAAGGGAGAGGTGAGAGTATCTTTTTTTAGCAAGTTCGATAAGCATGGTTGAGATGCATGAAGTGAAGTTTCACACTATAAACACAGCCCTGAGAAGTGCACTGGCTTACTTTTAAAATTTAAGCATTTTCCAGGGGCTGAGTTTATCACTGAGGTCTTAGGAAACAGCAGATTATATTGGGCTTACTAAAAATCACTTATTAAGGAGTGACAGTGTGGAGGACATAGTACTCCTAGAAAATGATCTTAATATTGATTTCTGTTTGTGTTTCCTAATGGAAAATAGCTGCAGTAAAATGCAATAAATATTGATGGGGACAAAAAACTAGTATTGGAAAGGTCATTATAGCTAAAGGGTGCTATGATAATAAATTAGTGATTATCCCAAACATCAACAGCAGCCTAGAGAAGGCAAGGTGGCAAAGAGCAGTCACCAGAGGATTATGGCTAATACTGACCTCAGCTGGGACACTAGGAGGTTTGGAGTCATCTTAATTTTTTCTGTTGTTGTGGTTTTTGTTACATAAGTGTGGCGCTTTCCCACATTTACATCCTCTACAGAAGTCTGTACTGCAGTAATAGTGAATAAAAGAGAATTTAGAAACTGAAGCATTGCCTGAAGAAAGGTGGCAAAGCAACAGTAGACTACATGTGCTGTTGGAAAGGGCAGTGCCCTTGGAGAACGTACCTCCAAGAGTCGGCCACCTGTGCTCTGTGCTCTTTCTCACTCATGCACTGAAGTGCCCTGTCCCACGGTGGAACCTAGGGCAGGCCATTTCACCACTTGTGTTGATTTACCTATCTATAGAATGGAACTAATCGCATATGCCTAAATTGCTCAGTGCAGTTCAAGTACAATAATGTGAGAAAAAGCATCTGGAAAGTTATAAAGCCTTTTAAAAATAATAGGAATCCTTGCATAAAGACCAGTAGCACAAAGGTTATTCTGAGTGTGCCAGTCCAGGATGGTGTAGGCCAGTAGGAGAGCAGACATCTGTCTAATCCCATTGCAAAGGCAAAGAGGCACAAACAGTAACATGCTTTGAACAATTCACTGATCAAAGAGTAACAGGTGAATGGTTTCCTGAGGTCTGGAAATACTGGTCCTTGAAGAACGGATAGAATTTCATCAGGCAGCTAGAGGAGGTGAGAGGGGGCAGGATACTGGAACACCTGCTCATGTTTTTAAGAATCTGGGGTGCCTCTGCTTTGAAATATTTCCCAAGCCTTTAGTAAAATTGACCCCTTCCACTTTTTTGCTCCGTTTGTACTCTGTGTAAGATTTTATAACAGCACCTATGACCTACTATTTTACATATGTCTGATGGACTTTACTAAATTGAGATTTTGGAAGTTGAAAGATGTGATTTATTTTTTTATTTTTTTTAGAGAGAGGGAGAGAGAGAGAGAGAGAGAGAATTGAATAGGCTCCACGCCCATTGTGGAGCCTGACAGGGGCTTGAACTCACAATCCTGGGATCATGACCTGAGCTGAAATCAAGAGTTGGACGCTTAACTGACTGAGCCACCCAGGCGCCCCTTATGTATGTATGTATGTATGTATTAAAATGTGTGATTTATTTTTAAATGGAAAATTCCTACTACATGGCGTGTGGTGGCTACCTAATATGGATTTCTCAAATCAATTAATAGATGGGGCCAAAGTCAGTGGGGGTCTAAGAACCAAGATGTGACATTGTCATATCTGTGAAATTGTGTGCAGTGCAGCAAATCTAGATTATAGGGAGTTATGGGTAGGAAACTGTGGGAGATAAAGTTAAAAAGAGGACAGGGTTAGATTATGAACTCATGTTTAAAGAGTTGGGTTTAAACCTATGAACCTTACAGATTTTTAAGAGTTAATAAGCAGAGGAGTGACAAAATCAGAAAAAATGTTTTTTTCAGTTGAATTCATATTATATAAAAGATGTTAAATTCTACTTTTAAAGGAAACATTACATTATATTTATTTTCTCTTATCATTCAAAACTTCAGAAACTTGATATTCCATAATATATCTTAATATTCCATCGGGAGATGTACCATAACATATTTAATCGGTTCCTTAATGGTGGACATTCATGTTTGTTTGTTTGTTTGTTTGTTTTTGGTTATGAAAAACATACTGAAATAAATACCCCTTTGCTTGCATAAATGTCTACATTTCTGATTATCTTCTTGGGATATTTTCACAGAAGAGCAATTACTGGGTAAGAAGGAAATGAATACTTAAAAGACTCTTGATACATACTGCTATTTATCACTTTCTGGGGTGATTGTACTCCTAGAAGCAGTATATGGGGAGATTATTTCATCTAAGATCATTGGATGCTTTCATTTAAAAAATTTTAGTAACCTGATAAAAAATTATATTACTGTTGTTTTAAATTATAATTTTTTCATTAATAGTCTGAATATTTTCCTACATCTTGTTTAGATATTTGGATTTCATCTTTTTAAATAATTTGTTCACATTCTTTGCCCACTTGTGCACTGGGTTTTTAGTGTTTTTCTTATCTATTTGAATTTATTATAATTTTAAGGTATTACCCCTTTGCAATAGTGTTCCATATATATGGAACACACACACACATACATGCACACAATTTCCTTTAATTCTTTTCTTTTTTTAATGCCAAGGAGCTAATGATTTTTAATAATTTTTTTTATTTTCTATTTCTTCTTTTCCATGTATCCATGCCTTAAGTAAACATAATAGAGTATCCTAGGTAACCTAAACTAGGATTCTGAGCTTGGCTGTTTGTGAAACCTGTGGGTGGAGCCACATCATTTATGGAGCATGTATTTATTAGAGCTGATATTCATTGTCACTTGAGGAATTGGTTAGACAAAGAATGAGAAGGTGGTCTTTGTCAGAGGTGCAAGCTGACTAGTCCAGCAGAGAGAATTGAACACCACTGGTTTTCTCCTTGATTTTTTGGACCGGGTAGTAGTTCTAGGGAATGAAGGGTAAGAAAGATGATGGGGTGGATTTCTGGAAGATGCTGTAAGATACAGCTGGGTACCAGTAATTTTGCTTCCAGGCCAAGAGACAGTATGCAACCTGAGTGGGGTAGAAGGCCATTTTTTCATTTGTACATAAAATATGACACTGCCTGATGTCTCCCAAGTGTGTGTCTTTGGAAAACTTGGAGGAGAACATTCTAGGCATGAGGCCTGCTCATGATGTTACCTTTAGGTGTTTTATAATTATCACTCTTGATTGATACTTAAAATGAGAGAAGCTAAGGTTTTGTTCAGGGGCGAACAAAAACTGCAGATGGTTTCTGAGTGCATTTAAGGCTCTCCCTTGGCAGGTTGGGGATACTGAAGAGTACATTTAAGGCTCTCCCTTGGCAGGCTGGGGATACTGGAGAGCCCACACATATATGTTGCAAAGAAAAAAAGAATGTGGATTATTTAAGTTAGTGTGGTTGTACTTTTAGGAGGTTGAGTCTTAGAACATATAGTTAACATTTAGAAAGCCTTCTTCTCCAGAAATCTGATTAATATTGAGAGATAGTTTGAATATAGAATTGACTAGACAGTGACTGATTATCTCTGTGGGGTAAGAAAAAGGAGGCTTCATGGGAATGGGCTGTGCTGGCGTTTCCAACTTGGGTAGTTGGGTAGATTCTTGACTAAATCTTTGTTGTGCCTCAAGATATATCCAGGTAGAAAGTATTAGAAAGCTCTTGAATACATAAGTGGTTGAGTTTAGGAGAGAGAGTTCAGGAAGTATGTTTGGAAATCATCAAATATGGGCAAAAGTTAAATCCATGAAAGTAGATAAGATCAACTAGGGAGAATATCATCTATTCATGCATTCATCTGATCTTTTGTTCCATGATTCATTCTTTGGCTTTTTCAGAAAAAATTTAAATCTGTGAAACTCCAAGCATTTAGGAGTCTGGGTTTCATGTAAGGGGTGTTTCAGTTGAGCGATGGGGGAGAAGCCAGACTGTAGTGGGCTGTGGAGCAAATGAGAGGAGAGGAACTCTGGGCACAGAATTTAGGGTTTGGAAGGAAGGGGAAAAAAGAAAGATGTTGTAATCAAGACTGGGAAGCAGAGTCCTTAGAAGTGATTTTATTTTGGGTGGGGAAGAAAGAAAGGAAAAGGTTGTGTATTTATTGAATGAGCATATATGTACCAAGCATTGGACTGACTGCTTTATGTACAATATCTCATTTAATCCTCCCCCAAACTTTTGTGAGGCATGGATTATTATTCCCATTTTGCAGATGAGGAAACTGAGGTTAGAGAGCTTGTCTGTGGTTATGGAGCTTGAAAGTGATGGTATATCCAGAAAGGTCTGTTGTCTTCAAAGCTCCCAGTGAAGACAGAGAAAATGAAGGTACAAGAATGAAGTGACTAACTGATGGAGAGAAATCTCAGAGGATGTTGGAAGGAAGGGAATCCATTCATAGGTGGTTTACATTGGAAAGGATGTGACATTTTCCTCTGAGAGAAGGAAAAAGAAAAAAGGGAGAGTATAGAGTTAAATAAGAAGGTAAGGAGGTAAAGACGAAAGACATGGAAGAAATTTGTGCATGATGGTGCCTAGTTTTTAGTAGAATATTATGACATCTGTTGGCAATCAGATTATGGAATTGATTTTAGGAGGATTAGGAGAAGATTAAAAGTTTGAAACTGCTGTAAGGGAGCTGGAGATAGGACAGGGAGTGGGAAAGATGATAGAACAGCTGGGTATCACCAAAAGCCCCCTGAGGTTGGTAACTGTGTTTAGAATGGATCTAAAGACTATTTATCATGACTATTCATCATGACTATTCATCAGCCCTCTCAAGTGATCTGGGAGCAAAAATAGATGTTTTAGGGGCACCTGGGTGGCTCAGTCGTTAAGTATCTGCCTTCAGTTCAGGTCATGATCCCAGGGTCCTGGGATCGAGTCCCACATTGAGCTCCCTGCTCGGCGGGAAGCCTGCTTCTCCCTCTCCCACTGCCCCTGCTTGTGTTCCCTCTCTCACTGTGTCTCTCTCTGTCAGATGAATAAATAAAATCTTAAAAAAAAAATAGATGTTTTAGTTCTTTCAGGTTAGAGAACCACAAAGAAATACTCCTGGGGTGCCTGGGTGGCTCAGTCATTAAGCATCTGCCTTTGGGTCAGGTCATGATCCCAGGGTCCAGGGATCAAGCCCCATATCGGGCTCCCTGCTCAGTGGGAAGCCTGCTTCTTCCTCTCCCACTCCCCCACTTGTGTTCCCTCGCTTGCTGTCTCTCTCTGTCAGATAAATACATAAAATCTTTTAAAAAAAAAAAGAAAGAAACACTCCTAATTCATTTGAATATTGAGTACCAAAACCTGTGCTTAAAGCTGGGGATATATGCACAAAAAAGTCAAGGGTTGCCTTTTGTGAGTAAACTGCCTATGGGGGGGGGAGGGGGAGGAATAGACATCTAAATACATAGTTACATTCCTGGAATTTAGGAATGATAAACAGCATTGCAGAAGAGGAAGCTGTCTGGGAGGTAAGGAGAGACCTCAGAGACACCCAACTTAAGGTGGGCCTGGAAAGGGTTCTAAGAATCCATTATTTCTGGGCCTGCTATAAGTCTTGTGTGCCTTATATGACTTTCTCCTCTGTCCTGCAACAATTGAGGAATTCCAAGTGGCCTTCCGGTTTCTGGCTATTCCTTAATTGGTCAAAACATACAAAACTTTTCTCATTACAGTTGGTTTCAAAAAGGTGAAGACTCTTCCTGAATTCATGTACTTGTATCTTGAGGCTTGCATTCACTATTCTCCAGAAAGCATGAAATAGACCAGGTAAGACCTACCCCAGGATGTGGATGGTCTAAATAAATTGTTCACTGTCTCTGAAAAACAGGGAGAATTCATGGAATACCCAGAGGTACCCAGGAAACCAGAATGAATTTTCCTCTCCTTTCCTCCTGGCACTTTGCTTCTAGATGGCACATCAGCTTTCCAACAGAAGGCCTCTGCTACCTAAAGTAGATGCTCCTGGTGACTATTTGAGAGCACATGGGAGTAGGAAATGTGAGTTTGCCTGAATACTGGATAGCTTATGTCCTTCAGCAATTTTTTACAGCCTTCAGTCAATACATTCTAGGCAGAAGCTATAGAAGTATAGAGTAACATACCTTTCTAGGTCAGACAGGTAGAAAACATTCATTTTGTCTCATAACAACAAAATGTGTTTAAAAAGTGGCCTTGGAATGATGGAGGGAGATAGTGAGTTGAATAGCTATTTCTTGCTTCCCTTAAATACAGTGCTAATATGCTTCTCAGAACTTTCTATATAAAGGCTGCAGTGTATTCTTTCTACTCTTTTCTCTGAGAATGAGTATTTTCTAGGATAAGCTTAAACTGGTGAAGCCGACTTCAAGCTTCTCATTTGCATTGTTGGGTTATGCTCTTTCATAGTTTCATGAACAATAACCTCCTACTTCTCCACAGGCTGATGGGATAATTTGCGCTGCTGAGAAGATGAAAACCAAAGTGTAGAGGTTTTTTTGAAGCACGTGGTTCAATGGAAAAGCTTCCAGCAGTGCAGGCAGTGAAGTTTTAGTTCTTTTAGATTATAGCCTGGGATAAAAAGGTCTTTCTGTAAAGAAGACTAGGTACAATCCATGTGATCGATACTTTTAGACTTAAAAGAAAACCCTTTAACAATACATTTGTTTCTCCTGTGGTTTCCTGGTAATGATGCTGGGAGAGAGAAACATGTCTACCAGGCTTGGTTTCAACTTTGCTTGTCATTGGAATCATGCCAGCAAGGGTAGATTCCCCTCTTTTCTTCAATTATCTGGTATCTCATGAATTTCCTTTATGATGTACAGTCCAGGTGATTAGCCAAAAGTAGATTATGGAAGACTGACCTTGAGAGGGGATTTTAGCCCTGACAGTCTTATTTAGGGTCCTGACTTTTCCTTGGGTGCCCCCTGTTGGTGTGTTTGAGAGCTGCAGCCTGCCGGGCCGTGCATCCCGTGCCCTCACACTGTCGGATGAGAGCTACTTTCGCAAGAGCAGTGGGAGCAGAGAGAAAAATCTGCGGGATTTTCTGATGTCCTGCGTAGAGATACTGTCTCTGTTAACACACTACTGGGTCGTTAAAGGATTGTTCCATTCAGCTTTTGCCTCTGAGACTGTTTAAATTTAGGTGATGAGAAACTGTGGGCTTACTCCTGTACTTCCCTTAGTCACTAGTGGTTGGTAAGGGGAACCTTTCCTTTGTTTCTCTAATGCTGTCATTTGAGCGACTCCCAGGGAAAGGAAAAGTTATGATTCCCCCTAGGATATTTTTATTAGTGCTCACAGAAGAGTCTAGGCAACCCTAGGAAAGCATAATGGCAAGAACTAGTAATAAGGGATTATGCTTTAGATAACTTTGGGTGTTCAAGGTTTATTTGCTTGTGAGTGACTGACTCATGGGGTATTCTAATGGGAGCATTCTGTAATCATTACTGTTGTGTTTTCTGTAGGAAAGGCCATAATCTTAACAGATGTTATTCATATTCATGGAAATGTCTAATGCCTTTTCTTTTTTTTTTTTTTTTTTTTTGAGTTTCACTACGCCTCATACTTTATAGCCATGGAATCTGCAGTGAACATCAGGCATAGCTGGCTTTCTATGGTGCTCCTTTTCATTCCCAATTCACCCAGCCTGGCCTCCAGAAGAGAAAGGCTGCAGTCAACTTGACATCTCAAAACACCTCCTCAGAACACCAGAGGAATAGAAGAGGTGCACAAGTGGCTGAGGTGACAATAAACCATATTTCTTTTTCGGAAAAAAGCTTCTTCAATACTTGATAACTTCTCCTGAATTAAACAAAGCTGCTTGCTGAATTCAATTGGTTGTGCAGGGATTTCAGTGAGAGAGGCCAGCTGTGCTAACAAATAGGCCTCTATTTTTCATTTCTCCTGATAGTTCTGACAGTGTAAGTTTTGAGGCTATATTATTAGGTAATTTGAGGCTGTATAATTAGGTAATATTAAAATTTTGTCTTCCTGATCAATTGAAATTTTTAGATAAAATGACCTATTTTATCTGACACAGAGCTCTTGTCTTAAAGTTCATTTGTATTTGTAGTTTATATAGCCAAACCATCTCTCTTTTGGTTAATTCTTACTTGACCTATCTTTTTTCCTCTTGTATTTTTACATTTAGTTTTCCTATGTTTTTATGTTTTAGATGTATCTCTCATTCAGTTTAAGATCTTCCTGACTTTTGGTATGGTGAATGATTTTTAATTGAAATGTATACGTTTTTGGGCTTTACATTATGAGATTCTGTACATTATTTAAACCTCTTGTTTTAGCAGGTCTTTTCTGACACCTCTCTGACAGGGGAAGTGGAGGTGGAGGGTGGGCCTCGCTTGTTAATTTTGGGTCAGGGATGAGAGTTCTAGCTGCTGTTAAGGTCTACACAGATACCTTCCTGGCTGGGAAAGGTAGGAGTGACTCATTACTGCTCCCCATATCAGGTGGATGGGCAGTGATGAAAATCTTGTCTTACTGCTAGGACTTCTCTGATGCCTCCGCAGAGCCTTGTTACCCCAAGACAGGGATAGAAGTATCCAGGCTTTTCATGTGATCCTTGTTGACATTGCAGAATGGGAGCTACTTCCTACCCAGAAGGATGAAGTCACAGCCCCCTCTTTGGTCTTATCTGACACCACCTCTGCAAGGTGGGGAGGTTGGAGCACCTTATTATATACAGTGTGGTGAGGGTGCAAGTCTAGACTTTCCACTCTGCCTTTGCTGCTCTGGGTGGGGCTCCAGTTTTTTCTGTGGTGGTTGCTCAGAGTTGAGCTGTCATCTAAAAATTTTCTTTCTTGGGCGCCTGGGTGGCTCAGTTGGTTAAGCGACTGCCTTCGGCTCAGGTCATGATCCTGGAGTCCCGGGATCGAGTCCTACATCAGGCTCCCTGCCCAGCAGGGAGTCTGCTTCTCCCTCTGACCCTCTTCCCTCTCGTGCTCTCTATCTCTCATTCTCTCTCAAATAAATAAATAAAATCTTAAAAAAAAATAAATAAATAAAAATTTTCTTTCTTACTAGATCCCATTTTTGGTCCTTTGGCTAAAGAAAGCAGGTTTTTATTGGGGCTTTTTCTTGGACTCTATTGGTATTCCCAGCTTGCCAGCTTCTTCAGCAACAAGTCTGAGATTTACAAAGGAAAAAGAAAACCAGAGGACACCCTACTGTGTTGTTCTTTGGGTCTCAAGATTTCCTGCTTGATGTGCCTTCCTCCCTCCATCTTTCAGGGTCATCTTATGTTTGTTTTATATATAATGTCCCAACTATTTAGTTGTACTTAGTGGGAGTAGGGAATAGTAAGTCTTCAACATATTCCTGAAAGTGGAAGTCTCCAGTGTGTCTTTCTTAAACAGCATTTGGCTTTCATTTTTTTAAAAATCCATTCTGATGGGTGCCTTGGTGGCTCAGTTGGTTAAGCGACTGCCTTCGGCTCAGGTCATGATCCTGGAGTCCCAGGATCGAGTCCCACATCGGGGGTCCCTGCTCAGCGGGGAGTCTGCTTCTCCCTCTGACCCTCCCCCCTCTCATGCTATCTCATTCTCTCTCAAATAAATAAATAAATAAAATATTTAAAAAAAATCCATTCTGAAATGATCTGTCTTCTAAATAGAACATTTAGTCCTTTTATATTTAATGTAACTCTTGATACAGTAATATACTCTACTATTTTATTTTGAACTTTCTGTCACTTCTGTTATGTTTCTTTTTTCTTAGATTAACTTTTCTTTGTTTTTCCATCTACCAGTTTAGAAACTATACATTTCATTTTTATTTATTTTATTGTAATGGTAGTATGTATGCTTAACTTACCAAAATCTCAATTTAATTAATACCTCATTTGCTGTCTTGGACCATATGAAAGGCCTTAGACATGTTAACTCTGTTCACCCCTTTCCTAGTAAATTTTTGCTTTTTGGTGGTTTTATATTTTAATCATCTTATTTATTCTATAACACATTATGTTATAGTTTCAAATAGATTTTTTTTTTTTTTTTTTACTGTGCTCATTGATTTCTATGTTCATCATCTCTTCTTTGAGCTTGCGCCATCTTTCTGGGATCACTTGCTTTCTCCTTAAATTCATCCTACCAAATTTTAGTGACGAAGAGCTGAGCATAAATACTTTTGGATTCTGTTTTTATAAAAATATCCTATTTTGTCTTTGTTCTTGATGGCTATTTTTGCTAGGTACATAATTCTGTAATTTTCTCTCAGCATATTAAATACATCAGTCTAATTTAAGGCTTCCGTAGTTACTGATGAGAAGTCAACTGTTAGTCTAAATTGTTGCTCCTTTGAAGGCAATTAGTCTTTTCTCTCTGGCTGCTTTTAATATCCATTTTCTTGCTTTGGTCTTCAGGTTTACTATGGTTTTGTTGGGATTTTTAAATTTTTGGATTAGAGCTCTTCAGTGGTTCTGGATAATTTTCAACTGACATTCCTTTAAATATTACCTCATCTACCTGTGTCTCATTTTTGAACTCCAAATAGATGTAGTAATGCTTTTTCACTTTGATTGTTTATGTCTCTTAATCTTCTTTCTTATTTTTTATCTTTGTCCTTTTATGCTGCCTGTAATCTGGATCATTTCTTTATACCTATTTTTCAGTTTGTAAATTCTCTCGTTTATGTGTTGTTAAATTTATCCACTAGTCTTTAAATTTCACATCTACGAATTACATTTGGTTTGTTTCAAATATGCTTTGTCCAACTCACATATATTTCTCTGGCTTTAAAAGTTTCTTTAAACATATTAAATATGCTTATTTCATAGTTTGTGTCTGAATTCATTATCAGAAATCCTTTTAAATTCTTTTTTTTTTTTCCTGCTGGTTCTCAATCGTGGTGTTTCTTTTCCTTTTGGTTTTAGTTTTTATTTATGAGATGATTTTTTTGAAACAGGAGGTGGTGGGTTTTTTGGTTTGTTTGTTTTGTTTTATTTTGTTTTGAGAGTATTTCCATTTGTCTCTGACAGCTAGGGGAAATTCTTTCCGGATATCGAATTTTAATCTTTGACTTGAAGCTTTTCCAAATACTGAGGCAGTGTACATTTGTCCTCTGGATATTGGTGAGGGTTGGCTTGTGGTTCTGAATTCTCATTGATGATTTTTCCTTTTTGTTCAGCATTAGGTTTTGAGATACACAAGTTTCCTTGCAAACCTCTGGACTTTTGGACAGAGTCCAGACTATTTTTGGTTGCCTGTTAAACTGAAGGTTTATCTCTTTGGAGTTACAACCTGTAAAACCTCTTGAGTCTATGAAAATTGAAGCTTTCATTTACCTAGTTAGGCAGATGATCTCAGAGGGTGAAAGTGTTCTCCTTCTTTGGGTTGTCGTTTTTGATTAGATTTTTTTCACTTGAGAATTTCTTTTATTCTTTCCAGTTTATTGTTTTTTAAGAACACTTAAAAATATTTATTACATACTGGATTATTATTTTCTTTTTTTTTTAAGATTTTACTTATTTATTTGACAGAGAGAGCACAAGCAGAGGGAGAGAGAGGGAGAAGCAGGCTCCCTGCTGAGGAAGGAGCCCGATGTGGGACTCGATCCCAGGACCCTGGGATCATGACCCAGGCCGAAGGCAGCCGCTTAACCAACTGAGCCACCCAGGTGTCCCTGGATTATTATTTTCAACAAGTTGTTCTAGGTGTTTAGCCCACCATATTACCAGAAAGAGAAGTAAAAACATATTTGAAGCTGAACTATAGTAATTATACTGGCCTTATTTGGAACATATTTGCGTTGTTCTTTTCATTGGTCCAAGATTTTCTTTATTGTCTGTGTCTTTGATTATGCTGATCCCTTCCATTACTTTTCTTTTTTATTACACTCTGTCTATTCAAAACCTACCAACTCTAATATATCAATGTTCTCTGTGTGTATTTCTGACCTTTGGGACTATGTTGTAATACCTGAAGAGTCAGGGCAGTTACTTTTGTATTTTTAACTCATTTTTTATTTGGTTAGTAAAATTAAGGTGCCCAGTAAATCTTTGATTTAATATATATTTGGCCAAGTAGTGTATTCCACAAGTTTATAATAGTATTATCTTAGCAATATTCCTAAGCAATGATAGCATTTACTCAAATCTGTAATAAAATATTTTTAAAAATCAAAGCAAAGTTGATTTAGTTTCCTCACTCAAGAAACTGAAAGAGTTGATTAACATCTTAATCTGAAAATCCTCAAATGTGTCCATATGTAAACACTGGAATGTGTAGGTTTTACTTCACTGTAAGATTTTATAGAAGCATTAGATTTGTTCAAAAACCGAAATTATGAGTCACTTAAGCAAAACTTAGATGCTTATGTTACTAGAAACTTGATATATCGTCTGAAAAGATGGTTATTCAAAAAATCATTCATCACTTAATGCTCAAAGTTCATTCATCATGAGTAAGTACTTTATGTCATTTTTTAAAAAAAACAACCCACTAAACTTTATCAGAGATTCAAATTACTGCAAGGCGCATTGTGATATGTCCATATGGTACATTTTGCAACTAACAAAAGAAGAAGGAAATAACATCCTAATCTGTTTCATTCATTCATCTGCTCTCTTTATTTCATTCAGGAGGATTTTCAACAGAAAGAGCTCCAGTGATGGTAGAAGCTGCAGAAATAATGTTGGGAATGCATTATTGGATGCAAATGTTGGAGAAGAGTGAGGAGCCTAAGTAATTCTTCCTGTTGTGCTTTGCATAACTGAGCCTATGTTGTTCCTATTAGAAAGAGAGGTTTTCCTATACTATTTTCTGTAGGAAAAAAAGAACACAGAGGTTTTATTTTTTGCAGTGGAAGACTCAGATTAAACTCCCACACAAAATAATATAACTTTATAGTGTACCAAGGCAATTTAATGAGCAGCACTATCCAATAGAAATATATTTCAAGCTAGATATGTAATTTTCAGTTGTCTAATTGTCACATTAAAAAAATAAAAAAAACAGGTAAAACTAACTTTTATGCTATATTTTATTTTACCCAATATATCCAAAATATTAGTTCAAAACATAAGATATTTTACATTCTCCTTCTTTGTACTAAGTCTTCACAATCCAGTATGTATTATACACTTACAGCATACCTTAATTGGCATACTAATTGGAAATATTTTATCTGAATTTAGATTTCATAAAATATACAACAGAAAAAATAGATTCATATTTGTTTCAAAAATACTTGAAATTTTCTGATAACTGAAATGAATATCATTTGTAAAATTTAAGTCTAAATCAATTAACATTACATAAAATCAAATATCTATTTTAAGTGTTCAATAGCTGCACATGGTTGGAGGCAACTCCATTGGACAACAGGGCTCTAAACCAGTGTTAGATACAAGAAATGAAATCTTATTTAATATATACAAGTGAGGTTAAGCTCACGTTACTGATAATGACTTGGTAAACTAATAATTTATATAAAATTAAACACACAAAGCAATTTTTATAGTCATCTTGTCCTCAAGACTTAAAGTTCTGGGCTAATTTTGACAGGAGCATAGATGCAGTCACTTGTTTTAGATTTGCTATTTCCAGGCTAATCAGAGTCAGAGCTCATAATCAGCAACAACAGAACAAAATCTGGGTTAGGAGCAAGGCCTGGGTCAGAACCCCAGAGTTCGGAGGTCTAGGAAGAGGTGAGGCATCAGCAACAATGTAACAGATAAAAAGGGTTTGCCTTTCACCCCAGAGGTTCAGAGTCTTGTAAACCCTTGCTGCCCATCAGCCTGCTGTGTACAGTGTCAGATCAAGGGAAATATCTATAGCTGGTAGGCAACCCAATAATCAACACTGTCTGTCTATCTATCATCTGTCTACATATCTATCTATCTGTCTATTTGTCTATCATTTATAATCGATCTTGCAAAGAACCAAACTGCGTCTTCTAGGTTTCATGTTAGAGGTGACTTATCCAAGATACCAGATGAGGTATTTTGATATTGTAGCATTACAGGTAAGATGTGGACTAGGCAAGAAGAGTCCGTATACACACCTGCTAAAATTCCCAGTTTGTTTAGCCAAGAACAAAACAAGAGCAAGGTCATTATATGGAACAGAAACAGAAGTCACGTATCTTTGCATAGTTTTTCTCTTGCCCCTTGTTCTATATGGGGCAACTATAGGTGGTGAACTTTCTTCACAGCTAAGATCTTGCCAGAGTGAAAACGAAGGTGGGTTTTTGTCAGACACTGCTCTTTTTATTGGGGCTTGTAACACTGCAGAATTATATGAACACTGTTGGTAATTCCATTTAAAGAAATGTCTGCAAACATGAGACTTTTCTAGTTCCTTAATCAACTGAGGCATCAGCAAGTCCCTGTCCTTGTTTTCAAGGCCCAGTCAGCCCTAGACATAGCCCTGACCCTGTTCTCTCGGTGACCTGGGAAGTTTATTTCTCTATAGACATGTTGTCCAACTTTGTTGATGTTGTTTCTCCTGGTAGTTTCTTTTTATCCTTTGACCAGAATATAAAATGGAATCTGGGGGAAAGAAGGTGGGGGAGAACCTGAATTGACTATCACCTAGCACATCGGGTACTCAAAATAGAAATTAAATTCAGCCATAAAACAGCAAATTGTTTTTCTTGAACCCCTGAGTTTGTGGACCCACGATTATTCACACTTGTTACAAGTTAAGTCTGTTCAGAATTTCCAGGTATCCTCATGGCAGTCATCTTTGCACCATAGACTAATTGTAAACCCTGGCCCCAAGTGAGCCTAGAAGCAATGGATGTTATCCTCTGAGGCTTTTAGTGTGTAGAGATAAAGGGGATTCAGAGGTTAGTAAGGATTTCAATGAAAACTTTAGTGTGAAAGAGAGCTATATGATGTCTTAAATTTCCCTAGTAATGGAAATCCTAGATTCGGGAGAAATGGTAAAGGAAGAAAGGGAGAAATATGAAAGACTAATTTTGAGGCCGTTGGGTACTTTGAATTTCTAAAATAGCCAAATCTCTTCCTGGCCAAAGAGGAGTCCTTCCAGCAGCATCAGCTATACTGACCTGCCCTTCAATCTGCCTACATATATATATGGGGAGAGGCATCTATTGCATGTTTTTTTCATTCCCAGCAATTATTTTTCTACTTGTTCTCCCTCTATTTAGGTAGAATTTGTGAAGCATCCACTGTTACAGGACAGAGTTGTAGCACCAAAGCAGAGACAAGGATTTTGGGGTTTTGAAAATCTAGGCTATTGAGTATCAAATATAAAGATCATATAGGACTTCGGTAAACAACAGATTTGGAAAAATATGCATTTTATTCATAAGAATCTTTTTCCACTGGGGTGCTTGGGTGGCTCAGCTGGTTAAGCGTCCTACTCTTGATTTCGGCTCAGGTCATGATCTCAGAGTCATGAGATCAAGCCCCACATCAGGCTCCATGCTCGGTGAGGAGTCTGTTTGAGAGTCTCTCTCTCCCTTTCTCTCTGCCCCTTCCCCTCACCTGTGCTCTCTCTCTAAAATAAATAAATGAATAAATAAAATCTTAAAAAAAAAAAAAAAGCGTCTGCTTCCACCAACTTAAAAGACTAGGTACATGTGTCTTTTCCAAAACTAAAGGCAAAGGAAAGAGGAAAATCTGTGGAACCACAAGACAGTTCAGGTTTTGTTGAGCCTTTGTGAAGAGACATTGAGTCTCCTAGTATTGGACAAAGACTTGAAAGATGAGAGAGAACAAGATGACAGTGACTTGGACAGTGTGAAAGCAATGGAGGTGGTGGAAAAGGGTCAGGTACTAGATATATTTTGAATGTGGACACAACAGAGTTTGTAGAAAGATTGGATGAATGTTGCAGAAAGAGGGTGGGAGTCAAGGATGACTCCAAGGCTATTGACTGGAACAATAGGAAGGAATTGCTATTATCAGAGATAAGGAAGGCTATAGGTGAAAGTGTATATTTTTGGAGGTAGGTGGGTGTGTGTATGAAGATCAGTGATTTAATTTTAGGCAAGTTAAATATGAAATGGTTAGTAGGTATCCAAAGAGAATAGTGCAGTAGGCTGGTAGTGAGGTTGGGATTAGAGATATAAATTTGGGAGTCAATGTCATATAGATGATGGGACTGAATCAGGTCACCAAGGGAGTGAGTAAGGATAGAGAAGAAAGGAGGACCAAAAAATAAATACTGTGGCATTTTCTAAATTTTGAGATGTACAAAAGAAAAGTAGTAGGAGGAATCAGACAGGTAAGAGGAAAACCAGAAACTTCTCTAAATACACACCTACTCAACAATCCCATACCCTAACACATTTGTGTTCTGGTGATACCTACTTTACTTGAAAGGAGGCCATTCTTTAGAATGGGAAGGTAGGAAAAATGGAAAAAAATATTAATAGAACACTTCTTCTTTCCTCTACCACTCCCCATGCCTCTGGTTTCTCAGGAAGATACAAGTTTTCGTGAGCAGATTGTCTTATGATATCCTTAGGTCTGGTTCAGCATCTGCTTTGGCAGATCCATCCTTTGGTCTCCTGCCTGCCTTCTCCATGAGTCACTTGTACAGTTTTCTTTGGATTAGTAAAGTGCCTCTTACAATTCAAGTCCAAAAGATGAATACCCCAAATCTTCCATATTTTGGAATTGTCTCATTCTACCATTTCCAGAAATTTTTGCAGCTCTTGAACTGTTTTCAGTCATGAAGCTTTCTAAATGTATTTCAAAAAGGGTATCCCATTCTTGATGGATTTTCTGCTTCTGTAATGAACTTGATTTAGTTAAAACAGATAATGTTTCTCACTCTTGTTCCCTTGTAGTAACTTCCTATTTAGGAATGCTTGAATTCTATATATAAATAGCTCATGTTAGGAGATTATTACCAAATCTATTGATTTAGTATCTGAAATGAACATTATTTGAAATAAGATAGGTTATTTAGGATATAAATGAGGATTAGAAGGCATGCCATCTTCTAGTATCTTAAGGAGGAACACTTTATCTGTATAAGAGAGCCCTTGGGCACAGTGGCTCAAATGGATGCTTCAGAAGCCTTAAAGTAATCAAATGGATTCTAAGATACGTTAGAAGAAGACTTCCAGAGAATGAAATACCCTTCACTGGTTTGACTGATAAGGCAAAACTAGTAAATATCAAAGGCAGTCCCTACCTTGCAGTCCTTTGGGTTTTCTTTGTACTTCATTCTGAACTTTTTTGACATTGGAGAAAAGTAAATTTAAGAGCTAGCCTTTTACAGAAGGACAGAACAATTGCTCTCCTTCTTATGCACAACTTTAGTGATAAATATATCCAGGACACAGATAACTAGCTCTGAAAATAAGGACAGTCTTTCCTAGTGTCATTTATTTGTGTATTGTACAAATGTGTGTCTTTCAGTGCATATAGAAGTGTTATCATTCTACAAAAACAGACAATCAAAAGAAGTGTTGTCATTCCTTTGACCTCTGGAAAGGACCGGATTATATCTCCTTCATGTACTTTGTATGCCTAAGCCCAATATCCTACTTATACTTGGATTAAAATATAACTTGATGATATTATGCTTGGATAAATTAATGATATTTAATATTGCACAGAGCATAATAGGTATTTATTTGGGAGAAACAGAGAACTTTTCCTGTTTTGATCAATATTTCTATACAAGTAAATAATGAGGATGATTTCTACATCTTTTCTTTGCAGACACTGCCTTTAAGACTTAGTTAAATCTTTAGAAGTATCTTGTGCACTGTGACATAGTCTGTGGCCCTGGAGTCTGACCATTGTGGTGTTTGCCAAGCAGGCACAAAGGTTAATTGAAAATCTGTAATAGCTACAATACCATACAGCAAAATCCTCATAGCTATTTTCTTCATATATAAAGGCTTGAGCCGGTCTTACCATTGATATCAAAAGCACAAATGATTCCTTTGAATGGGATTTCAGAGCACAGAATCTGCAAAAGAGGAAAGAGTTAATGCATGTGGATTGCTTTCCAGGAGGTATGCAATTCCTTTCATAAGCTTACTTTAAAATGCCGTCCTTATATTTCCCTAAAGCATATGAGTGTGTACTAATAGTGGAATAAGAAATCAATTGTAAAAATAACATGAGGCATAACTGAGTCATACACATTTGGGGTTTATTTCCCCCCTCCAAATAACCAACTTTTAATTAGGACTTTCAGATGATCCTCTAAGACAAATATTCTAATTTTGCATAGGAGAACAAAAGGTCTCATAGCAGGAAAAAAAAATGGTTGGAACTAAACCGAGAGCCCATAGACCTTGAGCCTTAATGGTCTCAGATGATTTTCTCACATAATACTTAGAGAAATGACCCTGTGGGCCACGACTGTCAATTGAGACTTGAAAGGTTCTGATTTTGAGATTGTTTGCTTACTGACATTTGATCTTTGCTAAATCACAGAACTGTGTCTGCTCCATTTTCTCATTGGTAAAAGAAAGATGATCCTTGACACTTTCTCAACTTGTAAGATGTCATTAAAGTACCTTTGGTTAATGTGGTATCAGAGAGCATTTTTGGTACCTGAAACACCAATACTATCTAACCAGAAGTCTCTATTACTGTTTAATCATTGCTATTGACTTTTTCTGCATATAGGAAGAATTCAAGTTGCTTTCCCTTTCTCTTTAGTTCTTTGAAAATCACATAAACAACACTATTGTCATTGTTTTATACAGAACAAGTGATGTGGAATATAGAAAGTCAGACAGAATTGTTACTTGTTCCATTCCATTAATTGATTAAAGATTTTTCTTGCTCTTCTGCTGAAATTTGAAAAATATTTGCTTCATTTAAAAGATCTAGCTAGTTCCTGTCATCATTTCGACTTTTAAAGTCTAACTTCACAGCAGAGAGTCTGCTATGTAAATATTTTAAGTCAGAAGTTCCCATCTTAAGGTAACAAGTGATTATCCTTCACAGTAGAACAAGGAGTCTTAATTACTGAATATCTTAAATGTCTTTCCCTGTTGCTGTTGACATAGAAGCTAGAAGGCCTAAACAGATGAGATCATTGCTTAGGGGAAAAAAAGGAAAAGAAAATAAAACATATCTGAGAACTAATCTCAGGAGTTCTCCAGACAGTCCCTCCATCATTCAATTCACCTTGCAATTTAAAACATTGTAATGCCTTTGTGCTATTACTGTCTATTTTGAGTGTTTCCTAAGATTTTCAGTTCTTTGTTACTGCTTTACTGCTGAGAATTGCTTTCTTCTGTGATCCTAAATTATGTTTCATTGTGCTTTCCCTTATAACTTCATAACTGTAGAATTTGTTCCCCTCAGCCGAAACTAGTTCCTTGTTATTTTCCCATCTTCACTTATTTCCAGTGTACTGGTCAGCCAGGCAACCAGTAAAAGGAAAGGCCTGTTGGCATCATTATATGTGAGATTTTCTGTGGGAAAAGGTTTTCTTTTACTCACTTTTTTTAATGGTGTCTGAGATGAGGGCATGAGGCAAAGAGCTCAAACTGGATTTTTAAAAATAAAAATATGGGAAAAGACCCTAGCTCAAAAACATAGCCTACAATGCCATCTTAGTTCTAAGAACTGAGTATAGCTCTCAGATAGAATTCAAAGGGTTCTTCATTTTGGGGTCAGTTCAACTTAGAGAACAGAAGGGCACCATATGGAACAAACTCTAAAGCAATTATACCAATAAGAGTTTGTAATGAAGTGGTTTAGAAATAATAAAACCTAGATTAAGTAGGAACCAGTTAACTGGAACTTTCAATTATCCATATTTTAGTTTGTTTTTCTCTTTTAAAAGAATAGCTAAGTGATGACACAACAAATTTATGAAGTTAAAAATCCTCTTATTATACTGGAAGAAAATAAGGCTCATGGACTACTGCTTAGTACCTGTTTTTCTACCTAAATTCAGAGATCTAGGAACCATCTTTTAATAGAGGGTATTAAGACTAGGCAAATCCTTAATTTGCGGATATCAAAGACCGTTATAGTAGAGTCAGTCTGCTTTTCTATAGTTCTCACAGACATGTCTACCATACTGCTAAAAAAAAAGACTAGACTCAGTGTCAAGACCTGATCCAAGGTCAGCTGCCATCTAAGGGTGTGGTCATGGGCGGGTTACTTCCTCTGTATCTCAGTGTTTTCCTGTGTCAAATAAAGAGGTTGGCCCTGTCCCTTTCCGGCACTAAAATGCTTTTGAATTTGGTAGTCACAGATCTTTAGATTGGTCACCCTGAGGCAATGTCAGATCCTCAACAAAGATAAGCAATGTTTTGTATTCAGAATTGTTAAAATGTATTGTGTGCTAGGGAAATTGCATACAGAGAAAACAATGACTCAGAGAAGGTAGGTAACTGGCCCCTGGTCACATTGTCAGAAGGATAGCTTGAGAGCTGGGATGAGAACCCAGGGCCCTCTGATTTTAGAGGTCATGTTTTTTTCACATCAATGGTTATATCCCAAAGGCTCTGTTTAATTTGGGAGTTTGAAATAGGAAATACTGATCCTATTAAGACCAGAAATACCTATTAAAATCCCATGAATTTGATTCAAAGACTAGAAATTGCAGGAAGTAGGGGAATGAATTCAATATGAATCAAAGACAGACTATAATGTGACAGGTTTAAAATAAATTTTTATCTAATTTCAAATAAACATTTATACAGTTATACATATCCAACTAGATATTATTGCCTCTGATGCGTTAGGATTACTTGCTTCATTGTTGATTAGAATAATGTTAGAGAATTGTATATAAAGCCAACAACACATTTATTTTTTTAAGTATCAGCCTTTATGATAAATTCTCATCTTTTGAAGTTGGATTATACTTTGGAATTGGTAAAATGTCAGTAACCTCTTAAGAGAAAAAAATATTTATCTTCTTTATTTTATATGCCACGGTGCTTATCCTCATGTTTTTTTTCCTTAGTGGACAGTCAATAAGCAATTTTTAAAAATTTGATGTATTATTTTTTACCATACCGAAGTGTGAGAATTTTGTGAAGTTATTAATTTTATTAGGAGTCTCCAGGGAAATAGAAGCAATAGTATATATTTTATTATTAATTATAACATATTGGCTCATGCAATTATAAAAACTGAGAAGTCCCCTAATCTTCTGTCTACAAGGTGGAGACTCCATCTGGTTCTGAGAGTCTGAGAATCAGGAGCACCAAAGACAGGAGAAGGGATATCCCAGCTCAGCATTCAGGCAGAAAAGGAATTCAACCTTCCTCTGCCTTTTTGTTCTAGTCAAGTCTTCAGTGGCTTGGATGATGCCCAGCCACATTGGAGAGGGCCATCTAATTTACTTAGTTCATGAATTCAAATGGTAGTCTCTTCAGGGAACACCCCTGTAAACATACCCAGAAATAATGTGTAGCCAGCTGTCTGGGCCATACTTTGCCCAGACAAATTGACACAAACATTAGCCGTCAGAATGGAATATTACAGCAGAGGAAGAGGAGTCATTTAGGATAAGACTTTTTACTTGTTCTTTTGATTGTATCCAGGAATACTCCTAAACCTTTGTTAGGAATTACTAAAATTAAACTATGTTGTAACATCCACCACTTCTATTGGGATTCACATAGGCACATCTCAGAGGCAAGAGGAAATCTTTGCCTCATAGGAAATTGTTTTCCTTTTTATTGGAAACATTCAAATAATGCATTTTACTGTTTATAGTGTTTTAGGTCGGAGGTGCAGAGTGGTCCTTTGCATTTTTCGTGTGGTGGCTCAGATGAATACTGGACATATAAAATTAAAAATTAAGATGCCTGTTTATGTCAGTACTACCTGAGGATGACTTGTCTTGTGAGAGCTGCCTTTGTGGGTTCTGTGCCTGACATCAGGCAGGCGGTGACTCTGTATCTGCTGGAAAGCATTTCCCAGAAACAACCTCATGCAAGGCATAGGATCCTCAAACAGTGTAAACCAAGGCATGGGAGACAAGGCACTTTCCTCGATTTTATTTGATAATAGTCACTTCCCTTTCATTTTCTCCTGGGCAGAATAAACCAAACTGAGTGTTTTTCATGATGGCATTTTAAACATTTCAAATTATTTGTTACAGGCCTGAAGGATTTTTAAGCAAAGGTACAATCTACAGAAATCTCCACAATCCTAGAAGGACAAGAAGAGCTTTCAGGGATAGGGCACACTTCTATTCTTTGGCACTAAATGAGAATCACACAAATAAGTCATCTCACACCCTGAAAAGATATGCCCATTTTGCTTCTGGAAGAGTCCAGGCTTAGGTGTAAAAGTTCCCAGGAAGGCTGATTTTTCAGAAACAGAGTTGGAAGGACCGGAATTGCTGTTGCAGATATAGGCAGATTCCAGGTTTTATATCTCCAGCCTGTGAATCAGCACATCCTATTATGTTTTAAGGAATCGCATTTTGCTGCCCCTGCAGTCTTGCAGCATTTCTAATTAAATGTGCCTGCTCTTCTGAACAGGTTTTGTAAGGTTTCAGAAGACACTTCTGTGTTTATTTCCCTTTATTTGTGTTTTTAGTACCACTTTTGGGATATTGCCTTTAGCAAAGTAGGAATATGGAATGCTTAGATATAGTGCTGGTAAAGTGCTTAGAGCAGTAGTATCTGGTTCGTTACATAAATAGATGTGAAACATCTGCAGGAAGAGAGGAAGTTTCATCTGGACCAATGGTTTTCTAAGAGCAGCCTTTGGAGTGAAGTGTATAGGCTCACTTGAAAATTAATTTAAGATAGATTTTAAAAGGACTTAGAAATATTTGAGTTTAATTTTGGAGACACTAGATCTAAAGTCAGAGAGATTGAGACAATAGGACATAGGAGTAGAGAAAGGAGAGTTTGAAATGGCCAGAGTGGAACTGAAAAAGGCTACATTGTGAGGAGACTCAGTCATGGATCAGTGAATTGGGAGGACCTCCGGACACTGAAGTCTGATCCTAGGTCGCAACATCCCTGTTCCCAGATGTCACAGTGGAACACAGGTAGAGGAAGCAATGTTCCTCACATCCTCTGACTACAAGATGATGGGTCTGGCATTCAAAAGCAGGAGGTCTGAAAGAAGATTATGTTCACTATTGAAAATGCCTTTGTGATATGTGTCCTGCATGATATCTTCTCTATTTTAGATATCACATTCCCCCCGTGATAACACTCTTATTTGGGCCCCTTGCTGCTGCCAAAAAAATCTCATTAGCTATTTGTGTTTGAAACTGTCTCTTAATCTTGAACAGAGTGGATATTTTGGCCCCTTGTTTCTGCCTTCTATCCTACTTGCACCATGGGATGACGACTCACTGATGATGGTTTTACCTATGACTCAAATTCCTCTAAACCCTTTCCAAGAGTAATTAACTTGGAACCTTGCTTTTAAGTCCAAACCCCTGGATCTCTTATCTCTTCTGTAACAATTGCCACCTCAGTCCCACCTCTGATAAGAAGAAAGTATTACCAAAGGTAGCAGTGCGAGCAAGAATTTGAGTACCTTAAGAGAAAGAAATCACCTTATTTTCAGGCAGAGGGGACCAAATTGATTTTGGGGACTGGCACTGTTTCCCTGAGAGATGATTTGCATTTGTTTAACAGTCTTCATGCGTGGGAATGTTATTCAGTTTACCTTATAATACCTCTGAGTGCTCTGTCGCCTTCTTAATCTATTTGTTTGATTATGTTGACTTGGCAGGAAAAGGTATTTGAACACGTTACTGTTCAAATATTCTTGTTTGAAAAACAAGCCTACAGAACAAACTACCCCACTCATGTTACTACATTTGTAAATCTCCTTATTTTGAAAGTCACAATATGTTCTTCACCAGTGCTCCTTGATCTCACCCACTCCAAGTTTTTATGAGAGTATAAGGGTTATTATATGTTAGATACAAGAGAATGTAGTACTATGTAGTTGTTTCACCAATTCACTGTCATAAAATGAAAAATATTAAAAGGAAATTGCTGGTCAACAACGAGGAAGTAAATTGTCAGAATAATTCTCCTACAAATAACAATTATATATTTTGAACAAAATGAAAACACTCACACACACACAATTATTTAAAGGCATGGAGAACGACCATAAGCAGGCAGAAACTGGGTAAGCCTTAGCCATAAAATGTAGGTACTTTGAAAGAAGTCCATATTTATGGGATTACTTTGCCTCAAGTGTCCTACCAAAAACACCCAAACAAGCAAAAATCCAAAAAATCAATAACAGAAAAACATACTCTAATTTTTAAAGGAATTTAGTAAGTTCTAAGGACATAAGGTCAAAAAACAATGAATTTTATTTCTACACACTAACTGCAAACAATTTTAAAATTAAATTTAAAAATTTCATTTAATATAGAATCAATAAACATAAAACATTCTAGGAATAAGTGTGACAAAATATATGCAAGGGCTCTCTACACTGAAAATTATAAAATTTTGCCGAGTGAAATTAAAGACACTCCAAATAAATGAAAAGATTTACGATACTCCTGGATTGGAAGACAAATAGATTCAGTGTAACCTCTATCAAAATGTCATCAACATAAATGGATAGCTGATATAAAAATGTACATGAACTTGAAAAGAATGGACAATAAAACAATTATGAAAAAGAACAAAGTTGGAAAGCTCAAAATTCCTAATATTAACTCTTACTGTAAGCTATTGTAATTAGTGAAGAAATGTGGTATTGGAATACAGATAGATAAGTAGATCATTGTAACAGAACAGAGTCTAGAAAGAGGCCCATGTTTATATGGTCAAGTGATTTTTGACCAACGTACCAATAAAGCTCAATGGGGAAGGGAAAGTCTTTCTACCAATGGAGCTAGAATAACCGGATGCATGTATAAAAACAAAGGAAACCGCATTCCTGATTTCTACCTCACAATCCACATAACAGTTGATTCAGATTGGAACAGGACTTAAATGGAAAGATACGTAACAACATTAGGTGACAGAGATACAAATTAATCTAGTATGACGTGTCATTTCATGCCCACTAGAATGTTTATAATAAGAAAAAAAGACGGATAATTGAAAATGTTGGCCAAGGGTATAAAAGCAACTTGAACACTCATATGTTGCTGGAGGGAGTGTGAAATAGTACAACTGCTTTGGAAAACATCTGTTAAACATATGACCCAGCAATTCTAATCCTAGAAATGAAATTATATGTCCACAAGAAGAATTGCATAAGAATATTTAGAGCAGCCTTATTTATAATAGTCTATTAGAAACAACCCAAGTGTCCATTTGAGTATGAATAAACAAGCCATCGTGTATAATGGAATATTACTCAGCCATAAAAAATAATAAACTATGGGGCGCCTGGGTGGCTCAGTTGGTTAAGCAACCGCCTTTGGCTTAGGTCATGATCCTGGAGTCCCGGGATCGAGTCCCGCATCGGGCTCCCTGCTCGGCGAGGAGCCTGCTTCTCCCTCCAACCCTCCCCCCTCTCATGTACTCTCTCTCTCATTCTCTCTCTCTCAAAATAAATAAATAAATCTTTAAAAAAATAATAAACTATTATACATGCAACGGTATCTCAACATGTTAAGTGGAAAAGCCAATATGACATGAAAAGGTACATATGGCATAATTCCATTCATATAAAGTTCAAGTAATAGCAAAACTAAGATGCAACGATAGAAATCAGAGCAGTGGTTGGTTATGGAGGTGGGGATTGACGGCAAGGGAGCCCATGTGAATTTTATGAAGTGACAAATGCTTTAGATTCCTGATTTGGGAAGTGGTTACACAGCTGTATACATTTATCAAAACAATTTTTTTCTGTACACAGATTTGTGTATTTTACTATATATAAAAATGCTAGTTTCCTGTATGTGTCTAGAGCTAGCTCTAGACTAACATTTGATTTGTCCGTCCAATCCTCATTTTCATCTATAGTCTTGTCTCATGTTTAGAAATCACACTTAGCACTGTGTGAAGGGCTTTATATGCATTGTGTTGTTTAATCATCATGACCTTATGAAGTAGGCACTGTAGGAGTTTGTCTGTCTGTCCACACAGACAGGCAGACCTGTTGCCTGACCTGGCCTCTGTCTTCTAATGCCATCTCTTACTCTAGCTTTACTTTATTCATTGCCACTCTAAAATCTACTGAGAGCCAATCAGCAAAACCTGTTTTCCTCATTGGTTCAATCCTAACTCACGCCAAACTCCTTATATATGGAGTTCTCTCAATCAAGTGCTGACTTGCTCCTGTCTAAATCACTTCATCTCACTGGCTTTATCTATTCTATTTTTAATGAGGAAGAAATACTTCCTTGCTTAACTAAGTGTGTGTGGAGGAACATAGAAACAATAGCTTTCAGTGGTAGGATGAAAATCATATGAATATTTATGGAAATATTAAATATATACTTGCTTATTTATAATAATGATTTAGTTCATGCACTTTCACACCAAATATCACCAAATTCATATAATCTAAATATTTAGTAAAAAACAAAGACTGTGTTTAGTGCTATATTTGTAGAAAAATCCAAAAAGACTCCATGCTTACAAAATGGACTGTAGTTTGATGGGATGATTTCTCTGGAAGCCAAATCCTATGAAATCATTAAGGAAAAGGGAGACACTCTTGGTAAAGATTACAGCCTAGCAGCAGGATGGAAGGAGGACGGCCAGCTCCCCACTAATGCCTCCTGTTATATAGAGGAAGCTAGCAATTTTCCATCCTCAGTGAGGGAAGAAACAGGCAAGTGGTATTACATTCTCCCATGTCTAATCAGGAAACCAAAATAAGAAAACATATATTTTCATCAGGGAAGCTGTTGGGTGGTGTGTTTGGTGAAGGACAGATTGTGACTTTCAAAAGGAGGAAATTTACAAATGTAGTAACACAAAGGTAGTGACAGAGGTAGAACTGAGGAACCACAGGGTAGAGGAAGGCTTTTTAGCTGTACATATGGCATAATTCCATTCATATAAAGTTCAAGTAATAGCAAAACTAAGATGCAACGATAGAAATCAGAACAGTGGTTGGTTATGGAGGTGGGGATTGACGGCAAGGGAGCCCATGTGAATTTTATGAATTTTAAAATACTGTGTAGGAAGTGAGAAACTTCATTCTCCACCAACACATTCATCTAAGGGTATTTGTCTTTGTGATGTGACGGAAACAAAATCCTCCGATTTTTAAACTTTTCTACCAAAGTGCCCTATTAGTGGATGAAGTCATATGTTTACCTAGGAATTGGTGGTGAGAAAATAGGAGAGAGGAGGCTTGACAGAGGAAGAGGGTATAGTTTAAAATGGTCCTATGCAAGTGGGAAATTTTCTGTTTTATCTTTTTTCAAAGTATATAACTAGCACCCACATTTACTTGAAGAATTTTATGATACTTTCAGTTATTCTCAAATGAAGTTAATTTGCCATGTTTATCCTGTGAAATCTGGGGGGGATGACCTAGTTTGGGAAACTGGACGAATACATTATCAATGGTCTTGATTTTCTGGTTAAGCTTTGCCGTCCTTTCCTAGGATAGTGAGTAGTCTATGTTGTTACTCTTTTTACCATTCCCCCGGTGCACCAAAACCTGCATGGGTGGGCGGTGTGAAGGTTGTGGTAAGGAGGTTGGGAGGGCAGGCAAGTAACAGAGTGAGCATCTACCTACCCCCAGTTGTGGGTCCCTGACATCTGTGGCTTCCTTCTAAGCATCAACATTGGCAAATGGGCCATTTGAGAAAGCATGGGGATATAATTCTGGGGTTTATTGCTTAATGCTGATACCAACCAAAGTAATTGGAAGGAGCTAGAGATCAGTAGTCTCAGGATGCTAACAGCTCAAGGTCACCTTATATAAAATGCTACATTCTTCTTGTTCATGATATCAGTCTTTGTCTAAGACACAAATTCTTCCAAAAGTTCTTCCTAGACAGTTCTTAAAAAACGTCCATGGTTATACTTGATCATTATATACATTATTTAATTCATTAAATTCTCAGCAAAACACTATGAAGTAGACTATCATTTTGTACTATGATCATTTTATAAGTGAGAAAAAAACCTGTTATAGTTTGAGGATTTGCCCAAGTGGTAATTGGCAAAGTTAAGATTCAAATATTGCAGAGTTTGTGTTCCTAAACATTATGTTATTTATTAATGTTTATTCTACCCACAGATTTTTACAAATAGGGAAAGTCATGCTTAGAAAAATTACTTGGCTTTCCCAGTCCCCACAGCTGGTCAGTGGTAGAGTTGAGGCTTTAAGATAAGACTTCTTTTCATTACTGGCCCCAGTTTCTCTCATTTCACTTTCCTTTTTTAGACAAAGTTTCAACTATTGCCTTTCTTTTATTTTTTTATTTTTTTAAAGATTTTATTTATTCATGAGAGACAGAGGGAGAGACAGAGGGAGAGAGAGAGAGAGAGAGAGAGAAGCAGAGGGAGAAGCAGGCTCCCAAGGGGCAGGGAGCCCGATGCGGGACTCGATCCCGGGACCCTGGGATCATGACCTGAGCTGAAGGCAGATGCTTAACCATCTGAGCCACCCAGGTGCCTGTTGCCTTTCTGTTAATCATTCATTCCTTCATTCAAAACAAAACCCAGGGTAAAGCTTATGAAGAGCACAAAGTACAATGAAGAATACAAAGAAGAATATGTCTTCTAAGATCCTTTAACCTACTGAGGGTAAAGAAGAAAAATATATCAGCAACTGATTATGTTTCAAAGCCGAAAGAATGATACATTAAAAGTACAAGCAAAGTGTTATGGTAGTGCAGAGTAAGATACAAGCAGTCTTAAGGTGGTCTTGGAAAGAATATTGAAGGACCGTGGAATTTGAAATGAGCCTTGAAAGAAGGGGAGGAGGTTTGAAGGCAGGGTATTCCATGTAGGTAACTATGTATGAGAGCCAGCTAGGTGCTATGAGAGGTACAGAGGTAGTCCAAAGAATAGTCTCTCATTAGAAGGAAGTGAAATGCTACCTGAAGAGGAAAGACCCATACATGTGAAGTGAAAGGGAACAGTGAAGTGTTAAAATGTTGTAGGAGGTCAGAGGTAGAGAACTATCTGAGCGCTAGAGTAGACAGGGAAGGTGCACAGAAGGAGCAGAGCCTGAATGAGAACTTGAAAGATGGGCAGGGCTTCTAGGGAGGAGGAAAGGTGGTGCAGGCAAGGGGAAGGTTCCAGGTACAACCAGGTGGGAATGCATAAAGGGTATTTGTGGCATAATGAGGAAATACACAGCAACGTGTGTGTGTGTGTGTGTGTGCGCGTGTGTGTGTGTGTATTCATGTGGTGGTTCAAGACTAATTGCAGCAGACAAGAGAAACTGAGCCAAGTGATGCCATCAAGCAGTGTGATGACATGTGGAGTCAGAAGTGAGGGACCCAGTTCAGTGTCATGTAGGCTACAGAGTAATGACAGGCCCTGGAGAAGGTTGTTATATCCCTGAGTGATTGCAGCTCATGCATCAGTCATGGGAATGCCTCTGGCTGAGAGTAATCTTGTTGGCATCTTCATCTTTAAATATGAAGAACAAAAATAGTCCACAACAGTACAAGTTGTTTATATTTAAGGGCTCTCTTCTTTTTATGGGGAAACAACAATATTCCGTTATGTGCAAATTCTAAACAAATGCTGTAGATGTCTGCACCGGTTTACATTTTTTTTTTTCATAATTATTCATTAGAGTCTCTAATGCTCTTGCAGGAAAACTTAAATCAATGGCTAGTGATGAAGAAATTTGAATTCTGACATATGAAAGTAGTTGAGTAGGAGAGGCAGCAGAGAGATGGAATGGACTTAGATGGGGAATCTGTTATGAGGAGTGTAGAGAGCTGATAGTCTCCATCTGCCATGTTTTGGGGATCTACTACTGCATTCACGTTGAGGCCATGCTCCCCATGAGCTGCTTCCAGGTGATGCCTGAGTATGGTGGGCTGACAGGGCCTGGTGATTTCTGACCATTGTTGGGCTCCTCTATGATTGTCTTTGCACTGGAATGCCCCGATGGGCTGGTCAAGACTTTCTCAAAGCTGCACTGTCGTCTGAAATTCTTCCTAAGGAAACCTCTCTCCTTCCTTTCCTTTTATAAGATTTGTATCTTCGTCTGATGGCTTTTCCTGTCTCCTCTTGCTCCCTATTTTCTCAATAAATCTCTTGCCCTTGAATTCTTTCTTGGTATCTTTTTTCTAGAGGACCCAAACTTATAAGCACCTTTATGATGATATAAATCTAAAAAACAAAACTATAGTCTAGAATAAGAGTCAGCAAACTTTTTTCATTAAGAGTTAAATAGTACAGGGATGCCTGGGTGGCTCAGTTGGTTAAGCATCTGCCTTCAGCTCAGGTCATGATCCCAGGGTCCTGGGATCGAGTCCCGCATCGGGCTCTCTGCTCTGTGGGGAGTCTGCTTCTCCCTCTGCCTCTGTCTCTCATGAATAAATAAATAAGATCTTAAAAAAAAAAAAAGAGTTAAATAGTACATATTTTCAAGTTGGTGGGCCACATATGGTCTCTGTTGCATTGTTCTCCTTTTTTTTTTTTAAACAATCCTTTAAAAACATAGAACTATTTTTTAACTGGCAGGTTGTAGAAAACTGGCTCCTACTCTAGGATACAGAAGATCTAATTTTGGAGGTTGTTTACCTGCTGTGTATTTCCATTTCATTATCTGGAAAAAGGGGCTAATTTCTGCCCAACAAGCTCATCAGGGATGTTTGTTAGTTTTACTAGTTATGGTACTGTTTTCAAAATGGCTTTGGGATCTGAGCAAGGAGTAGACTGAGATGTGATAGGAATTCAAGAAGTGGGGGTGATGAATGACAAAGAATATATGTGTCTGAGGCAGGAAGGCTTTGGCAAAGAGAAAATGTATAAATATAAGCAGAACAGTGGGAGCATCAGAAGGCCTCTCTTCCATAACTTCGGTAAGTCAGCTGTATACAAGAATTTTGAAGAATAGGAATGGAAAGAAAAAGTTAGAGAATAGGAACACATGGAGAAGGAAAGGAGAGGAGACAATGAGAAGAAGGCCAAGGAAAGGAAAGAAAGCAGAGATTATTATGTGATATTTTTTTATTCCACATAATAAAATGGTTGAGAACACATGAAATGGAAAAGGGAAGAAAAGATAGTAAGCCCGTGAGAGTAGAATAGATGACCTAAAATTTGACTGAAAGTAGTTGTCCAGAAATTATGTTTTACATTGAGTAAAGGTAAGAGAGAAAAATGTGTAAGGAAACCCTGATTAGGATCAGTTATGATGAACTCAGGGAACATATTCTTCAGAGTTCAAATTTCTGGAGTTTGATGTGAATTTAGCTTGCAAAGAAGTGGTGTTATTTATTTATTTATTGGACATCTGGTAAGCGGCATCTTTTTTTTTAATTTAATTTTATTTTTTATTAACATATATTATTTGTTTAAGGGGTACAGGTCTGTGATTCATCAGTCTTACACAATTCACAGAAGTGGTGTTATTTTAATGACTGCATTAGAAGAAAAAGGGATTTAGACCACCTAATGGAACAGTTGTACAAGTTCTGTTCATTCCCTGTAGGAAAATGTATGATTCAGGATGTAGGAATCTTTGTTCTCTATTAAATGTCTTAGTAAAAGGAACATTCTGGTGTGGTTTTACATTAGAAAATGTAAGTATTCAATTGAAGAGTCTGGATGGGATTAACTATCTGGGACAGATATGTACTGTGTTTCATCACACCATTCCCTTTTTCTGGGGACACCTAGCAGTTAGGTTGGGTGATACCAGTGAGTTTTGGTCAGTGAGATGAAGGCAGAAATGATATGAGCCACTTTCAGGCCCCAACCTTAAAACATTTTTCTTGACCCTGAGCTCTCTCTCCTGATGCAGTGAGCTTGGAGGCCAGATGTTGCAGTTGGAGTAGCTACATCTGGAGGAGGGCAGCCAAACTTCTGCCATGCTATGCCTGAGTGAGAAATAAACTAGTTGATGATATTTGGTGCTTTATTTGTTATTTTAACAGAGTGTAGCCTATATTGATCAGTACAGATTCCCAGGTACCAACCCACAGTCAATGGCTTGCTTCATGTAGGGCTCTGATAAACGTCTGCCTGTGAAGTTTAGCTAACCACTGTCATCAAAGGGTGGCATACAGAAATGCCTTCTATTGAAAAGCAGATTAAGAGGAAAGCAGATGTTGCTGGAATTATTTCAAGGGTACAGAATTTTAAAAAAATGAAAAAAAAAGCTCAGTGAATGACACTTGCCCAAATGAATTAAAGCAAGCCTTTTAAGGCCACAGGGAAAGGGGGAAAAGTCAGACTTGATATGTACTGTTTGGAGATACCATTACTGAGGCAAAATGTAATGATGATTTCTGGTGGTGTTAGTTTTGGTTGGGCGTACTAGCAAATTCTGCTTTCTCATGGGGAAAGTTCTTCTGGAGATAAATTGTTGGAACATAGTAGGTTATGTATTAAAGGATAGATATGGGTGATTAGTGGTCTGATGTGGTAATTTACCTGATATATAGCACTGATCCTTCCATCCCCCTGCTTCAAACTGCTACGGTTCTCTCTGTCTCTTCCCTTGAGTACCATGCGTGCTTGTCATACTGAATTATTTAATCTTTCCCAAATGAATCTTCCATTCTCTTAGTTTAATGGTTTTACTTATCTTGGTTCCTCTGATGGACATGCTCTTCTTTTCCACTTTTTGCCTGCTGAAATCCTAGTTCTTTTTCAAGATATCTTCTACTTCAAGATAGTAGAAATACTATCTTCAAGTAAAGGATTTCCTGTTGATTCTAGTTTATCATTTTTTCCCTTGGTTCTTTCATGGAACCTAATAACTTTATGATACCACCTTTTCTACTTGTACTATAGTTATTTGTATTCATGTCTTTTCTCCCCAACCATTTTGTAAACTACTTGAGATCATGTCAAATTTATTTTTTTGTATATCTCTTAGTACAAATCAGACTTTCTGGTTTTACGAAGCAATAAATATATAAATGTTCAATTCAATTGAAGATAAAACAAAAAGAAAAGACTAGCTCTCTTTAGCGTTACTCGATAGTAAAATGTATTAAAGGAGATAATTAAATTAGCAGAATATTGTTACAAGAGATGAGAAAGTGAGATGAAGGGAAATATTGGTAGCCATTCTCAGTAAATAGAAGGTGATATAAATAACAAAATATCACAAATCAGTGATGCTGGGACAGTTGTTTGTTATGAATAAAGAAAGGAAAAGAAAAAGAAAAGAAAAAGTTGGTTTAGAGCATTACCTTATCATCTACCAAAATAAATACCAGATAGAGCTAAACATAAAAAAAAAAAATCAAGTCATCAAACACTGGAAGAGATTAATATTTATCTTGTGTCTGGATTTGGAAAGACCTATTACCTTAAAAGCACTGGGAGAAATAAAAAAAAAATACAATTGACTTGAAAAACAAGTTCAAACAGCCTTGGTTCTTCAAAACAAAACCATGTAAACATAAAGTCAAGCATCAACTTGGGAGAAATATTTGCAAGAAATATAATAAAAACAAAATTTACATCTTCAGAATAGAGAGCTTGTATAACTTAGATGGACAGTAAGATTACAATAGTGCATGAACTGAGAATTGATAAAAGAGAAAATAAAATTTTTAACATCATTAGAAGTTAAAGAAATGCAAATTAAAAGAATGATTAGAAACGATTTTGGACTATGAGATAATATTAAAGATTTGATGACTGATAACACTGAATACTAAGTAGGTCAGTGAGTCGTGCATTTATACTTATGGGAGTGGAAACTTTCTAGAAGGCAGTTTAATAATATGTATCAAAAGACTAAAATGTTTATAACTATTGACTCATTAATTCCATTGCTAGGAATCAATCCAAAAGAAATAGCAATATAGACAGTTTCACACACAATGATGTTTATAGAAGTGTTATTAAAAATGGTAAAAATTAGAAACAATTTAGGTATCTAGCATGAGAGAAATAGTTCAGTAAATTATATTTAGTGAAAAAACATTATGCAGCCACTAATTTTTTTTAGATTTTATTTATTTATTTGACAGAGAGAGAGTGGCAGACAGGGAGACTGAGAAGGAGGCTCCCCACTGAGCAGGAATCCCGACGTGGGCCTCGATTCCAGGACCCTGGGATCATGACGTGAGCTGAAGGCAGATACTTAACCGACTGAGCCACTTAGGCACCCCAGCCACTAAATATTTTTATAACAAGTCTTACATGGGTGCCTGGGTGGATCGAGTCCCACATCAGGCTCCCTGCTCGGTGGGAAGCCTGCTTCTCCCTCTCCTACTCCCCCTGCTTGTGTTCCTGCTCTCGCTGTCTCTCTCTCTGTCAAATAAATAGATAAAATCTTTTTTTTTTTTAAAAAGAAGAGTCTTACATGATGTGAGGAATTGCTTATGATATGGTGTTGAACAAAAGTGTAGGATATGTACCTTTATAAGATTTCATAGAGAGAGAAATTTGTCAGAATGTTTACTGTGCTACCTCCTTGTGTTGGTTTTATAAATTTTTTCTTTGTCATTTTCAGATTTTCTACACTAATTGTGCACAGATTTTGAAACAGAAAATTGTAAGCAAATACACAAAGTTTAAAAAGACCAGTAGTTTGAATTAAATCAACTCCACTCAAAAAGAAAAGTTTATGAATTTGAAATTCGGAGTATTTCCAAAGGTCTATAAGAAGTTAAAGCATTTATTTATTTATTTATTATTTTTTTAAGATTTTTTTAAATTTATGTATTTGACAGAGACAGAGATAGTGAGAGCAGGAACACAAGCAGGGGGAGTGGGCGAGGGAGAAGCAGGCTTCCCGCTGAGCAGGGAGCCCGATGTGGGACTCAATCTCAGGACCCTGGGATCATGACGTGAGCTGAACGCAGACGCTTAACGACTGAGCCACCCAGGCGCCCCAGAAGTTAAAGCATTTAGAAGCACATTCTCTTTGGTTAGATTGAGGGAAATTTAATAAGGGGATCACTTACTAAACTGTACATGGTGCTTAGTGATACTAACAAGAGGCAATTTAGCATCCCAGGGTTAGCAAAGCGAAGAGCTATTTCCATCCCTAGATCTGAAGGGGCCAAGAGGGTATTTGGAAAAGGATGGCCTTATGGAAGATATTCCCTGGCAGGGTCAGCCAATACACAGAGATCAGAAGATGGAGCAAGGAGAATAATGATATCAACTTTACCTCCCTCCTGTCTTCAAGCTCCTGCTGATGCTCCTCTTTGGGTGACCTCCAACTAGAAGCCAAAGGGCAAGGGAGCCTGTTGATAAAGATCAGCGACTTATTGCACAGAGCAGGGTGGAAGGAAGAGAGTAGACCTGGAAGATCCATGAGAACATACAGCACAGATGCTGTAGGAAGAAAGAAAAGCTTGTCACAGTGGATCTCATGCGAAATTCTTTATATAATGAACTGTTGTTCAAGTCAATATGAATTGGGGGACTGATTGATACAAAATCTTCCAAGTGAAGGGGAGACCTAGTCAGTCAAGGCTTAGACATGTCACATACAGCAAAAGGATTTTTGGATACAGCTAGTATTGTGGGGGAAATAAAATAGGCTATAGTGACAAATAAGCACTTTATGGAGTTTTTTTTTTTTAAAGATTTTATTTATTTGAGAGAGAGAGAATGAAAGATAGCACGAGAGGGAAGAGGGTCAGAGGGAGAAGCAGACTCCTGGCTGAGCAGGGAGCCCAATGCAGGACTCGATCCCGGGATTCGAGGATCATGACCTGAGCCGAAGGCCGTCGCTTAACCAACTGAACCACCCAGGCACACATACGGAGTTTCATTAAAATAAAAGCTGAACAAAAAGAGTCACCAATTTAGGGATAAAAATCCACTGGAATAGCAAAAATGTCGTTTACAAATAAATGTGGGTGCAGGTCAGGGAAAGAACTAAGAAGTCTTGGACAAATTATACTAAAGAGCATACAGGAACTGAGGAGGAGAAAACCATGATAATTTGAAAAATTGGAATGTAGGAAAGGTTTATATACATTGCATATATTTTGGTATATTTCTTTATGAAAAAAGGTATAAAAGTGAAAGTTTGGAAGGTAGGACTTGAAGGTAAAAGTTTGAAATTAAAAATTGTGATTTTGTTATTTGTGATTATTTAAAGCTAAATTTAATAATTTTGTAATTTTTTGCCTGTTTTATTGAGTGTTAGATTTTCAGTGATGTTTAATTCATTTGAAACACATTTTTGTGAATTACTTAGGAATGAGGTCATGTTATAAAAAACAGAATATAGTAGTTTGCCAAAGTTTTTGGATAATTGTTTTAAGTGGTAGTATTACCCTTGGAAAATAAAATGTGGCTGTTTTGGAAAGATAGCATTTCCTTCAAAGGTTAAAAATGTATTGACAGCCCCTGAGATTCAACAGGAATTCATCTTTAAGATAAAGCCCACATAAAAAATTTTAGATATCAATCTGATGGCAGGGAGATAAATGGTTGTCAGAAAATGGAAAAGACTCATTTTCTAAGTCTGAGTGGCAATTTTCCTATAACTCTGTCACATGGATAAAGTACTTGCCTTTCTGAAGCAGGCTGGCTGAAGGGGGAAGGAAGGACTGGCCAAGATTAATGAGATAAACCAAAATAATATTTATTTTCTGAGACACTCTATTAACATCTCAGAGTAGGTCTGCCAGAACCTTTCTCCCAGTATCATTATGCGGATGACATAGTTAAGACATTTATTAAGTTAATAGAAGTGGGAAAGAGAGACACCCTGCAGAAACATCTTTGGCAAAAATGAAGGGATCTATTACAACTCTGTATTGTCTGTTGCTCTTCTTTTGCCTGATCTTATCATTTGTGTTTGAAATTTGTTCATTTTCCCTCCCTTTTTTTAATTTTAATTTTTTTTTAAAGATTTTATTTATTTATTTGACAGAGAGAGACAGCGAGAGCAGGAACACAAGCAGGGGGAGTGGCAGAGGGAGAAGCAGGCTTCCCCCTGAGCAGGGAGCCGGATGCAGGGCTCGATCCCAGGACCCTGGGATCATGACCTGAGCTGAAGGCAGGCGCTTAACGACTGAGCCACCCAGGCGCCCTCATTTTCCCTCCCTTTTATTTAGAGCTGGGTGAAGGAAAGAATGTATATGGTGTCATTTTTAACTTTTAAGAATAAAGGTAACCCATGGTTTAGCTGAAAAACAATTCGAGCAGTAAGATTATTGTTTGTGTCAGAGAGAGAGAGAGAGAGAGACAGATTGAAAGACAGAGACACAGAAAGGAGTTGTTAGTATCAGTTGTGAACTAAAATTTAAAAAGTACTTTTAATTAGCCAGGCACAATGTGTGTTTGCCTGTTTTATCCTTTTACTTGCTTGTGTATTAACGAGTATTTCCAAGAGTGTCCTTCCCACATTCAGGAAAGAAATGTATATGAGAGATAGTGCTGCCAGATACATGGGGGATATATTGGTTAGTATACAGTATAATACAATTTTGGGTAATTTCCTTCTCATTGCCCCAAAAGCTAACCAGCGGGTGTTAGTATAACATATGTGGGGCAGTCTTGAAGTTAAATGTTATTTCCCTGCCAACAAGGTCATTATACCATGAAAATACCCAAAGCACATGCCCCACAGCATGTGTGTGCATCTTACCTTGCCCTTCTTTTGGTTGTTTTAGTCCAATGTTCAGATCTGCATAAGTTGAGAGATTCTCAGGGGCCCAGTAATCCCACTCTAGAGATAAAGTGTTACTAGTAAAGTATTTATCTTTCCAGTCTTCTGCAATGCACATTTAAATGTGTACATTTTCTACATAATACTGTATTTTTTAAAAGATTTATTTATTTTAGAGAGAGAGAGCCAGAGAGCAAGTGTGCCTGGGTGAGGGTGGGGACGGGGTACAGAAGGGCAGAGGAAGAGAGAGAATCCAAGCAGACTCCCTGCTGAGCGTGGAGCTTGAGATGGGCTGGATTTCGACCCTGAGATCATGACCTGAGCCCAAATCAAGAGTTGACCAATTAACCAACTGAGTAACCCAGGAGACCCTCTGTATTACACTGAACTTTTAATCTGCATTCAATATATGATAAGCCAATACCTAGCAATTACCTGATCCTTTCTTATGGTTGCATAGCATTCTGCCGTACAGATATACTCTAATTTATTTTAAAAACTCTTTATTGGACAACTTTTAGGTTGTTTCAAATTTTACTGATGAAACAATGCCCCCAATTAACTTCACAATGCCATGTATCTTTGCATCTTTGTTTTTGCTTTTGTTTCTGTAGGATAGATCCAAAATGTGGAATTGTTGTGATGATATATATTTAGATTTTTTGGGTGGATTGAAACAGTGCCATCCAGACAGCTCTTGCAATTTATATTCTGAGTATAAGAACTCTATTTCCTTACACATTCACCAGTACTGGAGTCTTACTAATGTTTGCAGGAATAATAGATAAAAAGCAATTTAATTATTACATTTCAACTAGTTGAAAGGTTAAATAAAATTTTACTTTTTAAAAATTGAAAATCCAAGTAGTTAAAAAAATGCAAAAAAGGAAGGAATCCCCCCCGAATACACCCATTTTCCTCATTATTTGGTGCAGATGTTAAATGTTATCATTTTTCTCTCACACAGCTCCACTTTAAGAACCCTCTCTGTCTGCCAGTGTTCTGTAATATTGTAACTAGAGTTACTTATTTTTACCACAATTTGTGTGGATTCCTCTCCTTTTGGAGGAGTGCATTTCCCTTTGTGGGATTAACTGAGAGGGAAAGTCCTCTGTCATCTGATGACGTTGATGCTGATCCTGACACAGCTCACTAAGTGGATCCTATTTCTTTCCATCTTAAGGGTGGTGATTTTTACAGCTTTGAAAATGGCTCCTATTTAAGATCTGTCTGTTACATAGGTTTTTTTTTTCCCCCCTAAACAATTACCTTTATATGGCAGTGTATATGATTTCTCATTGTATCAATTTCAGTTGGATCAGAGCACGAATGTCCAAACTCAATAGTCATTGTCATATGATAGCTGTTAAAATTTCCACTAGATACATTATTTCTCTGAGTGTTCAAACTTGGTTATCATAGTAATAATAGAATATTTTGTTTGCATGCTATATTTAAGAAATCACATTGAACTTTATGAATTTAGTAAAAGTAATGTGCTTGAGATTTAAAGCCTTGTGTATTAACATTTCAATGATTTAATAGTAGGCACTGGGGTAGTAAAAAGAGGCACTTACTCTGCTTTATGTGAGATTGGTATTATGATATATATGTGCATGGGAAGAATTGATGAGAAATGGAACTGAGTAAATTTTTTTCATATCGTCTATATCTAAGACCATGAGAATATGATTACCTAGAATAAGAATTTTTGAGTTTTTACACACAATGATTTCTAAGTCCAAGATCTTAAAATATAAGCAATTTAATTGAAACAAAGTTTACTTTATCTGGAAAACGAGGATAACAATATCATTCCTGTCCCACATTACAAAACAGTGTATTTATTACCAAACAAATATATAATTGAAAAGAAATCAAATATACATCTAATACTGCCTTTTAAAAATCTTTGTTATTACCTAAGTCCTGTGTTCTTGCTGCTTATGTAAAAGGCTAAGAAGTTTATTTATTTTTATTTTTATTTCTATTTCTTTAAATATTTTATTTATTTATTTGACAGAGAGAGAGAGCACAAGCAGGGGCAGTGGCAGGCAGAGAGAGAGAGGGAGAAGCAGGCTCCCCGCTGAGCAGAGAGCCTGACATGGGGCTTGATCCCAGGACCCTGGGATCATGACCTGAGCGGAAGGCAGATGCTTAACTGACTGAGCCACCCAGGCGCCCAAAGGCTAAGAATTTTAAATGGCTGCTTTTGATGCTTCATATTAATTGCATAAATTATTCAAGTGGATAGTTTATGTGTACATCTTTAAAAAAGGACAATTTTCTGGAAAGAGAAATAGGGACGTAACTGAGGGGGGGAAATCCAGGCAAATATGCTTGTTCTGCACTTTTATCTTGCTTTCCATTCTTCCTTTTTACATTCTGGATCCAATTTTTAATACAGTATCAAATATATGTATTAAATTAGTATTAGAGAGTCTACATTAAACACCTTTAAATAAAACTATTTCCATTTTACCAATGAAGAAATGGAATCTCGGTGAGGTTAAGTGACTTGCTTAAGTTCACATAGCTAGTAAATAAGAGAGCTGGACCTGGCACCCAGAGCTCTTAGGTACCCAATCAGTGTTCCTACCCTCAGTGTTCCCTGTCACCTGGGGCATTTGTGTTCATGTATCCTTATTGTCTGTCCTTTTTATTTCATGAGTACTAGCTGAGAGTAGTAGAAAGAATGTTGCAGTAAAAGTCAGGAATCTGGGGTTCCAGGTTGACTTCTGTCTTATTAGCTCTGTGATCTTTGGTTATGATTGAAATTTCCCTGAACTTTCATTTCATACTCTGGAGAATGAAGCTAGTAATACCATCTACTTTTTTTCTACCCCTTTCACAAGATTGATATATGTTCATAGTGAAAATTTTGTATAGATATTATAAAGCTTTGTGATAGACTGAATTATTGTTAAGAATTGTCTCTGTTTCTCTCTATGGAAGGATTTATACTTCCCTTTTCCACTGATATAAGAGTGAGCATATGTATTGCTTTAATCAATAAAATGTGAGCAGAACTGATATACTTTGTTATAAGCAGAAACTGCTGATTTCTTTTCTTTGACTATTCTTTTTCATTTCTTCTTGCTAATTTTTTCTCTGAGCTCATCTCTTTTTTGTAATAGTTGCTAAACACAGCCAAGAGTAGCCCACACATAATATTAAACAGGTTTTGCTGTTAAAAGATAAAACTGCCAAGTTCTCATGCAATAGGAGGCCTTTAATTAACAATACAGGCTAATTCAAATAGACAAAACAGCTAAAACAAAAGCAAGGGTGTGGTCATAAATCCCATTGTTAAAATCTTCAAGTTGACTAAAGTAATACCCACTAAATTCTTTCAACTAGATAAAATTTCCCAGGGAGAAGAAATTAAGATCATGGCTCTTCCATTAGAATCCTGATAAGTTTAGTCTGGAATGGAGGCTTGTTCTAAAAAGAATTATTATTATGGTTCTTGGCACATGGTGCTGATTTGAGTCAAATAGACAAGAAACTATTTTTTTTTTTATAGATTAGTATGACCCTAAATTCCACTATACTTTCCAATCCTTTATGGGCAGAAAACAGGATGTGAAATTTTCTGATTCCAGAAAGTTCATTTGCTCTAATTCTCTTCTAAAAAGGTCAAGGGAGATAATGGAAAAAGACCTTCCAGAGAGTTGAGCCAAGGGCCATTGATAACAGTGGAATAGAAAGCTACTCCTCCAGGCAGAAACAGGGCTCAATCAAGAAACATTACCTACTGGGACGCCTGGGTGGCTCAGTCAGTTAAGCGTCTGCCTTTGGCTCGGGTCATGATCCTGGGATCCTGGGATCGAGTCCTGCATTGGCCTCCCTGCTCAGCAGGGAGCCTGCTTCTTCCTCTGCCTGCCTCTTCCCCTGCTTGTGCTCGCTCTCTCTCTCTCTGACAAATAATTAAACAAAATCTTTAAAAAAAAAAAAGAAAGAAACATTATGTATTGTATTGGTCTAGGGCTGCCCCAACAAAATACTACAGACCAGATGGCTTAAACAATAGAAATTTATTTTCTCACAGTTCTGGAGGCTGGAAGTCTGATATCAGGGTGCCAGCATGATCAGTTTCCCATGAAGACCCTTCCTAGCTTGCAGACAGGTGACTTCACAGTTTACTCACATGGTCTTTCTTTGTAGGTGAGGGAGAGAACGAGCACAAGCCCTCCGGTTTCTCTTGTTATGAGGACACTAATCCTAATGGATATAGGCTCCAAATTTACTCTCCTATTTAACCTTAAATACTTCCTTGGAGGCCCCTTCTCCAAATACAGCCACACTGGGGGATTAGGGCTTCAAAGTATGAATTTTGAAGGGATACAAATGCCCAGTTCATAATACTTTCCTTCAGGGTAGAGTCCTTACAATGCCTGCCAGCAGGATTTTAGAATTACTACAGCTGCTTATATCTGCCATTCCTCCTATTTCTGAATGGGTGTGTGCTTTTTATAATGAGGGGTAGGGAAGACTGATAATTTGGGTTTTCAGTTCTAGTTCTTTGCATCAAGAGGAACCACATATGAATCTGGTATTGAAACTCTCAAGGAGTGCAAGCTTTATGCCTTGAGGGGAAATGGGCCTTTTGGATTGCTTCCTTGTGCAGATAGGATGGGAATTATTATATTTTATATATGGAAAAGGGATGTTAAATACTTGCAAATAAAAGAGCAGACTGTTATATATTATGATATGGTTTAAATTTTTTTCTGCCTCCCCGCTGTGACCCTTCTCGTCATGTATCTATCTCCCTGTGGAAGAATTCTGTATCGGAATCTTATTGATATAAGACCTGGCAATATGACTTGTTTTGTTTGACCAAGAAAATGTGAACAAAAGTGATGTTTGTCACTTTTGAGGGGAAATGTCAAGCCAGAATATGCTTCATGATGAGATGTAAAACATCCTAGATATAGGATCCTAGATACTCTGTCAGCCTGAGTACTGTTGAGAAGATAACATTGAGCACAACCATAATGGGCATGTGGCATGAATGAGAAAAACGCACAATAAGACAAAGCTTTTGTTGTGTGAGCCATTGAGAGTTTGAGCTGGTTTCTTTTTTTTTTTAAAGATTTTATTTATTTGACAGAGAGAGACAGCAAGGGCAGGAACACAAGCAGAGAGAGTGGGAGAGGGAGAAAGCAGGTCTCCCCCGAAGCAAGGAGCCCGACACGGGGCTTGATCCCAGGACCCTGGGATTAGGGCCTGAGCCTAAGGCAGACGTTCAACCGACTGAGCCACCCAGGCACCCCTGAGCTGGTTTCTTATCACATATAATCCAGCCTAGGATAATCGATAGTATCCTATATGTATATGGGGATTTCATGTTATATTTAGTGTATAAGTTATATCTAATTTATCCAAATTGACCAAAGGGTTAAACATACTATTTTATTTAATTTGCTAGTATCTCGAGGTTAAGACTGAGTTATAGAAAGGCACATTTTCTTTTCTTTTTTTTTTAAGATTTTATTTATTTATTTGACAGAGAGAGACACAGTGAGAGAGGGAACACAAGCAGGGGGAGTGGGAGAGGGAGAAGCAGGCTTCCTGCTGAGCAGGGAGCCCGATGCAGGGCTCGATCCGGGGACCCTCTGAGATCATGACCTGAGCCAAAGGCAGATGTTAATGACTGAGCCACCCAGGCACCCCGAAAGGCACATTTTCATATTGAAAAGTAGCCCAAAGAAGAATTGAATCATTTATTCTATTTCATTGTTAGTTTTATAAAATCCACTAAGCTGTTCTTATCACAAGTTTGGAATACAGTCTTTAAATGAAGAATGGAAATTTTGGAAAACAATTTGTTCTTCCAGAGAGTGTGCCATGACTGTAGCCCCTTTACTGTATTGTGATGGGGTGTAGTATACTAATTCTGCTTACAGGGATGACAAGCATGCTGACTCGTCCAGTCCTGTTTCATTATAATAAATTTAGGATGACTTCAGTAGCATTTTCTATGAATTGGCCAAAGCAATTAAAAGGCTAACTTTGCTTTTTCCTAATTTAAATTCAATTAATACTCCAATGCAAGATCTCTAGTTTATCTGGTCTTCATTAAGGTCCTGTTAAACTATGAAAAAAGTATTACATTTTTGGACATTTACATGATTACATATAATATGTAAGTTTATAATATGTAAGTAACTTATACATATAAGTTTACTAATTAGCTGATTAAAATAACTGTTCTTTGTATATATGTCATTTCACTTACTCTAGAGTCTGCACTCTGAGTAGTGTTAGGAGCAGAGAGAAGAATTTTTGTGTCATAAGGGAAAGGGTCACCTGAGCCTTCCATGATCATCAGTATTCTTTTCAAAGTTGCACCAGCTAAAACTCCTTCAGTCACCACCCTGTCTTCAGTCACTCGAAAGGACTGGGTGCTCATTAGTAAGCTTCTCCATTCAATTTCTGGTGCTGAGCATAGTGTTGAGGGAGGGAGATTAAATGGGCTTACTCAGCACTGCAGATAGAGTCAATTGATCTTCCAGGCAGCGAATACTTGATCAGCTCTTCTCATGCTTACCAGTATCTCTATGTGAAGATGTCTGAAATTGGTGAATAGTAGTAGCCTAACCAAGTGAGATACCAACAGGATGTGCTATAGTTGTAAGGACAATCAATCCACCTACATTAAGACCCAGAATAATTTGTGGACATCAGGGCCCAGGCTAATTAACAAGATTTTTTTTTTCTTATCCTGCAATAATTCCAAAGTCATAAGCCCTGTATGTTTTTATCAAGTGAATGTAAAATACTGTCTCAGTACAAAAATCTTAATTTAATAGATGGGAAGTACAAATACTTGCTTGAAGTTCATATGATATGAGAAAAAGAAAATCAAAACAGAACAGTTCCATTTGTCTGATTATTATAGTGCTCAGAATGACTGAGCACAATATACTCATTGATAATAGCCCCAGTTGGGGAAATCTTGGTGGCGAGAAAGTTGAGTGTTCTGGGAGTCAGTCCACTGAAGTTTTGCAATGAGAACATCTGAAAATAGGTGACTTCTTTTACAGAAATAGAAAAGAGAAGCTATTTCTAGTTCAGTAGTGCATTATTTGAGAAGTCTGTGTCTGTGTTTTCTGAATATTGCTAGTAGAAATGCTAATAAAACTAATGGAAATTTCCAAATGCTGTGGTTCCCAAACTTCTAATATTATGTATTATGTACTTTCTTGTTTTGCTGTTTATTTAGCTTTGCACTTTATTTTCATTTTAATCAGCTTACGCTCGCCAAATATTTGGAGAAGGTAAATCCTTCTAGTCAAACCTTCTTGCAGTGTAACAAGGATAATTTAATATTCTTGTTCATATTTATTCAATACCTAGTTCTCTCTAAATGCTTATTCAGTTTTAACAATCAGCTCATGTGTTGGCAACACATTTCTATTGATCACTCACGAGTAATTTCTTGTACAATGGCATCGTGAAGGCTTATGTTTATTTTGGTGCACATTTTCAACATTGACATTCCTTGCTGTGTAAATAGGACGATTGTTAAGGAAGAGTACAGTTTTACATAAGTATGTGTTGAAAAAAGGTTAAGTACTTACTATTGGGAAAAACCATTAGGAGATGATTACCCCCAAAATTGATCATCTGTGTTGCTGTTTTCATACAGGATATAGTGTATATATGTAGTACAGGCTATATAAATTATATCTTGTATAGGATTGAGTACAGGAGTCTGGGAAAATATTGATAGAGAATCAAATATGAAGATATTTCAAAATGGTTTCAATTTGGTTCATATATATTGGAGAATATTAATAACATAGAAATGATGATGAGTAACCGTATGAAACTTTAGATGTGAAAGAGCCCTCAGGAATTGCTTTGTTCAATTCCTACATTTTAGAGATAAGTAAAATGACCCAGTTGTATCCAAGGCCATGGGGCAAAGAGGTGACAGATTAGACGTTTGAATAAAAAGACATTTTGTGGCTAATCAATGCCTTTCTTCTGCTCAAAGTTGACTCCTTGTGTTCTTAAAAATCACAACTTACGGGCGCCTGGGTGGCTCAGATGGTTAAGTGTCTGCCTTCGGCTCAGGTCATGATCCCAGGGTCCTGGGATCGAGTCCCGCATCGGGCTCCCTGCTCCTTGGGAGCCTGCTTCTCCCTCTGCTTCTCTCTCTCTCTCTCTCTCTCTCTCCCCACCTCTGTCGCTCATGAATAAATAAATAAAATCATTAAAAAAAAAATCACAACTTACTGTCTTTACTATGGAAAAGTCAGGGCAGAGTACTCCTATCAGTATTTTTTGTTTACCAGATCTTATGGGCATTAGTTGGTGTTATGACCTAGTAAAATGGTGATTCTCCTTGAAAGAAATTCTAGAGTTAACAATTTTAAGGAGAATTAGTGGGGAATTAAGAAACTGGTAATATTTAGTATGTCCAAAGACAGTAATTTCCTTAAGATCTTGTATCTAGTTTATAACTCATCTTTTCTTTCTAGGTACAATTTCTTTTCTTCTAGTTACCAGACTAAAGGCCTGGATAAAGAATCTTGCCAAAATTCTGTTACTCTATTATTTGTGATATGTGAGAATGTCTGTTACAATAAAATGAATAGGAGTTATTTTTCAAACATATTCTTGCAAATACTGTTAGGTGGGAATGCAACTTCCCTACACCATTATCTCTCATATAAGTCCATGGTATGAGAGCTTGATTAATGCTCCCAGCATCCCTTGACCTCCACACTCACTCTGCTCCTGGCAAATAAGAGTCACTTACGTGATTGGAGAATTTGGGAAAAATGCACTCACCATGTTTATCTCTATTCTGCCCCCCCCCCCGCCTTTTTTTTTCCTGTTGGGGTTGGTCTGGCTCAGGAAGCAGAGTGAGGAGAACTTCTGCTGTTTAGTGTTGCCGGTAACAAGGTGATAAAATCTTGGGTTTAGTTAGCAGGGTTGTTACGGTTCTCACAATAAGCTATGTCCTCTAACTCAGTTTTTTTGGGTAATAAGTATGATATTTATTTTATCTACATTCCTTTCTTATCAAAATTTTCAATTTGTTTGGAAGAAACAAGGACCCTGTAGACTTCAACAGATGCTCTAGGCACAGACTAATTAAAAATATAACCCACAAAAATATGATATTTAAAAATTAGCTTAAGAATGTTGTAGGGAGAAGGAAAACTCCCATTTCCCCCCCTTCCCAAGCAACTATATCAGTGAACTCTTTAATGAGTGAGCAGTGTTAGGCTTGTTATAAATGAAAGAATTTCTCCTCATGATACCTTCTTGATCCTGCAGTCCCAATCTGGTTCCATATGATGAGATCCTCCTCTTCCTACCTCTGGGAGTCGGTGCTGGACTCATTCTTTCTCTCTCTCAAAGCTATCAGTCTTGCACATCCAGTATTCCACAGAATCCTGGCTATCTCAAACCTGCAAGATTCTTTTTGAAAAGAAGTTCACATTTTAATTTTTATTTATTTTTATGCCCACTTTTCTCTTCCTCTCCTAAAACTGTTCTCCTTGGAGTCTCTCTTTTTCTCATACATTCCTATAATATTCCTCCCCTTCAATCCCCCATACTCACATATACCATCCATATGTATAACTATATTTCTGTATAGTATATGTAATCTTTACATTTTGTGCTATTCAAAAATGATGATAGATTTGTAGTGAATAATTCTCACCCACTTTGCCATTTATATTATGTATATATCTGCTATTACTCTTCACACTCACCAAAGAGGAGTTTCTGGAATTGAAAATTTGAGAGAATTTACCTGACTTCACTCACAACCCTTAAAGAAGGAAGTCAGTAATGCATATGGAGAGTCCACTGCAATCTGCTGAGCTAGATATAGTTCTTGATGTCGAGGGACATCTGCAAATTTGATTTTTGTGAGAAGGAAATATGTACAACTAAGTGTTTGGTGAGCTTCAGTGAAGAGCATTTTTCTTTATCTGCTGTACTTTCTTTGTTCTGACTACACCTCTTAATATTTCATATCTTACAAATCTTTACTCAGAACACAGTGAAAAGCACCATTTGAAATCTTCTTTTGGATCCATACTATTAGAAAAGGAGAGATTTTACAAAAAAATGGAAAATGGTTAGTGCCTCATTTAACAAGACATTACAAAACAATATGAACTTAAAAAATTTTCCAAAATGACAAAGTCTAAGTCAAATTTAACTAGTGCTGGAAGAATCTTGTCCATAAGGATTTGAAATTCAGGTCAACTATTGAGGTCAAATTAAACTACTTAGCAAGTTTTATCTGTGACACTGGGATTACTTGGCTTCATTGGACGAAGGCTAAAGTCACTTAAAAACTGAGGCCAAGTTCACTGCAAATCAGTTGTGTTGAGAGGATGTCGAGTAAATTGCTCTGTGATAGACTGAAGAAAGGGAACTCTGGAGGATAAGGGAGGACCTCTGTTAAGGAGAGCTTAGTCCCAGCCTGAATCCATTTTGAAGACTGAGAAACAATCAGGTCATGCTGATGCAAGGTGAGTGGGTTATCAGGAAAGTCATCCAAATGACTGGGAGGTGTATGCAGAGCCCAAAGTAGTGTTTGTATTAATAGGGAGGAGAGTTTAAAAAATGAATCTTTGTGTATGTTGACCATACTTCAATTAAAAAAAAATTGGTTTCATTAAAAAAAATTAGTTTTAAAAGATCAAAGGAAATGAGCTATTGACTGTGTGTTGACATTTCAGGTCATAAAGGGACTGGAAATAACCGTGAACATACCCTTCAAGTATGCTGATATATCTGAGTGCTATTTGCATAGGAAAAAGAGATTAAAATCACATTCCTCCCCCTCTTAAGGCTATGTGCACCAAGATTAGGAAGTTAAGCAATGGCCTTTTCTAAGGAGTTTCTAATTTGTAATGCCTGGTTTTGCTCCAGTGGCTTGGGCATTGAGACCAATATTCAAGTTGACCCCAGGTCCTGGTGATCTTTAGGTCCTCTTTGTTGACAAACAGTACCCTCTCAGGGCAATTTTGTGTATTTTTTCTTCAACATTAACCAAAAGGGTAAGCTAAATTGAATCATATCCCAGAGCTAATGATGAAAAATAATGGTGTTTCCAGAGCTTTGTCATATTTTTGTTAATATAAGCTGAATTTCAGAGCAAACCTTTCCTTATATCATGTAATTATTTTTCTTTCTAGAACAGAGGTCACATATAACAACTTTTGAGCTCAAAATGGCTGATGTATAATTTTTGTTCTTTTTTTCCAGTTTGATAAAAATTGAGAGCATTAACATAAGAATCCAGATCTTCAGATTCTCTTGAAAAATTAGAAGATCTGGCACCACTTTCCTCACTTCCCGCATAACAATGATTTGATGGAATAGAGTAGTGCTGCATATTCAGGCAGAGCAGGTGCTTTCTGATGTGGCACCACTCCCTACGTTTTATGTTAGACAACATTACTTATTACTTACCTGAGTGGCCTCGTAGATGTTTCCATTTGTGGCTCTGCTTTTGATGGTCTAGCACTTTCACTAGTGCTTGATCCTTCTTCAAATTGTGTCCTGCAGGCCTTTGTACTCATCTTGCCATTAACATTATTTTCCTATACATTTAAAAAACCAAAATTTTAGAACAGCCTTGCAAAATCAATCCTTATCTTCCATCTAGCAATTATGTCAGACTTCGCCATTTTGATCATCCTTTATTTTAAAAATTTACTGCATCAGTCCTCTTGGTGGTGGTGGTGCTTGTGGAGAAGATGAGAAAACAAATAAATAAGTGTAAGTTGGTCAATGGAAACATTTCTTTTGTGCAAAACAAAATCCATGTTGTCCTTGGGTTCCTGTCTCTTATTCTGACAGGACTTTTTTATATTGGATTTTCTCCTGAGATGTAACTAACCTATGCCACTTTGCTGCCTTTCATCTCTCTGGCAATGTGCTACATTAATGATTAAATTTCAGTGGGTGGATGTGTGAACACCTTGGGCAAGCTGCTCTCTGGGGAGAAAAAAAAAACACCTCTCTTACCAGTCTTTATTTTTCTTGACTTACCAAGTGGCAAAACCACCACTTACTGCCCTGATTCATTGAGTGGAATAAATTAAGGTTAGCTGTATCTGCATTGTGATTCCAGTTGTGGTGATGGTCCACTGTTAAATGGATTCCAGTTTACTAGTTGAATCTTTAATGTACTGTTTATCTAGACATGGACCCCTTGGCCCTTTTCTGATGGACATGGAGAGAATGTTAATTGCCTTTTTAAAAATCATACAAAAACATAAACACACAATAGATATGAAATAATCCTCATCTTCTTATAATCTGTTTTTCAAAGAGGGCTCCAATTTAATATTTCTTTGTAAAAATTACCATGATTACAGAGGTTCCCCCTCTCTTTTTAGATGCTTTCTGATCTAATTTCAAGAATTCAGGGCATTTTGTGGTGAACCAGGACATAAAGGAGGTAAGCTAAGGCATATCACCACACATTAAGAAATTAGTTACTTATTAATATTTTGGAAAATAATGGTGGCGTTTATTGACCTGTGCTGCAGGACTGCATGCAATGCTGATTGGGAGAAATTGATAGTTGATCATTTGCTTAAAAACCAAATTTACCTTACAGGGGAATAAAGTAGAAGATAGCACATTCAGTGAGACACAAGTAGATTTGAGAGGGAAGCAAATAGTTTGACCACTAAGGAAAAGAAATTAAAAAATAGAAATAAAAAGAACATTGATGATACATTCTAAGGTTGGAGATATATAAATACTCTTAACACAGAAACTAGTTTTATTCATCTTTGAATCTCCAGTGCTGAGCCCCATGCCAGTGTATGGAGAAACACTCAGTAACTGTCAGGTGAATTACCTTGAATATGGCTGTGTGGGGAATTAGGCTACTGTTCAGATTTCTTTGGACAGACAAGCCTGGTGGGAACACTTGGTTCCCAAGGACCTATCACTAATAACAAATGTCCTTCGGAAAATTAAGAAAAGATAGGGCAACATGCTACTGATTGCTGTAATAAAAAATATCTGTACTTAAAGATGAGTTATATTCAGTGTATTTAAAGAGACCCAGATATGGGCAGGTCTTGAAGATTCTCCTGGCTGATGCAAAATGAAATGAAAAGTGATGGTGCAAATGTTATGTAATAAAGAATAAAAAAACCTAATTTTACTTTTCTAGGAGAAATTAATGCTGCAAAAACCACAGAATTTTAGCGTTCTTGAGTGTACTTTCCAGAATACTGAAAAGGAATGTCACACTACTATAAGCTACCAAAAAGACAAGAAACTAAGTTGGTACCAATGCTTTGCTTTTTTAAAAGTAGTATAAAAGTAGTATCTTAGAGACTGCTCAGAGTTTTCCACGGCTTTCATGTGACCCAATAATTTTTGAGAACACCTGTGGTAGTCAAGCTTCTAAGATTTCCCACTCCCCTGGTGTTCATGCCTTACATAATCCCTGGCATGGTGAATGTGATGAATTTTGCTCCATGCTTATGTTATATTACATGGACAGCTGATCTTAAGATAAGGAGATTTTTCCTGTGGCCTGACCTAACTGCATGAGCCATTTAAGAAAGAGTTTTCTCTTGGCTAGTGGCAGAAGAGGAATTCAGAGATTCAAAGCATGAGAGGAATTTGGTGCCTCATTACTGATTTGAAGATGGAGGGGGCCATATGGCAAGAAATGTGGGCAGCCTCTAGGAGCTGAGAGTGGCTCCCACTAATAGCCAACAAGGAAATGGGTCCTACAGAGGCAAGGAATTAAGTTCTGCTAACAGTGAGAATGAACAATAGATTTTCCCACAAAACTTCCAGACAAAAACAGTCTGAGACTCACACCTTGATTTTAACCTCATAAACTCAACACAGAGAACCCAGCCATGCTATTCCAGACTTCTGACCTATAAGACTGTGAGCTAATACATTTGTGTTGTTTTATGCTGCAAGTTTGTGGTAGTTTGTATGCAGCAATAGAAAATTGATATAACAACCAAAGGCACTTTGCCATTCTTGATCATAAAAAAGTTCTGTTCAGCATGTTCTTCTAAAATGTCTAATCTATATTACAATATTACTCAGTTATAAAGTATAGTATTAAAAAAGGAAGATTTTCCTCATTCTTTGACTATTCTGATTAACTGAGGGGTTGCTTTGTTAATCCTGCCAAAATAATTTTTTTTTATATTAAAAGCTGTCATGTAAGATTTAATTGTCTCATTTAAACAGTTATCAACAGTATGGTAAAATTCGTAGAACAGATACTTGTCTCATTTTACAAATGAGGATGAAAAAGGATCAGAGTGGCAAAATGGTAGACCTGGCTAGAATGCACGTATTGGATTAATGTATTCTTCGATTCATTCGCTTATTCAGTAGTATTTATTATAACAAACATTGTTCTGGGTGAAGAGAGTACTGTAGTGATCAAAACAGAAAAGTATTATTCTAATGGAGCTATGTTCAAGTTTTGGGAATTAAAAAATACTTTCACTATAGCATGGTGCTTGCAAGGTTTTTTAAAATTATGAAATGTAGCATACATATTACAGAATATTGCACCAAGGTATAGCTCACTGCTCTATAACAAAGAAAACACCTACACAAACACCAAATAGGTCAAACTACAATAAATAGAAAATACTCCAGGAGTCTCCTGAGACCCAGTCTTAATCACTAACCTCTCTGATGGTAGCCATTTTTCTGACTTTTATACTAATCTTCTGTCTTGCTTTTATTTTACCACCCAAGCTTGCATCCCTAAATATGATTGTTTAATTTTTTTTAACTTCAAAAAAATGGAACCATATAGTATATTTTCTCTTGTGTATGGCTTATCTCAATTATGAAAAGCTTGTGAGATTAATCTTTGTTGTTTTGTTCATTTTCATTGCTGTGTAGCATTTATGTGAATGTACTGTCTATTCTACTTGATGGACCTTTGGGTTGTTTCTTACTTTTGAATACCCTTGCACATGCTTTTTGTGTGTATTTCTGTTCATTACATATCCAGGAATAGAAATGCTGGGTCAAAGTTTATGGGTTCAGCTTTTGTGGATACAAACATGTTTTCCAAAATAGCTGGGTGGATAGGCTTTATGGTGACTCCCAATATATTACACTTCTTGGTGTCCATACCTTTGTGTAATCATTTTCCCTCCAGTGTGAGCAGAACCTATGGTTTGCTTTTAACCAATGGAATATGGCAAATGTCATTCCCTTGACTAGATTATGCTAAATAGCAAAGGTGATAGGGTGTCACTTTCATGATTGGATTATGTTATATAAGACCCTATTTAAACAGACTGGAGCAAGAGACTCCCTTACTGGCTTTGCAGAAGTATGCTGCCATGTTTTTGAGAAGGCCTATAGCGGAGACCATGTGGCAAGGAACTCTAGGAAGCCTCCACAAACTGAGAATAGTCCTTAGCTGACAGCCAGCAAGAAAATGGGGACCCCAGTCTATAACAAAATGAATTCTGCCAACAACATGAATGATTTGGAAGATTCTTCCCCAGTAAGACTCCTGATGAGAATGCAGCCTGGCTGACACCTTGATCATAGACTTCTGAAGCTTTGAGCAGAGGAGTCAGCAAAACTAGGTCAGACCTACAGAAAATGTGAGAGGATCTGACCCACAGAAATTGTGAGGCAATAATGTGTTGGTTCGGGATGCTAAGTTTGGGGTAATTTGTTATGCAGCAAAGAAAACTAAGATAGTAGTTTCAACTTACACTCCCAGGAGAAGTGTATGAGTAGATATATTTGGCAAATGTAGTATAGTTGGTATTTTAATTTTAGCCATTCTAGCAGACGTGTAGAATTATCTCACTGGGGTTTTAATTTGTACTTCCCTAGTTCTCATTGAAGTCAAGCAGCATTTCATAAGCTTATTCCTGAAGTCTGTTAAAATCTTTTGCCCATTTTCTCTTGGATGTCTTTTTCTTATTGATTTAGGAGTTTTTAATCTTTCTAGATAGGAACCATTTGTTGCTTAATGAATTGCAGATATGTTCTACGTTATGACTTGCCTGTTCTTCCATTTACATCTTTTGATGAACAAATGTTCAAATTTATCAAATATTTTTTTATGGTTGGTGCTTTTTGTGTCTTTCTCTATCCTGAGATCATGAATATATTCTTCTATATTAGATGTACAAGTTTTATTGTTCTAGCATTTAAATTTAGATTTATAATATACTCACAGTTGATTTTTGTGTCAAATGTGTAGTTTAGGGAGAAGGTGTCACTTTTTATTTTTTTTGGTATAGATATCCAATTGGTCCAGTACTGCCCAAATCTGTCTCCATAGTTTATAGAGCTACTTAATTATAAATCAACTGTAAATAGATAAGTGTGTGTTACTGGCTCCTTATTCTATGCCATTGGTCAGATTGTCTCTCCTTGACCAGTACCATCCTATCTTAATTAACTGAAATTTATTACTAATTTTGATAGCCAGTATACAGGGTCCTCCCTTACTGTTTTTCTTTAGAAGTATCTTGATTATACTGACATTTCTATTTAAAGTTTAAATTCAGTATGCTAAGATTAACATATAAAAAACAATCTTTTGAGATTTTGATAGATACTGCATTGATCTATGGATCAATTTGGGAAGAACAGTCATTTCCCAATCCATAAACATGATGTATACCTCCATTTATTTAGATTTTCTTTAATTTCTCTCTATAATGTTTTATAGTTTTCTGCATAGAAGTCTTACATACCTGTTGTTATATTTATTTCCTAGGCATTTAATATTTTTGATGTTATTGAAATTTTTATCTTTAATATTTGATTTTTATTAGTAATGAAAGAGCAAATGAAATTGATTTTCTAACTCATATCAATTTTAATAATCATAGATATTTAGATTTTTTGTAAATAATGATAGTTTTACTTCTGTCTTTGTAATTTTAACATTTCTTTTTTTATCCTACTGTTCTCGCTAGGAGTTCTAGTACAGTGTTAAATGTAAGTGATTATAGCATGCACCCTTATTTCTTTATTGATCTCAAAATAGAAGAATTCAGTATTTTATATTAAGTATGATATCTGTTGTTGTTTTTAAAAATATCCCTTATAATATTAACAGAGTTCCTATCTGTTATTCCATGCATGCAAGTTGCTATGAAAAATGGAAATTCAGTATTAATATATATATTTTTAAAGATTTTATTTATTTGACAGAGAGAGACACAGTGAGAGAGGGAACACAAGCAGGGGCAGTGGGAGAGGGAGAAGCAGACTTCCCGCTGAGCAGGGAGCCCGATGTGGAACTTGATCCCAGGACCCTGGGATCATGACCTGAGCCGAAGGTAGACACTTAACGACTGAGCCACCCAGGCACCCCAGTATTAATATTTTTAATATCAGAATATATTTTGGCTTTCCTTGAGATGACCATATTAACTTTATCATTCTGTTACAGGCATGAGACAGATTGATTTTGAAATGCTAAAAGATCTTTGTATCCCTGTAATACATTCAAATCTGTTTATATTTTGTTGCGGATATACTCTCCCATATTCATGCCTTTTTGGGGTCTGTTATCATTGATGTTTGCCTCAAAAATTGGGCTTGTGAGTGGCTTTTATTTTTCTTATAATCTAGAAATATTTTTATAATATTGAAATTACTTTTCCTTAAATGTTTGGTTGGTTTCACTGGCAATGTTATGTGGGGTTTTGGCTTTTTTTAATTGGATGTTTGATTGAATACTCAGTTTCTTTTATAGTTATAGGAACATTCAGATTCTCTATTTTTAAGTGTCATATTGGCAAGTTTAGTATTTAAAAAATTGAATTGTCTATCTAAATAGTCTGATATAGTGACATACATAATATCTTTTCATATTAGTGCTCTAAAAACTGTAGTGCTATTCCCTTTCCAATTCTATTGATGTTTATTTGGGTATTCTCTATTTTTCTGCATTGGTTTCACTAGTTGTTTATCCATTTTATTCATCTTTCTATGTTAATGACCAATTTTTATCATTGGTGTTTTGTTCCTATTGTTGGTTTTAAGTTTCTGTTCTTTATCTGACTTTTTGAAATATAAGTTTAGATCATTGATTTCACCTTTATTCTTTCCTAGTTTATACATGTAATGTTATAAATTACTTTCAAAGTATCTCTTTATCTTTAGCACAAGTTTTTCTAGACCATATTTTCATTGTTGGTCACTTAAAATATTTTCTAATTTTATTGTGTTTTATATTTGACTTTAGAGACTCATTTATAAGTACAAGTATAGTTCTTACTTTCCAAATGTTTAGAGATAGTCTAGCTATCTTATTTTAAAATTCATTTCTATCTTAATTCTGTTATTTAAGGTCTTCATCAATAATGTCTCTTCTCAGATATTATCTCTTTAAATATCGCTCTGACCATTCTTTCATGTGTTTTTCTCTTAAATTTCAGTTGCATGCATAGTAAATTCTTTCACTGTTTTTTATGGCTTTTATCCTTTGTGTGTGTGTGTGTGTGTGTGTGTGTGTGTGTTTCTATCTTGTCTCTTTGCCTATCATTTTGGATTTTATTTCAGTTCACTGATTCTTTCTTCAGCTGTGTCTAATCTGATGATACAGTGATCCACTGAGTTCTTAATTTTGGCAATTATGTTATTTACTGCCTAGAATGTCCACTTGGTTAATTTTTATGATTTTCAACTCTTTGTTGAAATTTCTAATCTTGTTTTTCATCTCTTACACAAGCAAGAACACTCATTTTGTTTTATTTTATTTTATTTTTTAATTTTATTTATTTTAAAGCCTGTGGAGGATAACCATAATCTGTAGACCTGTCTTTTATTGCTGTTGCTTTCCACTCATATCCTGTTGTCCACATGTGTACAAGATAATTTTTTATTTTGATCCTGAAATTGTGTTTGTAATATTGTATGAAGAAATCATTCATTACTTAGAGTGATATCATCTTCTGTTTCAGATAACTTACATTTATTTCTGCCTGGAGATGTATCACTTTGGAAGCTAGGCCACTTGCTCTCTGATCACCTTAATACAATTTCAGGGACTTGCAAGATTCAGAGCTGGGCTGCAATGGCTGTGAGAGCCATTTTCATTTCCAGTTCATCTTTATTCCTAGGTTGTAGCCCTTTAGAATCCTACACAGTTGTGAGGTAGGCTCACCAATGTATATTTTTTCCAGCTTCTTTACTTGTCTTCAACTGAAGCGTTTACTTGAATTACCTACATAATGGCCTTGGAGAGAGTGCTTGAATTTATATTTATTATTCTTTATTATTACATGTATTTACATGGAAAGCATCCCATGTATACTATAACTCTGACATTTGCACATTAAAATTTTTCATTCCATTCCCGCATAATTAAAGATAACTTCATAGTTCAGAAACTTCATGAACCAGAAAATAATTTGTGATTTTGCTGACGCATGAACTTGACATATGAGGCTGGGTGTGGTGATTGCATAAAGTCACCTGTTAGCCAGTGATTCAGCCCAGCTGACCAGACAACACTCAGATATACTGTTTTCTATGCAGAGTTTTGATTCTCTATGGTGATATTTCAAAATTTGAGGATTGTAAAAAGTTCCAGGAACTATCTGATATAAAGTCAAGGGCCTAGTGTGTTTCATTTTAATTAGTAAAGAAAATGTGTTTTCCTCACTTAAGTTTTGAAATCTTACCACAACTTTTGCAGAAAAACAGTTGAAATTATGGGGTAACAAAAACATCTTAAAGAAATGATATCATGAGCTAAAGATTGTATGAAGAACTCTATCCTAATCAACTTTAGAAGCCAGTCACATTAGACCATTCATAAACATACGTAATTTTATCTAGAAATATCCTGGCATTCTTCCTTTAATATATTAAAGTAAGATGGTAGTGACTCTGTGTTCTTCAAAATATGCAGATGAACATTTGAAAGGTCAAAAAAACATTCTGATCTTGGGCATTAAAAACTAAGTTCTTAAAATAGATTTTGATGGTTTGGTTACAAAACCTTTACTAGTATAATATAGTATAATTGTTGCAAAGTTATTGAGCTGCTTTATTTAATTTTCTTTTTTTTGTGATGTTTCTGAATTTGCATAAAAACAATAAAATTCTTAGAATAGAGGCTTGGGGTTCACTGAATTTTCTGATTAATTGGTGCTCAAGTTTATAATCTTTTTTATGTTGATAGAAATAAAAAAATTCGCATCCACTTGACTGATTTAGTAGAATATAATGAACATAATTGAATTTCCTTTTTTTGATTATGATATTTATAATAGATGATTCATTGTGGTCATTCAGAATATAAGAGTTTCCTGTGTTGTTCAGAAAACTGGACTTTCTTCTAACTTTTGGGATTTAACAGAAACGATTTTCTCAAACTGTGTGATATCAGTGTGTTTTCTTGCAATTTGACTTTGTACTCAGGTTTGTAGACCATGAGAATGTAATAGTATGCAAATAATGGTTAATGGAGATAATATTTCTAAATATTGGGGATAGATTTATTGTCATAATTGGGGAGGTAGAATATTCACTTTTTTGATGAGGATTAGAGAATCAAAGTAAAACAGAATTCTAAGATAGAATTTGCATCATTTGATATGATATTAGTGAAAATTTAGTGTCATTTCTGGCTTTCTGAATGATTGATACTTAATCTGTCATTGGAGAAGCTACACAGCAATTTCCTGTAATAGCTTACAAGCTATATCTAATTTCTCCTTGGGGGAGAATTTCAATCATACATTACTCCCCAAATATGGACAAATTTGGCTGCCTGCTCTTTCTTGAATTTGGTATTAATTTTTCTGGGGAGCCTACAGTTTTAATGTGTTATCACCATTACTTTTGATGTGATGAAGTAACAAAATCTTTTGATATTTTCTAAACCAAATGTTAACATCTTGGCTTAAGAAAAAAATCACAGCCAACATGAAAATAAATCTCTTTGGTATAAGTCTCTGAGTTCAGCTTTCCATATTAACAATGATAATCATAGTCATAATGACTCAATAAAGGGTTATTGAGAGCCTGCTGTTCTGCTGTGTGTCAGGCACTGTGATAAGCAGTTCTATGGACAGATGCTCTGCAAGGCATGGTAAATAGAGTTTTAGATCTCATCTAAATCTCATGTTATATATGACCATTTTATACAATGCATATGCACATACATACAGGTTTTCTATTTCAAAAAGCTTTTAGCATCTCATTTGATCCTCAGGACATAAAAAGCTCTGAAGATGAAATTTAGAAATCTGCTAAGGTTCTTGATGATGTTACAGGTATGTTGTCCAGTGTTATGAGCTTTCTGGTAAGTCCAGAAATGATTACTTTTCCTGCATTTTGTGACACACAGGAGATGCTAAGTTGACAAGTGGGGGCTATTTTTAGCTTGCCCGCCCCTTTTTTAAGTGCTAGTAGCTAGGAACACAGATTTTGGACACTGTCCTAGTTCTATCAGATTGAAAAAATTATTATTCCTTTTTTTAGAGCCTTAACTTCTTTAGCTGTAAAATTGGGGAGAGTAAGACTTAATTCATAGGATTGTGAAGATTTAAGTCAGTGAGTACCCTTGAAGTTCTGACATCTGGTATTTCTTGTGTTGCTCACTAGATTAAATTGCCTATGAACTTGCCAACTCAAGAGTCTTTTATTGACAGAAAACCCATGGTTAAAAATATTCTTTCTTGCACAATCTCACTTTGTTAACACAAAATATATATAGTTTTACTATTGTGTTTAACCAGCAGGGAGTTGTAAAGGTTCTATGAAAAACCAACCAATCAACCTGTTTCTGTTCAGGGATTCTGGGATATAGACATAGGTCTTGGAGACATAGCTGGTAACAGGTTACAGTCTTCATTCATTTTAAGTCAGTTCTACTCATTTTGAAATTTAAGGTACAGGTTGAGTTATTCACCTGATTGTCCACCTGAAATTTATGCCTAACTCCATCTCAACCTTCTTTTTGGTCCTCATCTTATTTTAGACCCTTATCTTAAGCTTCTCTTTATAACCTTACTCATGCCTCTTGGTCTTTGGTTTGTTTTTGCATTTGGTTTCCTCACCCTTGACTGGCTTCTTTCCCTCACTCATTCACTATGGAATTCTGAGTTAAATTCACAGCATCGGCCTCTCCCAGCTCTAGTCCAGGGCTTCTCAAAACTTATGTCCACAAGTCACCTCAAGATTACTGTTTTGTTTTGTATTTTTTTTCATTTTTTTCTTGCTAATTAAAAAATTGAGATATAATTGACATAAATCAATTACTGATAAATATGTAGATTTTTTTTTTTAAATGCAGATTTTGATTCAGTAGGCCTGGAGCAGAGCCTGAGATTCTGCATTTCTAATAAATTCTCAGGAGCTGCTGTTGCTACTGGTTCTGGGACCAGTTTGAGTAGCAAGCCTCATTTCAGCCAGTGTTTTGGTTCTTACCACCCCCTGCAACCCCATCTCAGCCTCTAATTCTAACAGTACTTGCTAGTAACACACTGTGCTTCTACTTCTGGGAAAGACTATTGAACATGTATCTAATGTCGATAGACATCAAACTGAATCTACTTATATGACTTTCAGGGCAGCAGGGGAAGAATAGTCTTTGACGTCTTAGTCTACTTTAGAAGTATTAGATCATTAAAAGTTTCAGTTTTTATGATTTGTATGTAAATATATCCAGAGTTCTTTAGCAAGTGGCTGAAAATCGTAGAAATCAAATAAATTGCTATTTCCTTAAAATATGTTGAGATAGAAGGACCTAAATCCTATAACTTACATTCCATTCAACATGAATTCATATAGTCAAGACAGAATTGCTAGTGTTATGAAGCCACACTCACTGAAAAGATGGAGAATCTGAAACAAAGAGACCTGTAAAAGCTTATGAAATTACTGAGGATGCCTGTTTCTCTGTTGACAGTCATAGGAGGAAATGTAAGCATTTGGAAATGTCATTGAGGTTGGAATCATTTTTTTCTCCTTTTAAACTACTTCAGTGAAAGAATAATAGTGTTCTTGTAAGTATAGAAGTTATAGAAGTTGTAGTTATAGAAGTTATAGAACTGTAGTTAATACAGTTGCTTGGACTGTGGAGTCAAGGGTAAAATCCAGCGTTTAAATTCTGACTTGAATTTTCTATTGACCCAGATTATCACATAGAATACTTACACTAGGAAGCTATTATTGGTACGTAGCATCTGCTGACTTCCCCATTTAGGTGCGATGGTGATTTCTGTTCCCCATAGCCACACCGCCTCTTTTTTTGTGTTGATTCAGGAGTTCATTAACAGTCTGTGAATTTACAAATAGTCCATGTGTCATTCATTCATTGCCCCAGTTTATGTCATCTGGCAAGTCAGGTTTATGTATTTTATTTTATTTTATTTTTTAAAGATTTTATTTATTTATTTGACAGAGAAAGACACATTGAGAGGGGGAACACAAGCAGGGGGAGTGGGAGAGGAAGAAGCAGGCTTCCCGCAGAGCAGGGATCCCGATGCGGGGCTCGATCCCAGGACCCCGGGATCATGACCTGAGCCGAAGGCAGACGCTTAACAACTGAGCCACCCAGGCGCCCCAGGTTTATGTATTTTAATATGACATAAGAGGATGAACAATTGACAAGAAAGTCTTGTTTCCTTTGACCTTCACAGAAAAAATTTAATACACACGCAAGAGACAGAAGTGCAACCAAGGTGTTAATTCCACCTCACTTGTAATAGGCATTTCACCACAAGCAGATTTCATTGTATATATGTTACTGTCTGACCCAGGGAGCTGCTTCCAGGACTGCCATTTATTTGCTGGGTATTAAGTTCACAAGAAAGCAATATAAAGCTTCTCTCAACCATTAGCTAGGGAGAAAAAGCTCTGTGTTTTACATCAGTGAATTTGGAAAGGGCAATATATTTAGTTACCTGTGTGTGAGGTGATTATACAATTGCTCTGTGTCTTTTTATGTAGTGATCAATTGAGGAGGCTTTAGAAGCTTATTTGAATTTATGGCTGTTGCCTGGCCCTCCTCTGGCTTTATATAAAGCAAGGTAAACAGGGTGAATTCACCCATGTGGGCTTCCTGTTTGACAACTTACTGGGGCTTGCAGTTGAATGCTCTCTTGTTGAATGCTCTCCAGTCACTCTGTATGAAAATGCTTATTAACAACATGGCAAAGGCTTAACTGTCCTCCAGAACTTCTTCCTAATTAATGCCTTTGTGGCTGATCTCCTTAGAGCTCCGCAGCCTGCAGACTGGGACATGCTCAGCAGCCAGATTCTGATTCACAGGCACAGTAATTCTCAATGAGATTCTGAACATGCCAGGTGAAGGGGTTGGCCTCCAGGGCTCCTTCTCCTGGACAGCTAAAAGCTATTCAGCAAATTAGTTTGAAGAACTGGTTTTCTTTTTTCCACTCATTTTATTCTAAAAAAGATATTAGACATAAAAATGTCTTTCATTTTACCCATGAGGGACAATATTAGTGTTTTATATAAAAATCATATAAATAAGCTTGCCATTTTTGTTGCCAGAAGCAAGAAGTGCTAACTAAGCATGCTACTTGTTCTTGGGTCATTTTCTTGAGATGTGAGACTGAGTCAACCAAGTAAATAGGATCTTATAGCCTTTAAGGTCTAATATATATAGCTGTCTATATAGGTGTTTATAAAGAGGTCATTGCTCAGGTGTAAAATAACTACAGGAATGGTAAAGTAGGGTTATAGAACCTTCTTTGTGCCACTGTTCTAAATAAGACACATTCATGTTGGGTCTTTGAACTGGAAGAATAAATAAAACCTGTTTTGAAAGGAAGTTAAATATTCTGATCAGAAAAGTAAAATTTTCTGGCCTATCAAATCTATCTGCATTCTAATCTTAAATCATTATATATTGAACTGTTCACATTTTACGTCAACCATAAGTATAAATAGTCCTACGCTATTTAACATCTTAGGAAACTTAGGTTCAATTCCACAGAGCTGGTGGGGATTCATGCTATACATGACAAAGGATTGTTGTAAACTTTTATTAAAGTTTATGAGAGTGTGGGACACCCTAGCTCAGTTGGTTAAGCGACCAACTCTTGATTTGGGCACAGGTCATGATTTTGGGGTCATGGGATCAAGCCCTACGTCCAGCTCTGCCCTGGGCAGCTCTGCACTGGGTGTGGAACATGCTTGAGATTCTCTCCCTCTCCCTCTGCCCTTCCCCCTGCTCTTTCTCTCTCTCTAAAATAAATAAATAAATAGATAAATAAATAAATAAATAAATCTTAAAAAAAAAGTTCTGTGAGGATGTTTTTTTAAATGTTAGCTATAATTTTTTTCAGATTTTCTTATTTGTGTGGCAGAGATGATCCTCATGGCTTTATTCTAATTTGTCAGAGTACGTGAGCTAGTTTTCCTTTGTTAGGATTTTGTTTTATGTGTGATTCTGACTTTTCTCCATAGTGGTTATCTAGGCTGGTTTGGGGAAGAAAGAGAATACCTGGGGTTTATATCAAATAACCTGGGATTTACACTGTCAGATGCCCTTTTTTTTTTTTTTCCCCCGCTTTTGCTTTCCTTTCACTTCTTCCCCATCCTGGTAAGATGTTGTCAGGAGAAAGAAAGAATTAAGAGTTTTCAACTGGCCCAAGGGGAAAGAACAGTTTCATTTACTGTCCCACATGGCGTCATAAATCAGGAAGGATAATACCCATGCAGTTGTGATCGGGCATTAATTCTGGCACTAAGAATTTAATGCTTCCCTGGCCAACCCTCAGAAGTGTTGGGGTTAATAAGGGAACTTTGCTGGGGGACTCTGAGTTCCTCCAGATGTATTTGGGAATTTGGAGAGTCCCTTTCCAAGTGAGTTTTGTGAGGTCTATATTATTACAAATGGCATCAACAAGCAAGCCAGGGTCTATGACAATGGTGGGTTGAGTATCTTTAACAATTCATTCTTCACTTTTACCTAGATGCTGATATCAACTCTCTGCTCCACCGGGGTATATAATAAACCTTAAAAACAAGAATGTCTAAATATTTATAAAAAATATACTCTTCTTCATGGACTCATGGACTAATGGTCATTGTCAAATGAACCAAATCCCCATTTTTTTTTCTTCAAACTCATTAATGTAGACTTGCCATATGGGACTATTCATAAGGTTGGACTGCATATTCTGGATTACATACTTAAGGCTTAATACATTTTCACTTTGAATATTCTCTATTTTCTTCAATCAATTACTGACTAGTACTTTCCGGGAAATCAGAGTGCTATTTTTCTCTGAAGCAGATTGTTTATATGATCCTATAGACTTTGTGACTGAAGATTTTATTTCATATCAATATATTTATGTGACTTCAATTTATATAAGCATCAATTAAGTAAACAACTGGGTAAACAAGAAAATGGAGTGGTAAATGTTTTTCAGTGGATTAAAATACAGTGCAAAGACAGTGACTGGGAAGCTTCTTTGTACTGGCTGATCAGGGGACAGTTCTTTGTGGAAACGGGAGCCACACTAATATTGAGGGAACATTTCAAACAGAAAGCAACAACTGGTGCAAAGACTGTCAGGATGGAATGAACTTGGTATTTGGAGGAACAGAGAGAAGGCCAGAGTGGCTTAAGACACATTGGTGAAGTAAAAAATGGTGTGAAGTTGGAGGGGTTAGCCAGAGCACATCACAAAGAACTTCGTAAGCTAGAATAGGGCAGGGAAATATTGGAGGGCTCTAAGCAAGGGCATGTGATGTGATCTGAGTTATAAAATTCTCTCCCTAGCTGACGTCTGAGGAATGGATTGTTGGAAGGCAAGAATGGAAGCAGGGAGACCAATTCAGGGGTTATTTCAAAGTTTAGATTAAAGATAATCATGACTTGAATGAAAGTAGTTGGGATAAAAATGGAGGGAAGTAGTTGGATTCTGGAAATGATTTGGAAGTAGTAACTTTAATGATGTTTTGGATGTGGGGGTGAGGGAAAGTCTTCTCAAACATGTGTTCTAGAATTTTTGTTGGAACTACTAGGTGGATGTGGCAGCCATCTGTTGGTCTACCACTGAGGAGACTTGCCCTATTTCTGTCCTAAGAAGGATATAATAAAAGACTGACAAGGGTTAAAAAGAAACTTTTCCTTGGTGCTGTTACAGGAGCCATGATGAAATCAACATTGGACCTCCGTAGGGTGGTAATAGTAATCCGAGCATCAGTGGCAGTATTGGCTGAAATAGTTACTGCCCTGATGCCATTTAATAGGGGCATCTCTAGCCCTGGGGCAGCGGCGTGGGTAATAACAGTGGCAGAGTTAGTGGACTTCGGCATGGACTTTGGCATCATTTTTTAATGCTTTACAAGTGTTGATGCAGTGTTTATGGCTGACATCTGCAGGCTTGGTGGTCATAGCTGGCAGTGACGGTGGTGGTCATGCCTTTGGAAAACTGAGGCAGCATAGTTACTACTTTTGATGTTGGCTACAAGCACTGCAATAGAGACCTAAGCCAGAGGACAGAAAAATAGTGGTGGCCAAGAGAATTAATTAATTCCTGGTTTTCATATATAAAAAAAAAAATCCTGTGCTGATTCCTAGAATATTTTCCAAGGAAATTTACAGGATATTTGAGTTCTCAAAGAACAAGTGGGAGAGGATTAGAAACATTTTGCTTTGCGGTTATGTGCTTGAATAGCCTGGAAAATATAGATCACTCATAAGTATAGCAACTCTTCAAAGAGAGAGTGTATAAATGTGACGGTATGTAAAAGCACTTGGGTAAAATATAAATGGTTTAGAAATGCAAGCTATTAGTTATACAAAAATTATGGAGTGGCATCCAGAGATGCCATATGAAGTTTTGTAGGTGGGAACAAGTTATTTTGGTCATAGTGGAGGTTTTCGTTTTGAGCTGTGATTTTGGTATCTCATCCCAGTGGAACAAGAACTTTTAAAATGCTTCCAGGGCTTTAGGGCTTCCTGCTTCTGCAGAGGATTTTAGGGAGATAACTCACCATCAAATGGATGCTTGGAGCCAGGTTCAGATTCTGAGCACTGAGGAAATACAGCTTGAGAGTAAGTCAAGATTTTCCTAGCATGTGATTTAGTGGACTGGTCATAACATTTGTTATTGTGTGGTTTTCTGGGACAGATTCTATTCCCAGCGGGGTTGTGACTCAACACTTCACCCAAGCAAATAGAATGCTGGGAAGGATGAGACCATAAAAAATGAGCCTTTACCTGGACCTTGTGGGAATTCAAGAGCTCATGGTCCCTTCTGTAATGTTTTAACCAATCAAAATTAGTCCAGAGCACTCCCTTCCCTTTTTCACCATTAGGCTCTTTGCTATTTTTTCTGCTTTTCTTCTATTCCTGAAGGGTTTACATTTTTTTTGGTGAAACTACATGTGTGGGGTTTTGAGAAATGCTTCAGGAGGAAGTGCTATCTATCAATCCAAAACACTACCAAGAGATTTATTTGTTGTTTGTCTGTTCCTCTCACCCCCTCACCTCTTTGCTTCCTAACACATTTTTCTTCCATTTCTATTTTTCTTCTATCCATAGCAGAGAAGGGCTGCCTACAGCTTTTCCCCAGAGCCATTCAGCAGAGCAGTCTTAGAGAGGAGTTAAAGTCTTCAGTGTCTCCCCTGACAGGCACTAGAATATATATATATTTTTTAACTCTTGCATCACTGATCTTTGCCACCAAATATCTACCACCCTGCTTCTGCCCCACATAAGGCATTTTTGTTGGTGGGTGGATGGGTGGAGAGGTGTGTGGTTAGGCAAAGGCCACTGTTATTCAACCAGTTTTCATGTTTTCTTTGTTTTTATAGAGGAGAAAGAAAAGTTACCTTGCTAGACATGTTTTTAGGAGGAATTAATAATGCTATTCACATAATTTAAGCTGGAAAAAAAAAAAACTCACCCGGCAAATTTTGGCAGGGTCCGAAAAGTTATGTATTCTACACTACTTAATTGTGATGATGGTGATTAGTGTATCTGTCTCAATGAAAGACCATTGCAATTATTAGAAAATCAACAAAACAAAGAATTACCCCACTTTACCCTACAAATATGCCCCTGCCCATTATACATAGTATGTGAATATCCATTTCATGCCAGCACCTCATTGTCATATGGTTTAAGCTGTACCAAGGAAACTATCTTTTTTTTTTAAAGATTTTATTTATTTATTTGAGAGAGAGAGAGAGAGCATGAGAGGGGGGAGGGTCAGAGGGAGAAGCAGACTCCCTGCCGAACAGGGAGTCCGACGCAGGACTCGATCCTGGCACTCCAGGATCATGACCTGAGCTGAAAGCAGTGGCTCAACCGACTGAGCCACCCAGGCACCCAAGGAAACTATCTTAAAAGGCTTTTCTTCAGCATGACTGCAGTTCTTGTTTTTGGGTGCTATCCTGTCCAGGTTCTTAAAGCAGTCAATAGTGTCAGGAGAGCTTCATTGATTGAAGCTCGGACCTGATTATAAGAATCAAAAAGCTTGGGTGATTATCTAAAACCCTATAGGAACTTAATCACATTGCTTTAGTCATGGAAATAAGCCAAGATTGCACAATCAGCTTTTCAAGTACGATATCTGTAGATCTAGGGTTGAAAGAGAATAATGTGATCCTTCCTTTTAAATCAGACCTTTTAGAGTGGGCAGTGATGAGTTTGTGTTCTACCAAGTGTATGTTAAGGGGGATGTTCTTGCTGCTAGCATTAATACTGTTTCATAATTTCCAAGAGTTGATACTAGACGGATCAAGGTTGAGAATTTAAAAATAAGCAAATTATTTCAAGAGAACTAAGTAAATATTTTATTAGAGTCTTTTAAAGAGCCATTTTAGAAAGAGCTGGGTTCATTTTAAGGTTATGTCCCTTAATAATTTTAAAAGATTGAACTGATATTTTAACTAAGTGCTCAAGTTTTTACTGCAAATCCAGCCTCTGTTGATAGGTGTGTATCATTATTCCCCTTTTCTCTTGTTTAAGGCCAAGCTTTGCCCTGGATCCCACCCCCCTCTGTCTGTCTGAGGTCACTTAGGGGCCAGCAAACTATGGCCAGAGGCCTGCTTCTACCTTTTTTTTTTTTTTTTCTGGTAACTAAAATTTTATGGGAACTGAACGACACCCATTAGTTCACATGTTTCTGGCTACTTTGTGCTGTTGTAGCAGAGACCACAGCCATGTGCTGCAGAGACCACATGGCTTATAAGCCTAAAGTACCTACTATCTGATCCTTTAAGAAAAGGTTTCCCAAGGTTTCCTTCAGCCTATGAATGAACGAATCTCCTTCTCACCCTTACCAACCCTTTGATGTTATAGAGCCTCAAGACCTGTCTAGTCTAGTACTCCCTTCTCTTCAAACTTCTTGGAAAGTATTAGACACTCACCAACTCACTCCCTGTCTGACAGTCACTCCTCAACTCTGCATTCTGGTTTCTGCTCCTACTGTTTTATAGCTGCTGTTGTTTAGGTTAAAAATGGCTCTTTACTTATCAGCCCAAATGGCCACATTTTTGGTTCTTTTCTATGGCATTGGATGTTGGGATCATCAGTCCTCATGCTGGATTCTATAGTCTTGGTTTCTGTAATGATATATTCTCCTTGTTTTATTCTGACCTCTGTGGTATTATTCCATGGATCTCTTTGAGACCATATCTCAACTGCTATAGGTTTCAGGTCCCCATCAGTTCTCACTTGGGCAGTCAGAATAGACTTCTAGCTGGCTTTACCTTTCTGTATCATTGTCCTCTTTAAATCTGTTCTCATATACAGTGATCTACGTTGAAACCCAATATTTCACCTCTGTTTACAAAGCTTTAATAATTACCAGTGCCTATAGAATAACTTGAAAGCTCTTCTACAGCTCCAGTGAATGAACCAGGGCTCCAATTGCTGCCTTACTCATGGTTGCCTTCTGAGGAGAATTGCCCAAGGTCCCTGATTTATAACATAAGCTATATTACTGCAAGAGCACAACATATTGTAAATGTGGAGTGGTGATATGAAATGTTGGGTGAAATAGTTCAATATTTCATAGGGTGTGTAAGAAAGATGGGTAGGCGATGAGGAGGAAAACGGAGTGGTGGACAGGTAATGAGGAATCTAGTATGCTATATTAGGGAATTTATACTGTATTTAGTAAGGATGCACAGACTCATTTTTAGCCAGTTAGCATTATCAGTTTTATAGTGAATAAAATCCATTTTTAAGTTGGAATAATATTTCTGGAAAGTAATTTTTACAATATGTATGAAGATAATTAAGGGATTATATGGCTGTGCCTTTTTATTTTTTAAGTAGGAGAGATTTGAACGTACGTATATACAACTCCTCAACATGAAATGGCTAAAATACAGGATAGGAATCATTGATGGAGTGATTTACCTGTGGTAGAATACCAGTTGAAGGATTAGCATGGATAGGACAAGGAAGACTTGTAATTGTAGGAATTCTCATGGGCTTTACTATTTGTAAACTAGGAAGCCACATGGTTATCCGAGAATGATGAAGGAAATAATGGCAGACAGTACTTGAAGGAGATTTTTGGACTACAGCCGAGGAATATGGGAGCTAAAGATAAATGTAGATAGAAGGATTATTTGGCAGTGTTAAAGATCACATGAGATGAGAAGTCATCAATTTACAGTGACTTCAATAGACAACTGCTTTTATCTTTCAGCCAACCATGGTAGACTTGGGAAGTGGGAGGCAGTCATTTAGTTGGACATGGTGTTTTGTCATGTGAAGAGGACATGGGGAAAAGGGTATTGACAAATTACCATTTTGAAGCCCTGAATCAGTGTATAAGACTGGCTGCAGATGGAATTAACTTTCACAGATTCAGGATTATGATCGGTACAGAGCGTCAGCCCATCATGTTAATACCCTTCAGTGGTTCCTAATTGCTTTGCATGTTAATGCAATCTATTGGTAATCAGCTTTAATGTCCTCCAACTGTTAGCTTTCTTTTATCTAACAGTTGTGGATGTTTTGAAAGGGAGAGTCTCAGGCAGAATTGGAATGAACTATGAGGAACACCCAGTTTACAGAGGCAGCCAGCCTGCCTAAATGTGTATTCCTCCTTTTTTTCCTCTGAAAATCTTCCTTCCTTATCATCCACAAACTTCCTTCATTCTCTTCCATTTCAGGGGCTTTTATTGTTCATTTACTCAGTCAATAAATATTTAAGTAGTATGTTCCAGGCACTGTAATTAAAGTTTGGTTGGCATCACCTGAGCCGGAATGTTTAGTCTTAGTATCTTTGGACATGGAAGAATTTGAGATTTATTCTTGGTTCTAACGGGGTGAGAATGAGATATATCTAGGACTTTTTCAGAGCTAATGGGTCATGCTGTAAAACAAGGTGCCAAAAACTCACAAGAGAAAGTAAGATAACTGCATGAAAGCACCAAGGGCAAACATGTCTTGCTTAGAGGGAAAAGACTCATTTGCACTTTCGATCTTTCCCTCTCTGATAATATTTCTTCTGTTTATTATGACATATTGGTGGCTATGGTGATGGAAGTTTCAATCTATATACTAAATACTATATATTTGCTTTTTAAAAATTTTTTTAAAAGATTTTATTTATTTATTTGAGAGAGAGAGAGCACAAGCAGGGGGAGCAGCAGAGGCAGAGGGGAGAAGCCGGCTTCCCGCTGAGCAAGCAGCCTGATGCGGGACTCCATCCCAGGACCCTGGCATCATGACCTGAGCCGGAGGCAGATGCTTAACTGACTGACTCACCCAGGCGCCCCTATATATTTTCTTAATGTTTATTTATTTGAGCTTGATTTTGAAATAGCCTCTTCCTGCCTCTCCCACTGGACTACAAGTCCAGGATGACAATGACCAGCAGAGGATATGTGTTCAAAATTTTTTTTTTAGATGAATGACTGAACCATGCTGAATAGATTTCATGAGCCTAGTAAAGTTTTCTAGACTCTGAAAGCCTAGATTGGTTTCTGTTAAAATCCAGTGACACCACGGGAATCACAGCTACTGGGGAGTGAGTTTCCTGATATGATTAACACAAATTACTATAAACTCTCTGTGATAACTTCAGACAGGTCAGCCGTTTTCACACCCTCTGACGTGATTGGCCACCCGTTCTCCACTTTCCATCTCAAATGTCCTCTAGGGGCGCCTGGGTGGCTCAGTCATTAAATGTCTGCCTTCGGCTCAGGTCATGATCCCAGAGTCCTGGAATCGAGCCCCACATCGGGCTCCCTGCTCAGCAGGAGGCCTGCTTCTCCCTCTCCCACTCCCCCTGCTTATATTCCCTCTCTCGCTGTGTGTCTCTCTGTCAAATAAATAAAACCCAAATGTCCTGTAGGCAAATTGCATCTGGAAAACTCATCTGAGGAATCCAAATCATCACAAATTATTTCCTGTCTACCATTACAATCACAGTTAAAGTCTTCTCCCACTTCATTTACCCTGTTTTCTCGTTCCACAGTGCTGTCAAGTTCCGGGAGAAACAGAGTGGTGTGATGATGTGTTAATTATATTTTTATGCCTTAACAAATATCTTAGTGCATGGGAGACAGCTTGGTTTCCTGCATAGATTTATAATAACAAACAAACAAAGGCAAGTAAACAAAAATAACCAAGGGATACTATGTTCAGATTCTTGGAATACAAAAGCCATTGTCCTGATGCCTATATCTGTAGCCCTATCAGATCTTTAGTTTTTCCCCCCAATAAAAAAAAGTCAAAAACTTAGTTACCTTCTAACATTCCTTACTTTTGCACTCAGTGGGTGTTGATAAATGATAGAGCCTGGGGAGGTAACTTTTCTTGAGGACCTCATTTAATTCTCATACTAAACACAGAAGTATCACCTACATTTTGCAGGTGAGGGAGCAGGTTCAGAGAGGTTAAATTACCAAATAATAGTAACAGGTATGCTGATACAAAGAGTAGCATTCAAATAAATGATAATGCAAATACCAGGTGAGGTGAGTATTATTATCACCACTTTACAGACAGGTGTCAGTTCAGAGAGAGAAAGTATTGTGTCTGGGTCCACTCAGTACTAGTATATGAGGGCGGCTAGTGTTTCAGCCTGGTTTGTTAGACTACAAAGCGTGTGGTCTTGCTGGATGGCTGAGTTGTTTAACTAAGGGCTTTTCTCTCAGCAGGAGATCATTCTTGAGTGTGTACAGCTTCCCGGTAACAGGGAAATTATGGGATAAAATTGTATGCTGGCTTGTCCAATTATTAGATAATCAGTGCTGGGAACACCTTACTGGCTAAAAGTGAGTGTTAACGCCTCTGTTCCAGCATAGGTTAGTCTTGCTCTAAGGAAAGTAAAACATGATAAGCAAAAACAAGTACAAACCCTATTGATGCTTTCCGCCTTTGCCTTTTTCTTTCTTTACTCCTGAGCTGGTGCCAAAGTAATCACCTAATACACAAGCCCCAGAAGCATTATGCTGACAGATCCTGATGTTCCACTTCTGTGTTTTCATTTGAGTTGTGCAGTTATATCTTCAGTCAAATGGAGATATGCTGTGAGAGATGCAGGATGGCATTTTTCAAAAAGCAGGATCACAGAGACTGCTTCTTGCTGTCAGCAGAAAGGAAAAGCAGGAAAATAAAATAAAAATGAAAAATTGGAGCTTCTTCCATATTGCCATATGAAGGTGCTTTTCTAGCTATGTGTTCTGTATACATTTAATCACATCAAACTAGCTAATAAAATAACAGCTCTCCTCCCTTGGCCCTGTGCTAATTATTCTTGTTAATTATTTTTTAATTGTCTTTCTATCACTGGTGCTAGAACAACTGTCATAATTTCCACCTCAGAGGCTCCAGACATGACATACCTATAAACATAGCATAAAGGATGGTGGCTGGTGTGTGAATGCTTTCAAAGGAAACCCAGAAGGGAAATCAAATCCAACCACAGCTTCCACCACATTAGCATGGGTAAGCCTCTCCAGTTGCTTCTGTTAATTATTCATTATAGGAACACATACACACTAAACCCCTTAATTAGTTGAGGGTTTGCATTACTTAGTTCATATCTCTGTATTTGTCAGGTGTCTGACAGCATGTTGAACAAAGCAGAGCTCAAATAGCCTGCTACTTTGTCTAACCTTACTTCTGGAATTAAAACAGCGATTAGGCTGGGCACTAATTAATTATGTGGACCTTTGAGGTCTGCCTCATAATAACCAGCTCTCCTGTGGTCAGATGAAGCCATTAGCATATGCTAGGCACTCGGATATGAAGTCATTTGATATCTGTTCTCCACTCTCAGGTGATTTATAATCTCAGTAGCACGGCAAAATATGTATATATGACATTAAAAAATGTTGGACCGAAGGAATGGTAAAGATGGGAATCCAAAGGAGACTCTCAGGGCTGTTTCTCTGAAGGATGTTTGAGTGGGAGGACGTTGCCCTGCATGGACAAAAGGTTAGCTTAGTGGTAGCAATGAGTTTGGGCTATTCAGTGGGCTGACGGCCTGCTTGAATTGAAGACTATGTGTGAGTATATGAATAGGTAGGGTAAATATATACGGGCATGAAATATATAGTCCATATATGCTATCAAGTGTTATTCATTTGCTCAGGATTTTGTTGACCAGCTTTCATTTCAGAGGCCTGAAGCCCTGCAACACTCACAATACAGTAGTTTTTCTTCCTTTACATGAGATTAACAAATGATATCTAAAGACAGTCCCATCAAGATCTGAGTGTTTGCTTCACAGAAAAATAAATCTTGTATCATTGTTGCAACTGGATATACATATATATTTGTAAAGTTTCATGAAAGCTCTTTATCCAGAAATTGAGTCAACCTATGTCTAATTAATGTGAAGTAATATTCTGTATGACAAATACCATATGATTTCACTCCCATGTGGAATCTAAAAACCAAAAAAATGAATAACCAAACAAAAAGTAGAATCAGACGTATAAATACAGAGAACAGACTTGGTTGCCAGAGGCAGGAAGATGGGGAGATGGGCAAAATGGGTGCTGGGGAGTGGGAGATACAGGCTTTCAGTTATGGAATGAGTAAGTCATGAGAATAAAAGGTACCGCATAGGGAATATAGTCAATGGTATTATAATAGCACTGTATGGTGACAAATGGTAGCTACACTTGTGGTGACCATAGCATAATGTATTAACTTGTCAACTCACTGTGTTGTACACCCAAAACTAATGTAACACTGTGTATCAATTATACTTCAATTAAAAAAATAAAAAAATATTTTATATGAGCTCATCAAGTTATATTGAATGCCATCTCTGCTTATCATTTCTTTATTTTTTTTAAAGATTTTATTTATTTATTTGACAGAGAGAGACACAGCGAGAGAGGGAACACAAGCAGGGGGAGTGGGAGAGGGAGAAGCAGGCTTCCCGCCAAGCAGGGAGCCCGATGTGGGGCTCGATCCCAGGACCCTGAGGTCATGACCTGAGCCGAAGGCAGTCGCTTAACCAACTGAGCCACCCAGGCGCCCCTCTGTTTATCATTTCTAAGAGAAGTTATAAGGGGTCTGTACCCCCTCTCCATTAAAGCAGACAATCAATTGAAGGCAGGCCTTAATGCTTAAAGAGTTATCTAGCTCTTCTTGAATATATGAGAAAAAAAATCTTTTAAGCAGAGTCCAATGCAGTACTATAATGTCTAAATATGTTGAAATAATTGAGCGGTGGTGTAACACTTTGACTGGTTTCCAGGTTCGTTTATCATCTAAAAATACAGCCTCATTGCCTTCTTTTCTCCTAACAAGAATTAGAGATCAAACTTAGGGAAACGTTACTCCTGATTTTAATAATGGTATAAATACATGCATTATCATATTTAATTCCTACACGACTCTGTGTGATAGGTGCGATTATCTCAATCATTCCTGTCCTTAGACATGAGGAAAAGGGGCCCCTAGTCAGTGTTCTGAGCCTAGATATTTTTTACTTTTACTTTTCAAGCTAAGATTTTTCTCCTCTCTCTCATTCTCTCTTTCTCTTCTGTTTAGAATGAATTTGACTATACAAGAATTATGGAAAGTAAAAGCATTAGCCAAAAATTACTGCCCCAGGGGGTGCCTGGGTGGCTCAGTCATTGAGTGTCTGCCTTTGGCTCAGGTCATGATCCCGGGGTCCTGGATCGGGCTCCCTGCTCTGCGGGAAGCCTGCTTCTCCCTCTCCCACTCCCCCTGCTTCTGTTCCCTCTCTCGCTGTGTCTCTGTCAAATAGATAAATAAAATCTTAAAAAAAAATAAATAACTGCCCCAGGCTGAAGGATCTGAGCTGGGAGAGGAAGGGAGAGAGAGAGAGAGCGAGAGCGAGAGCGAATGTGTCATGTCTTTTGCCCTGGGAAACTAGAAGAACCAGTGTTCTTGCTTACATCTGGCTGTCCCAAGTCACCAAAGTGGGTGCCTGGGCTGACCAAGATCTCTAGTTAGTTTCACTCTCTTCCTCCCTACCTCATAGCATGTGCTTGGATGATCTAGTTTTTTTTTTTTTTTTTTAAGATTTTATTTATTTATTCATGAAAGACAGAGAGAGGCAGAGGGAGAAGCAGGCTCCCAAGAAGCAGGGAGCCTGATGCGGGGCTCGATCCTAGAACCCTGGGATCATGACCTGAGCTGAAGGCAGACGCTTAACCATCTGAGCCACCCAGGCGCCCAATGATCTAGTTTTGTTAGGTGCGTAGAGATGTCTGTAAATCATGAGTCGGAAAGATATCCCTCTGGCACTGCAGTCACCGTCCAGGAGGCCCAGGAACCTTCTGCCCTGCCCAGCTCCAGCAGACCAGAACTCCTTCCCAGGCTTGCAGGGGGCAGGGGCTGGCCCAGGGAGAGCAAGGTGGCTCTCTGGCCTCTGGCGGTGAGCACATTCCATAGGAGAAGGCTCGGGAGTGGGGAAGAGAAGGCTGAGTGGAAAATAGGCTAGGTAGGGGGCATAGTTTATTTGATAACTTTCAGTTGTTTAGACATACAGTGTGTTGGTATATTGGCTCTCATTTGTCCTTTTGCCCTGGGCTGTGCTAATATTAGGGGAGACTTGTTCTTAATTCTACAGAGGAGAAAATTGAGGCTAAAGGGATTCAATTAGTTATCCAATAGCTGGTAAATAACAGAGCTGGGATTTGAACACCAATCTGCTGACATTAGATTTTTAAATTTTGAGTAGGGTGGAGGCAGTTTCCCTCTGTAGGGAGCACTTTAAAATACAGATTTATGTAATAAATAAAACTTTTTATAGAAGTCCAAGGAGAAAAACCACATGAGAAAATCCTGTCATAAAAAGATTTGTCCAGTGTTCTAGATGCTATTAACCTTAGAGGAATGAGAATTGGCCTTGGTTCTTAATCTAAAGGTTTCCAGAGGACTGTTTCATAAGCCTTGATTCACCAAATGCTAATAGTTTTTACACAGGTGTGTAACACAACAAATGTTCTCAAATTAAGAAGAGCAGGAAATTCAAGTTTAAACGAAGTGAAATATCAGTCTTTATTGCAGTGATTCTCAGAGTCTTAGATTTACTTACTTGGATTTCTGTGGAGTAAATAACTTCCCCCCACTACTTGCTGATTGACCTGTTTCGTGTTGTGGATATAGTGATTTGTAACCCCTCTCCTGTTGACTCTTCCATCCGAGGCAGTGGAGGGAAGCAGCCCAATAGCTGCTCTGACCCACAGTAGCCAAAATTAATGGTTCTCATGTCTGGCTAGTAGTTGAGTCCCTGGCCAGTGAAGGAAAGACTGATCGGCAGCCATGACAAAACCAATCTTCAAGTCACCGTGATAGTCCTGATAGCCAAGAGAACTGATTTGAACCAAAACGTAAGCTCCTAGGCTTTCCACATAAATGAAAAGTAAACCAAAAGATAGTACCTTTACTTTTATATTTCTGCATTCAGAAAAACAAGAGAAGAAATGGCCATCTAAGTAGATTTGGATAAAGACAAGAGAAGGAAATGGAAATTATCGAGTATCTGTGCCTCTGGCTAGTAGCATTAGAAACAAAGCATCCTCAGCTTGGGTGAAGGAAGAAAATTGTGAGGTACAAAGATTTTATATTTAAAAGAAGTCTTACTGCTGCAGGATGACAGAAAAAAGTCTAGAGCATGTCATTTTGCGAAGTGCTTACAAATGGAAAGCATGACAAAAGCATATGAATGGGAGCATTATTGACTAATTTTCATGTAAGAAGAAATTTAAGAGTAAGTTAGTGCTTTTCTAAAAAGGCTTAATAAAGCTACTAAGAGAAAGTATATGTTACAGATCTCCAGGACAAGAGAGATAAAGCAAAGAAATACATGAAATGGTAAGAGAGCAAGAGAAGATAACAAGATTAGACTTATGGGAGATTTCTAACTTCTTTTTTCTGATGCGTGACTTGTAAAACTTTTGAGAAAGGGTTAGAATGAGGAAAAAGGACATGATGAACTTTCTGAAGGGAGATCATAGATTTTCTTTAACTTGCAAAACCCCAGCTGACAAGGGCTGCTCAAGCAAGTTTGGTTAGGGTGAAATTTTCAGTCCAACTATAAATAGGTGTCAAACATTCTCATATACATCAGTAGAAGTATAAATCAGCGCAAACTTTTGTGGGGTAGTATCTACCCAAAGAAAATATTCTTTGTATTCTGCAAATGTACAGCAGTAAACACTGTCCCAACACTCCCTGATTCTCAGAATAGTATTAGCTGGCATTGGGTAAGACTCAGTTACTCTGCCATAACCAGACTTTCTCAGGGCAGCTGTGAAGAAGATGTCTTGCAGTTGGGTGCATCTGGTCTAAGGAAGTCCCTATTTGGACATCAGGGCTATGGTCACTAGGCTTTCAACAAGCTCCTGGGACATAGAAACAAAAGAACCAAATTAAAAGAACTATGTAGGGGTGCCTGGGTGGCTCAGTTGGTTAAGCATCTGCCTTAGGCTCTGGTCATGATCCCAGGGTCCTGGGATTGAGCCCCGCATCCAGCTCCCTGCTCCACGGGGAGTCTGCTTCTCCCTCTCCCACTCCCCCTGCTTGTGTTCCCTCTCTCACTGTGTCTGTCTCTGTCAAATAAATAAATAAAATCTTAAAAGAAAAAGAACAATGTAAATAGCTTATGTGGTGAGTAACTAAGTAGTTAAACTTGGTATTTGTATACATGTGTAATTATGAATATAGTGCTGATTTTTACCTACTTTTTATACAGGTAGGCTTCACAGTCCTCCTCAGTAGGAATTGGTCACATCTTTCTGAATCCTGGGTGAGTGGGAGCCAAATTGTAGCACATTCATCTCTTCCTCAGGCTCCTTGATTTTTGTTTCTGTTCATTGGCTTGCTTGGCTTTTTCCTAAAAGATCTAACTCTGAAAATATCCTGGCTCCTTTTTTTCATTTTAAGCAAGCATCGATTTTATTGTGCATTTCTGCCTTTACCACAATTGCTGCTAGCCTATTGCTACTGCTACTCATTTTCATTTAGCTCTGTTTATGCTGTGCACTTGCAGTGTACTATGGAGTTAGATAGATCTCTTTGCTTAGTTAGGAAAAATGACAACTTTTCCTTTCATCTGTTGCATTAAAGTTTTTCTAACATAGAATTATGAGCTCTTTTTCTTTGTCCCAAAGATATGTTTTAAAAAAAGTGGGTTACCAATGTAACAGTTTTTTCACCGACTAATGAATTTATTTATTTATTTTATTTTTTAATAATTTTTTATTGTTATGTTAATCACCATACATTACATCATTAGTTTTTGATGTAGTGTTCCATGATTCATTGTTTGTACATAACACCCAGTGCTCCATGCAGAATGTGCCCTCTTTAATACCCATCACCAGGCTAACCTATCCCCCACCCCCCTCCCTTCTAGAACCCTCAGTTTGTTTTTCAGAGTCCATCGTCTCTCATGGTTCATATCCCCCTCCGACTTACTCCCCTTCATTCTTCCCCTCCTGCTATCTTCTTTTTTTTTCTTAACATATATTGCATTATTTGTTTCAGAAGTACAGATCTGTGATTCATCAGTCTTGTACAATTCACAGCGCTCACCATAGCACATACCCTCCCCAATGTCTATCACCCAGCCACCCAATCCCTCCCACCCCCCATCACTCCAGCAACCCTCAGTTTGTTTCCTGAGATTAAGAATTCCTCATATCAGTAAGGTCATATGATATATGTCTTTCTCTGATTGACTTATTTCACTCAGCATAACACCCTCCAGTTCCATCCACGTCGTTGCAAATGGCAAGATCTCATTCCTTTTTATGGCTGCATAATATTCCATTGTGTATATATACCACCTCTTCTTTATCCATTCATCTGTCGATGGACATCTTGGCTCTTTCCACAGTTTGGTTATTGTGGACATTGCTGCTATAAACATTGGGGTGCACGTACCCCTTCGGATCCCTACATTTGTATCTTTGTGGTAAATACCCAGTAGTGCAAATGCTGGATCGTATGGTAGCTCTATTTTCAACTGTTTGAGGAACCTCCATACTGTTTTCCAGAGGGATTGCACCAGCTTGCGTTCCCACCAACAGTGTAGGAGGGTTCCCCTTTCTCTGCATCCCTGCCAACATCTGTCATTTCCTGACTTGTTAATTTTAGCCATTCTGACTGGTGTGAGGTGGTATCTCATTGAGGTTTTGATTTGGATTTCCCTGATGCTGAGTGATGTTGAGCACTTTTTCATGTGTCTTTTGTCCATTTGGATGTCTTCTTTGGAAAAATGTCTGTTCATGTCTTCTGCCCATTTCTTGATTGGATTATTTGTTCTTTGGGTGTTGAGTTTGATAAGTTCTTTATAGATTTTGGATACTAGCCCTTTATCTGATATGTCATTTGCAAATATTTTCTCCCATTCTGTCGGTTGTCTTTTGGTTTTGTGGACTGTTTCTTTTGCTGTGCAAAAGCTCTTTATCTTGATGAAATCCCAATAATTCATTTTTGCCCTTGCTTCCCTTGCCTTTGGCGATGTTTCTAGGAAGAAGTTGCTGCGGCTGAGGTTGAAGAGGTTGCTGCCTGTGTTTTCCTTTAGGATTTTGATGGACTTCTGTCTCACGTTTAGGTCTTTCAACCATTTGGAGTCTATTTTTGTGCATGGTGTAAGGAAATGGTCCAGTTTCATTCTTCTGCATGTGGCTGTCCAATTTTCCCAACACCATTTGTTGAAGAGACTGTCTTTTTTCCATTGGACATTCTTTCCTGCTTTGTCAAAGATTAGTTGACATATTAGTTGACAGATTAGAAAGAAAGATTAGAGTTGAGGGTCCATTTCTGGGCTCTCTATTCTGTTCCATTGATCTATGTGTCTGTTTTTATGCCAGTAACATACTGTCTTGATGATGACAGCTTTGTAATAGAGCTGGAAGTCCGGAATTGTGATGCCACCAGCTTTACTTTTCTTTTTCAAGATTCCTCTGGCTATTCGGGGTCTCCTCTGGTTCCATACAAATTTTAGGATTATTTGTTCCATTTCTTTTAAAAAAGTGGATGGTATTTTGATGGGGATTGCATTGAATGTGTAGATTGCTCTAGGTAGCATTGACATCTTCACAATGTTTGTTCTTACAATCCATGAGCATGGAAAGTTTTTCCATTTCTTTGTGTCTTCTTTGATTTCTTTCATGAGTATTTTATAGTTTTCTGAGTACAGATCCTTTGCCTCTTTGGTTAAATTTATTCCTAGGTATCTTACGGTTTTGGGTGCAATTGTAAATGGGATCGACTCCTTGAATTGTCTCTCTTCTGTCTTGTTGTTGGTGTATAGGAATGCCACTGATTTCTGTGCATTGATTTTATATCCTGCTACTTTACTGAATTCCCGTATGAGTTCTAGCAGTTTTGGGGTGGAGTCTTTTGGGTTTTCCACATAAAGTATCATATCATCTGCAAAGAGTGAGAGTTTGACTTCCTCTTTGCCAATTTGGATGCCTTTGATTTCTTTTTGTTGTCTGATTGCTGTGGCTAGGACTTCTAATACTATGTTGAATAGCAGTGGTGAGAGTGGACATCCCTGCCACGTTCCTGACCTCAGGGGAAAAGCTCTCAGCTTTTCCCCATTGAGAATGATATTCGCTGTGGGTTTTTCATAGGTGGCTTTTATGATATTGCGGTATGTACCCTCTATTCCTATACTCTGAAGAGTTTTGGTCAAGAAAGGATGCTGTACTTTGTCAAATGTTTTTTCTGCATCTATTGAGAGGATCATATGATTCTTGTTCTTTCTTTTGTTAATGTATTGTATCACGTTGATTGATTTGCGGATGTTGAACCAACCTTGCAGCCCAGGGATAAATCCCACTTGGTCATGGTGAATAATCCTTTTAATGTACTGTTGGATCCTATTGGCTAGTATTTTGGTGAGAATTTTGGCATCCATGTTAGTCAAGGATATTGGTCTGTAATTCTCCTTTTTGATGGGGTCTTTATCTGGTTTTGGGATCAAGGTAATGGTGGTCTCATAGAATGAGTTTGGACGTTTTCCTTCCATTTCTATTTTTTGGAACAGTTTCAGAAGAATATGTATTAATTCTTCTTTAAATGTTTGGTAGAATTCCCCTGGGAAGCCATCTGGCCCTGGGCTTTTGTTTGTTGGGAGATTTTTGATGACTGCTTCAATTTCTTTATGGTTATAGGTCTGTTCAGGTTTTCTATTTCTTCCTGGTTCAATTTTGGTAGTTGATACATCTCTAGGAATGCACCCATTTCTTCCAGGTTATCTAATTTGCTGGCATAGAGTTGCTCATAATATGTTCTTATAATTGGTTTGTATTTCTTTGGTGTTGGTTGTGTTCTCTCCTCTTTCATTCATAATTTTGTTGATTTGGGTCATTTCTCTTTTTTTGATAAGTCTGGCCAGGGGTTTATCAATCTTGTTAATTCTTTCAAAGAACCAGCTCCTAGTTTTGTTGATCTGTTCTACTGTTCTTTTGGTTTCTATTTCATTGATTTCTTGTCTGATCTTTATTATTTCTCTTCTCCTGCTGGGTTTAGGCTTTATTTGCTGTTTTTTCTCTAGCTCCTTTAGGTGTAGGGTTAGGTTGTGTATTTGAGACCCTTTCTTGTTTCTTGAGAAAGGCTTGTACTGCTATATACTTTCCTCTCAGGACTGCCTTTGCTGTATCCCAAAGATTTTGAACAGTTGTGTTTTCATTTTCATTGGTTTCCATGATTTTTTTTTAATTCTTCTTTAATTTCCTGGTTGACCCATTCATTCTTTAGTAGGATGCTCTTTAGCCTCCATGTATTTGAGTTCTTTCTGACTTTCCTCTTGTGATTGAGTTCTAGTTTCAAAGCATTGTGGTCTGAAAATATGCACGGAATAATCCCAATCTTTTGGTACCAGTTGAGACCTGATTTGTGACCTAGGATGTGATCAATTCTGGAGAATGTTCCATGGGCGCTAGAGAAGAATGTGTATTCTGTTGCTTTGGGATGGAATGTTCTGAATATATCTGTAAAGTCCATTTGGTCCAGTGTTTCATTTAAAGTCTTGATTTCCTTGTTGATCTTTTGCTTAGGTGATCTGTCCATTTCAGTCAGGGGGGTGTTAAAGTCCCCCCCTATTATTGTATTGTTGTCAATGTGTTTCTTCGCTTTTGTTATTAATTGCCTTATATAATTGGCTGCTCCCATGTTAGGGGCATAGATATTTACAATTGTTAGATCTTCTTGTTGGATAGACCCTTTAAATAGGATATAGTGTCCTTCTTCATCTCTTATTACAGTCTTTGTTTTAAAATCTAATTTGTCTGATAGACGGATTGCCACCCCAGCTTTCTTTTGGTGTCCATTAGCATGGTAAATGGTTTTCCACCCCCTCACTTTCAATCTGGGGGTGTCTTTGGGTCTAAAATGAGTCTCTTGCAGAGAGCATATTGATGGGTCTTGTTTTTTCATCCAATCTGATAGCCTGTGTTGTCTTTTGATTGGGGCATTTAGCCCATTTACATTCAGGGTAACTACTGAAAGGTATGAATTTAGTGCCATTGTATTGCCTGTAAGGTGACTATTACTGTATATTGTCTGTGTTCCTTTCTCATCTATGTTGTTTTTAGGCTTTCTCTTTGCTTAGAGGACCCCTTTCAATATTTCTTGGAGGGCTGGTTTTGTGTTTGCAAATTCCTTTAGTTTTTGTTTGTCCTGGAAGCTTTTTATCTCTCCTTCTATTTTCAATGACAGCCTAGGCTGGATATAGTATTCTTGGCTGCTCGTTTTTCTCGTTTAGTGCTCTGAAGATATCATGCCAGTCCTTTCTGGCCTGCCAGGTCTCTGTGGATAGGTCTGTTGCCAATCTAATATTTCTACCATTGTAGGTTACATATCTCTTCTCCCGAGCTGCTTTCAGGATTTTCTCTTTGTCTCTGAGACTGGTAAGTTTTACTATTAGATGTGGGGGTGTTGACCTATTTTTATTGATTTTGAGAGGGGTTCTCTGTGCCTCCTGGATTTTGATGCCTGTTTCCTTCCTCACATTAGAGAAGTTCTCTGCTATTATTTGCTCCAATATACCTTCTGCCCCTCTCTCTCTTTCTTCTTCTTCTGGGATCCCAATTATTCTAATGTTGTTTCATCTTATCGTATCGTTTATCTCTCGAATTCTGCCCTCGTGATCCTGTAGTTGTTTTTCTCTCTTTTTCTCAGCCTCTTTATTTTCCATCATTTGGTCTTCTATATCGCTGATTCTCTCTTCTGCCTCATTTATCCTCTAGTTAGTGCCCCCATTTTTGATTGCACCTCATGAATAGCCTTTTTGATTTCGACTTGGTTAGATTTTAGTTCTTTTATTTCTCCAGAAAGGGTTTCTCTAATAACTTCCACGCTTTTTTCAAGCCCAGCTAGTATCTTTAAAGTCATGATTCTGAACTGAAGGTCCAACATCGTACTAATGTCTGTATTGAGTAGGTCCCTGTGAGACGGTACTACCTCTTGTTCTTTTTGTTGAGGTGATTTTTTTCATCTTGTCATTTTGTCCAGAGGAGAATAGGTGAATGAGAGAACAAAATGCTAACAGGTTAACAACGTCTCCAGCAAATATACTCTATACAAATCAGAAAAGACCTGAAACCTGGGGACAAGAAAGGGAAAGAAAGAAGAAAGAGAAAATAAAGGAAAAAGAGAAAGATAAAAACAAACAAAAACAGAACAAAACAAAAAAAAACAGAATATGATCAAATATGATTAGGCTAGTGCATAGATCAGTGCCACACACTAGATTTTGGGCATATTTTGGTCTGTTAGAAGAAAGTGCCTGCTAAAATTTTAAAGGAAGAAAGACATATATATGTACAAAATAAGGGTTTATACAATGAAGGGATGGAAGATGACTATAAAGATGAAAATTATAAAAGATTTTATAAAAGGAACTGATAAGTTGTTTTTAAAAAGAAAGAAGATTTAAAAAAAAAAAAGAAAAAAAAGAGTGAATGTGATCAGGCAGGAGACTAGAACAAAGCCATACTCTAGTGATTTAGGGTATATTTTGACCTGTTAGAAGAAACTGTATCTCAAAATTTTAAAGAGAGAACAACATATATATATATATATATATATATATATATATATATATATATATGCCAAAAATAAGGGTAACTACTATGAAGGGATAAAAATATGACTCTAAAAATGAAAAATAAGAAGTGTTTTTTTAAAAAAGAGATTGATAAGATGGTTGAAAAAGGGAAAAAGAAAAATTAAAAAAAACAGTTAAAAAATTAACTTTGAAAAACTAATGAATTATGGTAAAAAAGCCATGAATTCTATGTGCAGTAAACCCCTAGCGCTGGAGTTCTGCCGTTCTCCTTGATCGGTAAACTTGGTCTTGGCTTGCTGGCTGTTGGTGCTGATCTTCTGGGGAGGGGCCTATTGCCGTGGTTCCCAAATGTCTTTGCCGGAGGCGGAATTGCCCTGCCCTTGTGAGTCAGGGCCAAGCAAGCTGCTCGGGTTTGCTCTCAGGAGCTTTTGTTCCCTCTAAGCTCTCGGTACAGCGTTGGAGGACCAGGGTGAAAATGGTGGCCTCCCAATCTCTGCCCGGAGGAGCTGAGAACTTGGGGCCCCGCTCCTCAGTGCGCCCCCAGAGAAAAGCAGTCACTCCCGTCTCCCTGGTCTCCGGCTGCACTCCGTGCTCACCCGGCCTGTGACCGAGCGTTTCTGTCTCTGGCCCCCGACCCCGTGTGGAGTCTCCAAACCCAGCAGATCCCTGCAGTGCACTTCTGCGCCGCTCCTCCCGGGGTTGGAAGGGGAGTCTCCCCGGATCTGCCGCTTGTTGGGTCCCTGCTGGAGGAGCAGTGGCGCGACTGGGCCGCGGATCACAGTTTATGGCAACCCTGAGCTGAGAGCCCGCGCCTCGGCTCCGTCTCTGCAGCCGGCTTCCCCGCTCCAATACCTGGGAGCTCTGCCGCACTCAGGCACCCCCGGTCTTTCTCTGACCCTGAGGGTCCTGAGACCACACTGTCCCACGAGGGTTCCACCCCCCCCCCCCAGCCACTGGAGCGCCGTCCCTCAGCGGAGCCGACTTCTAAAAGTTACGATTTTGTGCTCCGCGGTTCTATCACTTGCCAGAAGCGGCCCATGGTGCCCCACCCCCCCCGACTATCCTCCTGAATATCGCCTCGGATTCACTTCTCCGCACATCCTACCTTACAGAAAGTGGTCGCTTTTCTGTTCAGAGTGTTGTTACTATTCTTATCTTCGGTCTCCTGTTGAGTTCGTAGGTGTTCAGAATGGTTTGATCCCTATTCAGCTGAATTCCTGAGACCAGACAAAATCCAGGTCTCCTGCTCCTCTGCTATCTTGCTCCACCCCCCGACTAATGAATTTAAACACTCAGTTGCAAACCACAGATATTGATTGATTGTTTTATATGGGACAAGTATTAAGTAAAGGGCAAGAAGAAAATATACCTGCCTTCAAAAAAAACTCATAATCTAGTGGAAGAATGAGGTAAGGAACAATGTAGTACTATAATATGAGATCTGCCATAGAGGTTTTTGAAATGCTTTCCTTGTCCTCTTTGACAGAACACTCTTCTGCTTTTACCATTTCTCTGGCTTCTATTAATTTTTATTTTTCTACTGCAGACTTTTACTGTCTACCTGGCCAACAACTTTGGGCCAGTTCCTTGAGGGTTGGTCCTGGCCTCTTCTCACCTTATATTCTCTCCGCAGGCTGTTCTCTGTATCTAGGCCTATTATTTTAATTTGTATACAGAGGACTCAAGTTTTTTCTTTACTGAGAAGTCTACTTTGAGTTTCAGACCACCCATATATCCTAATCTTTATTTAACATCTTTCCAGGGAAGCCTAGACTCAACCTAATTAAAGACTGAATTCATTTTTTCCCTCTGCCCACCCCCCGCCCCCCAAAACTGATCATCCTCCAATACCACAATGTCAGTGAATGATACCAACATCCACTCTCTTGTTCAAGCTAGAAAAGGACAGCTCTTTTTTGTCTCCAGTGCTCAATCTATCATTAAGTCCTATTGGTTTTCCTTTCTAAATTTCTCTCACTTAGATTATTAGAATAGCCTCCTTTCTCCACCCTCGAATCTATTTTTTCACACTGAAGCCAGAATGATCCTTTCAAAACTCTAATCCCATCAAGAGAATGCTTTTTGTAAAATCTTTCATACTTTTCTGTTGTTTATTTTTAATAATAACTTTATCAAGAAATAATTTACGGGGCGCCTGGGTGGCTCAGTTGATTAAGCGACTGCCTTTGGCTCTGGTCATGACCCTGCAGTCCCGGGATCGAGTTCCACATCGGGCTCCCAGCTCAGCAGGGAGTCTGCTTCTCCCTCTGACCCTCTTCCCTCTCGTGCTTTCTATCTCTCATTCTCTCTCTCTCTCAAATAAATAAATAATAAAAAAATCTTTAAAAAAATAATTTATGTACCATAAAATTCAGCTTTTTAAAGTTGCAATTCAACAGTTTTTAGTAAATTCATAGAGTTGTGCAATTATCATCACTATCTAATTTTAGAATATTTTTATCTTCTTAAAAAGAAACTTTAAATCCATTAGTAGTTACACTCCGTTCTCACTCTTCTCTCAGCCCCGACAACTAATGTGCCTTCTGTCTCAATGGATCTGACTATTCTGTAAATTTCCTATAAATTAAATTATACAATCCCCTTGCTTTTTGGATAAAGACAAAACTCACTAACCTTAGCTTTAAAACCCTGCAGATCCTGGCCTCCATTTCTTCTCATGTCTCATCTAAAATTATGTTCTCCCTGATTCTCTAGATTCTCATCACATTGGTCTCCTCACTCCCCACTTGTCATTCTTCCTGTTGTTAAAGGTCTTTGCATGTGTTACTTTCTCTTTCTCCTCTTCTCTGGTAAATTTTGCTTTATTGTTCAACCAAAGTTCAAATATCACTTTTTCAGGATGACCTTCTCTGACCCCTTTGACTAGGTCAGATCTCCCAAGTACAGGATCTAATCACACTGGTTGCTTCAACTGTGCAGCATTTGCCACAGTTATAACATCCATTTGTTTTTGAAATAATTCGATTAATGTCTTTTCTTTATTGGTCCATCCTGCACGAGAGTGGGGATATAGTATAGTAGCCCTAGTATCTAGCACAGAATCTAACTCGTGTTGGACCTGGTTAATACTTGCTTAATGAATGAAAGAAATTAGGAATAAAAAGATTTATAGAAAATAGGTACTGAAGTTGAGCTGACATTAGAAAAAATATGAAAAATATAATGCAAACTTTAGTAGTGAGAGGATGCAGCAAATATGAATGGGATTGGCTTCTGGCATGCTGGAATACAACTGTAGCTCATCCTTTGGCACCTTCTTGCCTCATCTTCCCAATCTGTAAAACATGGGTTACATTTCTCTTTTCATGTCCCAGATTAATTCAAAGACTCAAATGAGGTAATGTATTTTTCTAAGATAGGCAAACCATATGGCATAAAAGTGTTCTTATTAAATAACCAAGAAATATATACTCAGTAATCTTAGTTATTATAAGATATAGAACTAGATTGTATGGAAAATTGGAAGAATGATAATTTTTCCCCAATTGTATATGTAAAGCACATATTTGCCAATTATAAAGATTAAGTCTCTTTTCTTGACTGAAAATAATGTGAAAGGCACTTTGCAATTTTATGAAAAAGAGAAGTGGCTGGATCTAAGATAACAAAGATGATATATGTGACAATAGCATTAGGCAGTAGCCAAAATAATGAACATGGGCAGAGATCTCTAAGATCATAGACACTGAACCAGTAAGGTGTTAAAGGTGAGTTTACTGAGCTGGATGATGTAATATTTAGTTAGGAAGAAAAAATAAAACTGTATATGGAAATGGAGGTTTCATTAAAAAGAAACTGTTTTAATTTCATATTATTGATTAATTATATTAAAGTACTATAATTCAAGTATTCCTCTGATTCTATGTGCTTTAAAACTCATCGGCAGGTTGTGTGGGATAAGAAATTTACATAGAGACCAATCACAGCATCCTGGAGAGGAGGAAGGTAGGTGTTAGCACTAAATACAATGCCTTTGTAATAAAATAAGTATATAAATGTGTCATATACGTTGATACATGATTCCTGTGGGTCTAGTGTTTGATTGGGTTGTACATACCAAGGAACAGAAAGACCATTAATGAACACTTATTTTCCTAATATTATAGAATTTTAGGATGGACAGGACCTCAATTACCACCGTGTTATGATTCAAGGAGGGTATGGTTCTCTTACAGGCTTATAGCTAGTTAGTGGCAGAAATGCCTAGCACAGATACTGATCTAAATTTGTCTTTTTACTACCCACTATCTTCATTTCTGAATTAAGAAGATTTTCAGCAAAGAGAAGAAAAATGGTAGAATTATGGCAAGTAAATATTTTTGCTGGATGAGAAAGGTAACTTAAGTTACCCTATTGACTCCATCCCATCTGTAGCTGTCTCCATTATTAGCTATACCTCCAGAGGCTGGCTAGTTTATACTCCCACTTGCAGCCATTGCGCAAGGGCATCAAAGCAAGTGTCAGCATTATTACCCTTTGAATTTTAGGGCTACCATGGTTAATGTCCATAGCATAATTATTCAGGGCTTTCATGTCGAAGAATACATAAGCAGCCAGTCTTTAGGTTCATGGAGAAGCCTCTTGGAATAGCAGAACTATGAATATGCTAGGGCAGCCAGTGTTTTTTTTTTTTTAAGAATTTTTTTTTTATCTATTTATTATTTGAGAGAGAGAGAATGAGAGCTAGAGAGCACAAGAGGGAAGAGGGTCAGAGGGAGAAGCAGACTCCCTGCTGAGCAGGGAGCCCGATGCGGGACTCGATCCCAGGACTCCAGGATCATGACCTGAGCCGAAGGCAGTTGCTTAACCAACTGAGCCACCCAGGCGCCCGGGCAGCCAGTGTTTGATGCCTATATTATAAACTTAATATTTGATTCATAAATGTAAGTGGGAAATCAAGGGTGCACATATATTTGAGTAAAATAAAAAGCATGAAAGAAAAGGAGAAGGATAAATAGAGGGGGAAAACTAATTTTTTTTCGAGTGAAGAAAGAATTTTAAAGAGTTCTAATTTGTACATTTGGAGTATTTCAGAGAAGAGCTAATTCATAGAATTAGAAATGGCTGCTATGTAAAAGAATCAAGCATATGGCAGGAAGTAATTGTGCATTAAAGGTATGATCAGTAAAGTAAAAAATAGAATAGGAGTGCTGGGAGATAAAGTTTGGAAATAGTTGATAATGTAGAAGAATAAAGGCAAAGAGAGAAAGGGGAGAGGTATGGAGGGCAACCTAGGAGATCCAGTATTTCTCTAATAGGATTTACATAAGGAAGGGGACAGAGGCAACGGATGGGAGGAAATCCAAAAAGACTGTGGGAGGATTTCACTGAGATGAAGAAAATTTAAGAGTTGATTGAAGACCAAATAGAATGAAGGAATCTATATCCATTCTAGATCTATCTTAATGGAGGTTCAGAATTAAAACAAGGAGAAGGGCTTCAAAGTTTCCAGGGCAAATGAAACAGTTTGCAAGCAAAAGGATGAAAATCTGATTGTTGAAGTATATTGTTCGACTTCTCCCAAGAATTGGGCAACAATATGTATTAGAAGCCTAGATATAATTTTTGAAAATCTGAGCAAAATTATTTTGAACGTAGAAATTTTAGTCCACCTAGTCTATCAATCAAGTGTGAGAGCAAAAGGAGAACATATTCAAACTTGGAAGGATTTTACTTACTGCCAACTTAGAAAAAAATTAAGAAGGTACTCCGCCAAAACATAAATGGAAACTAAGCAAGAGGACAGCACAGAAATCAAAAAAGCATGAGATTAAATTTGGAATACTATTAAAAGAAATGTCAGAATGAAAAACGTGCATCAAATTTAGAAGAGATAGAAACAGGTCTCCGAGAAGATTGTTTCCAAAAAAAAGTTATTCCATTCAACATATTTTATTGATTTAGAAGCTGGATGACTTAGTTATTTGGCCAAGGAGGCAGACATTTCTTTTTTTTTTAAGATTTTATTTATTTATTCATGAGAGACAGAGGGAGAAAGAGAGAGAGAAGCAGAGGGAGAAGCAGGCTCCCAAGGAGCAGGGAGCCCGATGCGGGCCTCGATTCCAGGACCCTGGGATCATGACCTGAGCCGAAGGCAGACGCTTAACCATCTGAGCCACCCAGGCGCCCGAGGCAGGCATTTCTTTTGTGAACAAGAAAGTAAATGTGGGAATTGAAGGAAAATATCAAACTTTCAAGAGAAAACAAACAAGCTAACAAGAAATCTACCCAAATAAATGGAACAAATTGAGAGTTTAAAATAAATAACTCATTTGAACACAAGCCTTCGATATCCTCCTTCAAGAAGCATAGCTTTCAGAATAAAATTAGTTGTCTTTTTGTATTTGTCCAATCACTATACTTACTTCTGCAGTGAATATTTGCATAATGAAAATATTAATGGTTTTCAATCTTTAGAATTGAAACTTAATTTTAGTTATCAAAACATGAAAATTTGGTAATCGAAAAGCAATGGTATATGATGGCAGGTTGAATGAAGCATAGGAAGGACAACCAGGGAGTGGAGTAGCAGTGATAATGTTTTCATTTTCCAGAGGAGACAGCTAAACAAGTGTGTGTTAAATTTTATCCAGTTTCCAGGGCTAGCTTGGTCCATAACTACTTGTCTAATTCAATCAGGTGAAAAGTCACTCTGTGATAATATTTCAACCATAAAATGAAGGTTTTGGAGTGTATAATATCCATGGTCGTTGAGATAATATCCCATTTCTGAAAACGTATTTCAAGTAGCAATCTGAGGAGGAGAAGAAAAATGTCCACATAAAAATGTAAAAATAACAAATTGCCCAGGACTCTTGGAAAAATGGAAAATTACTTAAAATTTGATATGTATATAAAACAATGTGTATGAAATTGATAATAAAGTGTACTTGAAGTATTTACTAAGGAAGATAATATTATAACCATAATAGCTGACATTTACTGAGCATCTACTATGTGCTAGATATGTTATAAGTAAATAATCTGTAATGTACCAAATAAATGCAAATTTATAATTACCACCAGAATTTGAGAGGTTAGAGGTGATATCAGGAGCATGGTGGAAACACAGAGAAGAGAATAACAGAAGAGAAGAGATACCGCAGAAAATTACCCACGGTGTGGAGGACATAGGCGATGCTAGTATCAAATTGCCATAGTGTTTGCATTCTGTCTGGCTATATTTTAAAGAGTGAATGTAACTCTTTTTAAAAAGTTTTAAATGTTATGATTTATATTGTGCCAGAAATTACATCTTTGGTAATCATTTCAACTTAAGATGGAAAAACAGAGAAGTCAATTTAATAGTTGAGGGAATACAAAATTATTCAGAATTATTTCTGATAATGCAAGCGAGTAAGTATGAAGACCAGTTTCGTAGTCAACCTTTGATTTCCCTTCCAATTAAATTCTGTGATTCAAGAAACATGCATTTAAAAATATAGAAACAAGTTCTTATTTAATAGTTGGCAAATGTTTTGGGATAACAATATCACTCAGTTGAGGTTTTATTTTCTTCTTTGAACTCATATTTCCATTATATTTTTCTGGTGAATTTTACTCTAATATGACACACTTTTATGCTTCTTAAAGTCTTTTATTGGTCACCTAGCATATTTCTCTGCAACAACAATAATTGTATAAATTTTTAATTACTTTTATTTTTCTGGCCATAAGGCTCTGAGTGTTAAAAAATTTCTTCGAGATGGAACTTCATAAAAATTATTACCTAATTGGTCAAAACAACATATTATAGATTTTGATAAATACTAAATATAAAAAAGAAAATATTATTGAAAAGAATATCTTAAGAAGAATAGCCTATTTTCTCCTGGATGGATATTAGTTATTATTTGACTAAGGCAACGTTGAACATCAATTAGTTTTTTATATTCTATGTTTTTGTAAGCTTGGAAAAAACTTACTATCATAAATAAGAAGATAGAAATGGAAGGAGCTTTGGGAGAGCAATATCACTCAAATCTTTGAACTCATTCCAAGTTATATGCCAAAAATTCATATAGTGATCTATCATCAAAAATATTTTTATTTATCTATCAGCTAGCTGACAATTCAATTAGGTTCTCTTCAATTTTGGTCCTGACTTGCAAAAAGATTTGTCACCCTGTCATTAGAGTCATTTTATTTCTTCATTTTTAGGAAGTATACCAAAAAGGCTTTTTTTACTGAGATGTATTCAGTAGCTGTTATTATTAGTTTTGATACACATTTAATGATAAGTAGTCTTGATAAAATGCTTTCTTTTCATGAACTTTCAATACACTATTGTTAAAATCTCAGCACTATAGAATTAGCTAATTTATGGAAAATGTTTATTTTACTTATTTGGCAAAGCAGTCCTCATGTCAAACCAATCAGCCAAATCAGATTTACTATCTGTCAGAAAAAGTGACTTTCTTAATCGAGTTACGTGTGTTAATATGTGTATTCATGAAACCCTCTCACATCTGAATTCTAAATCTGAGAGAGATAGTCACAGCATAGAGTCCTGCCAAGACTTTATTGCTTGGATGGAATAAAGCAATTTTGGAGTTGAGTTGTGTAAGTGATAGGAATCTTGGGTGAAAATGTCTTAGGATACATAAAAAGAAGTAAAGAAATATTAGTCCCAGTCAAGCATATCTCTGGATTTGACAGAAGCTGGGCTCCAAAAGTTGGGAGAAGAAAAGAGATATTCTCATTGTGAAACCAGGTACACTTTTAATGAAAAATGTGAAAATCTGATGGTAATACTGCTAATGATTCTTAGGAAGAAAATAAAGGGGAGACCCACAAAAAAATCAGTGACACTTCACAGAAAATGCTGTGATGAATTCAGGTTCTAAAGTTCCCCAAATATGGAATGTGTGTATAAAACAGTGGCAGAAGTGTGAAAGAATATGAAAGCAGGTAAGAGGCTAGAAGAGAAGAGAATTGTGGCAGTGCTACTGAGAGCAGGGAATGAGCTGGACACGGACGAGACCAGCCCACAGTGCCCCCAGATGCTGTATTACTTTAAATGATAGGTACTTCTCTACTCAGCTATTCTTCTTCCATATTAAAGATCAATAAAATTAGTTTTCTAACTGGAAAAGTAGAATAAAGTCTGAAATACACAATGAAACAATAAAAGACACTGATCTCATTTAAACAAAATCATTTTAATTTTAATAAATTTCCCTGTAATTTATAGAAAGGACTTGTAAACACAGTTGCAGAGTTTCCATCAGTAATATTTAAGAAAAGATAAACTGGGAGGCACCACATGAGGAGACTGATATTTTTCTAAAAAAGTATATGTCCTAAAAATTGTGTGTTGATATCCTCAATGCCAGTGCTAAAAACTTTCTAGAACTGAAAACTAAAGTAATTAACTAATGATCTCTTACAAAATACCTCTTTTCTCTCTCTTTCAAGGACCAGGCAGAATCCCTAGGTAAAAACCACAGGAGACCAGATCACAATTCAAGATAAATTTCATTAAAATTTACAGTGGCCCAAACTTGAACCATCATCATATCTACATGTCTATTGAGAATGCACACAGGGGCCAGGCACTGAAGCAGAGACACCACCACAGTCTGAACGGCAATTGAGAGCACTCTTTTTGGGTGGAATTATATTTAGGCCATCTCAGATATCAGTCCCAATTCTTAGTTTCTGGAATTCTATGCAGCTGTCTTGGGTGAATGGAATAGACCTGCTTAAAAAGCATGAATTTCTTTGGATGATTTCTAAGTCCCCCCACCCCCCCATTAGCGCTTGGTAGGAGATGGTATCAGGTAGTAGGTCCGGAGGAGCATGGAAGCACACATGTGCATCTTTTGTGAGGGTGGAGATGGAGAAAGAATTGCTCTCTATAAACCTGGGCTGTGTGGATCCTCAACACAATCCACCAGGAAGACCAGTGAGGTTTAGATTCTCTTGGTGTTAAGATTTATCCACCTCACGTTTAGTCTCTGAGAGGTCTTTGCTGCTCTTACGGATTTGGAGGCTCTGAATCCTTGAGAAAATCTCCTTTGGTTTGCTGATATTGTCTCTGCCCCTCACTCTTGCTGAGGAGTCAGTTATGTGTTTTATCGGTCGTTCCACATGCAGAGACACCTGTATTGGCTTTAGCACCATTGTGCTCATGGCCTTCAGTTTCTGCCTTGTGGGAATAGAGGGGCTGTCCAATGTTCCTCAAGATTGTGAATATATGCATTTGTAGGAATACATTAGTTTTCATGGCAAAAATTATTTGAAAACTACAGGCCTTATGAAAAGCAGGAGTAGAGTTACTTATAAGATAGCTTTAAGAGGTACATATATGTACATGTGTGCATGAATAGTGAGATGAGTGGTTTCAGGCATACACTGAAGCGCAGTTGCATAGAGTCTCTATGACAGACTCTACTTAGCAATCTCTTAGCTTCCTTTATTTACAAACCAGGAAATTCAGCTGTTTTATTAAAGACTGGATGTGAAAGCTGAAGTGTTTTGCCGACACAGACATCAAAGGGACTTACCTGTACTTTTCCCCTTAGGTTTTAGCTAGTTTTTCCCTTCATGCCTGATATCAGTCAGAGAGAATGCTAGAATGTAATACCTCACACCTCAGAGATTAAACACCTTCTCAGTTAGTATTTCTGTTTCGACTTCATTTCCTGCCACCTTCTATCATAAGCACCTTGCACCATGTCATGTACGCTCTAGGTTCTGTCTGAGCAATGAGACTGTGTTTTTCAAAAACATTATTCTGCAAATAAGTAGACTCTGCCTTGTCTTTGACGTGAGCTTAGTTGCTGAATGAATAGCTTTGTTGGACATCGAGATAAGATTATAATAGAATCTATAACAGCAGTGCCAATCACGGATGGCAGAAAGGCTGTTATTCTTGGACTGTTGTATTTGTAAATCATGCTAGATTTCCCATGGCTTAATCTAAAAGTGCTACCCTGTCAGTGGTGGAGGCTTACATTTTGAGTTCCCAAGAAAAATATTTTGGAAAGAACATCCTACTCTTCTTTACTGTGTAATAAATAAGTTCTAGGAAGGACTTAATATCATCTAAGGAATTACTCAGGTGGCATTTTTCACTTCTGTACCTAACCCTGTAGGATCCACGCAGTTACCACAGTCACTTGCATGAAAGTGATTCTTATTTGTACTGAAAGGTGTATTTTTGTTGGTTTGTTTTAGTTTTCCTTTTGCTTGAGTTGGAAGCATGTGTCTTGAGATGGGCGAGGAAGTGTGGGTTTTGGAGCTCCATGTCCAGGGGACAGACCTAGAAGAGGGAAGAGGCAGGTTGGAGGACCAGTTAGGGGTGAGGAATCAACTCTTAGAAGCAAGAGGACTTGGAGTTAGGTATTAAAAGAAAAAAAAAAAAAAGGAAGTGTTTTCAAACATTCTATAGATCTTCATGGAGTTGGTATGTTTTTAAGGGTAAAATACTAAGATATAGTGAAATAAATCAGATTTTGTGTTTCATTTGCCTTATATCTTGAGAGATATTTCATTTTTTTTTAATCTGGAGAAGGTGGCTTTTCGTAGAATTTTCTGCCTACTTTCATATCCCTTCTCTATACACCTCAGTCACTAAAAAGCAAAGTAATCACCATGTAGCTATAATAACAAAGGGGCTGTGGACTGTTTCTTTCTAAGAAAAAGACCTATTTCACAGTATGTTCCTATGTAAAGTCCTATTGTGAGTTTAGGATCTAAAATCCACAAATGATAGTAACATTTTATAAACACTTAAATGAGTCAATAGTTAATGGGACCCTAATAATAAGGCCAATTTAGATTTAGAAAGAACATCAGATTATTTTGCTCAATCACAGCAGTTGGAAGATAAGTAAAACGAGGCGCAGAGAAATTGAAAATTGTGTCATAATTTTTTAACCTGAGTTAGATGTGAAATCCTGATTTCTTGAATGGTATTCCTGTATTCAAGCTCTTGAATATGTTTGGTATCTGCTTTAATGGAAATGTTCATAACCAAACCTACCTATTTTGTAATATATACAAATTTTTTTCTATACCAGAAAAATGTCTCCAATCACAAATTGTCAATTGTAATGAAGTAGCAATAAACATCTAAAATATGACCAATTTCCTCTATCAAAAAAGAAATTCTAAATATTGAGTAACCGAACAGCCAGTAAGAAAACTCCAGTTCATAACAGCTGTGCTCTCCAAATTACAGCCACAACCTTAGAATAACATCAGACACAGACTAAAATTAGGTAATGTTAGCTTGAAACAAACCAGTTCCCTCACTTGTCAAAGTGGGAATTTGACCCACCCATAGCTGTTATATAGCTATTAAGAGGTAGAGTTTTCTGACTCCAGGTTCATTAAATACTTACATTTCTGGATAGTATATTGAAGGCATCCTCGTCTCCTGTGTCTCAGTCATCGACCACTAAAAACTGCCTATGTGAATTGATTAATTCTAAAGTGGAAAATACATTGTCATTTCTGACATTTTTGCAGCCTCCCTTAGAGCCCAGCACAGACTGTGTAGGGTACATGCTACTAGCACTATTCAACTCTGTAAATCAAGATGTATCTGAATCACTATTTTCCCCAAATTCATTCTGCTGAATGTTCCAAAGGATATTAACTGATGTGGGTAAAGGGTTTTATGGAACATACTTGGGAGAGGTAATATGCAGTTTCCCAAAATTCTAAACACTGAACATACTTCACTGTGTATCTTTTAGGACTAAAACACACTCGGGGCAACTTCCTGAAGACCTGGGATTGTTCTGAACTTGTCCAAGTACATTTCTTCTACCCCAGCCATGGCACACCTTTAGGAAAGCTCCTTCTTCATTAAAGTTCTGTAGAACTTTTTTCAGCCTTTGACAAAACTTTGGATGGGGGTGGGGACGTATTTCATTTCATTTAATCCTCTTTGCTACAGATTTGGTAGATACACTTGGGTATTGAAACTTGCTTCCTCTCAAGCATTTTAAAATACCAAATGTCAACAGTGTCCTGAGACTAGAATGATGAAAATTAAGTCTCTTAAAAACCTAGTACAGGAAAAGAACTCAGTGCACTCCCTTTACAAAAACAGGAACATGGAAACTGGGATGTATGGCTCTTAACCCAGAAAGAAGACTTGCAACCACATCCAGCTGCCTCAACCTCTCCAGTCCCATCTTCAGGAGAGTGTACTGAAACCAAAGCTATAAACAGAATAACTGAACATAATACAGTGTTTTTAAAACATGTGCTGGCCGGTTTTATTAAAGAAAAATTTTGCACAATTAACTCTTCACCAGTCTGTTCTGGCATGCTTCTAATGATATTAGAATCACTTAGAAAATAGAACACAATAATTTCACAATTCAGTAAATGGAAACTGGTAACCCTCAAATTAACAGTGAGTTATCATCAAAAGTTATTCCACTAGCTCTGCTGTCATTTCTCGAGGTGGATCGAAGATACCAAGAGCCATAGACCCTTCCCACATGGGATGCATCATATAAATCAGACTTGATTTTATCACCAGCACTTTATAAAACCAGACCTAGGGAAAGAATTAGGTCTGGGAACACATGCATGGTCTTAATATGGCAAACGTTGAACTGATTGTTACAAAATCAGAACAGCAAGAATGCTTGCAGTATTTTATCAATTAATTAAAAATTCACAATTTTAAAACATAATATGATGTGTTATTTGTAGGTATTTCTGTAAAAGAAGTTCTAAAAGATTAAACTTACTTGAAAAAATTGCATGTTATAAAATGATTTATTTTGCATCATAAATTTTAATTATAAAACATTTCCACAGATGTTTTTTTCCTATGTATTTTTCACAAAAAACATGTGAAGTGAGTGGCTATGGACTGCACTTCACAGATAAGAATTCTGAAGTTCCAGATTGAAAAGGTACATCTAAGATATCAGGACTGGATCTCAGGCCCAGGGTTCCTGACTCCACACCCCAGAGCTCTTTGCCTTGTCTCACAATTTGCTCTTTAATGGTTAATTGACCCACCTTTCCTACCTCCATTTCTTATCTCTCAGATTTCATTCCAGTTCAGGAAATAATAATGAGAATTTTTAAAAACCAAAGAAGTAGTAGTAGGGAATTTCCAGAACAATTCTGCAACCAAGGAAATATACCTAGAGAGAATAGAATCCTGGTAGTTAGGATGCAAGAGGCTGTGACATCCTGAAGCCAGTTCATACAGGCTTGAAAGAGTCCATTGTTAAATTTACAGCAATTTTGCTCTTTGTTAAATAGCCATTATCAAAAATTAAATTACATAAACTTGTAATTGAACATTTTGTTAAAAACAAAAGTAATAAATATTGGACTTGTCACTTCCTAGTTATTTTACTCATTTACTATTATCTATGCTTTTGATGTTATTTACATCTGTGGTGACTGTGTGGTGGAAATACTATGTCTGTTATCTGCCTTTCACAGTTCTGTGTTGGTAGTTTGAAACCAACCATAATGGAAGTATTTATACCCTGAAAATCACAAATGCTACAATTATTGTTTTGTTCATTATCTGGACTTAAAAATGGAGAAAATATTAATGCAGATTAAACTGAAAATTTTCTTGTGTCTGTAGCTGTTAGATTGTGAATGGCTCATAAAATGGAGAAAATATTGGTCTAGTATATGACACCACTATCTGATTCAGCAAAGAAATTGCTCAGGTCAGTGAAAATTGAATGAAGTCTGACAAACGTCCTTGTTGTTTTACTTTAGACTCACTCTGTAATGCAAAAGAAAATATCAACTGACATTTACATCAGAACTCCAGTTATTTGTCAGTGACATGAGAGACTTCTTTTTGAAGTAGGATCATAATCGAGCATTTATACATAGTCTAACTTTGTGGCACTATTGTTGGGCATAGAATGGAAGGAGAAGCTGACAATAGATTTTATAAGAAACAAAGTCACACCAAAGTCCTTGGTATGGAATTTACAATGATGGTTATTACATATTTTATCATTATTTATAAATTGGGTGCTAATGTTCTTAAAGCAGTACCTTTTATATTAAATTGTTTTTCCCTTGGAGAACTAGTTGTTAAACACTTAGCATACCACAAGATGGAGGGCATGCTTTGTTGGAAGATGAGCACTCTGCAGATGAGAGGAATACCAGAGAAATCTGTGCCTGTCACTTTGTAATTCTCTTTGAACAAGAACTCTAATTATGTATAACGATGCCAGTTTTATGTAATAGACCTCTGTGACCTTTTCCTGTATTGTACAGGGAGGGACTCTTTTCTACCTGTGAGGTGTCAGCTTCAAGTGCCAGAATGTATTTTCATTGTAAAAAGTTACCAACTTACATAGACAAATGGAGGACAAAAAAAACACCCAAAACCTCTCATTAGCTGTAGGTTAGCTTGGTCAGGGTTCCCACTATTCTTTCTTAACATTATCCTTTATTTCACTTTCCTAGTACCCAGTACCATACAATGATGTTATCTTCTGGAACTAAGACCCTCAGCTCTGGTGCATCTTTGGTCCTATAGGGCATCACTCCATTGATGTGACTTCTCCAGAATTAGTCATAATTTACCTGTCTTTCATTCTATCCCCCTGGGGTTCCATGTTATATTATGCTACTGTAATGATAGTCACCAAGGAGTCACTGCCATCCTCTGTCCAAGTAATATATGTTCACCTTTACACATGTTTGTTTTCTGGTCATGATTTAACCCCTATTGTTACCTCAAGGGTTGGGATTCTAAGCATGTGGCATAATGGCAGTGGTGGAGAGTATTCAATAAATAATGGTGGATTGATTGATAGGATGTCCTTCTAGACTCCTTCAATTATATCACTTCCAACTTCTGTGCTGAGGGCCAAATTAGCCATATTTCTCTCCCCCAATTACTGAATTTTGAATTAAAATTAACTTATATGAAATCCAGAATTGCAGATTGGTCATCTACTAGTTTTCTGGTAAAGCGTTCTAGAGGGGAGGGGGGTGGGGGGATGGGTTAGCCCAAGTGATGGGTATTAAAGAGGGCACATATTGCATGGAGCACTGGGTGTTATATGCAAACAATGAATCATGGAACACTACATCAAAAACTAATGATGTAATGTATGGTGATTAACATAACATAATAAAATTAAAGAAAAAAGCTATCTTGGGCTTTAGAGCTGGCTTGCTTCGTCATTCATACATGCCTCGTTGGTTTTTATTTGGGGTTTAACTTGTACTGTAGTTAATCATATTTAAGTTCCATTTGTAAAGGCCTTGTTGAGGCAGCAGAAATGTCAAAAGAGAAGAAGAAATCATGAGATGCCATGGTCTTTTGATTTCCAGTTGAAGAGTGGAGGTTAGTTATAGGTCAAAGTGAATGAAGGGATGTTTTGATGTCGTAAGAAGCTTGCTAAGGTAAAATAGGGGAATCTTACTGAAGATACCTTTTTCCTTGTAAGCCTTCTGTGGCTACTGTATGATTTAAATAGGAATGTTGGGGTGTTACATATATTTAATATGTGAAATAGTTAACTGAATATGAGCATTACGGAGAGAGGTGGGTGAAGGAAAGTACTTTGTAATTAGGCAGGCTGGCCTCCAATCCTAGCTATGCCTACTCAGAAAACTTAATCTCTCTCAACTTCCATTTTATTATTTGTAAAGTTGGAGATTATTTATGATGTACCTACTTCGTTGGGCTGTTTTAAATATTAAATATGATAATAAACATAAAATGCTTAAAAAAATTTCCACTCACAGATGTTGATGGAAACATTTTGCAAAGAATATATCCATGATGCAAAACCTTATTGAGAAGGCAAGTTGGGGAAGTGTTTCCCTTCAGAAAATCTTTTATTTTATGGACTACATGATGACTTTCCCTGTTATTATTCTAAAATGGTGCTACTTCCTAAAAATATTTTAATAAACTACAAATAGACTTAGCTACTTTAAAAGTGATATGTTGAGTTTTTGAGGGATTGCTCAAATATGTGTGAATAATCTGTGAAGGTTAAATTACATCGGGAATTCTCCTTTTTGTTTCAGATCGTGAAGGTCTAAGGATAGTGTGTCATATCACAGGGGGAGGTTATGGACAACAGTAGCATGGTCTGCTATCCTGGTGCGTTTAATTCCAAATCCAGCGTAATAGTTTCCATTTTATATATGTGTTCTCTGTGAATTTAAACTTGTTATTCATAGCAGGTTCTAGGTGTATTCTGTGGCGATTCCTGAAAGATTTGTCTATCCCTTTCATTTGAAGTAATTTTTCTGTGTTATCAACAGTTCACACAAACATCAAGCTTTTCCAGAATTTATATTTTAGTCTCTGTTATATTAACAGATTGTAAGTGAAGAGTGACTGCAAAGACTAAGACTATCAGGCCTTACTTACCTGGTCAGGTGAACGCCCTCCCCCACTCCTGCCCCACTGGGACATTATTTCTATAGTTTGCTCCTTGGAGTCTGAAGAGGTCTGTTGTAACAGAGGGTCACTATGAGGTCCAAGTATTTATGAAAAGGCTGCTTTTGGAGATTTGTGAGGCACACCAGCCTATTAAAATCTCTGAGGAGTCCTGCAGTAGAGCAAGTTGTTTGATCCACTGTTTTTCTCTTTTGTTGCATAATACCTATACCTGGTATCTTTGTGTTTGATGAAGCATGTTTTACAAAACTTTGCTCTGGATTACAATCCCTCAGCCAGGGGCAAGAAAAAAACCTGAAATTGCGTTTAACAAAGTTCTTAGAGTTGATTTAGAATGAGAAGAATTGGGTTTGAGCTTTCATGCTGCAGTTTTACAGCTAGAAAGCATTGGGCAAGTTATTTCATTTCTCTAAGTCTCAGATTCCTTTTCTGTAATAGCATAAAATACCCAATACGTATCTCCATGTTTTCATAAATATTATATAAACTAATATCAATGAAATGATATATAATAAGCCAGTGGTTGATATTTATTGATCCAATACTTCCCTCATAGATTCATTGGGGACAATAAGAACAGCAACCCCAGAATTGAAAAGCAGACTCATTATATTGATATGTGGCAAGTAGTCATTGGTTATAGTTCATCAAGAAATGGTTAAATGATGATAGGAGGCTCCCATTTAAAAATGGACAGGGTATAATATTTTAGGGAAATACCACAAATGTTCCTTTAGATCAAGATCTCTTTCTTACACATATTTGAACATCTGCATTTTGTACTAAGGTCAGGACATACTGAGATCTCTAAATTTCTGCTTAATATTTTCAGTGTTAGTTAACTGGTGCTTTCTTTATTTAGAGTAATTTTTCTTTAAAAATTCTAGATTAACAGTGTTGTACTCTTTGAAAAAATAATACTGTCAAACAACTTAAAATCTGATTTTTTAAATAAGATTTTATTTATTTGAGAGAGAGAGAGAGAGAGCAGGAGAGATCATAAGCAGGGGGAGAGGCAGATGGAGAGGGAGAGGCAGACTTCCCCACTGACTAGGGAACCCAATGCGGGTCTCAATCCCAGGACCCTGGGATCATGACCTGAGCTGAAGGCAGACGCTTAACCGACTGAGCCACCCAGGCACCCCTAATGTCTAATTTTTATATAGGTTACAAATAGAATATAATATGTAACATACATATTCATTAACAATGAAAGTATAGGAATTATATTTATTCATAATTAATATATTTGTGATATCCTATTGAGAGAAAAGAGCAGGTTCTCAAATAATATAAAGACATATTTATTTAAAAATATATACACAAATAAAAAATTGGCCAAAAACTTAGTGTTGATTTTGTCTGGATAGTGAAATTGTGGTTAGTTCTTATCTGATTGCATTTGCTTATCTTTATGTTCCAGTTTTCCTGCCATCCATGTATAATCCAGTGTGGAATACTTCATACCAACATAACTAAAAATAAAATCTTTACCCTGATATTTTTGACTGTCTTAGTCCATCTGGGCTCCTGTAAAAAAGATACTACAGATTGGATAGCTTATTAGCAACAGAAATGTGTTTCTCACTTTTCTGAAGACTGAGAAGTCCAAGATCAAGGGGTTGGCAGATTCAGTGTCTGTGAGGGCCCACCCTCTGTTTTATAGATGGCACCTTCTCACTGTGTCCTCACGTGGTGGAATAGGGATGAGTTAGGGATCTGTGTGGGGTCTCTTTTAAAGAACACTAATCCCTAGGGGTCCCTGGGTGGCTCAGTCAGTTTTTTGGTTGCTCAAATTCCTTTCAGGCCCTCTGCCTACTTGCCTCCCTGAGTGTCATAGTCTCTGAGGAGAGAGTGGACTGTTTCTCATCCAATCAGTCAAGTTCTTACCCAAACCGGATTTTTTGAAAGATAAAACATATACATCAACGAACATCTGAAACCCATTAATCTTAACACCCCATGGGACTCTTTAAAAAGTTTCTGCCTCATATTTCAAGTAGTTAAGCAAAATGAATAAAATGAAAAGAGAGTAAGAAGGACCTTGTAAAAACTGTGAACAGTTTTGTAGATTGTCTTTCAGCTGGGGTCTCTAAGCAAACATGGCTCTAAGCTTTTTAATGATTATTCAGTATTGATGCCATGCCATTAGTGACATAGAAGGGATATAAACTGTTCTCAGCATACCATCTCTTACAGATAAATCTTAGAAGGTACCAAGAAGGACTCATCAAATATTACCTGGGAGACATGGCCTTGAAAGCATAACCTGTGAACATAATCCGTCTGAGACAGCTTATCTCTAGGTAAGAGATAAATGACATAGCCAATAATGCACAGAGAAATTTTATTATTGAGAAATTTTATTATTCTCCTTTATTCAGACTTTCTTTTATCAGAGAGAACAAGATCACAGGCTAAAAGTTACTTTCCCATAGCTCCTCCATAGCACTCTACTATTGGTCATTGTGTTTTATTCAATGATGAGGAGGGTGAGGGTGAGGAAGAATCTTGAGTTAACATGACTGTCAGATTATTAATTCCTTTAAAGTCCTTGTGATTTGTTACCCTTAAAAAATTAATGAAGTATTCATGTTACACTGGTATGGAGCAGTAAGCCTGGTAGGCTAGTTACTGGTCACATGTGGAAGGATAGACTGTTCACTGAAAGCCATGTATTTCAAAAGTTAGGTAGTTTCCAAATGCAAGCAAATTATATGATTGAATAATTTTAAAATAGATACATTGCTGCCTTTTTTTTGATTATCAAAGGGGATAGTCTTAGGCTTCTAGGCAGAGGTTTCTATTTCTCTCATTCTCTTTTACTTGTGTTTTGCTGATTAGCCAGATAAATTGTGGATTTGCAACAGTAACCCCGGCCAGGGATGGTCAAAGGGACTCAGTTTGTACCGATACTCCTCTTGTTCCCTTAGCTCGCTTTGCTTTTCTGGTGCTTTTGTTGTTAGCTCCTTTTTTTTGGTCTGTTTTTTATTAATTTTTGTTCTCTGACCTCCCCCCTTTCCTTTTATTTTCTCAAGTGTCTCTCCTATGTCTTCTTACTTTTCCTATTGCTTTTTCCCCATCACGGTTCTCATCTTCCCCCCCCACATCAGCCTCAAATTCCGCGTTCGCTCACCATCTCCTCCCGGCAATGCCTGGTAGTTTCCTCCTCTCTCATTGTTTCTTTTTGGTTCATTTTCTCCCTGCCTTCTGACCCTCAAGGAGCCACTTCTGCAGAGTCTTATCTAGGGCAGGGGCTGTGACAGCAAGAGTCTCTTATGGCCTGCTTTGCTGAGATCTGGCGTCTTGACAGAATCAGAAATCAGGGTTTAATGAGAGGTGGATTTCGATTGCAGGGTAAGGGCACTGCGTGCAGCCTACTCTGATGGGCACCAGGGAATGGACACAGCACATCTGTAGGTTCTGGGCTGATTGGTGTGTTTCGGTGCTGAACACTTTCATGCTGATTATAACAGGGCAAAGTTAGAGTCCCTGGCCACTCTATCATTCAGCTTATGTCATACGTTCTTCCCAAATGAATTTGCACAATTTGCTGCCTTAATCTCCCCTCTCTTAAAACTCCTTCAAAATTCCAGTTACTGCTTTGTGCAAATCCTTAGCACTTTTTTCTTGCTGCTGGATGAAAGTCCATTCCAACTTTTCTTCTTTTCCTGACTCATACTCTTACCATGTATTTATTGATGTTTTCTCCCAAAGTGTCCTCATTTTTTGAGAGACTCCCTCTAGCTTTCCTAGAATGATTTACCTCAATTGAACAGCCCCATCCATAATCCCCAAATTTTCTGTGCCCTTGGTAAAGCTCAGCTTTATTTTATGCTTTCCCTATGTATTAATTTTAATCTCATCTTCCCTTCTCTCTAATAGTATCAGCTCTGTTTGTAAGCTTTACACCCATCTTGCCTATGTCTAGTAAACATTAATTTTTAATGAGGATATAATTTCACACTTTAAAATTTTTATGATTAAAGCAATCTTAGTGATTCTACTGATGTGTATAAATAAAAGTACTACAAGAGGCAGTGTTCATAGAAGAATTTCATAATATTATGTTAAATTTTTAAGGAGTAAGTAGTCTTATCCATGCTCTTTTCCCACAAAAAGTACAAGGACAAAACACATTCTTTCGTAGTTACGGTCTCTATCCCAAGTCTGGAAGTTCAGCTTTCCTTTTAAGTGCTTCACGTGACTGTCTTTAAAAGTGGTCTGTTGGTAGAATATACAATAGTTTCTGTGGTTTGGACCATTCAGCTCTTTCTAGGAGATGTCAGGGGCTCTTTTATATTTTTAAATGCCTTTTGTTTTTGTGCCTATGGTATAATTTCCCAGATTGGTTTTTGGACACTATGTTTAAAGTCAAAATCAACTGGATACTTCAAGTACCCTATTGAATAGTTGCTAGGAGAAACTGATGTTTTGGATCCTTAATAGACATTTAAGCAGACATGTTTCCTATAATACCCATGTCCTTTTCAGAGAGCGTGTTCTAACAGCCACTGCTGAGTGGACAGCCACCCATGTGACACCCACTTCAAACCAGCCACAGCTTGACATCAGTAGTCTGTGTGGCCAATCAGGTTTTTTTCTCCTAGAAATTTGGTGTTGGGACTCTCCCTAGTCAGCATTTAAATTTATAAAGGATGTTAAGCCAGAACAGGGAGTAGCAATCTTTGACTGACATGTAAATGGGTAGATAAATCTGGACAACACAGAGGGAAGATAATAGAGACATGAAGACAGAAGCAGAAAAAAGACTTGGTGGCATGGGAGACAGAGACCAAAAGCAGGCAGTGACAGACATAGAGTGACAGACACACATATACAGAAATAGAGGCAGATACATCTGTCGTTTAGGGGGAGAGACAAGAAAAGAGAGAGGAAAGCAGAGAGAGACACATTTACCTGGAATAGGTATCCCAGATCCTAACTGTTCTCCAGTTCCTGATTCCACCCTTACCATGAGGACAAAGGTAGAGCTTCTAGTGCTGAAGTGTGTTGAGTTGATTCTATTCCTTGTATCGGAAGATTCCAGCATAAGATAGAGCCTACCTCTAGTCTATGCATGTCTAATTCAGAATACCTCTCATCGTGACAGTTCTATGTTCCTCCCATGAATTAAGGGTTCATGAGTTCTGTCTCTGTATTTAGTAAGTTGCCCAAGCTCATTAGTACTCATTATCATAGTAAATCCACAATGAGGACTTTTTTACTGAATGATATTGAAATATTGCTGCCAATTTTTGTAATTTGGAGTGCTTTGTTTAATTCATTGGTTAATCAAAATAATACATCAGTGTTTAAAAAGAATTGCCTAAAAATAATTAACATTAACCGTGACAAAGATTCAAATGATGGTCTATCATGTTCTAAATGACCTATGTAAAACATGTCTTTTCCATGAAAATAACCTTACCAATTCGTTTTAAGTTAAAAAATATAAACTGAATAAACTAATTATGTGTCATATTGTCACACTAATGTTTTATTTTATTTTTTTAAGATTATTTATTTATTTATTTGTTTATTTATTTATTTATTTGAGAGAGCGACAATGAGAGACGGAAAGAGAGCACATGAGAGGGGGGAGGGTCAGAGGGAGAAGCAGACTCCCTGCCGAGCAGGGAGCCCGATGCGGGACTTGATCCTGGGACTCCAGGATCATGACCTGAACCAAAGGCAGTTGCTTAACTGACTGAGCCACCCAGGCGCCCCTGTCACACCAGTGTTTTAAATTACAACTTCAGTGGTTTTGTAGTTTTGCTATCTCTTAACTTAAAAAGTTATTTAGATATTTTAGCTCAGTTAGTATAAACATAAGAACTTTATACCTATTTTTATGTAAGTACATATATAGATAATATTAAGTAAATAATTTAAATAATACTGAGTTGTCTAATATTTTTGCCTTCAAAGAAGTTCCATGCATGGTTTAAATTTGAGAAACTTTGAATTAGGTAGTAGTTCCTAAAATGCGAGTTTATTCTAAATTCACTTTACTTTTCCAGTTCTTTGGGTAATGTTCCTAAAGCAATGTTACCAGGTGTACTTAATATTTACTTACCTGTGGTAGGCTTCCTTCAAGGTTAAATACATTTATTTTGGACAGTTCAGGGGGAATTACTCTCTCTCTCTCCTCTACCCCAATTTTCCCATCTCTACATTTTCTTCAGTAGATTCAATCTTTTCTCTGAAAACCAAGAGGTAGCTGGTCAGTTCTCTTGGTTTGAACACTGTATCAGTGAGGCCAAGCCTGCAATGTGAAGATAGGAAATTAAGTAATTTCTATTTATGGTTAGTCTGCCTGTGATGGCTGGTCAGTGCTCCTAAAGACATTCCACTATGGTTCATCAGGGTACCCAGTGCAAATAACCCATCTCAGCTACAGGTAAAGCAACTCACTATTAGACCAAAGCATCATTTCTGTATTTGCAGTTCAGCATACCATTGTGACTTCACAGAAAAGGGATGAAAGCAGCATAAGTAATAGGAGAAATCATCACACAGAATTTAGAAACAGTGACAAGCAGTACTCTCCCTTTACATCCTTCTCAAGCCTCCAGACATCTCGGGAACAATACCTACTCTCTCTGAGACAAATATTTTGAGGTGGCCTAAAATTAGGCCCACTTCCCTATGGGTCCTAGGAAAGGTCACCCTCACAGCCTGTCCCTGTGTCGGTGTAGTTTCTCCAGAGACACAGAACAGAACCGACCAGTAATATACATATATTATAAAATATTATATTTTATATTATTTTTAATATATATTATAAATGGATACAAAATATATTTATATTTTATATAATTATAGTATATAATATTATATATGATATATAAAATATCATATCATATATACATATGGCAACATGATTCTGGACTGGCAAGTCGGAAATCTGAAAGGTAGGCGGGCAGACTGGAAACTGTCAGGAGGAACTGATACCGAGGCCAAGTTTCTTCTTCAGGGACATCTCAGTTTTGCTCTTAAGGCCTTTCCACTGATTGAGTGAGGTCCACCCACATAATCAAGGATAATCTCCTTTACTTAAAGTCAACTGATTGTAGTTGTTCTTCTGATCTAAAAAGCACCTTCACAGGAACACCTACATTAGTGTTTGTTTGGATACCTGAGTACTGAAGCCTAGCCAAGCTGACAGAAGAAACTAACCATCAGAGTCCCTAAATCTTATCCATCTTACGCCTGCTGACTGGCAGGACCCTGGTTTCCTCTTCTAAGATGCCCACAGAATCTCTAAGAGGGGAAGATCTGATTCACATTCATTTGAACTGCTATACCCAGCTGTTCTCATCTCTTGGTGGCTCATGGCCTCCATGCCAGAGCTGTTTTCAAGTATCTTATGCTTTTATGAAATTCCTTACCCTCTGCTCAGACTGCCCTTCCAGTGGTGCTAAGGCCTTGATCTTGAGGACCTCCTTTCCCTACAACCCCCTGTATTCTCTTACCTTTGCCAGTACTTTGGCTGGTTGGATCCTTTTGCAGTGGGGGTAACTCTAACCTCTATTCTCATAGAATTTGAACCCTTTATAGACTTACCTTTATTGAATTTCTGAAGATTACCATAAAATTTTATAATGGGAGTAATAGGCGAATTACGGGTGAATCTCTTGGACTCCCTCCATATCCCTTCTTGTTCCTATTCAGTAGCAGCAGTACAGTCCCCCTTGGCAATTGGGCTAGATTACCCCAACAATATTACAAGTTCCATCTCTGTATGTCAATTCAGTGGCATAAGAGCCCTAAAGTAATAGGAAGAGTTAACTTTCAATATAATAGAATTGTGACTCCATTTCTAGTTGGAAGCATCACTCTCTTAGGAGCTTGTAATTCCAATTTTATGGAACCCAACAGTATGGGAGTAGGAAAAAAAAAATCTTAACACAGAATATTTCAGGTTTCGTATTGAAGGGCTACTCCCACTTCCACCCTTTGGTTCCTAGACATGAGCATGGGGCAGAATGGGGGGACAGTATCATATATTGGTCACTGGTTTACAGGACCATAATCCCACCATCCTCAGTTGATGCCATAGCTGAGCCTTCATTATGCCATCTGCTTCTAGATGATGGCACATGTGGTAAGGCCAGTGAATTCCATAAACATAAGCCCATTGCTTCTTTTGTTTCTTTATAAAGTAAGTTGCTTGGTTGAGGGTGATGTTTTGCGGAATGTCGGTGAAAAGGGCACAGATGAGAGTATATATAGATTCCTATGGTCACAGTAGCAAAGTGCTACCAACTGGGTGGCTTAACACAACAGAAATTTATTCTTGCACAGTTCTGGAGGCTAGAAGTCTGAAGTCCAAATATCAGTAGGGCCACAGTCTCTCCAGGATCTAGGGAAGAATCAGTTTCATGCTGTTCTATGAAAAGAAGGTATATGCAAAATGATCTCCAAAGGCTGAAGGAACTCTTAAGACTGACAAAAATGACTAAGCAGTATAGCTTGATGAGAAATGGTTTATTAAGGGGACTTATGGACAGAAGCTGTCTTGGGTAGTGCAAGACCAGTAGATCTCCACAGCCCCACCTCCAAAAGACCTGCTTTTATAGTCCTAGAGTCTGGGTAATACATACTGGGGACCACCCCTGGGAGGCCATCCTAGGCAGACCACCTGGGAGGAAATGTTTGAGAATCAGTCATATCTCCAGAATAGAGCAAAGGAGTTAGGCCCCAAGGGTGTACTTAAAGGTGTGTTTAAAAAATTTGGGAATGGAGGGGTGTCTCAGTCAGTTAAGTCCTAATGTTTCATGACTATTCCAAGAAATCTATCCACATACCTCTTCCCAAGAACTTCTTATCACCAGTCCTCTAAGCTTGTTTATCAAGTCTCTGATGGACTAGGCATCTCATTAGTTTCTCCCAAGAGTCATTAGGGATCCATATCATGGAACATCTCTCCCTCCACAAAAAGTGGAAAACCAAAAAAAAAAAAAAAAAAAACTACCTTAAAATTGCCCCCTGGGAATATTTTCCTTTAGGACTGTCTTTCAGACTGCCACAGATGGGGCAGATGTCCACTTCTGGATGAGGTCAACAGCCATCAAGCAGCAGATAATTTTTCTTCTTTGGCTAGTAGTCATAGATAGCTAACTGCCCATGAGACCACAGGTATGGTTTAAGGGACTCTTGACTCAGCAGTAGGAACAGGTGCTTTGAAGTCTGATTCTGTTCAGCGGGGTTATTTGAGTTTTTTGGATCTCTCCAGGCTTTTTTAGGTATATTCCACTCCCATTTAATTATTCAATGCTGCTGCACACATCTACTTTGAGTATTTGGTTGACCAAATAATACCCAATTTATGACAAGCAGCTCAGGTCATATAGTCCCCTGGTTGTTGCACTCAGGTGTTATTTGGTTGTACCACAGTCAAGTAGCAAACCAGAAATAACTTTACAAATGGAAAATAGTAGTTTGTAGAAGAGAGTTTGGTTTTGCCCCTGAATATTATGGTCTGTGCTATGTTTTTCCTGTTGTGACACACTGGAGCCTCCAAAGGGTATTTCTATTTTTAACAGAGTTCAAGTACCATTTTAGATATTCTAGCTTACCAAGTGTAAGAGTTGGGGAAACTTCCATCACAACTTGGACCTATTGCTAACTCCTTTTTTGCTCTGGGCAACAATTAAAACTGGTATCTTTGTGGATTAGTCAGGAGATGGGTTACAGCATTGCTCCCAAATGTAGTATATGTTTCCTCTAAAATACAAATACTTATGCCAAATTTGTTGCCTCTCTCTTCACAGTAGGAAATTCAAGGTGCAGTTAACTGTTGCTAACTCTAGAAGGGATACCTACACATGTTCTACACCAAAGAATTACTCGAATTTTTGCAATGTGGTAGTATCCCAAAGCTTTTTGAAGTTTGTCTCCTACTCAGTAGCACACATGATTTTACTTCAATATCTAGGTGCTTGTGACCTGTTCAAGAGGTCCAACTTGCATAATGTCTTCAAATGTAACAGAATGATGTTTTCTGGGATTTTAACATGGTAAAGACTCTTCTGGACTATATTATGACAGAGACCAGGAGAATTGACATAGTCCTAAGGTAAGACACTGAAGGTATAATTCTATTTCTACTGTTTAGATAAAGATGAACTGTTCCTCATTGTCTTTACAAATTCGGATGGGGGAGAAAACCCCACAACAAATGAAAGCATTTCCTAGATCAATAACTACACTCTAGGAGCCAGCAATTGTGTTGATTTGCTCTGGTAAGCGAACCACATCTGGATCAGCAGCTGTGGCTGGTAGCACCAATAATTCAGGGTCATTTGAAAGCATCCATTTGGTTTTTGTACCAGACAAACTGGAGCATTAAAAAGAAGATTGGGAAGGAATTTCAATCTTTGGTAATAGCACAAATTTCTACAGTTTTTCCAGGGTATTGCTTTCTGTTTCCTTTTTGACAGGGGAGATTCCAGCGGCCTTACTTGGTTCTTCCCATCATAATAACATTTACTCCATGGGTCAGAGAACCAATGTATGGATTGTTCCAGTTCTTAAGTATAATTATTCCACCTGTGCAATCAGGAACATAGGAAATAACCACTGGAATCCCACTGACCACTGAAGGTGGATATGGGCCAAGATTCCATTTATTTCTTGAGTTTGTGCCCACACTGATTAGTGCTAAATTATGGCCTGTAAGTAATAACTCCTACATGGTATGGTTATTCTTTCTCCCAGTTCACTGTGACCCTGTTAAATGGCTATGGATCTTTTGGGGGAAGGTGTGGAGGAAGATTTACAGTGTATTTTTGTGACCACATTTCAGTGATTCCTTAAAAGAAGATAGCCTTCATCTCAAAAGATTCTGGGTAAAAGGCCATGAATTCCCACTATAGTACTTTGATTTGGTTCTTATTGGTCTGATAATGTAGACTAACTGATATTATAGAAGGTTGACAATCTATTTCATTCCTAAGATTCTCACAAAAAAATTATCTATAACCATATATTCATGTGGATCAAAATATTTGTATCGCCATTCTGCTTTTGTGGTTTATTGTGATACTTGTGCCAACCTCATCCCTGCAATTGAGCACTGCCACCTGGCCTCAACCACTCCAAGGCCACTGAGATTAGGGAGCCCAATTCTTCTGTAGCGTCTCTGGCCTACGGAAGGCAGCCACAACAGAACTTTTTGGGAATACTGGTGCTCACTACCAAAGTAGTCTTAAAGCTTTGGAGAAGGAAGTGTCCTTTTGTCTCTCCTGAAGGTATAGTAGGGTGTGGCTGAATAGGTTACAAATAATTGGTCCATTCCAGCATCCCTACCTTCTTAAGCTTTTGATTTCTTTCCTTTATATTGCAGAGAAATCCCAGCATCTCAATCTCATTTATGCAAGTCACCACTGAGTCCAGGTTTCAAGCATACTATTAGAGCTAATCCCAGGTGTTTCAGCCAACATAATATACATTTAGAATCTTAGATAAACTTTCCTGTATTGATAAATTCTTTTTGAACCAACCTCATTCTTTTATCTCCTTAATTTAAACCCTTAAGAATCCATTTCTAAACATGTTTCTTCCCACTCCCATTTCCTGACTATAAAAGTTGTCAGGGTCCTATCTCCCTTTTGGTGTAGAATCTAGCTTATCCTTGAAAATACTTTGGAATTCTCCCTCTGGCCATGGAAGTGATGAATGATGGTGGGAGTTAACCTTGAGGAGAATAGGACTGTCCTTGCTAGGCAAGTGCTCCCGTTGAAGGCTTTTGCAAATAGTTCTCTCAGATAAGCTGGAGGGACTGCTTTAGCTAGCAATGAAGATTCAGGGGTCTTTGAAAGTTCAAGTTAAGGACCTCATCTGAAGTTTTAGGATTCTACTTTTTCAACCAGTGACTTACTGAAACAAGTCTCATAGATTATAGTTAGAACCCTAGTTACAAAGGAGTGGGACCCTGAGACTTAAAAAGGGCTGCTAACCTTAATTTTAATGTGAACTCTCAAAGTGCACTGAATATATGTATTTAATCAATAGTGCAACTCTGCAACCTATATTCTCAGGTTATGGTTATGATCATTAATTATGTCTGTTCTACATATATATGAGATACATATAAAGCTTATTAGAAACCTTCTGGTTTTCCATCCTGCCTTGAGTTAAAAGTTCACGGCACTAAGCTTTTATTTTATTTTATTTTTGTAAGTTCTCCAGTAGAGTGAGAAGCAACCTATAATCTTTATCACCATAATAGGGAAATAATACAGACACTTAATCTCCCAAAAGTTTGTCCTCTACTATTACCCATGTTCTCCCTCCACCTGAGTAGGGAAGTCATCTTTATGTTATGAAATAGTATATATGGAATCAATACTTGAATTTCAACCTCAGGGTCTGTTTCTTGAGTCTACTCCTGAACCCAACTACTGTTATCAGCCAGGGGCCCAGCAAGAGACAGAAGGCACATTGATGGAATTCTGATAATTTAATGAAAGTACTTGTTGGAGATGTGTGGGATTCAGTAACATAACGAACAAGAGAAGTTGAGGCACCTCCAAGTAGCAATATTGGAAGGTGCTACCATCTCTAATACTGAGGGGAGGAACAGCTCACCAAAGCCCTGTGACAGCCAAGACTGTGGAGGAAAGGCCACTTGGCAGAAACTGTGGTCAGAGGGAGTCACAGCCACTGTTAGAATCCTAGCATTGAAGCAAAGCATGAATGAACCAAGAACAACATTCATCTCTTTCTCTTTTCCCTTTTTCTGATTTCCTATTGGGTTTCCCATAGCCCAGGCAATGCAGTTTGCAGGAGCCAGCCTTTCTGGCATACAACGAATACAATGGAGAGTGGATCCAGGTCAGGGGAGAATGGAGAATGGCAAATGAAGACTAATTACTGTGGTGGGGGGGGAGGGGGGCGGCACAGCAGGTGGTGGTGATGGCACTGGTAGGAGTAGTCTATGCAGTAGGGGTAAATTCAAGGAGAACCTCCTACTGTATTCAGAAATACTTTTCCCTTTTAGTATTGCTTCTGGTAGAGAATATGTAATTTTTAGGCTCATTGTGTCACTTTAACAATCCCTTTCCACATCACATGATACCCCAGTATGTCAAAAATTCTTTCCTATGGGCCTCCATGGTCCCCAGGCAAATCAAGAACTATGGCTAGAAACTTTAAATGTCCTGAAGAATTTTCAGACAGCTAAGGTGATTGTATATGGTTGTAGCATATGAGAGCCTCCAGAGAGATCATTGCCTAGTACATCTGAGTTTCAGCCAAGATAACCTGTTAAGAGTAGTGAAGTAAAAGAAAATTAAGGTGAGCATTACTTAGAAGCAAAATTAATTTATAATGTGATGTGGCAGCAGAAAAGCTGAATGCTTTCTGAAGAACTATATGAAGAATAATCACAGTCCTGAGTATTACTTCCCACACAATTCAGTTACAATGCTTCAGACATCAAATCTGACTTTGAATGTCTGAGTTACAATGAGTTGCAAACGTTTGGAGGAAGAAACAGTAGTAGAAGGAAAAAATGTGCAATTAAATCAAAGTAAAAAGCCTTACTAGCCAAAAATATCTACCACCTTGCCACCCCCCTACCCCTGCCCCCCACCACCCTCCAGCTAAGAACCAAAATGAAATAGGTCAATTGGCTTGGCTCCATGACTGGAAAAGAAATTTTTACTACCCAAATAATCATTAAGAGTATAATGTGTTTAAGACACATATTACATGATGCAGTAGAAGCTATAGGGAAAATGCACCTAGGGCATGAAAAAAATGACTCTTGTATCAGTAACATAATCTTTTTCTGAGAAAGAAAATCAGTAATACATAGATGTGTGGAGGGGATGTTGATTGTCTTTTCAAGAATAACTTGTTTATTCATAGCTGTGCATCCCTTTCAATGAGGCGTCCCTTAACTCTGAAGGTGAAAATTCAAACTGGGGATAGATCTGAAAATGAGGAAACAGGAATCTTTACTCTCCTTCCATCCCCATAAGTAGAACAAATTTAGCTATATTTTGCTACAGGCAAGTTTGCTGAACTTGAATAACCTTTACATTGATTGCTATAGACATTCAGGTAAGATTGCGAAGCTTTTTCTGTGGTGTTGCAGTCTTACATGGTGTAGGTTTTTGGTAATTGTGTCAATCTACATTGCTTGCCTCAGACTATCTCTATTTGAGTTGCTCCTTTAAATAAGACAGTGGCTTTTACTTGGGTTACTCCGTTTTTCATTGCTCTGCTGTGGGGGAGGGCATACCAACTTTGAAGCCAGTTGACCCGGGGCTTCTTCTGCTTACTAGCTGTGTGACCTTGGCCACAAGTTTAGCTCCTATGAGCCTTAGTTTTCTTTTTTGTAATATGGGATTATGAACGCTTATAGTAATGTTCTGAAGATTAGGGGAGATAATATATATAAGACATCAGACATGGCTGGCATATAGTGGGGATTCAATCCATGAAAGCTTCTGCAATTCTTCATCATTTTCTTATTTCTCAATTAAGGAATCAATATGCCTTTCTTGAGAAGTAGAATGGTCGTACTTCCAGGAGAGAGAATGTTGGCAGGGCAGGAACTTGTCTCTGTTGCCAGAGTTAGACACCATTTGACTAAAGTAGCTTCTCCATTTCTACTTCTCAGAATAGACTGATTCGGCACCCCCTGGAGACCTTAACTTCTTCCCTAATAAATGAAAAGTTTGAATCTGAAGTCAGGTAACATTAGCCTTAAAGCATTGTCTTAAATAGATTTTTCTTTCCTGCTTAAAAGGAAGTCAGGAAAGATTTATTATAAACGCTCTCAAGAGACCTCTTCCAAAATACTTCCCCTTAAAGAGGTAGTCACAAAAATAAGCACTGAATGCTGCCTTAGAGATTTGTAAAGTGACAGCAAAGCCACTTTCCACATGTTTATTGGTGAATTTGAGCTGAGTCGGAGTATGCTAAAAATTAGCCTCAAATTTCACATTTGATTAAATTAATATCAACATATGAAGATAAAGATAATAATTCATTTTTTTAAAAAGGTACCAGTTACTAAAAAAGAGAAGTGATAAGCTGGTAAGGAAGCCAGATTATACTAGGTGGCTTTATAGTTCTATCTTTAAGGCCAGTACCTCTTTAAGAGATGATTTCACCAATATTTAGTTAACTTATATTTATATTACATTTGATTCAAATAGCAATTCTGAATTTAATTAAAATAACAAAAATACACTTTTGTTTTACTCTGACACTTTATAAATCTTTGCAAATATTCTTTTAATTTGGGGAAGTGGGGATAAAAGTAAAAACATGAATTTCTTTTCAGATGCCTTTTTCTACCTGAAGGTTTTGAGTGATTGTTGAATTTTCAAAGGAAGACAAAAGCTTGCATTTTGCAAGCTCGCTTCATCTACACCCTAAACTCTATCAACAGCTTAACATTCACTGAGAAGGTGTGTTAATCTATCTAGCGATTCTTCCTAAATTGACCTCTTTGAAACATAATAATAGCCTCAGAAATGAGCAAATAAATGTCAGGAAATGTTAGTTCCCCTTACAGGGTATGATCAAGTGTTTCTTTTCTAGTTTAATAATCCCTTATAATCAGTACAAAATGGCAAATTGGAAAGTATACTGAACATGACATAGAAACTTCTAGGTTCTATTCCTGGTGATTCAATTATTTAACATTGAAGCCTGTAAAAGTCACTGAAATTTTCTGAATTTCAGTTTCCTTATCTGTGAAATGGACATACCAACTCTTGCCTGTGATAGCTATCTATGATCAGTATGTTCTCAGCATTCATTTCTTGTGGACTTCTTGTCCAGCAGAAGCTAGAAAGCTGAAAATCCATATTTCTCAGGCTCCTTGCTGCTAAGGTTTGAAAACAAGCTAGATCCTATCATTCAGAAGTATTTATTCAAGATCTATAAGATGGGAATGATAGGGGCGCCTGGGTGGCTCAGTTGGTTGAGTGCCCAGCTCTTGGTTTCAGCTCAGGTCATGATTTCAGGATCATGAGGTCGAGCTCTGCGTTGGGCTCCGTGCTCAGCAGGGAGTCTGCTTGAGATTCTCTCTCTCCCTCTGCCCTTATCCCCACTTTCCCTCTCTCTCTCTAAAATAAATAAATACTATCTTAAAAAAAAAAAAAAAGATGGGAGTGATATGGAAGCCATCTTCCTGCAGCTTTGGCTTTTTCTTTCAGAAAACAGGTTACAAATATGTGGGGTTTTGCTCCAGCAGTGTTCCAGTGTCCAGCTCTACTAGTAGCTAAGGTGACAATAGCAGATACCTTCTCATTTCCAGACCACAGCTATAGCAGAATGTCCTTACTTAGTTCCAGTGGTGGCCTCTTGATTCTTACCTTCATATTTTGGCAGAGTCAGCAGCCCTGCTGGTATTCCAGTTGTGTACAATTCAATGTCATTCCTGGATGCCCAGCCTAGAGACTGCTCCTTCCAAATTTCTAGTTATTTTGTAAACAAAATTTCTTGTTTTAAGCTCATTTCTCTTAACACACCTAAAGTGGTTCTATTTATTTTCTTGAACCCTGACACTTGGCCTAAAGTCTTGTGAGGATCGTATGGAATTTATCACATATTTTAAGATGCATTGTTAAAATGTTATAGGAGTATAGGAATTATTGTGATTAACACACACAAGATTTTCCATGTTATTTGTCTGGTGGAATTTAACCAAAACACACTCTGTAATATATCTCCTGAGGCTGTAAGAAATTAGATTGAAGTGGGTAACTCTTCACAGAGGGAAAGGAATTACTGTGTAACTAAGTCACATTCAGCTTTCTGCTTATGGTGTGGCTGTGTGGCAGGGTAGAGTGGCCTGGGTGTGCAGGAAGGTGGCCTTTTGCTTTTGGAGTAACTTGGGGTCTGGCTGTGTGGGAGCATTTGGTCCTGAGTGATTTCCTTCCTTCCACACTCTATCCCTGATCTTACCTCTCTTTGACTAGAATTTTCTGCAACGCTTGTGAATTAGAAGTTTCTAAAAGTCAAAGTACTGGGCTATTTCTTGCTTTCCCCTTTTTCTTATAAGTGATGTCCCTCAGGAAACTTAAGGTTAGAGGTTTTGCAATTGTAAAGGATTGAGCCAATTCCTAACATCGTTAGTTATTCCAAGATGCAATCCTGGTATATTTCCTGTAAGAGATCAAATTACTCAGTTAGAAAATATGATGATTCTTAAAACATAACAGGAAAGTTATATGTGCTAAATCAGCACTCTGGGTCTCAGTATTTCTGAGTTATGATTAGCTTGTCTCAATGTTACCATTCAGTTCATATAGCTGCCTTTAATATTTGTGGCTTTGGATTTGTGGTTAGTATGGTGAGTCAATTATAATTTTTTTCCTCATCCTTGGAGAAAATCAGATTTATAAACAGTGGACTGCTCTGATCAAACACAATCAATTTTAAAGGAAAGTTGTTCCTGGTACTATTCTGAATTGATAAGCATTTACTAAAAAACAAACGTTAGTTTTACGTTGAGCAAGTATGCATATTTTATGCTGCCGTATATCACAGTGATGCTGAAGAGGTTTTTGATTGCAGCACATGGTGGAAATTAGAAAGATAACACCTGGTAACCCTATTTAACTGTCCAGTGGCTGTAATATCTGGAGGAGTAAAGCAGGATTTTACTTTATGGATTCTTTCTATTTGCCTAATGAAACACGTAATTGTACAAATTCTGATGTAGTCTGTGTTTCTCCTAGCAAGAGTTTTTCAAATCTAAGCTGAAGCCACATCTGTGGATGAGGTGGACCTACATGGTTCAGTGGTTTTTCTCAACACTTTTGAAATATAACTTGTTACCCAGGTGAATTAAAAGATTACTTCGACAGCTGAAAATTTAGAAAATCACATTTTAAAAATGGTTTAGAATTTATCTATGAATGTAGTAAATGTTGGACAAGGGTGAAACCCTTCTCAACCTCTGTTAGTATTTAGATATATATCATCTGCAGGCCAGTTTCTGTCCAGCTACATCTCTCTTACCACACCTGTGTCTGTACGGTGATATTTGCAAACATGTGTATATATACAGATACATGTGTACGGTGATATTTGCAAACGTGTATATATACAGATACATGTGTAGAAGGATGAAATTTGAAATAATAATGATGTACCATAATAACTTGTGATATCAAACAACATTTCCTTCTCTCTTCTGTTCCTCAAGGCCATTTCCAATTTAGATCATGAGTTTTTAGGGAGCAGGGAGGAGCTACTGGGGCAAACTGCATCTGTTAAAGTGAAGAGCTGAGGAGCCCCTTTATACTGCCCTTTCCATGCATACAGGGCTTTGAACCATGTTGGATGTAGAGAGAGAAGAATCAAGTTTTAGATGAGAAAGAGAGAGGGAAAGCCAGCCTGGCGTTGTTTTGCTCCCCTGATCGTCTGTGCTGAATGCTAAATGGGAAAAAAGGATGGGCATATAAGAAGCCGCTAGGGAGTGTGTGTGGATACCTGAGAAAAGGAGGTGGGTGTTCTGTCTTCTGGCTGCATTTTAAAAGTGGCAGCTGGGCCGATGTGCCCCACACCATCCTGCACTGGTAATTCAAGGAAGATAGCCACATGGTTCATTCAGATGTGAGAGGGGCCTCCAGCCCTCCCAGTCTCGAAGGTGTCACCTGTTCCAAGAGTGACATGTCAGGGAGTTGCTCCTAACAATGGACTAAAACATGAACTTCATGACTTACCTGCGAGAAGCGGTGAACGTGCAAGGCCCGGCAAAAGGAGGAGACAGTAGCAGAGCAGCTGCATCTCTGAGATATCACCCTTCCAGGTAGCTGCCTGCAGCCAGCTGTGGCCCCCTGCCACAGCCCCTTCTGATGTGGCCGAGAGACCACAGACCACAATGACGTGGCTGTGAAATACTGTGTAGAAAGTAGGCTGCCCCTCCTCTTCACGACCTCCCCCCACTGTAGGTAGACAGCCAGCTACCGTCAGTGGAAGGCAGGGGCTTGATACCCTGGGACAGTGAGAGCCAGAAGATGAGGTGGGAAAATGCATCTAGGATGCACTGTTGAACCAAACTATAACTGATGTACACAATCTAAGTTGTCTGTTAACTCACTGGATGGGGTAGAATTGTAGTGCAAGAACTAAATTAAATTGCCTGAGATGAGTCTGGCTGTTTGGAGATCCAGCATTAGAAAATAAAATTAGTTCAAGGATAAAAGCATTATATTTTTAAACACCCAACTTTATAATTGTATAATACAGTCATGTTATTTGAATAACATATATTTATTTTTTTTTTCTGAAAATGAGATTATGGTGTAAATGCATGTAATCTTTGTTTGCATATACATCAACACTGTCATTTTTAACAGGTGTCTAATTCACATGTTTAAATTCATGTGAGGTCAAAGATATTTTTCTTCTATGATTATTGCTTTTTATGCCATTTTTATATTTTGCATTTATGATATAATATATAAAATTCTGTAATATCCTAAGTACCTAAATATCTCTCTATGCTTATAACACTCTTTTGGTTTTACCTTTTTTATTATTTATTTTTTGAAATATAGTTGACACATAATGTTACATTAGTTTCAGATTACAATATAATGATTCAGCAAGTCTATATCTTATTCTGTGCTTACCCCAAGTGTAGCTACCATCTGTCACCATACAATGGTATTAGAATACCATTGACTATATTCTCTATTCTGTACCTATGACTTACCTATTCCATCACTAGAAGCCTGTACCTCCCACTTCCCTTCACCCATTTGATCCCTCTCCCCCACCTCTCCATCTCTGGCAATCATTAGTTTGTTCTCTGTATTTATGGGTATATTTCTGTTTTTTGTTTCTTTGTTTTGTTTTTTAGATTTCACATGTAAGTGAAATCATATGGTATTTGTCTTTCTCTGACTTATGTTACTTAACATCATACTCTCTAGGTCCATCCATCTCATTCTTTTTTATGGCTGAGTAATATTCCATTGTGTGCATGTATATTATATACCTATTACATCTTCTTTATCCATGTATCTATCAGTGGATGCTTGGGTTGCTTCCATATCTTGGCTGTTGTAAATAATGTGCAGTAAGCCTAGGGGCACATGCATATATCTTTTCAAATTAGTGTTTTCATTTTCTTTGGGTAAATACCAAGTAGTAGAATTACTGGATCATACGGTATTTCTGTGGTTTTACTTTTATATTTAATCTTTAATTTATTTCCAACTTAGTTTAGGGTAAGGATGAAAAGGAATCTACCTGATTTCTTTCTACATTTCTCACTCAGTGTTCCAACTCCATTTATTAAATTATTCATCTTTTCTGTATCAACTTCAAAATCAGTCTTTATTTTTACCTACCATTTTTTATATATTTGTGTTATTCTGTATTTCAAAAGTACCATACTTTTTAAATTATGATAAATTTAGACTACATTTTAGAATCTGGAAGGACAAGTCTTCCCTCATTATTCTTTTTCATATTTTTTTTGGATTTCCAGAGACCTTTAGGATAATTTTTATCAATTCACTGAGAAAATACTGGTATTCTGACTAAAACAGAAACAAATCTATAGCTTAATTTGGGGGAGAATTTTGTTTTTAAGGAGATGTTCCTTTCTATCTCATAATCTGCATGTTTTCCACATATTCATTTTGCTTATATGCTCCTGAGTAAAATTTTATAGTTTTTCTTCAAATAAAAGGTCTAATTTCCTGTGAACTTAATTCCCTCTGTAATTCTTTTATATTTTGTGTTACTATTCTAAGTCAAATGTTTTTGCTCTACAGTTTCTAATTTTGAAAATGTATTAATTTTTGGTTTAATTGTCCAATTTACTGAATTTATTTTCTATTTTTAATAGCTTCTTCATTGGTTCATTAATTTTTTTTCCTAGGTGGATAAATATTTAAATGTTTTCCTATATTTCAGTACCTTTCACTTGAATTTCATTTTCTTATATAATTGCATTGGCTGTCTGATTCAGACTAATCATGTGTGCCTTATTTGTGGATAAAATGATTATTATCTTTGGCAAATGAATACCGGCATTAATGGACAGACATACAATGTTTTTTTTTTAAGGATTTTATTTATTTATTTGAGAGATAGAGAGCACTAGAGAGAGAGAGCAAGCATGAATGTGGGGCAGAAGGAGAGGGAGAAGCAAGCTCCCCAGTGAACAGGGAGCCTGATGTAGAACTGAACCCATCTCAGGACCCTGGGATCATGACCTGAGCCTAAGGCAGATGCTTTACCAACTGAGCCACCCTAGCGCCCTGACATACATACAGTGTTTAAGTGTGAGGCTGGCTGGAAGAATTATGATTGATTTTTAACATACTACATCTTTCTACTCATGCTTTTAAGAGATTTTCCTTTAGGAGCAGATGTTAAATTTTATCAAATACTCTTTTTTAATGTCCTGAAAATCATTTGAGTTTTTCTTCTTATTTGATTTATTAACAACATGAATTTTATTAATACATTTGTATATGTAACCTATATATTCTTGAAATAAATACAAAGGATATTAACTTTAATATATAGCTGGATTTGATTAGTTAATTTTAATTTAGGATTTTGATTGATTATATTCATTATTCACATTAAGGTAGGCCCCAGTTCTGCCATGGGATCAGAGTTGGATATGGTAAGGAAGATATTGGGAGAACTTCATTGCGTACCTTGGTGTTTTGGAAGGCAGTGATGCAGGTGCCAGACTTTACTGTGGAAAAGTCTATAGACTGGTTAGAATTGCAGGCATGTCAGAGTGAGCAAGAAGTCTGTACTTCTAGAGTTTGTGGGGCTCAAATAGAGCTGCTGTTGGCCCATTGTGTGAATTAGGAAAAAATATCTCTTGCTCCAGGCACATATAGTCCCATTCCAGGGTGTGCAGTTAGATGTCAAGAATGAGGGCTTCTCATTTGTAGAGAAGTGAATGCAGTGCACAATGTTTTGTGGTAGCTTTGGGCAAACAGGCCAAGTATTTATCAGGGCTAAGGAGACATTTTAGAAGAAAGCCCCATGAGAAATATTTATAAAGACCTCATTAAGTAAGACTGTCTGCAAAGGGGAGACAGTCATCACGGAAGAGGAATGCTGGTTTGATAGAAAAAGAATGAAAAAAAAAAGATTGTTATTCTTAGTGATACAAACAAAGTTTGTCCATAACCTATGGGCATGACTATACAAGTTACGTATGAAGTTACCAGCCAGTAGTTATGGAAAAAGAAACTAATTCTCTACTTGAAGTAAAATGAAGACAAATGTATGCCAATGTGGGACAGGACATGGCATAAAATTGGCAGATCTTATTGAATGGCCAAGGAGAAGGAAGGAAGGAAGGAAAGAAAGAGAGAGAGAGAGAGAGAGAGAGAGAGAAAGAAAGGAAGAAAGAAAAAGAAAGAAAGAAAGAAAGAAAGAAAGAAAGAAAGAAAGAAAGAAAGAAAGAAAGAAAGAAAGAAAGAGAAAGAAAAAGAAAGGAGAGAGAGAGAGAAAGAAAGAAAGAAAAGAAAGAAAGAAAGAAAGAGAAAGAAAAAGAAAGAAAGAAAGAAAGAAAAAAAAAGAAAAGAAGGAAGGAGAAAGAAGAAAGGAAGAAAGAAAGAAAGCAAGCAAGTGGGCGAGCCAAGGAGTGAATATGCCTTTGCCTATGTTTGAAAGACTCCCCACTCCCTGCCAATGGTAGTATTTTCTTGAATTAGCCCTTAACCTAGTTTTTGTTCCAGGGAGAAAAAAAAATGGTCTCTCGGTTTTAGGTTAGTGTGTGATTTACAACTGCCCTCTGTGTGTTTAAAGAAAAAAAAATGGCACAGTATATTACATGGAAACTCTGGAAGTCAACACTCCAAATTTGTTCCAGAGTATCTGATTTATGATAAAAGCCTGTGGCACATTGATGCTGCCTGACCCCATGTGAAGTTGCATTTGGTATTTGGACTGTGAGTAGAATTTCCTTCATTTTCAATAACATGAAACTCAGCAGTAAATTTTCACAAGATTATTGTAACTTGGACCAATTGGAAACTATCCTTAGGGTTTACTGAGCAGTGTAATGGCAAAAATTTCAAATCTTAGGTGATAAACAGTAAAAGAAAACTCCCCCTATTTTCCTTCCTGAAAAATTCTATACAAATGGAATGATGCTTCTTGCCTCAGTGTCTAGTCTTTGGATCTTTATAAAACCACAAAGAAATAATGCCTTATTAAATGTCTAGAGTCTTGAATTTAAGTGGCTAGAATATCACTAAAAATAGATTAGTGTAGTTGCCTAGGTGCAAAACTTTGTATCAGAGATAAAAGGGAGGCAGAAATCCCCAAATTGTTGTAACTTGAAAAATGAAACAAATTTAACCTACTGCAAATGGGCCATGTGGATGTAAGAAAGGACATATTAATCAAACCTTACCAATTAAGGAGCTGGTACTTCACTATTAAACTCTGAGATGAATTTCGAAAGCATGGCTTGATGGAATGGATATTTACGTTATTAAGATATCATAGCAACCAATCTTTATTTGTTCTGAATGCTACATAGAGGTCGTGTTGAAAGTTCTCAGCTGATTACCATCGTGACAATTAAAGATGATTTAGCTTGTCCTAACTTCTCTGAAAGCATCAGTATCTAGAGGTAGGAGATTCTTTCTAATGCTAAACAGTAATGTCTTCTGCTAAATACATGAGAGATAAATGAATTAAACTATTGCTAATGATTCAACAAATAACTTCAAACCAATTTTAATTAATCTTAGAATTTGTGAAATTTGAAGCGAAGGTCCTACTGTTGTCTGCAATGATTTTCAATTATACTTTCTGAAGATGATTTATCTCAGGGTGTTATTTTCTTCCAGTTTTTGCTCTGATTACAATTGCTGCTTTCTAAAATGCTGCAGATTTGGAATTTGAGGCTATGTACTTATTATCACTTCTATAAACAGCTTATAATGCTATTAATTTGTACTTTTCTGTTTTTCAATTACCAAATTAGCATTTATGGAGCATCTGCTCCTGGAACCCTATTTTAGGCTTCTCCCCTAGTCTTCCACATATCAAAGCCCTATCACTCTTCAGATCAGTCACCTAGAAGTCATCCTTGATTCTTCTCATTTTCTCACAACTCAGATGCAAAACTCAGATGCAGACCATTAGCAAGTACCATCTTCTGGCTCTACTGTCAAAGTACATTCAAAATCTGACCTCTTCTCATTTCTTCAGTCCAAAGCACTAACACCTCTTGCCCAGTCCCTTCCCTTGTAATATCTCCTGACTGGTCCCCCAGCTCCCATTTTTGCAACATGCTAGTCCATTTGCCACATAGCAGCTACACTAGTCTTCTTAAAAGACAAATAAGATTATGTCACTCCCTTACTCAAAACCTTCCATAAGCTTCTCATCACACGAATATAAAATCTAAACTGCTTACCACAGCTCAGATTGACCTTACATAATCTGCTCTTTCTAACCCCATTTTATACTCCTCTGCCCCTTACTCACTCAGGTTCAGCCACACCATCTTTCTGATGTTCTTGGAACTCACAGGGCTCATTACCACCTCAGGGCCTTTGCATTTTTTGTTCTCTCTGCCTAAGACATTCTTCTACCCAGATCTTTCAAAGTTTCCTTAATATATTCAGGTGTTTGCTTAAATGTTCTTTGACCATTTCATCTTAAATAACCCTATCTTTATCAGTTTCTAATCTCTTAATGTAATCCCTTATACATAAGTGTTTTTATAGCACTTTTTCCAGCTCAAGTTTTCATATTTGTTTGTTTACTTGTTTCATCTTGGCTCTGCCCCACCTATCACATCCATATTCAGTATAGCTGCATGGGAGCAAAGACTTTATCTTATTTTCTACTGTATATCCCATGTCTAGCAGAGTAACTGACACAGCAGACTCTCAAAAAATATCTGATGAATGAAGGTATGAATTGATAGAGTAAAAAGGAAGGACAATTAGTGATGGAAATGAGTTAACTAAAAGTCAAGGTATTTGTTGCCAGGGAACTTTAGGTCTAATCACCGGAGAAAACCCACACCAATGCAAAAGAATATAAAGCATTACGGATTGAATGCATAATGTTCAAGTAAGGCAGAGCAAAGCAGGACAGTTTATTATGTATATTACATGGAGCCATCTGTCTTCCTCCTGTTTCTCCATACTGCCTCATATGGTCTCTGCACATAAATGTTGACTATGACTAATTGATTATTTTTAAAAATATGCAAGTATGAGTAGAAAGGAATATTGAAAGTAAAACTAAAGTCAAGGCTTGAATTACTCTGAATTACCTGTGATTTTATTTTTCCATGCTTGTTGACAAACATGTATGAATATGTATTGGCTTTTGTTTAGCTGCTGGACATATATCAGAGTAAATTTTTATGGCATAGTACAATATTTTCAAGATACTACTAGTTAAAAAATGTACTTAAAAATCTCAATTCCCATTGCTTTATTCTACTCTGCTGTATCTGTGATCCTTATAAATTTTGGGGAATTAAGTTATACACTTTCCTTGAGAATCAAGTTTGTTGTAACTTGCCTCTGTTTGTAGAGTATAAATGAATAACACACAATTTACTGAATTGATCGTTGATTCAGAAAATTGTTGCTCACAGACTTGGGCATAAAAACTTGAATAAGATGGAGTTCCAGCTCTCAAGAAGCTACCATGCATTCTTTTGTTCACCTAATATTTTCAAACAGTTGAGAACTACAGATTCCAGGCACTGTCCCAGGCATTGGGTATGCAACTGTGAACAAGGCTGTCAACGTCCCTATAGTTAGAGAACTTAAGGTTCTGGGAAATAGAAATTGCATAGATGCTGACAGATGTGATTTTATATAAAGGAAGAGAATAGGACAGAATGGGAGCATATAATGAGGAAACCGACTTAGAGCCTTCAGGGAAGGCTGAGGAATGGCATTGAGATTAGTCCCCAGTAGAAACTTAAGGGCAAAGGTGAGGGCAGGGGAGAAGGACATGCAAACAAATCACCATAGTGCAGTGTAACCAGAGCTTTAGTAGAAGAAAGGAAGTGAGTACAGAATCTGCTGGTTGCACTGAAAAAGGAAAGATAAACAGTGTCATTTGGCATCGGCACAGCCTTGCCCTAGAGGATATGCTTGGGCCTCAGGAGTGTGGATTTGCCAGATGGATAAGGGGGTAGGATTCAGTGTGTGTAAGATCTGAAGGTTGTAACACTGTAGGAGAAAGTAAACAAGTGACATGACCCATCCTCATGAAAAGTGGACCAGTGGAGTGAACTGGTCTAGGGAGCCTGGCTGGAATTCTGTCTTTTTGTCCACGTGCTAGGCACCATGACATTCAGAAAGGTGATTAATACTTGGGAAGAGTGCAGGGCGGTGCCCTGGGCTGATCTGGCCCAAGAGCTGCCTGCAGCTAATCTGTGGCATGACAAAGTGCCGTGTGCCATGATCTGAGCCAGGACCAGCTATTCACCCTTGCCTGGTGGCCATGCTGGCTGAATAATGGGTACAATTATATAACAGAGGATGGGCTTCTGTTCTAGACAACACTGTACTTGGCCCTGGACTTGGAAACAGAAATAGAGCTAAAAGCTTTTCAAAATGTTTGAGAAATACCTAAACGAACAAATTGTGTTGTATAAATGTGGATGATGTTGGTGTTATGTAAGTGTAGTTTAGGTTTTTTTTTTTTTTAAACATAAGAAATAAACAGGAACCATTACGTTTCCCTTCAAGAAAGATAGCTTAAAAAATTGGTTAATAATCTGCTCAGTACTAATAAAGTAGACAATCCTCAAGAGATGTGTTTTTCACAAATAACAAAATGCGTATCTAGTACTGACATCCATTTTTGTGAACAAATACCGAGTAGATTGGGAGGAGAGAAATTCATGAAAACAACTGCAATTCTCTAAAACAGTTTTTTGTTGTTGTTGTTGTTGTTGTTTTTGTTTTTTTTGTAAGGATTTTATCTGCTTTAGAGAGAGTTGTTATTTTAAAGGACTGTGATTTTCTCCGTGGTGCCCTGTTTTGAGAATATGGATTTACTTGGCTGTTACATGCAGTTGCTTGCCTTCAGCAGCTCTCTAAGTAACAGCATTTTTCATACATGCAAAAAGGAGGCAAATGGGTTTGTGAAACGATGTCGTGTTGTTTGATTAGCTGTATGAAAGCTGCCTTGTCATGAGAAGTCTTAATTGTAATAATTATTTAGCAGAACTTAGCCATGTCTTTTAGGCAATGCTACTATTTAAGGCTTTGCTTATGCCCTAGCCAAACAGATGTGTTTATTTACACGTCTGATCTAAACAGGGAGACAAAAGGGCTCTGCCCACAGCCTTGTACTTCCTCTAATACAGATAAAAGGGGAGGAGAGAGGCGAGCAGTTGGGGATCATGGAAATGAGAGTGGGAATGAAGAAAAGCCCTGTAGGTGTGAGTCAAACTGAGGCAGCCATGCTTTCCCTCAGGGCTGAAACAGCTGCGTGGGGGCTGTAAAGAACCAGAGGGAGAGCTAGCTGGTGGCATTGGTTTAGGGCGGGTGGTCTCCTCTCTCTTCCCTGAGAGGGAATAGATGTATAATTGTCCGCCTGTGCAAAGATGCTACTGCTGGGGCACTTTGAATCCATGTCAGCTCAGGTGCAGCGAAACACAGATGTGTCACTGTTAAAGCTGTGGCTGCATGCAAAGGGATGCCAAGAGGCTGCTTCTCTTTAAATGTGGATGAAATGCTCTGAAGAGTTGGAAAAGCTTTGCAGGTAGAGGACCTGCAAATCTAGAGTAGATAGAATGGAAGAAGTCAGAGACTTTTAGGGAATAAGCTGAGAGTGTAGGACAGGAATCAGGGAAAGTTCCTTATCCCAGGTAGGAGCAGGCTGGGGACATGGGGATTGAACCACGTGTGGCAGCAGGAGAATGAAGGGTTCTATTTTTCCTTCACTAAAACACATTTCTCTCTTTCTCTCTCTCTTTCTTTCTTTCTTTCTTTCTCTCTTTCTTTCTTTCTTTCTTTCTTTCTTTCTTTCTTTCTTTCTTTCTTTCTTTCAAGATTTTATTTATTTATTTGAGAAGGAGAGCATGAGCAGAGAGGAGAGGCAGAGGGAGAGAGAGAAGCAGGCCCCTTGCTGAGCAGGGAGGCAGACGCAGGGCTCAATCCCAGGGTCCTGGGATCATGACCTGAGCCAAAGGCAGATGCTTAACGGACTGAGCCACCCAGGTGCCTTAAAACACTTATTTATTTATTTATTTATTAAAGATTTTATTTATTTATTTGACAGAGAGAGAGCACAAGCAGGGGGGAGTGGCAGGCAGAGGAAGAGGGAGAAGCAGGCTTCCTACAGAGCAGGGGGATCCTGATGTGGGACTCGATCCCAGGACCCTGGGATCATGACCTGAGCCGAAGGCAGTCGCTTAACCAACTGAGCCACCCAGGTGCCCTAAAACACATTTTTTAAAAGTGTCCTGTGGGGTGTCTGGGTGGCTCTTGGTTGGTTGAGCTTCTGATTCTTGATCTTGACTTAAGTCTTGATCTCACAGTTGTGAGTTTGAGCCCCACATTGGGCTCCACATTGGGCTCCACACTGGGCGTGGAGCCTACTTCAAAAAAAGAAAAAAAAGTGTCCTGGATTGAGAGTTTCATCTTCTTTCACTTCTTAATCTCTTCCCTTTATACTTAATAACATTATACAATAACAAAAACCTTAAGCAGAAAGCAAAATCCGACCAATCATAGTACCATAGATGGCTTTGGAATTTGTCCCCTGAATTGTAGAATTAGAATCAGCTGAGGTTTTGTTTTGTTTTGTTTTTAATTGGTTTGTTTACTTGCTAACATTAGGGCCAGGGTTTTCCTGCTTAATTCTAAATATTTATGACTAATTATAGACAATAAGAAAGGAGGAGTACTCTGTACATTGGTGATGAGGCAGCGTCAAAAGCTGAAAGGTAAATATAACTTATGCTTTTCGTAACACACCTTGACAGGCCAAATACGTGTTTGCACATAGATTTGAATTGAATTGGATGTGTGCTCTGGAATTCTGAGGTTCCCTGAAAATTGTGTGTACATTTTCGATATACGTGTTAGTGCGTATGTGTTTTATTTGTGCCAGTGTTGAAAACTGAAACAGAGACTGATTTTACTTAATAAGAGGATCCTAAATACAGATTTTTGGGGGTTGGAGTGAAACTGCATATTCATAAAACTCTATTTCCATCAGTAATGAAAAAATATTGTCCTTATTTCCAGTCTTCCTTACTTGGTCTTTGGAAAGGAAAGAGCTCCTGAATGAGTAGCAAGAGGTGACAGGGTTAGGCTCTGTTAGCCTTTATATTTTTCTGATGGCGAGGGGCCATGGTGCCTACTATTACAGTTCTCCCAAGTGTTTGCAGTAATATGAATCTGTTTACATGTTTAGTGGGAATAGTGTTTTCTTCGGAGGAAGTGTAGTTAAAATATGCATTGCCTTCAGTTCCACCATGTTTGTTTTTAGTGTAAAGGTCGTTCAAATATAGGAGGTGCTTTCTTGGTAAGCAAAGCGTACTAACACGTGAACCGTCTTGATCTTTAGCTCGCTGTTGTGTTTACTAGCTGTGGGTGCCAGAAGCTGCCACTGGTCTCTAGTGATGGTAGCACCAGCACCCTAATCCTGTCTCTTTCATGGTTATTTTTACAGCACCATCTTGTCCTTTAAGAAGTTATACCCACTGGTTCTAGGCATATGGAGAAGTTACCAGTCAATGCTCTAAATTGATAAAGGGAAGGGATGGAAACAGTAGAAGAAAGAAGGTAATTTTCCTGTTTTGGGGACCTCTTGTACACTGCCCTGTGGTTATTTCAAATGTTTGCATTTGTGCAGAGAGTAAACTTGCCTTTCTCTACCGGAATGTAAAAACATGGTTAAGTAGAAGAGTAAACAGTGGGTTACACTCGGGTCTATTTTTATTTCTGAATTAAAACTGAATTGGTTTTACTGCATGTAAGAGCTCTTTTCATTTTATTTTTTAAATCAAGTATTGTGACTCTTCTAAGCACAAACTGGAGAGCTTGTAAGAGAGTAATGACCTGCTATACTTGCTCTAAACAAAATAGACTCTAGGAATAGTCATATATGAAGATGACACTGCCTGCCTCCATGTCTCTCCCCTCACCTTAGATGATCTGTTCAGTGGGAGTTCATTAGAAAGGTTTAGAGTTAGAATTTCCGAGGCTGTCTATGAACTTGTTGATTTGATGTACTGGAAATGATAATTTAGCTCTTCATCTCAGTTCTGAACTTTTCCTATTTAGCTCAGAAAGCTGGTTCCATTTCGTTTTCTTCCCCTACACAACTGAGAAAATAGATTTGGAAATTGCCTGAGTACTCTGGGCTATTTCAAAGATCAAGAAAGAGAATTTTATTTCCATTTCTCATGAGTGATAGATAACATTGGAAAGCAGGAAAATGATAATTGAATATGGACATAACTAAAATATTATATTCAGGACTGAGATTGGAATGTAGCTAAGGAGAAAAATCCTACAGATGCTTAAAATCTGTGAGACTTCTAAATTAGCTGAATCCCCAGTGAATCTTCATTATTGACTAGAGGAAATTATATGGTATTCTCTTTCTTTGCAAGGCTTGAAAATTTATTGAATTGATACTAAAAGCTTGCAGAAGGTTGGGAACCTTCTCAAAGGGAATTATGCTGCATGTTGCTCCTGAAATCTAAGTTTTTCCCAGGTGTGACAGAGTTTTAAATGAAACTAAGGAAAACAAAATGTTAACGTAGATCATCATAGTCTCGTTTAGAATTAGTGCATACTCACAGGGTTTAAGAATGGTGGTTGAATATAGAGGTCTCAGAATATGGCTTATCTGCCAAATGACAGATGGTCCAAAGTCAGAAGAGAAAGGCTCAAGAAGATGTAGTCGAGGGTAAGGCTGGTTCTGGAAAGAGCTGAGCAGCTGTTTAGTGGTTGTATTAACACTGATCATTAGTACAGCCTCTTTTTCATTCTGCTACATTCATTTGTTATTGTTTCTACTTTTGTGATGATTCATTGAGGCTCTTTATTAGAAAGGATGATATCTACATAAAGGTTCACTGAGTGAAAATATTCTGAAAGATTTAGGCTGAATTAAATAGTATTTTTAGATAGAGGGACACTAATGCTTTGTATCACACATTAGTTAAAAAAATTTGAAAATTGATTTTTTTGTTCTTCAAAATACTGTTGAGACATGTCATTTTGTTTTGCTATTAGAATTCAATTAAAAGGGGCTCCATATCATTTTCAGATATATGTATTATGTGAATATTTTCTCCCAGTTAACTTGATTTATTTCGTGTGTTTTTTAAAGAGCAGAAATTTTAAATTTTGACAATATTTATCATTTTTTCCTTTTATGGTTCATATTTTTGTATTGAGATACTGACCTTAGTTAATTCTTCTACCATACATACTCAGTAATCCAAAACAGAAACTTGATCATCCTTGATGCATCTCTTCTCTTCATAATCGCTGTTGATTTTACCTTTTAAATATCTCCAGACTTTATCCACTTTCTCAATCCTCAGTTCTGTTCACCTAGTCTAGACAATCATCCTCTCTTGCCTGGATTGCTATAATATTGTTCTTAGGTGATCTTTCAAAATATTACCCTGACCACAATATTTGCTGCTTAAAACCCACCAGTGGTTCTCCAGTGTTTTTAGAATAAAGTATAAACTTTTAAATATGGGTCCTAATGATCTTGATCTAACTTATATTTCCAATTTCCTCCTTTCCCACTTTCTTTCTTCATCCCATCCCTACCTGCAATGTTCAACTCTTTAGCCATGATGAACTATTATCATTTCCTCAACAACTCTAAGTTTTTTCTCAGTTGCATATCTATTTCCTACTAACTTTACATGAGTCTAAGTAGGCATTCTTTTTGTTGGAGCCATTTCCTCATGGCCAGGCTAGATTAAATAGCTCTGTCTGTGTTCTCCATTTAGTGGGGGCTGTAAATAGACAAGTGATGTATTTCAAGAAAGTGGGATTAGTCCTATGAAAAGGACCTCACAAAAAGGACACTTTCAGGTGGGAAGTATATTTCATGCTTCAGAATCATCCTTTATGATGTAGAACTTTGTAATTTACTCCTGGATACACTCCGTACACTGCACTCCATACACTAAAGTCGGAACAAGGATTATTAATGGTTTCAAACAGACCCAATCAAGGCCGGTGGGTAAAGTGAGCAGAGGCCCTTAGGGGGCAGCAGAGGACCACATACCAAGAAAGCTGTGGGGAGGGGGAGAGCAAGTGTGTAAGAAAAGGGACCTCCTTGTGTCACTAGCCGTGAGGTTAAACTATTTGTCTTTCTATTCCTCAATAGTAAATAAGGATAAAAGCTAAAGGAGTTGAAGTGTAAAAACTCACAAATTCAAATGCCTACAAGGGTGTGACAGAAACATACTTCTGGGAATGAGACCAGTGTAAGACAAAGCCTGATGAAAGGTTTCCTACCAACTTGAGAATACATACTTCACCTGGAAGCATGTAAATGCCTGCGAATGGATGAAACGAGTTTTGTTAACCAATCAGCTCGCAGCACATGTGCGGCAAATCTGTGACCCTAGAATGGCAGACTACACTGAGCCACATAGGGAACTCCATTTGAAGATGGGAAAAGAAGCAGGTTTCAGGAGGGAGAGCTAGAATCAGTAACTCTCCTGACTACAGCAGGGTTAGAATAAAGAGGAGATGGGGACTGAGCTGAGGTCATTGTATAGAGTAAGTTAGGATTGTGTTTGATGGTGTTATGAGGGAATGATTATTTGTTAGGCATTTACTATATGTATTTAGAAATGTGTACACAATATTGGAGTAGTAACAGTGTTGTTTATTGGGAACTTACATTGCATCAGGCACTTCTCTGGGTGTTTTACACATTTTACGCAGTTTAATTCTCAGAAAACGTGATGTTTTAAGTATTACGTTTTTTTCCCATTCAACCAACAAGGAAATGGAGGTTTGGAAAGGTTAAGTCATTTGTTTGAAGTCAGGGCTGCCTGAGTCAGGGAGAAAAAGAAAGAGAGAGAGAATGGGTAGAGGGGCAAACGCACTTTTGCTGGGCCCTGTCTATCTAAACAATTTGAGACATCTCAAGTCACTTGGAAGCAATCCACTAGACAGGCTGCTCTACAACCAGGCTTTTCATGTGGCCCCTGAAGGAAATGTAGGAGTCGGAAAATTTTCCCTTCTTTCCTTCTAGGTTCTTTAGCCAGTCAGATTGACATAAGACAGATTAACAGGAGAAAAATTTTGTATGTATGGGAGTCCCATTAAAAATATGAGATTCCCAGGGCGCCGGGTGGCTCAGTCGTTAAGCATCTGCCTTCCGCTTGGGTTATGATCTCAGGGTCCTGGGATCGAACCCCGCATTGGGCTCCCTGCTCAGCGGGGAGTCTGCTTCTCCCTCTCTCGCTCCCCCTGCTTGTGTTCCCTCTCTCGCTGTGTCTCTCTCTGTCAAATAAATAAAATCTTAAAAAAAAAAAAAGAGATTCCCCAGAAGTCAGGTAAATGAGGCTTATACACCATCTTGAGCTAAGGAGACGAGGATAGGGTTCTGGGGCTTCAAAGGTGAGGAAGACAATTCATAGGAAGAGGAGAAGAGCAAATGCTTGGTAAACAAGGTTTGCTGTGCCACACAGATAAGTTTTTCTGATATTAAAAAGTTATTTCTGGTACTAGCTCTCTTCTGGTTCAGGCCTCCTATCCAAATTCTTTTAGGCAGTTAAGGGGGGCAGTTACTATCTCTTCCTGAGTCTGTTGGACTCTGATTGCCTTCAGCTCAAAATAATCCACTTGCCAAAGTGGCACATTTTGGGGTGGCATATTCTGCTCCCCCCCCTTAGAAATAATAGGCAGGAGTCCTGGAGCTCTTTGTGGCATTTGGCCAGTCCCACATGTGAGAGATGGGATGAAGGTGTAGGTGGATGATTGGAAATCTCCCTGAAGGGGAGAAACAGGCTGGAGGTGGGTGGTCTGGTGGTGGGAGCTTCCGGTAAATAGAACCCATGTGGAGGGTCTGGATATAGGGTACCCGTCCTGGAAGGCTCTAGTTCCAGCCACGCTATGGGAGCTTGGGCATTTTAAAAAACAGACCCTTGAAAAACACAAGTTTGAATTTCACAGGCCCTCTTAACATGCCGCTTTTTTTTTCAATAAATATAGTACAGCGCTGTAAATTATTTTCTCTTCCTTATGATTTTCTTAATATTTTCTTTCCTCTAGCTTACTTTATAGTAAGAATACAGTGTTTAGTACATATAACATATAAAATATTGACTGCTTTTGTTATCAGTATGACTTCCTGTCAACAGTAGACTATTAGTAATTAAGTTTTGGAGGATTCAAAAGTTATACATGGATTTTTGACTGCCCCTAACCCCTGCATTGTTCAGGATCAACTATACTCTGAAGAGTAGGGTCTCCTATGTGTGGCCCAGCGGAGGGGCCCTGCTTGCTGGGTTTAAGGGCAGCATTGCCCAAAATTACATAGCTAGTAAAGATGATAATTCAAGTCTTTACCCAGAAGAACATCATTCACAAGCCAATGTTAGATTTGACTTTAAAGACAGTATAAAATCATCTCTACTATGCCTCTGTTTTGTCTTCTGTCCTGGCCAGGACATTAGTAGGACCTAGATAGTCTAACCACATTTTCTTTTTCTTCTTCTTCTTCTCCTTCTCCTCCTTCTTCTTCCCCTTCTCCTTTTTCTTCTCCTTCTTCCTTGTCATCGTCATCATCATCATCATCATCATCACCATATTTTAAATTTACATTATGTTAAGGATGGACACCTTTATAAAATACAATAAAAATGTCCCAGCAATATCAAATTTCTATAAAAGGTTTTAACCATTACCTCTCGGTTTCTAGACTTTCTTTATGGGACCACACTGGTCCACCCTCCTGCTTAAAGTTGCCTTGGTCTAACCCCGTGTCAGGAACTTCTCCCATTCACTTAAGACTCCTACTTGTCATGTTCCCATAATTTGCTATTGAAATAATATATACATGTGCCTGGCAAAGAATTCAAAGTGACAACTCATTAATGCTACATCCAGTTGGTGAGAGTTAGAGAAGCCATGACTTTGGCTGGAACTGTCTACATTTTCTTCATCTCTTCACCATTTAACTGAGACATTTTGGTGATTTTGGCATTTGTGGTAGAGATGATTTAGATCTATAGAGGATTGGAGGTTGATAGGTTCCTGTGATTTATATGTTTTAAAGTTTGACTTCTTATCCTCCCACAAATCTCCAGATGTGGGTGGTTAACTTCATCAACTACATATAAGAATATTTTTGTAATTTTCATTTGAGTAACTCTCCTGACTACATCTGGTTGGAGGGGTATGAAATACCGTTTATGGAAAAAGAAATTAATATTGTGATGGCTCTGTCTGCCAGATTTTACATCTCTCCATTCATGTAATCATTTATATGAAACTTCCTTTAGTGGGCAACAACTCACAGTTGAGGGAATTTGTCTATAATAAACCACTTGGCTTATATTACATCAAATTAGATCAGATCAATTTCTTCATTCTTAATTCTTTCCACATCATATCAGAATTCTCCTTAAATGAGATGCCTGTAAACAGATCTGGCTCCTTAAGGGTGATAAAAAGATATGAACATAAATGTCAAACTGTTTTTTTGGGAAAGGAGATTTTCCTTTCGTGAATGATCAGTTGAGAAATGGCAGAATGTAGAGCTACTTTTAAGGGAATATTTGAAGAGCATAAAATAATATCCAAGATATAATATTTATATTTTTTGCTAAATTAATTTATATATTTTTGAGTCTAAAATCTTGCTTGGTTCTTATCTTAGCCTTTAAGGAAAAGATGCTGCTACTTCATAGAAAGTATAGAAAACCATGTTTTATTTAGAAAAGAAACAAGAGTCTAAGTGAGCATTACAATATTGGAAGGCCTCCTGTGGGCATACCACTTTATAACACTGATTTCCTGCAAGCATATATCAGCTCACATTAATGTGCATATAGATAGGTGTGCCATCTGTTATAGTTTCAGATGCCAGAAAACATTTCTGTGGGTTTTATTGAATCATACTAACTCAGAGACTGTGATTCTTCATAAACTTGCTGACGAAATAAGTTAAGAGATTGAGTTTACCTCCTGACATATCATTTTTTTCCCTTTCAGACATTATCTGAAATCTTGAAATTTCTTATAGGATTTATTGCCTTAATTCTCATTTGGAATTTTCATTATATTTCCATTCATCTTAATGATCTTCCTTGTGTATGTGTGTTCTTTCTCTGTATAATTATCAAACAATAAAAACTAGGTGATAACTCTGGGGGTTGAATGGCTGAATCTATTTTTCTCTGGTCAGAGAAATGAATGTAATCACCTGGGTAATAATATAAAGGCTGAGAAAGAACAGATTATTTAAATTGATTTCCACCAAGGTAAAATTGCGTGGTGAAATATGCACAGAGTACCAAGTGACCGATTAATAATTATGATTTGTGATGTCAGATGTTGACATGCACTTGATATGTATGGTAAAAGGAGAAAGACAATGAAAGACTTGTAGCTCAGTAATGCATGAAATCCTTAGACTAGCAGACTTGTCAAGACATATTAAATATTAAATAGCTCTCAAATAATTTTTTTTTCCAGACAACTCAGTGATCAACTCAGGAAAAGCAGCAAACATGAAAATTCTATGGTTTAAGTTATATTGCCCATCCTTGGAGGACCATTCGTATGTTTTGTATCATAGCTACCAGTCACAGGAAAATCAACAAGAAAAGAAAACCTGTAGTATGTGTGAACCAACTGAAATTTTAAGCACAGATATTTTTCTTTTTTTAAAAATGAGGTGAATATGTTAATGTTGATATTCATGCACAGAAATGAGTCAGCTGATATTTTTTTAAATCCTTTTTTGCTTTGTTTTGCTCTGTTCATAAAGTCACTGACCAGACACTTGAGAGGAAATGTACTAAGACCCTAAATATCTATAAAGGCAGTCTTTATTTATTCCATGTAGAAGGCCCTGAGTCTGATAGAATATGTAGCATATGGTAGGCATTCAGTTAATATATGGTAAGAATGATGGATTTAGGGCCAAATATATTTTGAGAGCTGGAGCTTTATTAAGTACTTATTTCAGGCAAGTTGCTAAACATTCCACATAGATTTTTAAAAGTTCAGTGTTAGACTAGCCTTATGAGATAAGTATTATTATCCTTCTTTGAGAGATTTTTTTTGTGGAAAAAACACAAAAAAAGAAACTGAGAGGGCGCCTGGGTGGCTCAGTTGGTTAAGCGACTGCCTTCGGCTCAGGTCATGATCCTGGAGTCCCAGGATCGAGTCCCACATCGGGCTCCCTGCTCAGCACGGAGTCTGCTTCTCTCTCTGACCCTCTTCCCTCTTGTGCTCTCTATCTCTCATTCTCTCTCTCTCAAATAAATAAATAAAATCTTAAAAAAAAAAAAAGAAACTAAGAGTTAGTGGTATTGGACACCATTGCAGGTCTCAAGTGGAATCCATGAGTCCTGGTTTGAACCAAGGCACTCTTACACTAGAGCTCACTCTCTTAAGCGACCCTTCAATTATTATTCCTTGCTACCTAATCCAGAGAAATGGTAATAGCATTAAGAGGTAATTTAAAGGAAGGACTGACTTCAAGAAAGAGGACTACCAAAGAAAACACACATTTGTCGAACATTTTTCTATGGCAGCAGAAAGGTTTAATTTCACAGAAGATGGCTTGTTAGATGCCAGTTTAATTAGCCAACCTTCTCTTGGGTCTCGATGTAATTGTTAACTTTCTCTACCATGGGAATGACCCTGAAAATTGTATTTGTCTCATGCAGCTGTCGATATTCCCTAACAAAATACGTATAGCTGGTAAATTGCTTCCTAAAAGTTTTATGCCATTTTCAGAGCACAGAAATGAATCGAGTATGTAAGAAGGGATGTGTAAGAAGGCAGGCAGATGGTTCCATTTAGCCATAACCCAAGTGAGATGTACAATATCAAAATGTATTAAGTGGATGTGCTAAGACCAATTCTCTCTCACAGTCTTTCTCTTCTCTTTATGAAACTGAGTGTGACTAGTTCTTAGCTGCCTACAAGAGAACAAGGAAATTCTAGTCTAGAGCCATGATTTCTCATGGTGCTCATTTCAAGATGCAGCAGAGGTTCACTTGTTGTCTGCCTGGAGCAGGGAGTAGATTCTCCATATGTGTAACTGGCCTTCCTTGCTGTTCCCCACACAGTCTTCAGCAGAGGTGTTATATGACTCCCAGAAGTTAAGGACCATGTTTGTCAGACAGCAGGTGTATACCTTACATTATTTCTTATAGTAAAAATTATTTCTTGTAGGTTAAAATATTTAGAGCCACTATACAAATGACTATAGAATAATGCTGCATGCTTCCTGGAAAAGTTTGGAAAAGGAAATATCAGAATTCTTAAATTTTAGTTCATTTCTAGCCATTGTCAAGCAGAAATCCAGCTCTTTATTTTAGAATACCTCAATAAATATCCCTAAATTTTTATGACGTTTCTGTTTTTATAGTCTAGGAATACTCTAGCAGATATGACATTCACTACAATTCTTTTGATTTTTTTCCACCCAATTTATATATTTTGTTATATTTTACTCTGAACCGTTAATGCTCTCTAAATTGTAGGAATACTGTCTTTATCTTGCCCTCACCCTGTTATTTTTATTATTGCAGTTCACAAATTAGTTGTATAATGTGTTGACAGTTTAATTATTATTATTGTGCCTTAAACGTTGGATTAAACCCAAAAGATCAGAATATTCTTTTTTAAAAAATATCATTCTGAGGTTCTTGTTATCTTGTTTGCTCTGTCACAGTGTGCAGAGATGCAGAACCATGCTAACTAGAATAGGATCAAAATCAGCCATGTCTGCAGAACAATTTTAACTTTTGTGATATTTATGTTTTATTTATTAATTTTATACTGTAATAACATCTGAAATTTTCTTTAGGAAACAGAAAAAAAAACCCTTATCTCTTTATCTTAAGCAGTAACTGCCTTCCAGACCTATTTTTTTGATCAAATTTGTAGCATAGGTGTCAAACTTAATTTTTACTTCAACACTCCAGTGTTTCGTATGTTAGAGGTAACCTCCACGCACTAGAAGCTATTTACTTCGGTGACTTCTTCTCTTTCTGACGAGCATCTGTCTCTTTACCACTTAGTGCCCACTGGTGAATTTTGCTTGGTTTTGGAAGAACTGAGAAAACTAATTATCTCAGCCTTGCACATTTCCCCAATCAAGGATCAGTAATGTGCTTTAATCGTGGTGTCATGTAAGGCCCATTCTGCTTCTTGCTTTGAGCTGAATTGCTGCAACTGTCTATCTTACTTTGACTATTCTTGAAAATGTATCCACATCTGTCTGTTTTTATTGCCTACTTCATGGACGTAAACTGCACATTGGTGACAGGGTAGTATGATGAAGGAAACATTAAAATTTTGTGTCAGAAAAAAAAATTGGTGTCAGAAAGTCTGACTTCGGTGTTGACTCTACCGGTTATTAGATGCCCATTTGAGGTTGGGCACATTGCTGATCCTCTCTGAGCTCCATCAACTTCAATGATAAAATGTGGTTTATTAAAGTAATAATTTTAAGGATGTTTATATCATATATTTTATGTTGTGTAATACATTATAAAGTTACATATGATTATATGTAAATATAATTTTAATTATGTATCATGAATTAAGTATTGCATATTACACATTATATGTTTTATATATTTTATGTGTGATATATATTTTATTATATAGATCTTGTTTATCCTTTAGTTTCATTCAGAGTTGAGGTGCTTGATCCTACATGAGTCAGGGTATTCACTCCTTTGTTTTTTTGTTTTATAGTCTCTGAAATCATTCCTCTTTTGTTATTAAAGCAAGGATAAGGGGCCTCAAAAATCCCTTGTTTGATTAGTCACTGACCCTGACCTACCAGTTGATCTTAGAGAAAATATCCATATCCCCAAAACTAGTAGTTTCCCCAGACCACCTAGGAGATTTTCACTTTAGATTCAAAATATCCCAAGAACAGGCTCTGAACATTGTGTTCAATATTCCTGGTGATATAGGTCTGAATGTCATATTGATACCCTGGTAGCCCCAGAAAGGCAAAATTAATTATATCTGGCTCATCAGCAAAGGCTCCATATTATACTTAGTTCTGTTAGGTATGTAGGATTATGTCAGTCATAGCTGGGGTGAAAGTAGGAAATGGTGAAAAGTCCATTGCAATAAGACATAAAATTCTATGTTGAGCAAAAAATAAATTATCTGGGGAGGCATCTGATTCTTTTGATTTTGAAAGCTCAATATTATGATGATATTTTAAGTTTTATTATGTCACCCAACAAAGATAATATTTTTATAAATGAATATAAATATTAGCAAAGATTATACTGAAATACTAAAAATGGGAAGGTACTCACTATACAATTGAACATAAAATTTCTTGAAAATATAGTTATAAAATACTTTGAGTTGGTTAGTAGTAAGGGAAATTTTAGACATATCACCAGCCTAATAAACTATCTTATATTTAGTTCCTCTGTGCTTCCTACAATGCTTAAGATGAATATTTTTTATCTAGATGTAACCATTTTGACCTCTGTTCCCCTCCCCCACAACAAACACGCTGCCTTTGATGTTAAAATAGCATATGTACTCACTTGCACTCAACAATTGGGCCACTGAGTTTCATTGGTTGAGAAGTCTGACATGAAACAAGTGGGTTTTAAATTTTACTGACATCATGTAAAGGGAAATCTTCTTTATCCATTTCATGATTAGCAAAAATTCAAGGAAACAATGTGAATTGCTTGGAAGGAAGCAAGGAGTATTGATTGAAGAAAAGAGACTTGAGTTAAGAGGACAAGTTAGATGTTCATTGAAATAATTCAACTAAAGGCTGTTGAAGGACTGAACTAGGGTAATGAGGACCAAAGAGGCATTTTCGATGCAGAATGTATAGGATTTGAGAACAGATTTTTAGGGATTGAAGAGTTAGAGAAGTTCAGGAAAACTCTGAAGTGTCTGGCTTGGGTGACTGGCTAATGGTAATGCTGTTAACTTAGGTAGGGAAAAAAGAATAAGCTGAAACCATCTGTTGAAAAATGAAGTGTATAATGGTGAATTTAGGGACTGAGGAAAGTGGCAAAGATTTGGAATAGCCTCTCTGGTAAAATAAATGGTAGTAAAAAAGGTGTATAAAAATCATATTTAGCCTCAATGAGGTCACAGCTAAGGCTGGAATACACAGATTGATATTGACATTCAAGTTTTCAAATGCCTCCCTGTTGGCTATAACAGCAATTTTCAATATTTTCCCATCCTGAAACCCAAGAGGGGCAATATTCAAATCCTAAATATAATCTAATGAAGCTTTGGCATAGACAAAACTGGCTTTATAAATGTAAAATTGCCCATTAACTAGATATAATTCCACCACTTTGTTTCTAAGTGTCTAAGTGAATGAGTGTGATATTTTAACAGTGATAACTTTATATGAGCTCTATTTTATTTTTTAGTAATTTTACTTCAGTTTTGATAGTTATAACCATTATTTGAGTAAATTACTTGTAATATGCCTCTCAACTAATCTTAACACTGAAATTTAGAACTAGTCTATATAAGATAATTGGCAAATTTTTTGGTTTAGCAAATGAGGTTCTCCACAGTTAGACCTTATCTCAGATTTTATTTTCCAGGGTGGCTGTGAATACCTCTCACCCATATGTATTTCTAGAACTTTTTCACTAGAACTAGAGTTTATTTCTTTTCCCCTAGAATCTGAACATATTTATGATTTGCTGGCAACCAATGGAATGTAGTAGAAACAACAAAGCATGGCTTCTGAGGCTACATCAAAAAAAAAAAAAAAGTGGGGGCGCCTGGGTGGCTCAGTCATTAAGCGTCTGCCTTCGGCTCAGGTCATGATCCCAGGGTCCTGGGATCGAGCCCCGCATCGGGCTCCCTGCTGGGCGGGAAGCCTGCTTCTCCCTCTCCCACTCCCCCTGCTTGTGTTCCATCTCTCGCTGTCTCTCTCTCTCTCTCTCTCTATCTCTCTCTGTCAAAATAAATAAATAAAACCTTTAAAAAAAAAAAGTGCAGCTTCCACATTGTTCATCAGAACACTCATTTTGGAACTCCAAGCCACCATATAAATAATCTCAACTGCCCTCAAGTTGTCATGCTGTAAAGAAGTCCAAACTAATTTATAAGTAGAGAACATGGAGAAGCCCTAAGACCATATAAAGAGAAAGATGTTTGGCTAGTCTCCAGCTGCAACAGCTGCCAGTATTCTAACTCTGGAGGATCTGATTGTGATTGCATGAGAGAACTCAGATCATAACTATCCAGCTGAGCCTTTTCCAAATTCCTAACCTACAGAAACTATGGCAGACAATAAAATATTTTTTGCTGTTTTAAAATTTTGAGGCATTTGGTATGCAACAATATGTTCAATGTGCAATTTTCAATGCACAGAATTTTGGATATGGAAGTGAGGTTCTATCAAAACAAAACACCAAAACTTGTGCCTTTAGTTTTGGAACAAGTTATCAGTAGACATTAGAAGAAATTGTCTACATCAGTAGACATTGAGGAGACTGTGAAGAAAGCCTGAAGGGTCTTGAGCAGGGTGTTAGTGAAGCCAGAGGAACTCAGGAAGGCTGTCAGAGGAGGGCTAAAGGAGTGAGGCAGATGTTACTGAGTGCTGGGGAGAAGGAGACCCTAGTTATATAATGAGAGAAAGTTAACAAGATTGTTGCCTGCATTAGCATATAAAAGAAAAAAATACACCGAATGGACTTTATGATACAGCTAAGGATATTTCCAGGCATGGTCCTAAAGGTGCCACCAAACCTCTTGTAGCTACTAATAATGAGAGAGGAGAGAAATATGTTAACACCTTATTCCATTTTAAAATGGAATTTAGAAGACATGTAGAGTCTAGATTTTTTTTTTTTTTTTGACAGCAAAGCGTTCTTTACGTAAGAAAGGATCTCAACACAAAGATCAAATCCAGGATAGAAACAAGAACCTTTGTTAAAACCTTAGAATGATTTAAGATAGAGCAACATTAGACATTTTTGGATGAACATGATGACTTCTATATATCTGAAGGGCATGCTTCATAGATCCTTGTAATTAAACAGTAGGGCTTTCAGTACTCTTCAGGGTGTTATCCCGCAGTTACAGGAAGGCCACAGTGGATCAGGGATTGTCTTGAAGAGATTATTGATACTACTTGACCAACAGTAGCTCTCTTTTCAGACTGACTTCTTTATCCCCTTTAACAATCTCTGTTACTCTGAGCGTGTACTTGCTTTGACAACATCATATCTCAGGCTCATTTTGAATGGTCCTGCCTACATGGATTGAATCAATTGTTCTCCAAGAAGACTTGGCTTCTTCTAGTGGAGAGTAGACAAAGAATTGAGTCTGGAAGCTGATTGAATACTGTATGCATTGCCTTACATGCACATTTGAGATAGGGTAGGATGACACAGAAGGTACAAGTTTCCTTTTTGTCTTGTCAGAAACCAGAATCTTTTCTTAAAAAAAAATCATAAGTTTGCATTGATATTTCTAATTGGACTCTTTCTTTTATTCTTATACTGCTAAAATGGCTTTCATTTTTTCAATGCTACATTGCATTGTCATACCAACTGTACGTATATAAACTAATCTTTATTCATCTATCAATAGATTCTTAGGTTGTTCTCATATCTTGGCTATTATAAATAATGCTGTGATAAACATAGGGATGCATGTATCTTTTTGAATTAATTTTTTTGTTTTCTTCGGGTAAATACCAAGTAGTGGAGCTCCTGGATTGTGTGGTATTTCTGTTTTTAACTTTTTGGACAAAACTTCATACTGGTTTCCACAGTGTTGCACCAATTTACATTACCACCAAAGTGATGGGGGTTTCTTTTTCTCCACATCCTCACCAACACTTGCTATTTCCTGTCTTTTTGATGATAGCTATTCTGCCAGGTGTAAGGTGATAACTCACTGTGGTTTTGACTTATATTTGCCCGATGATTAGTGATGGTGAGCATGTTTTCATGTATCTGTTGGCTATCTGTTTGTCTTTGGAAAAATGTCTCTTTTTAGGGCCCATTTCTAAATTAGATTGTTTGTTTTAACGTTGAGTTGTATAGTTTTGTTTTTTTTTTGTATTTTGGATATTAACCCCTTGTTAGATATGTCATTTGCAATATCTTCTCCCATGCAGTAGGTTGCCTTTTCACTTTGTTGATGGTTTCCTTTGTTGTGCAAAAGCTTGTTATTTTGCTGTAGTCCAAATAGTTTTTTTGCTTTTGTTTCCCTTGCCTGAGGAAACATATCCATAAATACATTGATAAGGCCAATGTTCAAGAAATTACTGCCTATGTTTTCTTTTAGGAGTTTTATGGTTTCAGGTCTCACATTTAAGTCTTTAATCCATTTTGAGTTTATTTTTTGTGTATGGTGTAAGAAAGTGGTCTAATTTCATTCTTTTGCATGTAGCTGTCCAGTTTTCCCAGCACCATTTGTTGGAAAGACTGTCATTTCCCCATTGTGTATTCTTGCCTCCTTTGTCATAGATAATTAACCATATAGGTGTGAGTTGATTTCTTTCTTTTTTCTTTTCTTCTCTCTCTCTCTCTTTTTTTTTGAGAGGGAGAGAGCGAGAGTGTGTGTGCATGGCAGGGAAGGACAGAGGGAGAGGGGAAGAGAGAGTCTTAAGCAGGCTCCATGCCCAGTGCAGAGCCTGATGTGTGACTTGATCTCATGACCCTGAGATCATGATTTGAGCTGAAATCGAGTCAGATGCTTAACTGACTGGCCACCCAGGCACCCCAGTGTGTTTATTTCTGAGCTCTCAATCCTGTTGCATTAATCTACATGTCTATTTTTGTGCCAGTAACATACTATTTTGATTATTATAGTTTTGTAGTATATATTGGGTGCTGGTATTCTGACACCTCCAGCTTTGCTTTTCTTTTTCAAGATTGCTTTGGCTTTTTGGGGTCTTTTGTGGTTCCTTACAAATTTTAAGAGTATTTGTTTTAGTTCTGTGAAAAATAGCATTGGTATTTTGATAGGGATTGCATTGAATCTGTACATTGCTCTGGGTTTTAATTCTCAGAGTTGTCCACAATGAGCTTCCAGCAATTCAGTTACAATTCAGGTTTTTCTACCTTACCACTGGTTCCCACAACAGTATCCATTCATGTGTTTCTGTTCCCAATAAGCAGTGACTCCCTGCACTCACCTGTCTTTCTCTCCAAACTTTGGGTCAGTGGCTTGCCCTGTGTCCTCTCCTCTCTTAGGGATCCAAGAAGAGTTTGTTGATTTTTTCAGTCTGTTCAGTTTTTTATTCATTAGGATAGAGTAATGAGTTCTAAGCTCCTTACATGTGGAACCAGAAACTGGAAAGTTTGTTTTTTTTTTAAATTAGTCTTATCATTGGATCAAAAGTTTAGGATTTATTGAATATTGCGTTTGATTAAATGCAGCACCAAGATATATACACAATGGAATATTATGCAGCCATCAAAAGGAATGAGATCTTGCCATTTGCAATGACGTGGATGGAACTGGAGGGTGTTATGCTTAGTGAAATAAGTCAATCAGAGAAAGACATGTATCATATGACCTCACTGATATGAGGAATTCTTAATCTCAGGAAACAAACTGAGTGTTACTGGAGTGGTTGGGGGTGGGAGGGATGGGGTGGCTGGGTGATAGACATTGGGGAGGGTATGTGCTACGGTGAGCGCTGTGAATTGTGCAAGACTGTTGAATCACAGATCTGTACTTCTGAAACAAATAACGCAACATATTTTAAGAAAAAAGAAAAAGAAGATAACAGGAGAGGAAGAAAAGGGGAGTATGTCAGAGGGGGAGACGAACCATGAGAGATGATGGACTCTGAAAAACAAACTGAGGGTTCTAGAGGGGAGGAGGGTAGGGGGATGGGTTAGCCTGGTGATGGGTACTGAGGAGGGCACGTTCTGCATGGAGCACTGGGTGTTATGAACAAACAATGAATCATGGAACACTGCATCAAAAACTAATGATGTAATATATGGTGATTAACATAACAATAAAAAATAAAAAAAAAATAAATGCAGCATCAAGTTTCAGGTACTGTTTTTAAATACTGAATCCTTCATAAATTGCTATTGTCTCATTTTCTTTAATCTTCTAATTTGTCTTTCTTTCCTTATTGTATTGACTTTGTGACAATATCTATACTGGTCAAAAAACACATCCCTGACCTGAGGGAAAATATTTGCCCCTTCTCTCTATCAAGCAAAGGACTATTATTTGTGTTGTAGGAAAGCTGCTTGAGTGTGCTATGGATTTGTAAGAGCAAATTGAATGATTAGCATTTGAAAGGAGTATCTGTAAATTTTTAAACTAATCTAGACAGTTGGGGATGGTTAATTTACCTCAGTGCTACCTAGAAGAACACAGGGTGCATGCAGTAAGACCATACTTAATGCATTTCAAATATATTATATATATATGTATATATATTTTAGAAAAGTAAATTAACTTTCATTTCTAAAGATCCCACTGGACTTGCATTCTTTCATATAGAAATATTTTAATGTGTTACATGAACAAACATTGACCAGATTTCCAACTGACACCAATCACGTGTAATCCAGGGTACATGTATATTCATTGAGATCTCCCTTAAATAGTACTATAAGGATGCTAATATAAAAATAAATGCAGAGAGAGACCATTCTTATGAGAAAAAGGTTTTTGAAAAGAAGTATAATTACACTTTAAAGACCCTCTATCCATGATAAAATATAGGGACAAAATTCCTACTTTGTTTTAATTTGTAATTTTAAATATTTTGTGTGTTGGGTGTGTGAAGGGTGAAGTGAGGGAATGAAAGTTATCAAGTTATGAGTCCTCTTATTTCGAGGAGAATCACTTCAACTAGAGTGAAATTTCTGAAGACAGAGTGTTTTTGGAAACTGTGTGTGGGGGTAGGGTGGGAGGCATATAGTAGGCCCTTGTCATTTTTTTCCAATACATTGTAATTTATCAGACTGTTAATTTACCCAAAACTATTTTGTATTTCCCAGAAAGAAAAGATGGATGATAGGTGTTGTTTACAGGCTAGGCATTATAAAGTGAAAGAATGTTTATGAAGCGCTCTTTAGTCGTTTAACTCTTTAGTGCTAGCAAAGAAGAAAAAACAGCCACCAAAATGAGTAGCTCTGCTAGGTGAGCAAGCATACCATGACTGTATGTATGGCTACTTTCAGTGCCTTTCCTGCGTATCCTCCTTTTCTTTTTTTTTTCTTTTTTTAAAGATTTTATTTATTTATTAGAGAATGAGAGAGAGAGAGAGAGCACATGAGAGGGGGGCGGGTCAGAGGGAGAAGCAGACTCCCTGCTGAGCAGGGAGCCCAATGCGGGACTCGATCCCGGGACTCCAGGATCATGACCTGAGCTGAATGCAGTCACTCAACCAACTGAGCCACCCAGGCGCCCCCTGCGTATCCTCCTTGATAAAGTGATTCTTTGTCTCTCTAAGTTGATGAGGAAGGGATGGAAAAAAACATGCCCACTGATTCTGTTAAAAGTCAGTGATGAGTTTTTAAAAATTCAAAGGTAACACTTGAGTTAACTTAATTTCATTGAGTCTGACTACCTTTTCTCTCCCCATTCTTAAGAAAAGGTTTTCTGCTGTCCTTTTCCTGCTGCTTGAAGGCGAGGTTTGCTAACGCCAGAGGACTGCTTTCCCCTCAGCATTGGTTAGACATGGCTCTCATTGGTCTGCACCCTGGAGTTTCCCTGACACTCCATGTCCTTATGCACTTGTTTCCCTTTTGAGTCTCTGGCTGTGTGGAGTGGGTAGCACCTGTCAGAGATCTGGCTGGGCTGCCTAGGTGCTGTCACGTTTCCTGGCAGCTCTGTTTAGGGAGGCAGATTCAGGAGGAACAGAATACACTGGAACTTTTATGTATTGTGAGGGTGGTTGACAAACATGAATCATCAAAGGAGATTTAGTGCCTTGGGCACTAAAATAAACAGAAAATAAGTAACTCTTTTATCCTTTCAGCTAAGAAGCATATGCATGAATGGATGAATTAGTAATTTGAAAATAATTTCTTTAGTACCTGATATTATACCCAAGATACAATTCCAGGTCTAGTGAAAGATATGAAAAAAGTAAGAAACAGAACCTCTGCTCAAGAAATGTATAAGCTTAACTGACCACAATCATTTATTCCACTATTAAGGCATATAATAATAAAAGATTAACAATCTAAAAAAAAGAAATGTATAAGCTTATAGTGGAAATAAGAATTATGTGATTGACCATATTCTAAGGTATAAATTGTCACACAAGGAGTCTGTGGTATCAGAGAGAAAGGTATTAAGAACATCAAGAATGTCTTTATGACTTTATGATTTTCTTGAGGTTTTCTCTCTTTTAGGTTGTTTAATTATAGTAATAGGAGAGCTAACTCAGATTACTTAGAGAAGAAGATAATTTTTTGGTTCAAGTGACTGAGAAGTCCAGGGATGGATGACATGGCTTGTAAGCCTGGCTTCATGAGGACTCTACACTTCTGTGATTCTTTCACATTCTTATGAAGAATACATAAGAGATAAATAAAACCACTGCACACATAGAGTAAGTAGCTAATAAATGGTAAAAAAAAAAAGCTATGTAATGTATGGTGATTAACATAACAATAAAAAATTTAAAAAAGCTATTATCAGTATTTTGATAAGTAAAATCATATTTAGTGCAAAATTTTTAATATTCATGACTATCCAATTTTCTAGCTCTAGTGATCATTAACATGTATTTTAAATTGTTGGAACCATGTAGTATTGAAGAAGTTTTGAAATCATAGAAGTTTTGTATTAAAAAGAAAACAAGAACCTTTATTGAGTCAAATTCTATTAATAATATCCATATTAAGAAAGCATGCACATATTTGCTTTTTAGAGGATGGTTATATAAATATTCTTAATAACACTTTTATTAATAATTAAATAATGTTAAAGAATCATCTTAATAATAAGGTAAGTAAATACCCTGGTAGTAAGATTGGAGGTGGAATGTATAGTAATTTTTTTAGTGTTTTAAATGATTTATGCCATTGTAAAAAAACATATAGTTTCTTTTTGTAAGTGGCGATACTTCTACTACTTCTTATTAGCACTTTGGAAACATTGTATTCAAGGATAATTTGGAGAGGGGTGCCTGGGTGGCTCAGTCTGATGGGCCTCTGCCTTCAGCTCAGGTCATGATCTTGGGGTCCTGGGATCTATCGAGCCCCGTGTTGTGTCAGGCTCCCCGCTCAGCAGGGAGTCTGCTTCTTCCTTTCCCTCTGCTCTGCCCCCTGCTTGTGCTTGTGTGTGCTCTCCCTCTTGCTCTCTCTCTCAAATAAATTTAAAAGATCTGTAAAAAAAGGAATAATTTGGAGAGATAATAAGAAAGGGAAACTGGATTGTGAGGTATTGTCTTCAAACAAACCTAGAATGAAAATAAGTAATATGACAATATCACCTAAAGCCCAATCTACTTATAAAATTTCCATGAGCTTCAAACTTAAAAGTTATTCAGGATCAAATGTGTGATTGGCCACAGCTGTGTGTCTCTGGACCAGCCATTTTTCCGTCTCTATTCCCAGGTTACAGTTTGTGCACCTCAGGTCGGGTTAGGTCACTAACATGAACAGTCTTTGATTCTGTGACCTACCATTCCCAATATGTCATTCCCTATATATTTTTCCCAGGAAGCAATGCCAGTATCAGAGTCTCATAAATTGCTGGCAAAAGCTCCAGAACTCTACCTTAAGAAATGTTTCCATCTTGGTCTCTTTCTGTTCACTTTAACCACCATCTATTCAATAGGATTTCATCTTCAGTTTCAAAAGTAATTGATCTTTATTTTTAAGATTTTTTATTTATTTATTTGAGAGAGAGAGAATGAGAGATAGAGAGCACGAGAGGGAAGAGGGTCAGAGGGAGAAGCAGACTCCCTGCCGAGCAGGGAGCCCAATGCAGGACTCGATCCCGGGACTCCAGGATCATGACCTGAGCCGAAGGCAGTCGCTTAACCAACTGAGCCACCCAGGCGCCCTCAGAAGTAATTGATCTCGATTGGCTCTTGGTTCTACCTCTTTATTTTCTCCTATTTGGCTTAAACCATCTAACTTTTGGCTATATGCTTGATGCTGATTCTTATAATTACCCCTCAGACCGTGTGACAGCTGGGGGTGCTGGTTCTAGTGTTGACCTAGTAGGGTGTCCAGGACCGCACCAGAATGGAGGATATAAGGTCCATTGAGCTATGGCATCATTAAGGCTTTGTTTTTTCATTTGATAAATAATATTGATAATAATTATTACTGTAATAGCAACAATGTTTTCTATTTCTAGACTTTCATAATTTACAAAGCACTTTCACAAATTTTCTTAGAAAAACACTGTGATTATATTAAAAAACATATTTTCCTTATCTTACAGAATTTGAACGGTAATTATAAAAACAAAATTTGATAAGTAGATATCCTGCTCAAGATCATATAAGTTAATAAATGGTGAATTTAGGAATCCAATCGGATTTTAAAGATAGATAGTGTTTCTAATTTATAACTATCTAGTTATACACATGTACAAACATCTGATAATGTTACTTTTCCTAAGACTTGCTTTCTGTGTGTGTGTGTGTGCATGTGTGTGTGAGTGTGTGATATTTGGTATGTTGAATTTAGCAAGGAAAAACAATGAAATTCATCCAAGTCATATACTGGAGTTAGGAGAGTTACATGGCTTTTGTTGCATAAATTAAAGTCCCAATATAAATAATTTTGTACTTCAGCATATAAAACAAATGCTTAAAGCAAACTACAGAGAAAAGAGAGAGCACGATGCTTGTTTGCAACATGTATTTAATATCTTTTACTTTCAGGAATGAAGCACACAAAAGAATACCTTCAGGAACAAAAATAGGGGTAAATTGGCCCATTTACCAATTATAATTATTGTCTAGTTGAAGCACACTATCAAAGGAGAAAGACAGGCATGAGCTCCAAGCTCCAAGTCTAGGGGAAGGACTTTCTTTTTCATTTGTGCAGCTCCCACAATTTGCAAAGACTTTCTTCATATTTAATTATATATATTTCTAATTGTAATCTGTGTAGTAGAATTTGTAATCTCCATTTTTACAGAAGTAGCAGTTGAACAGTTGATAAATTTAGTGATTTGACCACGGTCACAGTTAATGGGAAAGATTGATGCAGAGGAAAAGGTCATGTTATTCATTAAATCATCTAATCCTAAATCACATCCTCAGTCCTTGACCTATGAAATTTTCCAAGTTCAGATTTCTTCTGCTTTCTTTGAGGATTGAGTGGCCATTCCATAACTATGTAGAAAGATTTTAGAGGAGTCGGGAAAATGTCTCTTTCCACACAGTTGGATACATGTGAAATTTTAGCCTGAAGATGATCAACTATTATATGTCACAGTTTTTAAGAAACATTTAATGAAAAGTTGATATTGTAAGTTAATTTTTTTCACTTGTACTCAGGAAAACAAAATTAAATTAATGTAGGATAGATGTGAATTAGGAGCATATAGGATGTCATTATGTAAAAGCTGTATGCTGCTGTGCTGATAATTAGAAACTTCCAACTTTATGTGGCCCAGTGGAACAAAGTGGGCCTGCTGGCATTTAGCGGTGTAACACATTTGCTTTAGAAGAAAGGCACATTGAAGGTAAGTTTGGGGTTATATCTTTTGACACGTGGGTCTTGTGTATTGTGTTAATTGTGTAGAGGCTAGCCACTCCAAGTTGGAAACTAAAGGGACAACTCTAGGAATCAAATAGTATAAAACAGTGTAACACCTGATTTTTAAAAAATGAGCTATCTATACATAAAGCATTGTATCTATCAAATACCTTATAAAACGTTTAAGATAGTTCTTGCCTTTAAAGAGATCATATTTGTTACGTTTGTTAGTAAGGAAAACAGTCTTACAGATGGCTATATTATAAGGCAGACTATGGTAAGTATCAAAAAAGAGATATAAGCAAAATGTCATAGAAGTTCTTAGAAAAGCAATAAATCAGGAAAAGCTTCATGCGGGAGTTGTTATTTAAGATGGGCATTGAGAAGCTGTGATCTGAGAATGAAACTTACCATTCTAGGCTGGTAATAATAAAAAACGTGGGTGTAGAAAATTGCAGAGTGACATAGATTTCTTAACTCTGTCTACGACCAATGTAGACTCTCTGGAGATGCAACAAAATAGTCTCTTTCTCTCTTTCCTTAACTCCTCAGGTTTGGAATCCATCTGAGCATAGGTTATGTTTAGGAGAATATCAGGAGATAAGATTGGAATTTAGGTAGGTGGGAGACATATTGTGGAGGTTTTTTGTTTTGTTTTTTTTTTCTAATAAACTATTATTAAGTAACCACTGAAAGTTTCTGACCTGGATTGTAGTATGTTGTATACTGTAATATATTTGCACATTTGGGAATGCAAAGATGATTAAGATAAGAGTCTCTTCACTCTGAAGACTCATAGTCTCATAAGGGAAATAAACACATAAATAATAATTAAATGCAGAGTGTGATATGTGGGAGTATCAGAGAGAAAGTTTTCTATGTTTCAAGTGTGGATCAAACATTTTCTTTTTTCAAATAAAGATATTTATTTATTTATTTGAGAAAGGAGAGAGAGAAAGAGCTGGGGGAAGACAAGCAGACTCTGTCTGCACTTAGTGTGGAGCCCAACGTGGACTTAATCTCCATGACCCTGAGATCATGACCTGAACCGAAATCAAGAGTTGGGTGCTTAACCAACTGAGCTACCTAGGCACCCCTTCAGGTATGAATCCAACATTTTCCTGCTTTCTCTCATTTGAACCTGCTCAACCCCTTCATAACTGAATGATAATACAGTACAGTTGAATGAATGGAAGTACTTTGAAAAATGACAAGCACTGTAAGAATTTATCCAGAATTCATTTTTGAAAATAACAGAAACTATAGGACTCAGACCAATTAAAAGGTTAGTTATTACAGAAATGTAAGTGAAATGCTTAAATTTTGTTTCAAGTAGTAGGTATCAATGAACAATTCCAACAAAGAACCAGGAAAGTTATTGTTACAGTGTAAATGGTATGGTATTGAAATATTATTATTGATGGCTTAATAAAATTTTTGAAGAAGAGCTGAATTATGCAATCTGAGCTTCATGGATCTCAAATAAATACTTGCTGAACTTGCACAGGAAAAGGAAAAAGAGCAACCTTCTCAGTATGGGTCTGGGCTTCTGAATTCAACAGATTGATTACATAGTAGCTACCAAAGAAATGAGGTTTCAGCTTTAATCTCTTTACATGTCTTTTATCTTTGATTGGTTCCATTCTTAAACACTGATTCCCAAGCACAAGCAACTGTCTTTAACGTGAGTTGCAGCAGTAATAGGAGAACATGAAAGAATCAGCGCATACCCATTTGCACTCTGGGAAAAAGAATTCCAAATCCGTGGACCGGTTGTATTATATTACTTTCCAGAGGATGGCCCAATGAATGGTACTCTTGGTATAAAAATCCCATCTTCATTTCATGTTGAGACACAAGACCCAGATTATGAGTATGAATTTTTACTGTGCTTATCTATTTGGAAAATATTTCCCTTTCTGTTCTTTGGTTCATGGACCAAGGGGCTGGGCAGACTCGGATGAGGGCACTTAAGTATTTGTTTCATACCTAAAGTATAGCAGGAATTTCTTTGATGCTCCTATATGTCACACTTTGCCTTGTATTATGATTATTTATGTGTTTATTTCTCTCAGGATGAGTTGAGTGAAGAGATCTTATTTTTTTCTCTTTGCACCCCCTGAAATATCTAGCACAGTATTTTTCAGTGTTGATTTTTAATGTTTGCTGATATAAACAGCATTATATTTACAAATTATTTAGTCTTTGGTGAAAATTGGTAAAGATGTCCAGAGTCTCGTTCTCCATAGAGAAGTTAAGATGACCAGTATGTTCTAACAACTTTTAATGTTGTATCATTTAATACTCACAATGATTCTATAACATAGGCATTATCATTTTTTTAAAGATTTTACCCATTTATTCATTTATTTTATTTTTTATTGTTATGTTAATCACCATATATTACATCATTAGTTTTTGATGTAGTGTTCCATGATTCATTGTTTGTTCATAACACCCAGTGCTCCATGCAGAATGTGCCCTCTTTAATACCCATCACCAGGCTAACCCATCCCCCTACCCTCCTCCCCTCTAGAACCCTCAGTTTGTTTTTCAGAGTCCATCATCTGTCATGGTTCGTCTCCCCTTCTGACTTACTCCCCTTCATTCTTCCCCTCCTGCTATCTTCTTCTTTTTCTTTTTTCTTAAAATATGTTGCGTTATTTGTTTCAGAAGTACAGATCTGTGATTCAACAGTCTTGCACAATTCACAGCGCTCCCCATAGCACATACCCTCCCCAATGTCTATCACCCAGCCACCCCATCCCTCCCACCCCCAACCACTCCAGTAACACTCAGTTTGTTTCCTGAGATTAAGAATTCCTCATATCAGTGAGGTCATATGATACATGTCTTTCTCTGATTGACTTATTCATGAAAGACAGAGAGAGAGAGAGAGAGAGAGAGGCAGAGGGAGAAGCAGGGTCCCAAGGAGCAGGGAGCCCGATGCGGGACTCGATCCCAGGACCCTGGGATCATCACCTGAGCCGAAGGCAGACGCTCAACCATCTGAGCCACCCAGGCGCCCACAGGCATTATCATTATTACCATTATACCAATATGGAAACTGAGGTATAAAGAGATTAAGCAGCTCTTCTAAGATTATGTATGTAGAAAACAACATAGCCATACTTCTATGATTCCAGGGGCTAGGCTTTAACCACTCCGCTGTTGCTCATGTTGGTTCTATCTGCATGCCTTTTATAATTGTAAAAAAAACCCTTATATTTGTAAGGTGCTTTTTACGACATGGAGGCTCTATATGTTATCTAACTGCCACTGTGGAACAATAGAGTGAGCAACTCTGGAAGTTTAATAGGGCAAGTATCATCTTTATACTACAGGTGAAGAAAACTAAAGCTCAGGGAGATTGTGATTCTAGGTCAACCTAGTTTCCTCATTTGTATTTTGGAGATAATAATACCTACATTGCTATATTGTATGAGTAATCAAAGTAAAATACCTTACCATAAAATACGCATCCAATAAATGTTTTCTTCCCAACTGTGTGTGTGTGTGTATACATATATATATACACATATCATGCTACCTTTATATTACATGATGACTAATATTGATAGCATTTCTCAAAAACAAAACTCCTTCAAAAAAGAGAGTTAAATCTTTGTGTACTAATATGGAAAAAGTAGCTACTACACACTTAAGTAGAAAAAGTACATTTAACAACACTATGTATAGTATTTTCCAAGTTGTTTAAAGTTAGACATCAAAAATGTGTGGAGAACACATAGACATTTCTGTAGAGGAGAATCTGTGGCCTGTGAAGGAAGTTTACTCCTGTGATTTTAATTTTTTACCATGTGCAGGTATTACTTTTTCAATTAAAAATAAAATGAAAAAGGAATAAAATACTAACAAGCTCATAAAAAAACAAAAACCACAATAAAAACATTGTTTGCCTCATTGATTAATCTCTCTTATTTAACTGATGATTTTAGAAACAATAGATCCCATAGATAGTGGTTTCTGGAAGTTATCCAGTCTAATTCCCAATTTTGCAACCACTGAAATAGAGGTTGAATGACTAGTTTAAGGTTATTCAGGTTAAAGACTATGTAAGGATAAAGAGTTCAGTCCAGTGCTATTTGCTGGTTAGGTGGAATTTCCATTTCATGGTATATGCTCTCTTATGCTGTGTCTTTTCCTTCTTTCATCTTCAGTTTTGGTTTTTTTCTAATGCCTATAAGGAGATACCATGTCCAGCCATATATTTCAATAGACCTCTTTTTGTAAATAAAGAAGAAATGCAAATCCAGAAGATATTCCTATAGTTGAGCAAAGGATGAAGATCTGAGGAGTTTGGAGAGATTGGGAGAAAGGAGAGGTCACAGGGGGAGTTGCATGGGCATCCAGGATATTTTGAAGGTACAGTGACAGTGGGTATGTGATATGAAAGAAAAATTTACATATGAAAATGAAGGTTGGCATTGAGATATTTAGGACCTGAGTAACTGCACCAGAAGATAATAATTGATTGAAGTTAATCAGTAGAAATTGAGAGGTAGGGTTAGCTTCTGATTCTTCTGTAGAACATCATCATAACTATTGCTTGAATTCAGTATCTTTCTTTTCAAATTTTGTAAACTTTGTATGGGCATAAGAGTCCTATATTTAGGCATATTTGCATTGGTGTGTTAAAAACACACCAATGCAAAATATGTAAAAGATCTATATGAGAAAAAATTCAAAACTCTAATGAATGAAATCAAAGAACTAAATACATGGAGAGATATTCCATATTCATTTATAAGAAGACTCAATATTTGCAAAACGTCAGTTCTTCCCAACTTAATCTATTGATGCAGTGCAGTCTCAATAAAAATCCCAGCAAATTGTCTTGTGGATCTCTACACACTGATTCTACAGTTTACATGGAGAGCCACAAGACTCAGAATAGTCAGAGAAGTATTGGAGAACAAAGTTGGAAGACTGACACTACCCAACTTCAAGATCGACAGTAAAGCTACAGTAATCAGGAGTGTGCTATTGACAAAAGAATAGACATATAGATAAATGGGACAGAATGGAGAGTCAAGAAAGAGATCCATATAAATATAGTCAATTGAACTTTGACAAAGGAGCAAGGACGATACAATGGAGCAAATATTGTGTTTTCAGCAACGGTGATGAAACAACTGGACATCCACATGCAAAAAAAAAAAAAAAGAATCTAGACACAGATCTTACGTCCTTCACAAAAATTAACTCAAAATGGATCACAGAGCTTAAGATAAAATGCAAAACTGTAAAATCCCTAGAAGATAACTTAGGAGAAATCCTAGATTATCTTGGGTATGGTAATGGCTTTTTAGATATAACACCAAAGGCACAGTCCATGAAAGAAATAATTGGTAAGCTGGACTTCATCAAAATTATAAACTCCGGCTCTATGAAAGACAATGTCAAGAGAATGAGAAGACAAACCACAGACTAGGAGGAAATATTTGCAAGATACATCTGCTAAAGGACTGTTATCCAAAATATACAAAGAACTATTAAAATTCAACAATAAGAAAACAAACAACCTGGTTAAAAAATGGGCAAAAGGCCTTAACAGACTGCTCACTGAATAAGATATACAGGTGACAAAGATATGAAAAGATGTTCCACATCATATGTCATCAGGGAAATGCAAAGTTAAGCAACAAAGAGATACAATTATATACCTATTAGAATGACCAAAGTCTTGAACATTGACAACACCAAATGCTGACAAATATGTGAAACATTAGGAACCCTCATTCATTGCTGATAGGAATGCAAAATGGTACAGACACTTTGGAAAACTGTTTGTGGAGGTTTCTTACAAAACTAAATACACTATTAACCATATAATTCAGCGGTTGTGTTCTTTGGTATTTACCCAAAGGAGCTGAACACATATGTTCACACAAAATTCTGAACATGGTTTTTTATAGCAGCTTTATTCAGAAATGCCAAAACTTAGATGAAACTAATGTGTCCTTCAGTAGGTGAATGGATAAATTGTGATACATCCAGATAATGGACTGTTATTCAGCACTAAAAAGAAATGAGCTATCAAGCCATGAAATGACATGGAATCACCTTGAATGCATATTAATAAGTGGAAGGGAGTCCATGTGAAAAAAACTACATACTGTATGATTCCAAATATGTGATGTTCTGCAAAAAGCAAAACTATGGAGACAATGAAAAGATCAGTGGTGGCCAGGGGTTGGAGTTGGTGGGAGTGATGACTAGGTAGAATACAGAAGATTTTTAGAGAAGTGAAAATACTTTGTATGATACTAAAATAATAGATAAATGTCATTATACATTTGTCCAAACCCATCAAATGTACAACATCAAGAATGAACCCTAACATGAATTATGGACTTTAGATGATTATGATGTGTCAATGTAGTTCATCAATTTTAACAAATGTACCACTCTGGTGGGTGTATGTTGATAATAAGAGAGACTATGAATGTGTCAGGGTGGAGGTCAATGGGAAATCTTTGTACCTTCCCAACAATTTTTTAAAATTTTCTTTCTTTTTTTTCTTTTTGTTATTATTATGTTAATCACCATACATTACATCATTAGTTTTTGATGTAGTGTTCCATGATTCATTGTTTGCGTATAACACCCAGTGCTCCATGCAGAACGTGCCCTCTTTAATACCCATTACCAGGCTAACCCATCCCCCCACCCCCCTCCCCTCTAGTACCCTCAGTTGGTTTTTCAGAGTCCATCGTCTCTTATGGTTCGTCTCCCCCTCCGATTTCCCCCCCTTCATTCTTCCCCTCCTGCTATCTTCTTCTTCTTCTTCTTTTTTTAACATATAATGTATTATTTGTTTCAGAGGTACAAAACTGAGAGCTTTCCCCCTAAGGTCAGGAACATGGCAGGGAGTCCACTATCACCATTGCTATTCAACATAGTATTAGAAGTCCTAGCCACAGCAATCAGACAACAAAAAGAAATAAAAGGCACCCGAATTAGCAAAGAAGAAGTCAAACTCTCACTCTTTGCAGATGATATGGTACTTTATGTGGAAAACCCAAAAGACTCCACCCCAAAACTGCTAGAACTCACAGGAATTCAGGAAAGTGGCAGGATATAAAATCAATGCCCAAAAATCAGTGGCATTCCTATACACCAACAACAAGACAGAAGAAAGAGAAATTAAGGAGTCGATCCCATTTACAATTGCACCCAAAACCATAAGATACCTAGGAATAAATCTAACCAAAGAGGCAAAGAATCTGTACTCAGAAAACTATAAAATACTCATGAAAGAAATTGAGGAAGACACAAAGAAATGGAAAACGTTCCATGCTCATGGATTAGAAGAACAAATATTGTGAAGATGTCAATGCTACCTAGAACAATCTACATATTCAATGCAATCCCCATCAAAATACCATCAACTTTTTTCAAAGAAATGGAACAAATAATCCTAAAATTTGTATGGAACCAGAAAAGACCCCGAATAGCCAGAGGAATGTTGAAAAAGAAAAGCAAAGCTGGTGGCCTTCCCATCAATTTTGCTGTGAACCTTAAACTACTTTAGAAAATAAAGCCTTAATAAACAAAAGAACAAAAGCCCCACATCGATGATACATCTTTCAATATCTTCTGTTCTACCAAGTAACAGAGGTAAGATTCATTCCTAATGTATCTGGCCATTCTTATAAAAAGGGAAGCTTCCAGAAATAAATAAAATAGCTCCAAAACATAAAATGCTATCTCTACATTTAGATCCCAGATGCTTCTCATCTTCATGATGCCAGTAACAGGTTGACCAATGTTTTAATTCTGATATGGTTTATTTTGGTACTGTGAAAATTACACAAACACATGCATGTGACTATAGATACCTCCTCGGCCCCTGCACACACACACACATACACACATTGCACTATATTAAGAGACCATTGAGATTAAAAATACTCTCTGATTTGGGTTGAAACATATGAGATGGACATATAGCAAGTCCACTTAAAGGATTTCTCATGAATCACCAGTGTTAAATGATATTTTTCTTAAATTTTAGTATTAAGTTTTTACAGGCATACAAACCTAATAAGCTCCATATACATAAAATTTAATATAAATATAAAAAATTTTTGAAAATGAAATTCAAACAATGTTAATACCAGTATCAGTAAAAACTAACAATATCATTTTAATGTGACTGAAGCCTGAATTTAATAGTATTGTTGAAACCATTGTTTTGGTTGTAGAAATGACTGTCACGTATAGATTTTATTAAATTCAGTGTAACTAAGTTCTCCCCTTTTGTGCTGTGATATCACAAATGCCTGGAGCAAATGCTTCTTCTTCTTTTTTTTTTTTTTTCCCATTAAGTCCACCCTTTGCTCATGGTCTTCAACCCAAGTAGTGCTTTTTGCTGCCATATGAATTGTTAATACAGACATTAATGAGGGTACCTGTGTTACCTGGCAGCAGAATCCAGATGACTTAAATGTGCTTATTTTAAATAGTTTAGGTTATCATAGAAATGAGAGCCCTAAATTAGAAACAAAAATTTCAGAATATCCCAAGATTTTGAAAATATAACTTTTGATTTTTCTGAAGAGAAATGGTACAATGATTAATAGAATATTATTACATTTTTCTTATGTCTCCATACATCATTCATTATTATTATTTCATTTCAATATAAATTCCTTTAATTACCTTTAGAAAGCTGTTAAGGTGATGCAAACAGAAGCTTTGATTTCTTTTCATAACTTCTAGGAAAAGATGTTAAAAGTTGTATAATGATATATGAATTCATCATAAATTTATTCCTCCATCAATGTATCTACAGTATATAAAATGTAATCTAGTCAGTAAAAATGTGACAGAAGTAGTTATTAAATATTTTGAGGTCTAATTTGTTTATGGATTTAAATTTAAATGAAATTTGGTATATTATATAGTGTCTTTTTTTTACTATTTTATGTATTTGCAGTTTAGTATGATAAAGACATGAGCTAAATTTGATTATTTCTAACCTTCCCTATTATTCTGAATATTATTTTTGTATTATGAACAAAAAGCCATTTAAATCATTGATTATTAAAATGTTTTTTTTTAAGATTTTATTTATTTATTTGAGAGAAAGAATGAGAGAGAGAGAGAGCACATGAGAGGGGGGAAGGTCAGAGGGAGAAGCAGACTACTTGCCAAGCAGGGAACCCGATGTGGGACTCGATCCCGGGACTCCAGGATCATGACCTGAGCCGAAGGCTGTCGCTTAACCAACTGAGCCACCCAGGCGCCCTATTATTAAAATGTTTAATTCCATTTTTACTTTTGCTCATATCACCACAGTAACCTCTTAGTGGCAGCCTATTAATCTTTTTGTATTGTCTTACCATTTGAACATCTGAGTCGTAAGAAATATACAGATACCCAGCAATTGCACTACTGGGTATTTACCCCAAAGACACAGATGTAGTGAAAAGAAGGGCCATATGCACCCCAATGTTCATAGCAGCAATGTCGGCAATAGCCAAACTGTGGAAAGAGCCGAGATGCCCTTCAACAGATGAATGGATAAAGAAAATGTGGTCCATGTATACAATGGAATATTACTCAGCCATCAGAAAGGATGAATACCCAATTTTTACATCAGCATGGATGGGACTGGAGGAGATTATGCTAAGTGAAATACGTCAAGCAGAGAAAGTCAATTATCATATGGTTTCACTTATTTGTGGAACATAAGGGATATCATTAGGAGAAGGAAGGGAAAAATGAAGGGGGGGATGTCAGAGGGAGGGATGAACCATGAGAGACTATGGACTCTGAGAAACAAACAGGGTTTTAGAGGGGTGGAGGGTGGGGGGATGGGTTAGCCCAGTGATGGGTATTAAGGAGGGCACATACTGCATGGAGCACTGGGTGTTATACGAAAATAATGAATCATGGATCACTACATCAAAAACTAATGATGTATGGTGACTAACATAACAATAAAATAAAATTAAAAAAAAAGAAATATACAGATACCCCTGATTATTTATGTTAAAACCAGTATGTGTCTTCTATGGTTTTGTGCTGAAAATTGGGAATTATTTCCTACTTTTGCTCTTATTATTTTGATAAATGGTAACATGCTTTTTAATTCACACTAAGCAGTTTTACAACTACACAGCTATAGTCTATGATATAATACATTTGCCTTTATTTCTGTAGCAAGGAAGTTGGCAAATGCAAATAAAATAAATATTGTGAGTCTAATAAGGGCATAGTTTTTTCCTCAAGTCTTGGCCAGGTCCAGTTTTATAGGTCTTCCAGGACATCTGACAGGGATCAAACTGATTTATTACCCCTGGAAAACAAACTGATCCCTTATGGTAGGCTCATTCCATATAGATAAAGAGCAGATACTACATATGGATATTTTTTTATTGAAGATCACTTACAGATATTCAAGCCTGCAAATTTGTACATTTATAAAGGGACATGGACAATATTTTTTCCCTTTAATGTGGTCTTCTGTGCTGGTAATAAACATATGATCACTATTGAAATGAGAATCTTGTTTGTAACAGTACAAGTTCCTGATGGAGGCCAAAATACTATTATTTTCCTACTTTTCATAGCAATTGCTATATTTAGAAATACATACATTTTTCTTTTTTCCCTTGCTATTATTTTCCTACCTGGATTCTGTTTGGAGGCTCTTACCAGCTTTTTTCAAGTGAAATGTTTCACATGTAACAAGAAACAGCAACCAAATAAGAACATAATGTCCTTGTGGTTACCTTATATATATAGCATTTCAGGTCAACTGAGGAGGTATTTCTGGTAACCTCACATTTTAAGAATGAACAATAGGATGAATTTGAGATAAATTTTTATGTTTTACTATTTATATTTTTGTTTTTCACTTTTTTTAAGATTTTATTTATTAGAGAGAGAGAGAGAGAGCACATGAGAGGGGGAAGATCCAGAGGGAGAAGTAGACTCCCCGCTGAGCAGGGAGCCCGATGCGGGACTCGATCCTGGGACTCCAGGATCATGACCTGAGCCAAAGGCAGTCGCTTAACCAACTGAGCCACCCAGGCGCCCCATATATTTTTGTTTTTCACTTTTGCCTACTGTTTTTGTTATGATGCTTCTCAAGGCTTCCTCCTATGTTCTACAAGACAGCTTTTGCTCTTTGTAAGGTAGCCCATGTGTGTGTGTTTGTGTGTGTGTGTGTCTGCATTTGTATGTCTGCATTTTTACAGTGAGTGAATTTTTGCCTGTCAAAGGGACCTGGTGTTAACAGCTTCTTCCTGAGCCAAAGGGAAGTTAGAGTTGGATTTAAGACCTCATAATCAGAGGAAAGAGTCTATGATCTCCTCCAGCTGACTTGGGTTCCATTGTCTTGAACTTTATAAAAGTTCCTGGAGAAAATGATGAGATACTGCACTGCCTTTCACTCTCAAAGAATTGAAAGACCCTGATGGCAATAAGGAGCTGGGGAGATATAAGGCATTCATTCCCTGGGCATCTAAGTGCACAATTTTCTTGACATCACAATATATCACTCTGTACATTACACTGCCGAACTCCGCATTTCTTGGTCTCTCTTCAGAGTCTTTTTGATTAGTCATCAATAAGCAAAGGGAATGAGAAGGAATTTCTTAAATTTCCATAGCTACACCCAACCTTCTTTTTAGTTCTGACATTGTCTTTGAAAACAAAATGATGAATTCAAGCATTACAATGTCCTGAATCCCAAACATTCCTGTAAATTTCCTTTCTTGCTCTGTTCAAAGTGCCCATATTTTGTGTCTATTGTTGTGCTACATTAAGGAGTCCTAATGCATTTTCTTTCTCTATTTCCTTGTCTGTGCTAGCTCTTGTATTTCATCTTCTTTTGTTAAGCTTTGTTTTATTTTTGAGATTGAATTCTCAACCTTATAAAGAGGGATGGCCTTACACTTACTCCCCTTTATTCTCTTCAAGAGTAGTCACAGCATGCATTTTAGCTGTGTTATACTTGGCCACCAAGTTCTGAATGGCAGATGGAGTTGTTGCTTTCTAATTGCATCATATTGTATAGCTATTTAGTTTTGTCTTCAATTAGAGACCTCAAAAACTATGCTTTTGCAAGTAAATGCAGGTCTATTTATTTTGAGTTAGATTACCCTTTGCTGCAATATCTCTTGGAAACTGGTATTTTACTGAAATGTAAATTAAGTTCACTTAGCATATTTTACTGTATCTTTAATTATATACATCTAATATTAAAGAAATGAAACATATGGCCCAAATCTTTGCCTAAACAAGATCTTGCAGGATTGTTGGGCAAAAAATACATATAAGAAATTTGGGAAAAAACTAATAATACCAATGCTCATTTTATAATACCAATAATACCATGACTCTATTTTAAAAGAGTCATGATAGGAGAGAGACCTCACATGTAGCAAATATAGTGTGTAAGAGTAGCTCTGCCTCTATAACCATGTGATAAGCAAGATTATACTTAAGATATTTTGAGCTTATAAAACTATAATCATTATGGGGCGCCTGGGTGGCTCAGTCATTAAGTGTCTGCCTTCAGCTCAGGTCATGATTCCAGGTCCTGGGATCGAGCCCCACATTGGGCTCCCTGCTTGGCGGGAGGCCTGCTTCTCCCTCTCCCACTCCCCCTGCTTGTGTTCCCTCTCTCGCTGTGTCTCTCTCTGTCAAATAAATAAATAAAATCTTTAAAAAATCTATAATAATTATAAATTCCAGTTGGCTTGTGGGAGGAGAAAGGGAGATAACTACAAATTCAGAGTCAGAAGAAGTTTGGGACCAGAATTGACCGCAGAGAAAGGAATGGCTCCAGAACTGAAGAGCACTAGAAGAGACACACAAGTGGACATAGAGAGGGCAGTTTGAGGGTGGAAATTCTACAAGAGACAACTAGATAGTCTATCCTGGGGGAGGGGGTGCTTCTAAACCTGGTAATAGGTCCAAAGCAAATTCTTCTCATGTTCAAGGCCAGCTTGCTCAGTTTATTATAAGTGCTACAGGGGAAACAGAATGTGCTTTGGCATAAGAGACCTAAGTTTGTAACATGGCTCCAGCCACTTCTCAGTGATGTGACCATGACCTGTTTTTTCTCAACTGTGAAACAAGGGTGATAACCATGCAGTAACGTCATAAGGATCAGGGCCCCTGATAGGATTCCAGGTACAAGAAGATGCTCACTAAATGGTGATATCGTTCTTGTTGTAGCTCAGGTAAAGAAACCCGGTGATGGGTATTAAAGAGAGCACGTTCTGCATAGAGCACTGGGTGTTATACACAAACAATGAATCATGGAACACTACATCAAAAACTAATGATGTATGGTGACTAACATAATATAATAAAATAAAATAAACAAACTGGGTTTTGTGTGTTCTGGAGCCTGTCATTGCAAGCCAATCTTTAATTAAACTATTTGTGTTTTAAATATTTTGCATTTTGGTATTTTTTCTTTTTAATATTTTGGCTTTTTTTCATGTTCCCATTGCTGATTTCCTAATAAGGTTACATTTCCTAATAACGTTACAATAAAAAAATACAAGAATCATTTCTCAGCTGAAACTAAGGAGAAAAATTATTTACTGTCAGAACCAGAGAGTTAAGTGATTTTAGAGGACATATGTGGGGGGGGGGGCATTTGCTATCTGGCTGGAAAGTGGGAAATGGAGGGAATAAAAGATAACAGGGGCACAGAGAGGGATCAAATCAGGTGCAGTGGGATTTCCAATCCATGTCCACTTGAACCATTTGTTTCCTTACTTTTTTTTTCTTTTTTCTCTGATTCTCTTTGCTGTTTGGGAAAATCAAAATGGGGCAAGTTGGTTTTGCTCTTGGGGGTGCTAGAAGTTACATTTGCCCAATGCATTGAATGATAGATACACTCAAGAGAACCGTTAAGTCAAGAATTGCAAGGGCAGAATGGGGCAGATTTGGAGGCAAATCATGTGAGGGCATGATAGGAGAGGGAAGAAAAGCCAGAAAAAGTGAGTCTAAAGCAGAGGCTCCTAACCCTGGGTGTATATTAGCATCACTCATGGTCCTTTGAAAAAATATTGAGGCTTGAGCCCCGCATTGAGAGATTTTGATATAATAGGTCTTGGTGGGACCTGGGCATTAGTATTTCTCAGATATTTCCTAAGTAGTTCCAAAGCCCAGCCAGGACTAAGAACTTTGGTGTAAACTAAGGGTGGAAGTCTAGGGCAGATGCTTTTCATACATGATGCAAAATGTTGTCAAGTCCTGTAGTAACAGAAAATATTCAGATACTTATAAAATGATTATAGCACTTCCACCACTGGTTATTTTGATCATTCACCATTCATTCATTCATTCTTTCATTTATTCATTCACTTATTTTGAGTGCCTATTATGTGGGAGCCATACAGACATTGACTTATCCTTCTCTAGGCATTGGAACCTCCCTTCCTTTTGTTTTCCCAAGAGAGGCAATATATTGATTTTGATACTCGGATTACTTACTATTTTGTTTTACAACCATTATCTATTAATTTTTAACATTCAAATTATACACATGCAAGCCTATGTGTCACGTGATACATTTGTAAAGAACCGCCCCCCCCCCCGCCGCCGCCGCCATCCCTAAGTCTTTATGTGAATCTGGGAATATGATGTACCTTCTATGAGCTGTGATAATCTGAGTTTTATTTTGATCGTTCGTGACCTTGGACATTTAGCATTTCTCCTGACACCTCTTCCCTGCTCACCCTCATCCCATAACCCCAGTATCTCCACTGTTTTAATTCTGGTCTGGATTATGCGTTGTGTTTTACCTTTCCCTTCAAGAAAATGTTCTGGTTTTTCTTAAGCTTGACCTCATCTCCTATTCGCCCCAGTTTCATGTCGTATGATTAGTTAATACGCTGTGTGTCTGACTGAAACAGTAACAATCCTTTATAATAAGGATTATAAAGCTACTGATAGTAAATCTTCACAGATCTTCAAGGGAGTCCTTGAAAAATACTTCAGTACAATTCATGACACTAAAGAAATTAGTATTGCCTGTGTGTGTTTCAGTGCCATACGATAAAATGTACTTCAGCAATAATACTACATGTTTTTATTTTCTTAAGTCTTACCAGAAAAATGATAACTCAGAACTCACAATATTTATCTCTGGAGAAGTCGCTTTTCTATAATCTGGGATACTTTGATAGCATAATGGGAAATAATAATAATAATAATAAAACACATTTTTATAGAGAACATTTATTGAGGGCTTACTATGTGTCAGGACTGGTTCTAAGTGCCTAACACACTTTATCTGATTTAATTCTCATGACATATAAAGTATATAATGGTTAAATTACTTGTGGTTTTACAGTTAGTAATAAGAACTATGATGCACTGCTTAAACATACATTTAATATCTTATAAATAAAAAGGAAAATCCTTGATTTTCTGAGTGCCATCCACATTAAATTAAAATCTCTTTTGTTGAGAGATTCCTGGGTGGCTTAGTTGGTTAAGCGTCTGCCTTTGGCTCAGGTCAGGATCCCAGGGTCCTAGGATCGAGTCCTGCATCAGGCTCCTTGCTCAGCGGGGAACCTGCTTCTCTCTCTGCCTGCCACTCCCCCTGCTTGTGCTCCCTGTGTCTCTGATAAATAAATAAAGTCTTTAAAAAAAATCTCTTTGGTTTGATACCTCCAAATTTTCTCCATTTTTTAATCTAAACTTAAAATAGCTCTTAATTTTAAAACATTAATAGTTCAGTATTATCTGTACAGAATTTTATATTATAAACTGTTGTTTTAGGGAAATGCTTCCAATCTAGAACAACATATTATGTATATTTATTTACACATTGCTTAATATCTTAATAGAATAGAGAGCCAGAAACTCAACTTGGAGTTTTGAAATGTTAATCTTACATAACTCAGCAGGGTACCAGTTTTCTCTGGTAAAAAGAATGAAAGTGATAGGCTTAATATTTGGCATAACATTTTGATAAAATGAAGATTTCCTGGAAATATAATTTGCTTATTGAAGTTACTCTTTAAAATAGAGAAATAGTTCTTTTCTCATACATACCATATATATATACCCTCTGCAAAAATGCACATTTGAGATGTGTATCATGTATATTATATGCTGTACAAAGATATATATTTGAGGACTCCTCGTGTCTCAAGATGCCAACAAGAGTGTGCTGAGTCTTATCTGAAGGCCATTACGTAGTTCTTTTAAGATGCTCTTCCTTGAAAAGAGGGTCATATTTTTTTCAGTGTTTGAAAGTTTTTTATTTTATTTTTTATTGTTTTTAGCCATTTGAGTTCTAGAGTTTACAATAGTCTTGAGACTGATAGGTTCTACATGACATTAAAGCACACTTAAATATAATTCATAGTGGTTAAATGACAGAACATGAAATCAAGGAATAAGAGAAATATCTGATAAACAAATGCTGTCTATAGATAGTATGGATATTTTGGGGGTGTCACTGAGAAATAAAAAAGGTGTTGAGTCCATATCAGTGAAATAACCAAGCATTTAATAAGACTTAGAAGAAGATGATGGACTGAGTACATTTATCTACCTCTATCCTTGCTCTAAGTTCCCTGAGCTAAAAAGAAAGATCTAAAACCAAGTACTAATCCTTCAATATGCTGAAAAATAAAAATAGCTTTCTTCACTATATGAGATGTTCTTCAGAATTCTTGAAAGGCAGAAATGAGCCTGAATTAGAGCAAAAGAGAACAAATGGCTAACAGTACTTGCAGGAGGAAACTGCTTTAAAGAAGAGTTGCTTCCAGAACAGGCTTTTCAGAGTGAACATTCTCACAGGGCATGAGGAGAGAGATGGTACAGTAATACAGGGTTGCCAAACCTATTTCCCAAAAAGAGTGGGGCATATGCATTTTTTTTTATCTTGAACCATTTTTAAAAGCTTTTTAAATGTATAATTTACATGTACTAACCTGTATATATTAAAAGTGTACAATTTAATAAGTTTTGACATAGGAATGAATCTCTGAAACCATCATCACAGTCCTGACCATGCCCCTATCTCTCACAGTATATTTACCTCATGTCCTTTTATAATTTTCCTTGTCTTTCCCACCACTCCAGGTAACTATTGATTTACTTTCCCATATAATGGATAGTTACCTTTGCATTTTTTCTTGAATTTATATGTTTGGAATCATAAGCCATTTGCTATATTTTTTCCCTTTTCTGTATGTGTCATAATTACTTTGAGATTCATCAGTGATTTTATATGAGTAGCTCACCTTTTTTTGTTAAGTAACATTATTTTTGGGTATACCACAACTAGTTTATCCATTCAGCTTTGTATGGGCATTTGGGTTAGTTTTAGATGTTGACTATTAAAACTAAAGCTGGTATAAATGCTTTTTTAAAAAGAGGAGAATATTTTAAATAAATATTGTGAATAATTTCAGATGAATTGAGGAGGACTTTGCAGCCATGAAATTCTTGGAAATTAAAAATTAGCTGAAATTTAAAACTCTCTAAGGATGGAATGAGTAAGATTAAAATGGACTGGAAGATACCAAAGAGAGATTTTTCACAGAATGTAATACTAAAGGACAGAAGGTATAAAAAAAAAAACAGTAAAACTGAGATATAAAGAAGAAATTAGATGTTCAAACATATATTTAATAAGGTGAAGAGAACAAAGATAAAGAGAAGAAATAATTGAAGGAATAATGAAATCACTTCAAAGGACTGATAAAATATACACACTTTTGGAGAAAGGACTTGCTGAACATGAAATAAAATGAGAGAAAACAGATCCTGACAAAACACGGTGAAATCTCAAAATATTAAGGATAAAAATAAAACCTAAAGATGTCTAGAGAGGTTAAATAGGCTTCTGTAGGGACCAAAGGCAGGCCACCCCAAGATGAGCCACTTTGGCATGAAGATTATTTTGAGTTAAAAAGCAATCAAAACCCATTGGGTTCAGGGAAAGCTCTTTACCTCCCCTCAATGCCTAAAATTTAGATAAAGGATCTGCTCTAGGAAGAGAGCTATCACCATAGATAAGTACATTAAACCAGGAACTAGGTGCTGTAGACAGGGAGGAAACTGGCAAGGCTTGTTTGATCAAAGTCCTCTATGTCACATTGTTTCTGAGTGGCCCAGAAAACATTTGTTTGCCAAACATTTACACTTTTCATCTTTCTGTGAATTTCATTCTTTCCCTTTGAAGTCCCAGATTCCTACCCCCTTCTCCTTAGTTCAGAATGACATATGTGCCTCATTTGTCTGACTGTCTTTGGAATTTCCATGTCTCTTTGGATTCTCCATATGCATGAAATTAAATTTGATTTTTTACTCTTAATCTGTTCCCATGGCAATTTGATTCTTAGTCTAGCTAGAAGGATATTGAAGTAGATAGGAAATTCTTTCTCCCTGACACCTCCTGCAAATGAAGAGCACTTGTTTTGGCACAATGAAGATTTTTAAAAATGAGAAAGAAAACTATTGGCTAATTCCATTAACAAACAGATGCAAAATTCTAAAAAAAAAATAGATAAAATCCAGCAATATAGTAAAATAATATTATGACTAATAATACATCATGACTTATATATTTCTTTTAAATGCAAAAATAATTCAATTTATTAAAGCAATTTACTGCATTACATTTTATTAGAAGAAAAATATATGTTCACGCTGAAAAAAATAGGAAAGAAAATAACACGCCAGTTCTTAATGTGAATTTCTAGCCGAGTAGGTCTAATCTGATGTGCCCTTAGTCTGTTCAAAGATGGCCCTAAAGTAAAGTATACCTGTCAGAGATCCACAGATATGTTCACATGAGATTAGAAACACTTCTGCTAAAGTCAAGAAGAAGATAAAGATGCCATTTACTTTAACTACTATTCAATGTACATTGGGCTTAGCTAATGGTATAAGATAACCAAATGAACTAAAAAGTTTAGTTACTGGAGTACCTGTATATACTTTCTGCTCATTTTTTCCCCCTGTAAACCAAGTGTTTTTACTAATTTAAACTTCCCCTGTCAATGATTAGTATTCCTATTACCTCAAATCATTAATGACATTTGTTATTGCCAGTCCATAATTTTGGCCAATTTGGTATGTGTAATGTTATCTTACTGTGATTTTAATTTGAGTTTCCCTGACCACTCATGAGTTGTAGCAACTTTTAGTATATCTATTTGCAGTTTGAATGTCCTTTATGATATTCCTATTCAGGCATCTTGTCTTTAAAGATTTACTTATTTATTTTAGAGAGAGAGAGAGTGAGCAGGGGGGTAAGGGGGATCAGAGGGAGAGAGAATCCTGAAGCAGACTTCCCACTGAGCATGGAGACTGGCACAGAACCCCAAGATCATGACCCGAACTGAAATCAGGAGTCGCTGCTTAACCAAATGAGCCATCCAGGTGCCCCTCAAGTACCTTGTCTATTTTTAAGATTTGTCTTATCTTCAATTTTTCTTATATTTGTGTAAGTTCTTTTTAATATTCTGAATATAAACTCTATTGATTATTTGTGTTGCAAATGTCTTGTCCTACCCTGATGCTTGCCTTTGCACTCTCTTAATGTTATCATTTGATAACAGTTCTTAATTCTAATTTTAATATAGGCTGATGTATCAGTCTTTCCCTTTACACTTAGTACATTTTGTGTCCTGTTTAAGAAATATTTATCTATTACAAAGTCATAAAGATATTCTCCAACTTTATCATTTAGAAACATCCTATTACTTATATTTACATCACATTTATGCACATCATATCTATGTCACATTTATATCTACAACCCATTCAGAATTCATTTTTGTGTATGGTATAAGGAAAGGTCAAATTTCCTTTTGATACATAAATCCAGCAACCTAACATCATTTACTGAAAAGATTAGCTTTAGCACTTTGCACTCGGAAGGCATCCTTGCTTTAAATGAAGTGTTCACATTTACACTGGAAAGGTTCCAGACTGGGTACTGTCTGTGCCTTCTGTTCTATTTAATTGGTCTATTTATCTTTCTTTACTCCAACACCAAAGATCTGAATTGATGAAGATTTTAAATTGTCTTGTTAGTAAGTAGGGTAAATTCACTTTGTTATTCTTCCTTAAGAATGTTATGCCTATTCTTTGCCCTTTAGAGTCCCATATATATTTTAGAATCAGATTGTTAATTTCCTATAAAAATCTCTTGATATTTTGATTGGGATTATGTTAAATCTATAGATACATTTAGGGAAATATGACATTGAATTATCTAATAAGGAGCCTGTATATTGCTACTCTATTTAGGTCTCTCATTTCTACTGATAAATTTATGTTTTGTGGATGGGGACTTTGTACACCTTTTTAAAGATTTATTACTTGGAATGTGATGGGTTTTTTTTTTAATGCAATGAAATGGTGTCTCTTTTTTTGTTTTTACAACTGTAATTTTCCTGTTTACTAACGTGTGTGGAAAATGTAAATTCGTCCTATGTAAGTATAAAGATTGTATATTTGGTAGCTTTTGGGTCTAATTAATAATGATTTCTGAAGGAATGATGGTCATTATATATCTGATTTGAGTATTAAGATAATGATAAAGAAAAGGGCCTTTACAGAGCCTTGTTTTTATGTTTTAAAATTTATTTATTTATTTTGCAATGATATCTATTCTTGTTTCTTGCTTTGCAGAGCCTACAATTATATTCTGTCCCTGCATGGTCATTAGAACTCAGCTCTAGTGAGCTGTGCATGTATAAGGTTCCAGGAGGCCAGAAGACCACTGTGGGGCCTAGTCATACTCTTAAGGCTCTGGGTTTAAGTTGTCTCTTATTTTATGGCACTTTTATGTTGTCCTTTATTTTATTTAGTCTTGATGATGTATTCTTTTGTTACATTGTATCCAGCTACCTTTTTGTTTGAAGCAGGATATGAAATTGCATCCACTCAATCTACTTTGTTGCCAGAAGTCTTCAGCAATCATATTGTCAACATATGCTATTATTTCCTTTCTTTCTCTTTTTAAAAGTCTACCTAACATGATTTTTTGGGGAGTGAAAAAAAATCTTTACATAATCCATTTTCTTGATCCATGCCAAGTTCAATAAACCACGTTGTTGTCAACAATTTTTATTTTATTAAAAGTAAATAAAATATATATCTTTTTTCTTCATAAGTCTGATATGCATGTAAATTAAACCAACTCTGTAAAAGCAGTGTCAAATTAACAAAGAGTGGCATTTTGTATAGTATGACTAATATTTGTGTTGTCTAATTTTCTTTGCGTGTATTTTGATGTAAAGTGTCATCAGAAAAGAGAGAACTGAACCAATCCTTTAGGCCCATGGTTTATTTATCTCAACCCTTTTTCTTTGAAAATTATAAGAGTTTTTGTTGGGGGTAGAAATCAAATTTCTTTCTTATCATTTCAACTCCAGAAACGTTAAGATTATATACCAAACATTCTAGTTTTGTCAATAACCTATTATGGATTTATCATCTAAAAATGTATAGAAAGCCATATTTTGGGGTTGTTTCACCAGCTGGGGGGATAAATTTCATGAGCCTACTGCCTGCTGTATAAATTAGAACGTTACTTTTGTTGTTCTATAACTATAGCTTTTAGGCTACCTAGGGTGCCCTTTAGTTCTACTATTAATAGAATTTGGTGAACCAGAGTGTGGTGGATGAACGTGATTTTTTCTACTCTGACTATGTGAGGAAACTGCCATATAACTGTTCAAAAAATATTATTCAATTGCATTTAAGCCTGTATTTAAAATGTTGAAAAAAGATGTGACTACTCTGAAATTTGTATTTTCTGCCAGAAAACATCCAGCTTTGCTAATCAAAAGTAAATTTGGCTTATAGTTACAGAAGGAGAAGAGCCCTTTTAACTGTGAAATGCATTTATTGAATTCAATGCTTGAGAGAAGTAGGATCAAAGCGAGAACAGCTACAAGAGGTGAAGCAAGGGACTCCTTCCTGTGCTCTCTCAGGGTCCTCCTAAGTGGTTGAGAATAGTAACGAGAGTAAGAAAAAGAATAATAATTTGTGTTTACTTAGCATGTGCTTTTTCATTGCACCTGCACTACAAATCCCCAGCATTTCATCAGATCGACCTATTGATTCTAGTGAACACTTCTTGAGAAACTACGGCACTTTTGAGTACTTTGTGCCAGCTCACCCCGAGACCTCTAGCCTGAGCCGGGCCCTCAGTGCTACCCAGGCCTTCCTACCATCCACAGTGAGCGCTGCCCCGTCTCCCTCTGCAATCGTGCTACCTCACCACCCTCACTCTCTCACTTCAGGACCAGGAGCTTCTGCTCTGCTGCCACAGATTCTGTCTCCAGTACCCTTCTATTCTTTTCTCCTTCCGTCTGGACTCTGTGTAATCTGCATTCCTTTTCCAATCCAAAATATTATCTCTTGGAATGATGCCCCATGCAAGTTACACAGACCCATCACTGCTCTCACTTCCTTCCGTATCCAATTTAGCTTCTGTATTTTATTTTTATGACTATCTCCTTATGGATACTCTCAGCAACTTTGCCCCACTCTCTTCCCGTTGGAGGCACTTATAAGAGCTCCACCTTTATTTGTTCCAGTCATCCCATCTTTTCCACATGCACAGCACAACAACCGAAACTTCAGGGGTGAAAAAGAATCACCCGCCTGGAATGACTCATTTTCCTTTAATTACCACAAACCTGAACAACACTTAATAATGCCTGGCGATACTTCTAGGTTTCCACGGTAAATTGCTTTGCCATGCTTTAAAAGGACTGCTTTAAAACCCTTCCTTTCCCTTAGCCTTCCTGCACCATATATACTCCCCACATCCTAAGCTGATAGCCTTCCTCACACCTCATTAATCAAATCAGGGCAGATGGCAAAGGCCTCCTGCTCCCTTCGCCAAGTCAACAAACTTACCTGCCTCGTCACCCACCCTCTTTCCTGCCCTCTCCTTTCACAGCGAAAAAGATGGCCTTACTCCTATCAAGGGCCAGTTCCTTCCTTTGCACTTGCTGGCTCTACTATTTTCCACTTTAATTTCAAAACTCCACCTTTGACCTAACATCCTCTGCTTAGCTGTCATCCAGTTTCCTGTTGTTTTTCAAAGCAACACTGTATACCTGACTCTGACTCCTATTTACTCTTCAGCCCACTCCAATTTGGCTTCTTTCCATACTGTTCCACTGCCTCCGTGTTGGAGTCATCAGTTGTCCTATTATGAAAGATAAAGGGCAGTCTTCTGTCTTCATCCCACTATAATTTTTGACTTTTTTCAAATACTTAACTCAGCCAACTACTCACTCATTTTGGAAAAACTTTCCTTTTTGGGCTCCTGTGAAGCGATTTCCTCCTAAAATGACTTTCTCTCTTCTCCTACCTAACTGGCAACTTCTTTCAGTCTCTGTAATTGTGTCCTTTTCCATTTTTCCATATATATATATATTAGATTTTACTTATTTGAGAGAGAGCGAGAGACAGAGATAGTGAGAGAGAGACTGAGCAGGGAGGAGAAGGAGAAGCAGGCTCCCATGGAGCCGGGAGCCCGATGTGGGACCCGATCCCAGGACCCTGGGACCACGACCTGAGCCGAAGGCAGACGCTTAACTGACTGAGCCACCCAGGCACCTCCTCAATTAAACACTTAAACAACTCCTTGTAAACTCCTATATGATTTGGCCCTTGTCTATCTGTTGGACCTCATCTTGGCCACTGTCTCCTTGCTGGTCTCTTTCCAGGTTCCTTCTTACTTTGGCCTTCTGTTCTCTTTGCCTAAAATATTCTTTCCTCTCAGCGTGCCTGGATACCTCTTTTCCTTCAGTTGTAAGCCCCCAAATCACTTCCTCTGAGAGGCATTTTTCTGCCCAATCAATCTAAGCAACACCTCCCCATTTCCACAGACTTCTCTGCTACAAAACAATGACTATCCCCTTCATAACAGTTATCCCAGTCTCTTGTTGATATAAACATCATGCATTTTTTCTTTTTACTTAATATCTTCTGTCACTGTGTAAGATCTGTAAAGAAAGGGACATTATCTTGTCACCTCCTATTCTTAACTCCTAGGATATCATCTAGGACAGCTCCTCACCAAATATTTATGGAATCAAGTATTTGTTGAGTGGATAAATGACACTGAAATAGTTGCAAAAATATTATTGTGTCTATTTTAAAATTTAGGCTTAGTGAAATTAGATGACTTGCCCAAGGATATGTAATTGGGCCATGATTGACGCAGATTTCCAGGAGTCAAATCCTATTTCTATTGGGCTGTGTTAGATGATACAATTTCCATAATGGTTCAGGGAAATCATGTTAAGACCTTGTAGAACTATTCAGTGTTTGTGTTGCACAGGAAGATGATAGGAAAAAGATCAGAAAAACTGTTCCTTTGGACACATGGCATCATGAAGAAAAATGTAATACCTGCTTTTGATGAGACATGGTACTGATGAAACAACTCATTTATTTTAAGCAGAGTATCTTCCAGGAGTGGCAAGCTCTGTAGGAAACAACCAATAAACGGATTGATGGGAGAATAGCTAGAAAACTACATTAAGGTAGGTGACAATTGGTTATGTCCTGAGGTTGTGTGGATAGAAATAGAAAAGACAAAGCCATTTGGGGCCAGGACTGAGAGTCAAATGAACTTAAGAGGACTTGGCAGTTACTCAAGAGCAGAAAATTAGTTATTATAAGCAGGGACATTCCAGAAACTTGTAAGTCTGGGCAGAAAATCAGTTTGGAGTTAAGATTTCCTTGATGCTGTGGAGAAAAGAAGCTCTGGTACTCTTGATAGCTGATTTAGAAAATTAAGTGAATCAAATAATTTCAGATATCAACTGAGGCAATGCAAATTAAGTGGATATAATAGAAGCAGTAATGGAAAATAGAGCCATGACCTCATTTCCTTCAGCAGAAGCATTTTGCCTATTTTGAAAACCTTGGTTTGCGTGAGAAGGCAGATAGAGCCCCGGGTGTCAGGAGATCCTGATAGATCTTAACAGGACACAGAATTATTCTTTTCAGCCCCAGCTATTAGGAGAAAACAGCACAGTGGCCTTGGCAGTATCGATATATTCATTCTAACTTTAAATGAATGCCGTCTTTATAGCAAATTTTCTTAATAGCATTTCTTATTTATTCTGTTGTTAGTAATTGCTTTTGTGTAACAAAAGCAAAACTGATTGGAAATCATTGATCCTAGTCTTATCACCGGTGTTTTAGGATATCTTGACTACCTGATAGATTTCTCATATAATAGCAATTTCCTAAAATTATAGATACACAGTTCTGCAAAATCATATTGAAACTGACACAGAACACTTTATCTTTCCAGATCTCCCCTGCCTTTTTGCTTTTTACAAAGGTTACCCTTAGCTATTTTTGCTCCCCGTGGTGGTTAGTTTTATGTGTCAACTTGGTGGGACTCTGGTGCCCAGTTGTTCAGTCAAACACTAGACTAGATGCTGCTGTGAAGATATTTTGGAGATGTGATTAACATTTACAATTAGTTGACTTTAAGTAAAGATTGCCCTCCAAAATGTGGGTGGGCTTCATCCAATCAGTTTGATTCCATAAAGAGCAAAAACTGTGGTTTCCCAGAGAAGGAGGAATTCTGCCTTAAGTCTATAACATAGAAATCCTGCTTGAATTTCTTGCCTGCCGGCTTGTCCTGTGGATTTCAGACTTGCTAGCTCCTACAATTGTGTGAGGTGATTCCTTGTGTGCATCTGTGTGTGTGTGTATGTGTGTGTGTGTCTTATTCGTATTTCTCTGCAGAACTCTGATATACTTCCAATGTGTGGATCTTACCAGGTACCTGTGTATCAGCTTGGACTTTTGTTTCAGGGATCATAGATTTCTATAAGAATAAATTTTTTTTCTCGTTGGTTTTTAATAACTTTCTTGAGGATAACCCACATTTTCTGAACCTTTGGTGGTAACATTACATTAGATCATCCTCTTTGAGAAACAGTCTTATAGTAAATTTTTGGTAGTTCTCTAGGAGTATAACTGATGACATTGTCTAAGCTGTGCCGAGGCATTTGTGCTTGGTCTTGTTGTACAGGCTAATTATCTTCAGTGGCCCTCCCTGAAGTGTTTCTAAGAAGAATAAAGCTTTCCAAGAGTTGGGATGAATGTACAATGCAACAAATCATGCAGCCATTCAACACTGGATCATAATGGATAACTCAAACTTTCACTGTAGGGGGTTTATGTGATTTTTGCTTATAATGAAACTTGACCTGCCACTTTCTTTATCTCACACACATAAAACAAAATACTTTTGTAAGTTTCCCCATTGGGCTGACATTCTACTGTCTGAAAAAGCACATCTTCTGCAACCTTAAGGCATTTATTGTATGTTGTTTCATGCTGATTACTTAAGAAATTCTCATCCCTTGTGGGCCCGGTGGTTTGTACTTCACTCTCCAAAGGAGGCACTGCTCTTCTCCATATTGTTCTCTTTAAAACTCAGTTCTTCATCTCTGACTAAAACAGACCTCTCTAAATTTCTGGTGTGTTTCAGTTGCATTTTTTTTAAAGATTTTATTTATTTATTTGAGAGAGAGAAGGTGAGAGAGAGCATGAGCAGGGGGAGGGTCGGAGGGAGAAGCAGGCTCCCCACCGAACAGCAGCCTGATGTGGGACTCAATCCCGGGACCCCAGGATCATGACCCAAGCTGAATGCAGCCGCCTAACCAACTGAGCCACCCAGGCGCCCCTCAGTTGCATTTTTATTGGTGTAGTCTATTCAATTTTAGACCATCTTTTGAGTACCCAACAAATAATAATTACTAAGGTAACCATTGAGTACAGAAAGATAAATAGGTACAACAAGATCAAAGTCTTAAAGGATTTTTGGAACTAAATAAATCACCCCTATTTGTTTTCAACATGCTTATTTTGGTTTCAAAATAAACCTGATTTCTTGCCATGTTTCTTTTCCTTTAGAGATCGTGCCTGCTTCAGCATACACTGAATTTACATTTATTATGAATCCAGCTAGCTTTCTTGGTATGAAAGTAAGATTCATTGGTCTGTACTTTTTTGGTAGTTCCTGAAATTCTTATAGATAGAGATATCATTAGTGTTTCAACAAACTTCCACATAACAAATTGTCTGATTTAGGAAGCAAGTAAACTGATGATTTCTCAAAGGTGTAAAGAAAATACTTTGTTTCCCCAATCTGGAAAAGTTATTTATTAGTTCAGACAAATGTTTGCTGCTAGTGTTAATATTATAAAAGTCAAAGAGAGCATATTTTAAATATTAATGGAAAATTTCAAAGAAAGCCTAAAGTAACACTAAGATATGTGATACTACATAGTATAATATGCATTTATGTGTATAATTACATATATATAACATACATATTATTTATTTATGAAACAGAATTTACCAATCCTGGCTGGTGGTTTGACCTGAACATATAGGTTAATGTAAGAAAATGATCTTTCTTGAACAGGGTTTTGTACATTAATAAAAAAAATTAGGAACATAAGCAAGGGAGAATAATGGAGAAAATACATTGTACTTTAATGCACATAACTGAAATGTAGTGGGATGATTCTTATATGGAATGTCAAAATTAATAGGTGCAGTCTGCGTGGGTGAGAGTAAAAGAAAAGAAGGGTGGCAGTTTGTGCCAAAAACATTTACTAAGCAACTGAAAGTCCTTTTGAAATATGCAAAAGGAGAAGATAGTTTGAATAAGCCCATAAGCAAAGAAAAGTTAAGCTCTCCTCAGATATTCTTGTATTGAGTTTAAATCTCATGTTGGTTTTGTGGACTCTTTCTTAAGAGGTATTTTTTTCTACTTCTACTTCTTGGAGCTCTGGAAAGGACTCGTTGCAATAGTAACAGACCATCTATTATTTTCACTATTTGAAAAGAGGCCTATGCAAAAATGGAAGGATTCTAAGACAATTTTGCCATGCTGTCTAGTATCCAGTATGTTTCTACCATTGGCTATATTAGTTAGGGCTGGAGTAAGCTGCTTCAGGCCTTTATCACTTATCTCTCAAATACTCAAAAAATATCCCTCCAGTAGACTGGTCTCTAAATCCTTTAACTTACCTCATTGATCAGACTGTTTGCCTGCCTTAGCTCAACACTCTTGTATGTCGGAGGTATTTTTGCTCTAGTTGCACCTTGTAAAATCCTACTCACCTTGCAAGAACCCACTGTCTACATCTTCCCTTGTGAACTCACTGCAATCCCATACTGACTCCCATCTCTTTCTCTCATAGTAATCTTATTGAATTTGATGTCTGTATTACTCATCAGTTGTTAATCTGGGTCTTAAGAAGCAGCAGGCTAAGGAGACAGGTTGGGAATTAAGAAACTGAGTATAAAATATGGAGGTAAGATTGGATGAGCAAGCAAATACACACACACACACACACACACACACACACACGCGGAAAAGCAAGACAGTAAGATCAAAGTGTATGTATACCACCAGAAGATCAGCAGGATTTGAAGGAGGGTGTCAATGTAGCTGTCAAAAGTCTAAGAAGAGATTGTCTAGGAAAATCTCAGCTTTTCATATTTCTTTCTAAAGCTAATTTTTAGTGAATTTTAGGTCATAATTTTTTGCTGCCACAAAGCACCCAGCACCAGCAGTTTACTTAGTAGGTATTCAGTAAATCTCTTTTGAATAAATGAATGAATAAATCACACGATCCTTCCTGTATGTTTACAAAAGGATGCTTATCATTCAGGATAACTGAATGCAAGACTGATTCAATTCTCTTTGGGATTCTAAGATTTCTGACTGGCTCATTTTGGGGTGGGGAGCATTTTTCATAAAATCATGAATATTAGAGTTTGAATAAAATCATATTTCCTCATTCAACTTTTATTCTACAAATACAGAATCTTTTAGGGCTAGTGATGAGGGATACCTTAAACTGTACATAACAAACCCCAACCTTAAGTATGTTCTTCATGGAAAAAGCTTTCAATGATAAATTAATATAAACAGGGAAAGATTCTTATTTTTTAAATACAAGCCAACAAATAGTCATAATACTTTCTGTGTGTGTATAAAAAGGCTCTGTGCTAGGGTTATGGATATGAATAAGACATACAAGAAACCTACCATCAAATAGGTTATCTTCTGAGTCTGAAACAAGAAAATGGTGAGGCTTTATGTGTGTTTTCATTGAATTGGAGGCTAATCATGGAGTCTTCTAATTCATATCACAGTGAAATTGGGCCAAGAAAGGATTGGGAGCTTAATTTTATCCCTGTGCATATTTTTCTATGTGATTCAGATACATGTTTTTTTCCTATTCTGTTGTTAAACAAAGTGTACCCGGGTTTCTGTTTGCTTAACTTGAATGTGTGTGTCTCACATATGCCTGTAGGTCTGCATGGTTCCATATACTATGGTCAGAATCTCTACTCCTTTGGATTCTGTTTTTCATCACATCATTTGAAAAGTTATTAAATATTTCAAACATATAAAATGTTTAAAAATGATACAACCATCAGCTACCCACTTAAGAAGTAAATAAAGTCTTAAGAATACATTAAAATCTTCCGATATGTTTGCTACAGAAGACTAATTGACACAACAACATGAGAAAAACTAAAAGTCATTCTACTGCTAAAAGCTATTGCAGTAAAAAGCATCAAACATTACTAAGGCCTAATTTGTCTTAGGCACTGGTGATCTAAAGGAATTGGTATATGCCCTCTGGCCCCTTTTAATTTACTTTGATGGGATATACCTATAGAAGGTCTATTACAAATTCAAGGATGTGAAATAGGTTTCACATCATGCTTCAGTAATGATTAGTTGGTAATAGTTGTCTGCAGGGCTGTGTTAAAAAGATTGCACCCAATGGCTTAGCCAGAAAGAGTATCAAGAGTGACTAGTGATGTCTAGCATGGGAACAGCAGGAAGGACTGAAGCACTGGAATTGTGTTTGGAGGATTTGCCATTGTCTAAGGGCCTACTAAGTGGCATAGTCCCTGAAGCACAAACTGAAATGAGTAGTTATCATGGGAGAGGTGACATTTGAGCTGGCCCTTGGAGAAAGAAGCAGCCCTAAAATTAACTAAGAGTTAATTTCAGTGAATAGAAAAAAGGTAAGCAGAGATGAGAAGCTAGCAATATGTGGGGCATTTTAGGGGTTTTAAGCAGATGTGTTAGGCTAGGGTAGGAGATATAATAGGTGAACTGTTTAAAACAGAAGGTTAAATAGCCTTTCATCTAAATTTCTGCTTAGGTCCTAAGACTGAGAACCAAACAGTTACATGGCAGGTATTCCCATATCCCAAATTAAGGTGTTAGACCACCTAAGCAAAACTTACAAATAAGGTGTCCAAGAACTCCCACAAACAGCCTAAAGGAGCTTAGGAAGACTAACAGAGTGTTTGGTGTCAGAATTGTTGAGGTGCTCTCAATCTCATCCCTGCCCTCATGGGGATAAGGAGGCATACTGCTTTGACTCTTCAGTTGCATGGGCTTCAGATGAGGTTGGACATACTTGGATGCTATCATTCAAGCTGTGCCGCATTCAGACATGATTCTCTATCCCTCTCAGAGATTCTGTCAGCTGTTTGGGCACTAGAGAAGATGGGTGTTATGAACACTTGAAAAATACAAAGGTAAGAGAAGAAGGCTGGGGTTTCTTTCTCTGACAGTAGAAAAATAATTGTTTTAATATTTGTTTAACCTGCATTTGCACAATTTGGTGGGTATGAAGTTTGTGTACATGTTTACTAATAACCAAAAAAGAGCTAATTGAAAGATTTCCAACCTGGCATTCCCTTAGATCCTATCCAAGAAGCCCGAGTGGGTTAGGGGAGGAGATCTCCACAGAAACAGCTGGATGATGCACAGAGAATTCCCAAGAGCTAAGGGAAGACTGCAGTAGCCATTCTGAGGAGCTGCATTCATCTAGCATGCAGAAATACAATTGTGGAATTCCTAGCGATGAAGGGGAGGGAGGTCTCCGAAAAATACCCAGAGCTTCATATCTTGGTCAGGATTCTTCACTGCAAGATTAGGCAAAGAGGGATTTATTATGTGTTTTTTTTTATAGCTTACACAATCTTGGGAGTTCCAAGAAACCAGTTATGAATACTATAAGGCTAGAAATATCAGTAACCAGGAAAAATAATCAACCTCATCACAGAATTGTCTTTTGTATCAGAAAAATTACTGTTGCTTTTTACATAGATTGAGGCTTACAATGTCAGACCAAATTCTCAAACCTCCACTAGAGTTATTCTGAAGAATCAAACACCTCTGCCTGCAAGAAGAGCCCATTTCCTCATTCATGCCCTCTACCTCCTATTTCTCATGTTCTCTGGCTGGCATAGAATTTAGGATCCATCTAGTGCCCTAGCTATAAGCTAATGGTAATGTAGCTGTTAGTGTTCTAACCTGGTTAGTATAGGAAAGATACTAAAAAAAAAAAAAGTCTGGTGCTGGTTCTAAGCCAGTGAAACTCCAGTATCTACCACATACTTGAAGAAAGACAGCTTTAGACATTTTAACAACCAGAGGAAGCTAATAGCAAATCACCATATGCCTATGTAGGAAGACAAGTAAGCATTTTCTGTTATTGATTTCTAATTTAATTACATTTAAGCCAGAGAATATACTCTGTATGATTTTGACCCTTTTCCATTTTTCCATTTTTGTTTAATGGTCCTGTATGTTATTTGGAGTTTTGGAATCTTTTGTATTTAATATAATTGGTCAGGGTTAAATACAACACTTTGATATTTGTTTTCTATTTGTCCCATATCTACTTTTCTTCTTTTTCTCTCTTGTCCTGAACTCTCTTTTGGATTAATTGAAAAATTTTTTTCAAATTTTAAATATTTTTTTTAGTCCTCCATTTTGGCATATAGCTATTGGTTTTGTTTTATTCATTTATATTGTTCTAGAAATTCCTCTGTGGCTTACAGTATGAATTTTAACTTGTCACAGTCTACTTTCAAATAATATTATGCCACTTACATCTAATGTGAGAATCTTGCAACAGCACAGATCCATGCCCTGATTTTATCCTTTATTGTTTTGTGAAATAATTTACTTCTACCTGTTGTAAACCCCAAAATACATTGTCATTATTTTTGCTTTAAAGAGTAGACTTAACTTTTTGTTTAACTTTTTACTTTGAACTAATTTTAAACTTACAGAAGTGTTGCAAAAATGGTATAGAGATTTCTTCTATAACCTTCTTTTAGCTTCCCTGAATGTTAATATCTTACATGATATAGCACATTTTCTTAAGACCAGGAACTTTGCATTGGCATGATACTATTAACTACAGATATTATTAGAATTTTCCAAATTTTAGAAAAATTCAAAACAAGAAAAAAAGACATATTCACCCATATACTGATCATTTTTGGTGTTCTTAATTTCTTTGTCTAGATGCAAATTTCTTTTTTTAAAAGGTTTATTTATTTGAGAGAGAGAGAGTGAGCAGGGGGAGGGACAGAGAGAGAGGGAGAGAACCTCAAGCAGACTCCCCATTGAGCACAGAGCCTGATGCAGGGCTATATCTCACAACCCTGAGATCATGAGCTGAGCCAAAACCAAGAATCGAATGCTCAACTGACTGAACCACTCAGGCACCCCTAGATACAAATTTCTACCTGATACCATTTTCTTTTGCCTGAAGGGCTTCCTTTATCATTTTTTATAGTGTAGATCTGTTAGTGATGAATTCTCTCAGCTTGTATTTGCTTGTATTTGTCTGAATTTTTTTTTTTAGGACATTTAAAAGGATATTTTCATTTTATATCAATTTCTAGGTTGACAGGTTTTTCTTTCATTCTTTTAAAAATGTCATTCCACAGTCTTCTGGCTTTCATGTTTTTGTTTTTGTATTTGGCATGAAGGGAGTGATTACTATTTCCTTGTTTCTCTTGTGTAATAAGTCTTTTTCCTCTGTTTGCTTTAAGAGTTTCACTTTATTACTGGTTCTCAGCAATTTCATTATGATGTGTCTTTTGGTTTTCATTGTATTCATCTTGCTTGGGGTTTGTTTAGTCTCTTAAATCTGAGAGTATATAGTTTACATGAGATTTGGAACATTTTAGTCATTATTCTTCAATTTTTTTTTTTTCTGATATCCTCTTTCTTTTCTCCTTCTGGAACTCCAAATATCCAATTGATAATTTTTCCCATAGGTCACTGAGGCTCTGTTTCTGTTTTAGTATTTATTCACTGCTTTATTTTGGAAATTTTTCTCATATCTTCAAGTTTACTGATATTGGTTTCTGCAATGTCTAATCAGCTATTAATCCCATTCAATGAGTTTTTCATTTCAGATATTCCATTTTTCATATTTAGAAATTCTATATGATTATTTATATATCTTCTGCTTTTCTATTTTATTCATGATTTCCTTTAAATTCCATAATCTACTTCCATCATCTCTCTTGTGTCTGAGTCTGGTTCTACTGACTGCTAGTTATAGATCTCATTTTCCATATTTTCCTGTCTTTTTTCATCTCTAGTAATTTTATTAAATGTTGTACTTTGTGAATTTTACATTACTGAGTGCTGAATTTTTTTAAAGTGTTATATTTTGTTCTGCCAGACAGTTATGGTATATGTATATGACTTTAATCCACTTAGGCTTAAAAAAAAGAATTTTAGGTTATATTTAGAGTGGCCTTTGGTCTAAGGATAGTTTAGTCCTACTGCTAAGATGTGGATCTTCTGTATCTCTACTTCATAACTCAGGAGTTAGCACAACCTCTCTTCTGGCTGTTGGAACTTGAATGTCTCCCAGCCCTGTGTGAGCTCTGAGAATTGTTTAGTTTATGGTTTCCAGTTATTATTTTCTGTCTTGTTCAGTTTTATCCTGTTCATGCACAAATTAATATTTATTTTTTATTTAAATTTTACTTTGTTAACATATAATATTGGTTTCTGAAGTAGAATTCAGTGATCCATCACTTGCATAGAACACCCAGAGCTCATCACGATGATGCCTTCCTTAACACCCTTCACCCATCTAGTCCATCCCTGCATCCAGCTCCCTTCATCAACCCTCAGTTTATTCTCTATTGTTAAGAGTTTCTTATGGTTTATTTCCCTTTCTCCTTTTATCCCACCATTCCCATACGTTCACCTGTTTCGTTTCTTAAATTCCACATATGAATGAGATCATATGGTATTTGTATATCTCTGACTGAGTTATTTCACAGCATAATACACTCTAATTCCACCCACATTATTGCAAATGGCAAGATTTCATTCTTTTTGATGGCTAAGTAATATGCCACATCTTTATCTGTTCATCAGTCGATGGTCATTTGGGCTCTAACACAAGTTAATATTTAACACTAGACTTAAAGGCAACCCTAAGAAAATTTTTGGAGCCCTTTTACTGCATATGTCCCTCTGTTCTAGAAATGTGCCCTACAATACAGTTCTCCTCTATCTCCCTAAATTCTAATCTTTGTATCCTCAACTCAGTATGACTACATCCTCTGCTTGTTTAGAAAGTACCTTCAGGCAGAAAGAACATTTGTGTTATTCTCTTGTGTTAAAATCTCAATTCTGTATTCCCTGTACAAACATCATCCAATGTCTAAAAATGGTTGTTTTGCCTTTTTTGACCAGTTTATGGTGGGAAGTTTAGCCTTGTTCCAGTTACTACATGATGAACAGAAGCCGAAATTCACTGGATGATTTTATATGGGGAACTCACATGATATGTTTTTAAAGTCATTCCAGCTTCTTTGTAGAGAATAGACTTTTGAGGATTAAGGTGGGTGCGAAGAGCTCTTTAGAAGGCTTTTACAGTTGTGCAAGACTGTGATAATTATTTGGGCTGGCATATTTTCAGTATACTTTATAAGGAGGGATTGGTTGCTTTTAGGACATATTCATGAGGTGGGATTGATAGTTTGCTGATAGCTTGGATGTGTTAGGGAGGAGTAGGAAAGGAATCAAGAATAATCTCTGAGTTCTTGTTATCGAGCAATTGAGAGAGTGGGTTGATGAATAGGAGTGGGTTTAAGGGAAATAGAAGAGTCAAGAGTTCTTTTTTGAACAGATTAATCCTAGTGAGTGAGCCTATCAGAAATCCAAATTAGATATGCAAATTAGCGATCATATCTAAAGATAGATTCTGAGAACAAAATTTTTGGAAAGTAAGGACATAACATTTTTGCAGGCTTTGTGATATTGACTTTCATTGTGAATGTTCAAGTTGGAGATAAGTGTGCTATGTTTTCCAATATATCTTTGGACTCTTGTTTCTAAGGGGTATCTTGTGGGATGAGTATTCTGTGGAATATATTTTGGAAATTTTGCTCTGGGCACAGGGAAGCCAGTGGGTTACATAGTCAAAAACATTTTAGAAGGGTTATTCTGTCAGAACCATGATTTAATGAGAAGGAGGCTGGAGGTCTAAAGAACAGATAGAAACCTGTTGATATCAACACTTAGACATTTGAGTATGAGGGTCCAGATGAGGGATGACAGTGGGAGTCAAAATGAATATGTAGATGCAAGAGAGCATGTGAAGGACAAAGAAACATCAGATAATCATGCTTAGTTTTAAAACACAGGTGACTCAGATTATGCCACAGCAAGTTTAAATGAAAAAATTGAATATAGGTGCCATTTAAGAGCACCTGTTAAATGACTGATTATATTTATGTATCACCTATCTATATTTATATTCCATAGGCTAAGATAAATGAAACAATTTATCCAAGATTACACGTCTAAAGTTGGAATAATAACATGGTGTTAAAATTAAGATTTTCTGGACTTTACACATGAATTAAAAGAATATGAGCAATTAAAAATATTTACTGTGAGATATGCATGTAACATCAAGGCCTGCTAGAAGGGGAATTACATGAGGTAATTTAAACATGACACTTAAGCATTAAGAAGGTATTTTGCTGATAAAAATATATGATAGGTACTGTGATGTTATATGATACATAGTTATATATAATAAGATATAAATTAATAAGCATATAAGAGCAACAAAAGAAAATGATTGAGATAAAGTGCCAAACACAGTAGATACTTTTCTATATTAATTGAACAGATAATGCTTTCGTGATGTGTGCTTGGCACTGTATAAATTACTTTTTCTATGTTATTTTTTGTACCTCACAACAACTTTGTGAAGATGGGCACATTACCTCCGTCTTATCAATGACAAAAGTAGGACTCAGACGTTAACTCATCAAAGATTCACATTCAATTATCTGCAGAATCGGAATGGAACTTGGGCTTCTGTGACTTTGGTATTGCTTTACTTCACAAGAATTTAAAGAAACATTAACCTCTATGTTGTTTTGTCATTGTTTTAAAAATCATTCTTCAGTGTCATATAGATATATCCCTTCTTGTTTATGTCAGACTGTGTACAATTCCAATTCTTTTGTGAAGCTTTTCCTGAATAAAAGAGCAATAAAAGATTGTTCTTCCTTACTAAACATCACATACTTCCAAGTATGAAGCGTAAATATTCACTCTTGAGTTTTATAGTTTATGACATTTTGATTTGTCGTTTAACTAGATTTGTTCATCTGAATAATTTTCCTGATTAAGGAAAGAGACCTCAAATGGAAATTAGGAGAGGTTTGAGACCACCTAAAGTCTTTATAGTTATGTACAGCATTAAACAGAAATGGTGGAATGGTGTTAAGTCACTAGACACAGCTCAGGATTGGTAAGTTTGCTCTAATGATATGATAAAAGAAGGGAATTAAAAATGAATGGAGCTATTTCACAAGTATTCCTATAAATGAAAGCAATACAAACACTTATAAGTACAAAAATATGAACATGGAATTCTTATGACAGAAGACATAGGGACAAAGAATAAGAAAATGAATTCTGTGTGGAAAGGAGGAGCTCCTATGTCTTGGAAAAATAATTAAAAACAAGATGTTCGGAGGGAAAGAAGAACCTGGAAACAATACTGTCAAAAAGACCTCTGAGTAGAGAAAAACAAATTAGAAATGAACTGAAATGTGATGGTACACAGGACCATTATTATGATTTTAGAGCTGCCTGTGGAAGCATCCCATTACGTAGCAGGAGGGAGCTGTGCCTCTCCACAGGGCAGAGACACAATCACTATTGGAATAATAAATAATCCTTCTGTTTGGGGATCTCATTACTAGAAAATTATAGTCAAAATGGAAGAAGTCATAATAGTGGTGAGGGAACTGCCAGGTCTACTTCTGGAAGAGATGGTTGGAAAAGAATTAAATAGCTCGGTGAGGGGCACCGAAGACGGCGGCAGCATGGATAATCACATGGAGCATGTCAACCCTAAGAGAGAGACATGTCAATTATTTCGCATTGTAGTAAGGGCCATAATCAGAAGCAATTTAGTGAGATGAGGGAAGGGAGGATTGAGGCAACAGTCGGAAGAGACATTTGAACACTGACTGAGGGCTGTACCTCAGAACACAGCCTGGGTTGACAGTTTGCAGTTTTAGCTTCTATGATTCTGAACGTTTCTGAGGATTTCAGGCGCTCTTTTCCCCTCTTTATTCCTTTTCCACATAGTTTTTATCCTTTTCATTTGAACCATAAGTTCTGTGTTTCTTTGTGTCAGTACATTTTATGAATCATCCGTGGATTCCTGCCCACTTAAATACACTAGCTTTTAAAATTTATGCTTCAGGCTTGAGCTAGCAGTCATTTTGCAAGCACTGGAAGCAACCTTTTCCTCACACACTTACCTTCCTTTCATCCACGAGGATATCATATTTTTTGGGTGCTATATAATGCATTTCTGTAACCGGAGCTTCTCAGCGTTCTAATAAAAGGTGTAAAAAAGGCATGGCTATTGGCAGCTCATTTTAAATGTTATATTATAGCATTCAGTGTTTCCCGGCCACCAAGTTTGCCTCAATGTGAACTTTAAACAGGCTTGGTTTTGAGTTGTGAATACAGTGAAATGTGACAAAATATAGAAGGGGTTCCACAGAAATGTAAATTAGGGGACAATATTCTTTTGTTGTGGAAGAGCTGCCTTCTTTTAAAAGAGTGACATCACTTGTAAAGTCCTGTTATTTAAGCTTTATAGAGAAGCAGCTGGAAGAAGCAAAAATGAAGAGATGCTTTAGTAAAACAAACACCATCATCCTCAGTGGTACACAGAAATAGATCTCAAAAGAAGATGGAAATGAGAGCGATCCAGTCATCAGTCCTCAAGGAAGGCTGAAGTACCTTTACAGACGCCTCTGTTCATAGCTCTTCAGTTCCCTTAGGAAGAATGTTCCCTTTATCACGAATTAAAATATTCCATGTTAAATCCAATGCTATCTCTAGGATGTCTGAGGGGTGATGTGGGAGAATTCATCTCACAAATACAAAAACAAAGAAACATATCTTCATTGCTCTTATGCTTTGGAAAAATATTAAATTTACATCTAGAGAAATTCTTCCTTCCCCCTTTTCTTCCTCCTGTCGTTCTTTCCCTTTTCCTTCCTTTCTCTTTTCTGCTTCAATTAATGTTACTAGACGTGATATATTAAATTGTTCTGACAAGTGGAAATATTACAGCCTACGTGAGTCCATAAGAAAACTGAGGGATTGGCCTTTCTTTTGTTCAGATGACATCAGTTTCCAGTCCTCTGTGGTAAAACCACATTTAATATATATTATTCATCATACAAACACACATGCACACACAAAAGTGTGTGTGTATAAATGTATGTACACACGCATGCATATAAATATAGTTTATTTAGAAAATTGACAGCTACAGGAAAACCAGAAAGTTGGAAAAATGAATAATATTTCTATAACCCAAAGGTAATTGGAAAATTACTGCTAATATCTTTTTGGTTTTTCCCCAGGCTTTTACTTAATGTAGTTGTGATTATCCTATATTTTGTATCTTTTTTTAATTTAAAATGATAATGAGCATTTCATGGGCTTCTATAAACTCTCTATAGACATCATTTAAAATATATTTTAAGAGTCCACCAAATGGATAATAATTCCATATTTTATTTAATCATTTCCCATATTTAGGGCTTTTGGTTTCTCTTACTCTTCCCACCTTTTTCATTTTTTTCCTTCCTCCTCCCTCTCTCCCTCTCCCCCCTCTCTCTTTCTCTCCCTTTTTTTTCCTTTTCTTTTTAATAGGGACTCTGTGCCAAAATTTTGTGATATGACTGGAGTTTTCAAATGAGTGACAGTCCTTGCTTCAGGGAAATTTTTATATCCATTAATTTTAGACTGGGGAACCTCATGACAGGAAAAACAGTCAAATATGATGGCAATAACATTCCTCCAAAAGAAAACCTTGAATCATATTTGCATATCAGCGAGTATATGTATGTGCACATGTGAGTTTGTGTGTATGCCTGCATATGCAAGTGTGTGTGTGTGTGTGTGTGTGTGTGTACGTTGTGCGTGTGTGTGATCTCTTGGAAGTATGGCATATCAACCCGTTAACAAGTTAGGGTTCAGAGAGAGATGAGCAGCTCCATCAAACAGACTTTCTAAAATGTATTTGCAATTCAGCAGGCTTGGCAACATGGCCTCATGGTTTCAGATTTAAGGTGACAGTTGATGTGGACATCTTTCCCCCCCAGTTTTATTGAGATATAATTGACATTTAACATTGTATTAAGTATGAGGTATATATGTGATGATTTGATACACATATATATTGTGAAATGACTATGGCGTGGACACCTTTTGCAAATCAGATGCCTTAGAGAGGAGAGGAAGAGCTATGTGTTCAAACTGAAGGACTCCATGGGTAATTCTTTGATAGCCAGGTAATTCCCATGAAAATCTTCTGCATGACCCTACATTGAGCATAAGTCAGGAGGGGTGCATTAACTTTCTAGTTTCAAGAGGCTACTGAGAAGAAACAGCAGCATCACTGTGAGCATTGGTGATGAGATAAGTACAGGGCCTTCAGGTCAGGACAGTGGAAACTGGTGAAATGGTAAAGGCAGAGGCCTCAGATGGTGACAGCCCTGAACTATTTAGAAGCAAAAATATTTTTTCTTTCTTTCTTTCTTTCTTTCTTTCTTTCTTTCTTTCTTTCTTTCTTTCTTTCTTTCTTTTCTTTCTTTCTTTCTTTCTCTTTCTTTCTTTCTTCTTTCTTTCTTTCCTTTTCTTTCTTTCTTTCTTTCTTTCTTTCTTTCTTTCTTTCTTTCTTTCTTTCTCTCTTTCTTTCTTTCTCTCTTTCTTTCTTTCTCTCTTTCTTTCTTTCTTTCTTTCTTTCTTTTTCTTCCTTCCTTCCTTCCTTCCTTCCTTCCTTCTTCCTTCCTTCCTGCCTTCCTTCTTCCTTCCTTCCTTCCTTCCTTCCTTTTTCTTTCATTTTATCTTGTATACAACCACAAAAAATAAAAAAATAAAATGACTTTTACTTAAAAAAAAAGAAGCAAAAATAAAGTACGATGTGTGGACTTTGAAAAAGTATTTTACAAGAGTGAAGAGCCAGTAAGTTAAGTATTGGGATTCAGATATCAATGCTAATGTAACCTTTCTGGTAGATTTGGGGGAGATTTGGGGGTCACATGACTAACATTACAGTAATCAATCTTTGTTTATAAGGGTCTCTGTACCCAATTTTGCCAATTTTTTTCTTAAAGATAGATTCCCAGATGACAACTTACCAGGTTTTTCAGTTTGAGCTTGCCCGGAAACAAACTCTGAGACAAGTTATTTGAGTACAAGGAGTTTATGTGTAAGCTCCCAAGATGCCCAAGTGAGGAATTGGAGAAAACGAGGTGAGAAAAGAAGAAAAGTCAATAGCACATGCTGTAATGACCTTCATGCTGTAATGAGTGGGTTACCCGTATGAGCAACAGGGCTTGATCCCACCAAGGACCCTCTGAGAAATCAGTCCATAGAGACCGGTGAGCAGG